>NC_058109.1:34207534-34849580 GCF_914725855.1 Thunnus albacares | reverse complement strand
TTGCTGGTGCTTTGATGTAGATATGGAGACCCTCCCACAGTCCCATCCGACATGTAAACGCAGTCAGATTCATCTAGAAAAGCAGGTGATTGATCATTCATGTGCAGTAATATGTGATATCCTTTGATTCAATGGCAGGTTGCCGCTGCAGATCTAAAACACAAAAAACTAAACACACTGACTCACGCTGAGAATGGCAGTGCTGCAGAAATTGTCATTCACTGCCATATGCTGGGGACTTTTTACTGCAGGTAGGGGAGGATAAAATAGACAAGATTAATACTGCAGGGATTATCACAGCTCAGTACTGATATGCTCTGATATTTGGCAAACTACAAAATATTACATGGTAAAAAGTTAAACTCATTGTATATATCTACTGTATGTTCTGTAAGTAGTATAATCATCATTCTAAAGTAAAACATATAATCTTAAATAAACCTGTGTGTCTACATTGTGTTCATCTCATGTGCGAACCCGTTAAACCCTGATGTTTGCTAACGAAGTACCACAAGGCAAACAAAAATGGAGATACATTTTCTCCCTCCGGTACTCCAGAATTACACACAAAATGCTTAGACACCTTACAACAACTTTAACAGGATTTTGCAGTTAAAATATGATTTAGTACATTTCCTTTCAAATCTGAGGCAATTAGTGATGTGTAACCAGGTCAAAAGCCTTTTTTTAATAATCACACAAAGCCTTTTCCTCCTATGACGGTGCAAATCAGAGAGTGAATTCACAAAAATGGTTGAATATTATAAATCTTTCTGAATCTCTATCTTCCGAGCATTCTAGTTCTTCATGCATACTTTATTGTATCAGTGAAGAGATAACTATACAACTAAGAAGAGGATGTCATGTCTGAGTCAAGCACTTTTATACAATGGTTTGATTAATCATATATGCAGCCTACCCCAGTCTGTTGGACTGTACCAGTAGTCAACACAAGTGATTCTACAGCAATACTGTGAGCTAAATGCTAATGGAAACACAGCATTCTGATGTTTAAAACGCACCACACATCTCCTGTCCAGTGAACTATAATTTATTCACCAAACACTTCTGCTATCTTGTTTTCACCACCACCTGGTATGGAGAAGAAGAGTTATGCCACATATTTTTTTTTCTTTTTTGATGGACTCACACTGATCTGCAACTTGCTGTGTGTTTGTTCTCAAAGTTAGAACACGATGATGTTTAGCAGGCATAATTTTTACCTTGATCACCATCTTAGTTTAGCATGTTAGATTTTGATAATTAGCTCTGAACACAAAGTACAACTGAGGCTGATTGGAATGTGGTCATAAACCAAAGAAATCTGTCCAATAGTTGTGAAGATATTTCATTCGAGACCTCAAATATCAACCTCATAATGGTGTGGGAGGAAAAGTCAGACGATCACCAAAGTCAGTGAGATTTATCCTTTTTGGACCACAAGTACAGTGGTGCACTGACCGAGCCCTGCTGCTAGCTTGCATATGTAAAGGACATATATATATATATATATATATGCATTTATTACATTATCTACATATGTTTTTGTTTTTTAGTCTATTTCTGCAACAGTATCAATTGATAATTTAGTGAATGGTTTATATACTGTGGATCAAGTGTCTTTAAAATCTTCCACAAATGTTTTAACAGCAGTCTTTTCAAACTTTTCACTAATGACCATCTTTCAGTTTTGATAAATATTTTTTTGCCATTAGATTTCTTAAAATCACATTGAGCATTTTGCTATAGGCCATAATATGGCCTGGAGTGTTACCGTATAGAGTGCTTATGATTTGTTGAAAACCTCTGTGTGCATTATTACATTCAGTTCCCTGTTGTTGATAGCTGAGGTCAGTGAGGATTCATGCCTGGCCAGCAAAGCCAGCAAAAATACAGTTTCCATCCCTTTGTCCACACACCATCCTACATTTGTCATCAGTTTATCTCGTGAATGAATCATCCTCTTGATTTCACAACCAGCTGATTTTACACCTGAGTGAGCTGAAATCCTAATCAATGTAGATCTTTGTCTGTCTCTCAGCATTTCTCAAATGTGTTTTTATTTCTCATGAACTGGACTGTGGTTTCATCTCAAAAATTTATGATGGAGAACATATTCCTCAGTTCAGCCAGTGAATCAAAGTGGATCTGAGCCTGAAGACGTTGTGGGCCCTATTTTAACAATCCAAAGCGCACGGTCTGAAGCACATGGTGCAAGTGCATTTAGGGTGTGTCCAAGTCCGCTTTTGCTAGTTTAACAGCAGAAAAAATGGTTGCAGCATCATGCACATGGTTCAAAAGGGTTATCCTTAGTCTCTTAATTAATCATGGGTGTGTTTTGGGCGTAACATGCAATGAACCAATCATAGTGTCATCTCCCATTCCCTTTAAAAGCCAGGTATGCTTGCACCAGGGCTTATAATGGTTCATTTGCCAAGTAGTAAGACGGAACGCTTGTACGTAGCCAACCAATCAGGATGCTCCTACCCATTACGTGTGTCCCACACAGTATATAAGGCAGTATCTCGCTGCTGCTCGCATCCTTCTCACTTCAGTGATGGCGAATCTACTCACTGACCTTTCCTCTCCACGGATGAAGTCGCCACTCCAGCAAGCTGGTTCCTGTTCATCGTGCCCCAGCTTCGTCGCCACCACCGCCGGACATCTCTTCTGCTTCACCTTGGTCGGGACCACACAGAGAGTGGCATGATGCAGCCACCGCCCTGCATTTACTGCCAAGGACTTCCTCCGTTTCAATGCCGGCAACAGTGGGACCACTTTCGGCTGTGTAACGTCTTGCTCTGACAATGTCTCTGCTGTGACAAGATAGATCTCCACATCCAAATGCCTATGACTGTCACAGCAATTTTGCAGATAGACGGTGACATCATCCTCTTGTCTGTGTCTGCAACATCGCTGACCTTTGGATATCCACCTCCAACTTCAGTTCGCCATGATTTCCCGAAGATTTTGGCCATGGCGGCGGAGCGTGAAGGGCTCGCACTGCCCCACACTAGCCAGGCACATAAAGGCTTTTACAACCCATCTCATCTGGCTCAACCAGCCTTTGTTTCACCTTCTCTCATGGACATTTGGCAGTGTGTCGAAGTGTCCAGGAAGGAGCTGCTGAAAATGAAGTCACCAGTCACAGGAAAGATTTCCTTCCTGAGAGTGCAGACTTTTAATTTTAGAAAATTAAAGTATTACAATAAGTGTTCATGATTAAACTACCTGACGAAGGAGGTCCCCACACTGGGTCTCGAACTGGAGTCTCCCAGATCATAGACGACTCTGCTGACTACTGAGCTAAAATGTTATTCATTGCCTCACTGCAGACAGACCTCTACCTATTTATACACCCATAACACAGAGACAGCACACTGTGTAGCATGTAGGGAAGAACTTCAAAGGTGATTCTTGCTTTGCACTCTTCATTTATTGCCTATTTTTTATGACCTAACTTTGTCGAAAGGGGTAGAGGACCAACAGGTTATGGAGAGTCCCTTGGGAGCATTTTGGGAGCCAAATAATGTATTTGTATTAATGGAGAGGTGTAGCTGATAAAACCCTATCCAAGAGGGGCCTAGCTAGTTGGCTTTGAGCTAGTTGGCTTTGTAAGTGCATCTCCCAAGCCTACAAGCGTGATCCATGATGACTTGGGGATGAGGTGTAAAGGGTGTCTGTTGTATGATTTATGACCCTTGTGAGGTTAGGTCATGGTTACACTCAGTTTCATGTTCATGTAAGCTGGGCTGGGTTGAGCCCCCTACTGCTCTGCTGAAGCGGCTGTGGCAACTAACCTATAGCCGGTTGGGCTCAGTGAGGCAGTCTGATGACATGTTGCGGCAGTGCAAACATTCATCGGGCTCTGCCTACTGTACACATAGAATCCAGTAGAGGGTGGAACCTGTATGAGATAGAACGAAGGTTATGATATTGTAACCCTAATTCTATAATAACAGGCGGAGGCCTCTACTTATGGACTCTGCCACTCCTACGGTGTCTGCTGAAATGGTTTCTGGATGTGAGTAATGGCGTGACTCTGCTATATATACTATGTGGTACACACGTAATCAGTAGGCGTGTCCCAACTGGCCGGCTACGTACATGCAAATTTCAGTGAGCAATTGTGCGCGTGTGATCGGAGGAGAGTATTACCCATAGAGTCCACCTGTGCTTATAGAGCTAGGGTTACAATATCGTAACATTCATTTCTCACTGTATGCACTGTGGTAGCACAGCAGCAGATATTTGTAAATGATATAAAAGAATATAATTGCTGCTCAGAATTACTTAGCATGTTTATCACCCCAAAGAATTACCCAACAAAAATATGAGAAATTCTCTCTTTACAGTTTCAATTTACTGTTTGAGCAAAACTGCTGGTATCCTCAGCAGGTTTAGAAATAAATGCAGTGATCCACAGTGACATCATGTAACCCACATTCTTGCTATGACAGCACTAAACACGACCATATTGCTGGCTTTATTGAAGTTACAGTAGTTTAGAGATATCTAAATGATCAGTAATCTGCAGTTCTCAGGTGAACCAGGCCCAGCGTTGTTTTCATCAGTATTTAGAGTTCTTCCTTTTGCACCAAACTCTTGAATAATGTATCAAAAGCTGCATGCTCTCAGCCTAGCGAGTGAATCTCCGCCCTGTGCCTTGTCTCGCAGATGTCTCCTTTTGTGTACACACTTTGTGTTCCTCTCTTCTGCACGCACACAGCTCCTTACCCGCTGCTGTTTAGCCTCCACAGACGAAGCATAGCAGAAAGCTAGTTGTGTGGAAGGAGAAAAGAGAAGAGACAGAAATTCACAGCTGACACATCGTTATGCTGGCAGCTCACAGTGTGGAGTCAGAACATAAATAATGAACACATTTGCCTTTCCTCCTCTGAAATGAGATTTGATTGAATCCATAATACTACCTCCTGGTGCACAAGTCAGCCATTTTGAGGACTCTGTAGAGTAACCAAGGTGACTGTGCTAGTATCTCTCCCATGGAGCCTATCTAACAGTTACCTTGCCCTACTTTAGATAGACACTGATGAAATGTTGTACAATGATAGATCCAAACACTCCTGTGAGCTGCCTACCCACAGTGTGACTCACTCTGCAGAGGGGGAGTATGAATGTTTACCATTAGCCATACATTCAATAGCTGAGTTTAATATATTCCACCAAAAAGAACAGTAAGAAGAAGGAGATGCATTAATGGATGCATTATGTTTGTTTCTCCAGGGCTGAAAACATGAACATCAAAACATGAGATCTGTAGCGACACAATAGCCAAGTTTCCATCCAAATGTAACGCCATTTTCAGAAAATAGTGCCATTACAGAAGAAGAGGGCGCAAATGATGTAATTAAAAGGGAGCCTGTCAAACCTCAAATAATGGAAAACCATCTAGATTCATATTTTCATCCAGTTTTCTAGAATCTAGAAAACTTTCTGTTTGTATTCATTTGAGGAACGTTACAGTCTCCTCATCGCTCCACACAGATCTGATGTTTTTGTCTCTTCAGTGGAAGCTTGAGTGAAGTTTAAGTCTGTTTCCATTTTCTTTTAAATAAAATAAATAAATAAGAATTATTATAATTTTATTAGTGTTACTGTTGTTTGTGCTGCTGCAGCTGGTGGTATTCTTATAAGTGAGAAAGTAATTTAACATCATGGTTAACAGTGTCTTTCACTAACATAGTTGATAGGGACCGTTTTCCCTCTTCACCTTCTTTCTTTGTAGATAAATGAACAAGATGAAGTCTGTTCTTTATGGGTGATTAACTCTGCACTCACATCTTCAGATGAAGATCATTGCTTACCACTGCAGGCCAGCTGCATGGTTCTTGTGCTGGTCTTCTTAGTCTCACGTGTGCACCATGCAAACCTCTCCAAATATGTAATTGGGTATGTGAATCCAGTGAGATACCTGCTGCCTATGTCACATGACACTGTGTGAGGGCTGAATTAAATTTAATTTAGCAAGCTAAATCCATGAAATAATTCATGATGAAAATGCAGTGGCTAAATTGATACACAGTATGTAAGTATACTAAGGTTATATCATATTCATATTCAACAAATATGATAAATGTTTAATACTTTAGTACTACATTACAGCCTATACCAACTGTGTAATGGAATATTTAATTCCACAAATGGAACATACATATATTGTATCATCTACATGTGTGCATCTGTGTTCACATGTGAATGATGACAGTGCATCCAGACAAGATCCAATATCAAAGACGCTTCACCTACTAGGTCTTTTCCTCAAAAGTAAACTTTGCAATATGCAGAACAACAATGAAGTGCAATTAAAACTAGCACCCTCAATTAAAGCTTCTTATTGTGCCCTGTGTATATACTGATGTATAATATAGATTTATCAGCTTGGGCTCATTAAACCTTATCACTCTTCCCTCCTCTGTTTGCTCATCTTCTTTTAATTAGCAATAAAAAACTAAGTAGCCTATAAGTAGCAGTTCCTCTGACTTCAGCTGGGTTTTAACGGAGCAGATGAGCCATTACTGTATATGGCCTGTACAAAATGATAATATAACACAGTATTTAGTGGTCTTCTATGGCTACTTCACTTCTTATTCTGTGGGCAGAAATAAATAGGCTGCAGGAGATTTACATTGTATTATTTGATTTGGAAGCATTTCAGTGAAGAAGAAAGTCTTTCTCTCTTTCATGATGCAGTGAGACTGGGACAGAGAGATTGCATAAGGAAACACGTGGTTTGGTTGCTGAGTGGGACTAATGCGTCTATCCTGATGAGCATCTCAATAATAAATGACCTTGTGATGACAGATCTGAATGCACAGATCCCACTTTTTCTGTCATGTCAGAAAGACCCAGGACATTGAACTAACGTTATATTTTTAGGAGGAAAGACCTTCACAACATCACATCATAACCGGTCTCTTTAGAGACAGCTTTCTAAATCTGTCCTGCAACTACACAACTCAAGGTTCTCTCAACGAAAACATCTCTCAGTGGAAAAACGTCCATCTTAGCGAATGAGTTCAGGTCATCTCTTATTCAGCCTGCAGGACTTGGTTGCATAACGAAATACTCATAGAACGTTGATTCAAACCAACCAAACTTCTTCTGCTATCATAGATATAGAGTATGCAGCACAATATATGTTTGATAGTTAAATTTTTTGTTTAAACCAGTTGTCGTCTGCCTTTTTGAACAGCAGAGGGCGTGTTTCAACATCAAATGTGGTGTAAATAAACCTGGAATCTGGGTCGATGTGTTATATATACTATAATGGATAATGCAGAAAGTGTTCATGGCTCGTTACCTCTAAACATATTGCATACTTCAGCCACACAGATTGCTCTCTGGGAAAATGTTTGGTGCAGAACTATCCTACAACTGTCCTAAAGCCGTTTCATTTTCTTCATTTTCTCATGGAGCTAATTTCCCATTAGAGTGAAATTATACTCATTCTTTACCAGGTATGGAATCATCCACATGGTCTGCAGGGTTGAACCTGCATTGAGAAACACTGAATCATTGTATTTAACTGCAGCTGTTTTGCTTGCGGTAGCCTATTCACTTATACAGCTGCCATAATGTCACCTTGGCAACAACTCCCATTTGGGGCAATGACTGGCTTTTATTTCAGGCTTATCAACACGCACACACACACACACACACACACACACACACAGGAGGAAACCTTCATGTGGGACTGGTTTGTTTTGCAGCCTTGATGCAGAGAGGGAAGGGTCACAAGCATCACTAAAAAAATACTTTACAGTGAATTTCAATGTCCTCATCTAACATCCAGTTTTGGTTTTAGTCTTAAAAACATATTTTCTCAATCAGCTTCTTAGAACAGTTTGGTTATTTCACTTAAAATAAAAATAATAATACATTTAATTTGTAACACACTCTTCATTCATAGTGAGCACTAGTGAAGGCAATAGTGAAACTCAAAATGCTAAAGCATTAAAAGTATACAACACACAACTTAAAGAAAATAATAAGAGTTAAGATGAAAAAGCCTTTCTAAATAGAAAGGTTTTTAGGCCTTTTTTAAGAGACTAGGGTCTGTCAGATGGTTAAGAAGGCTGTTCCACATGCGTGATGCAGCAGAGCAGAAGGCTCGATCCGCCATGTACACACGAGAGATCTCTTTATTTAGCTGTCTCTCTGTGCTCTTCTCTCTAGTTTGAAGTGGGCAGCACTCAAAAAGGTGATGTCTCAGGTTTTAGCAAATCAAAATGTAATGACAGTAGGTGGGTTGATCGGTCACTGTCAATCAAATATCAAACCACACCCACACAGTCCTGATGGAGCAGGTTAGATGAGTTTTTGACTGTTAAACTATTAATAGTAAGACCTAAATATGTTTTTTTTTTTTTTTTACTGTGATTGTTCATTACTTAGTCTTATTTATTAGCCTTATTCATACATATGTATTGTGATATGTTTGATGTTATATAGAAATGATTAAGATTTAAAGCCAGGTTTTTAAGGGCTTTAATGATCTATGATCTCTGAGTGATTAATACCACCCACATGTCACCTTAAAGGTGCACTGTGGAGTTTTCATTGTTTCTCACCAAAGCACATTGTGGGTATCCTTGAGGTCTAACAAACATTTTAAATGCATTTCCTTTCTCATAAAACATTTTGTAACATTTTTTGAAGTTTTTAAACCCTGCATTCTTTGCATCCGTGTTTGCTTGCTTGCAGTCTTGACACAATAGGGTGTAATGTCAGTTGCCCAAAAACGACATATAGTTACGTTTAAATAACAGTTGCCATCTAGTGGTCATAGTAATTATGACGCAGAGCTGTGGTGCAGATCAGATGTATGTATGTATATATAACAAATTTCCTCATTCGCAGGTGGTGGGTTGGGTGTATAGCTTAGCCCAAACTTGCAAACAGTGGACTTTGCCACTTTCCCATTTCCAGCTGTGAGTGTCACATTTCCAGCTGCGAGTCAGGACAGTTTTAAACACTTTTTTAAAAGTTATTGTTGCCATGGCGACAAAGGTTTCCTTACTTTAAGGAAGTAACTTTAACCCATACCAAATGTTTCTCTAACCTTAACAAAGTGATCATTTTCCACCCAAACCATGATCTTTCCCTAAACCTAACCAAGTGGTTATTGTGCCTAAACCTAAGCAGACCGTGTTGTCACAAAAACATAATTATTTTTTAACAGTGATTTGTAATGTTTCTGGAAAGACACAGTTAACGTATTTGGTCGTTTAATTTGGAGGACTTACTGTCTTCTTCCCTGCCTTTTGCTGGCACATTGTTCCTTAGGGTTAGGGTTATATTTGAAGTTAATTACGACACAATTGATATTCAAATTCATAGTCTCTCAAAATACACTGTCAATAATGAAATGTAATATATTCATTATATAGTCTAATTCAATATACCGTACAACATATAGTATATAATAGTTACAGTACAGTACATTGATGTTACTGAACTTTAAATGACGGAAATAAGATGTTTGAAGAGTTAACTGTCTCAGGTTAAACTTGAATAACTCCCCTGTGAACAGCTATGATATAAATGTGAGCACACAACAGATGGTTGGTGGTGTACACAGAAACCCTTCAATGCTGTTCTTCCGTATTTGTAATCAAAGAGTAAACAGGCTGGACCTGATATCATACTTGTGAGCTTTACCTCTTGTGTTATCTTAATTCTGTCAAATGACAGTGAGATATTTTTAAAATGCCACAGCCCTGTTGCTCACATGAACATGTTGTACTTTCTGACAATTAATGCACCAAATTCCTCAAGATGACTGAGCATGCTTTAAGTTATTGTGTTATCTGGGTGTACAGTTGACACCTGCAGAACTTAATTAAACCTTTTGTCTTTGAATATCTTAGATGTATTATCAGTCATAACACACTTGGCCTGTTCTTCTAATCTCAGAATATCTTGACACTGTTTGAATAGACCTGCTTTTGCTTTGTAATACAATAGAAGTATTTGTCTACATATTGTCTTCACACTTCTATTATGTTTACATTCCTTGAATCATTACAATAAATGTCCATGCATATAGGTAACAAATGAGAGAAAAAACCAAGTGTCTCAATAAGATGTTGGCCCCTTGTGGGCCTCCAGCAAAAGCTTCAGTGCTCTTTAGCAGCAATGTGAACATTGGGGTATAAATGTGTGTGTGGGCCCCTTTTAACCCCCTATCTGTGCACTGTGCATGTACCCTGTCTTTAAATACCCTTCAAGCAGAGCATACAGCAGCACAAATACACATGGTGGCTTCATTATATTTTTTCTAGAACCCCTAAAACCTGCTTGCCCACTTGTCATGCTCCTTGTCATAGACTTTCCAAGTGTGTGGAACTCCACTGGATGGATGAACAGCATAAATCCTAATATACTAATATAGATAGTTTTGCAAAATAGACATATACATATAGAGATGGTAGCTTGACATTATACCCCTACATTGTCCCATGAGGGCAAGTCATGACACAACAATAAATATTCCAGATGGCATCAAAATGTTTGATTTAAATGGTAAGAAACCACAAATCTTCAAATCACAAATCATTTGGCAATGCTTTCATAGTAAACAGTTGGGTATACTTCTCTCTCTAGCTCTTAACTGTCAGTCATTGTTGTCAGATTTTCTTTCTTGTTGACAGATATTAAATGTGCCTTGGTGTGTTTGCTTCATATTTCTATTTGTGTGTGCTCAATCAGCTCACTACTATTTATTCCATCTCACTACAAGTTCATAGATCATGTTAGGGCAAACTCTGGGACACTGACTTGGTGCCCTTTTACACTACTTACATTGCCTAGGAGGAGGCACTGGCTTAAAGACTGAAGTCAGGGATCTAAAGTCCCTGTTGGCAGTTATCATCACAGATGTAAATAAAATGCAAAGCAGCCCAACCTGCGTAGCCAGTAACACTGAGTACAAACAACAGGGGAGCCGCCTCATCCTCACAACTCCCATTATTGACTTTGAAGACTCTGGGTTGCATCCAAATCCATTTGGGAGGATTAGCTACTGCAAAGAGCAAAGTCACTCACTCAGAGGCACATACACACATCCACAGACAGCAGCAAGCACCACACAAATATCCCAGAAGGCTGTGAGGCCAGAAAGTGACTTTGAAGTACATGTTAATAATTCAGAATTTTTCTAAAAATAACAACTTTTCCTGAAATGTACTGTGCTGCACTTTAGTTTCAGTCACGCAATAAAAGCTTCCAGACAACATCATGGACATCAAAACTGATGGTCGCACTACTTTGTACTTGGCACTGTTACTTTGCAAGTGGCCTCAAATGACTTTTAAAAGTAGATGCTATCATCTTGGCTACAGACTAGCCCTCAGCATTATGAAACTTTGTTATGGCTGTGTTTAGACACTGGCAGCAGTTGGTTTAGGTTAGGGAAAGATCATGGTCTTGGTTTGATACAAAAAAAGTCTGTAGTGATTTGAAGCATGAGCACAGTGTTCATTAAGATTGAACTGAAACCATGATCTTTAACTAACCTTAACCAAGCACTTTGTTGTCTAAAACTAAACACACACAGGACTCAGGATGTGAACCTTGGTCTCCATGTCCAGCATGTTGGACGTTAACTTCCATCCAACTTCAGAACAGAATATAAATGTAGCGCTTCATTCATTTGTAAGAACATTGCTTTGTGTTTACAGTTGTCAGTGCAATTTTATTGGAAAAACAATTTAGTAGTACAGTATATAACCATCATTGCTGGAAGACAGAGTTGTTCATGGTATTCAGAAATGACACCTAGATGTTGCAAATGTGAAAAATTTCTGCTTGCACATTTATCTGTCTACAATGACATCAATGTTTTGATGTGATGTTATGAATATGATATTTAAAGCAATAATGATGGATTTTCTTGGCTGCTCAGGGGCAACAAAATTAGCTTTAAATATAACGTTGACATTTTATCACCTTATAAAGTTGTTTTGGCTAACGTGTTAGCAGTTTTATTTACACATCCAGGTGACATAGAGCAACATTAGCATTCATTTGGAGTCGTGCCTCTGGCCATCCAAGTCTACTATGCTGGGCAGGTAGTGGACAGTGGATTTATCTTTTTTGGAGGATTTAGATGTTGATGAGAGCAGTGAGACTGTGAGGCTGTAAAACCACAACAACTTAAAGATGCTAAAAAGCTCTGTAGAGCTGAGGAGAACTGCAGGGTTGGATGCAAATTTTCTGTGGCTTACAGAAGGCCGTTTGCAAGTGCAGCCTGACATGAACTATTGTACTTATTAACTGATTTTATGTTGACACCTCTGGAATGCAGCTTCAGTGTCTTGTAAGGTGAGGGTAGGGAACAGGTTCAGCCATGAGATCGTTAGGATGACACATTGACACTTTAAGAGGCAACTGATGGTGAAGATAAACAAGTACAATAAAAGAGTAGAGATTGGATTCAAGGTTCAAACCCAGGACTGTGTGGTTAACTTAGTACATACTGTACTGTAAATTTGAATTCATCACTACTTGTGGGTGAAGTACACATTTCATGTGGTGAAATAGTATGAATCTGCAGCATCTCCATTAATGAGGAGGAGACACTCTTCACTCACTTTTGGATGTGATCTGATAATGATTCACTATCAAAAACATTTGTTTTAGTCCAAATAAATGTGTATTTTATCATCTATTGCAGGAGTATGTGCCAGGATATGAGATAAGGTGGTAGCCTTGGATGGGTAACGAACCTCATTATTTTGAATTAGAGTTCACCCTGACTCAGAGATGCTCACATTTCTCCTCTCACAGGTGGCGTGATCTAAGCTACCCTATAAGAAATGACTGTTATACTGTATGTGTTTTGGTGTGACTATATCTATGTATACATTGTACCAAGGCTTCTCCGATAACAGATACCAGTGTTGTAATAAACCTCATATATTCAAGTAAGAATCAATTGGACGCTGTGGAGTTTTTTCATCTTTGTTAGACAGTTTGAAGCCACTATATGTAGGATTGAAAGTGTTAGACTTTGATGCCCTACAATGGTAGCGTCATGATTATTATATTATTATATATTATTATAAAATACATACTTCTGCTTTATTTTGCTCTCAAGCTTGTATAACTGACAAGTGCTTTCCATTTTTAAAGCCTACTCTTCCACTCAGACTGCACTGCATGCTCTGTCAATGGAGAAGTACTGTATTTACCGAAGTACTGCACGGGTTTGGTTTACCAAGTGTCAAGGCTGAATTATTGACAAGGCACAATGGGCAACTGTGACCAAAGTACAAAGTGGTTTGGCAATGTACATGACTAAGTCAATTGCAACAATAACGCCCTGAAGGCAGTGATTACATTCTTATGGCCTTGTCTTGCAAAGGGACCATGTATCAAAATATAGCAGCTTACACACACAGAGAGAGGAAGGAGTTACGGTGTAGTTTTCCACTGTGTTATTTTTTCTTTCCCTTCCAATGTTTAGAAAACAAGGAAACTGAAGTACGTGAAAAGAGCAGTAAGCACAAGACCCAAACCCGCAACAATCCTGACAAGACAAACCTGTTACTCTGGTTCCATTACATTGCTGAGGTCATGCTGACATGTGATAAGAGTCTTTTCCTCATCATTTAGAATGGTGTCTTACATTTTTGGATCAGGTATTGCAAGTTGAGAGTTGTCTATAGGCACTTGCTACTTTTTGCACCATTTGGTTAGGTGCTCAACTGCATTTTGTTGTAGTGGTAATTATTTTGTGTAATTAGCCCAAGAAAGGTTTTTGTTTTTTGGTATTCCATGTTGTTATGGCATCTCCCCAAGTCCCATTAGACAGACTGCAATAACTAATAACTAAAGAGTTTATTGACAATGGCAGCAAAGAAAAATATGGAGTTGGGAATAACTTCAGGGTGGGCAAGTCCAACATGACAAATGGAACAAATCAAATTAAAAGGGTTTAAAAAAAAGGAGTTATAACATATAGAATATAACACAATTAAAGAAACCAAATTAAAATAAGTATTACTTAAATAAACAGTACAAAACAAGATCAATAAGTGGCAGCACTACAAGCTCCAAATACATATTTCCATCAGAATGGAAAAGTGAAGATCAGACAGATGAAAGCATAAACCATGCCAAGCATAGCTCATTGGGAGGAGAGGGAGACGCAGATTTGGCACCATCACCTATGGGTGCCCTGAAGACCAATCACTTCCTTTTGATTGCCACCTATTTGCTTACATTCCTACTCGCACGTGTCCATGTACACATGTACATGGGTACACACACACACGCACGCACACACGCACACACACACACACACGCACGCACACATACACACACACACACACACACATATTTGGAACAGAACAGAGAACAACCAGCCAGAATGTTTCCTGCAGTTTTTTGATAAAGTCTTAGCTGCAGACAATTTAACAGAAACTGCCTGAACCCATACATTTATTTCACAATTGCAAACAAATTTGCTACACATATCAGCTCCAAATTCTCAGTTTAAATGGCATTAGCTTGAACTCTTGCATAATTCTTCTTTGTACAAGCCCTAATGTTCCTAGACAGGATGGGTGTATTCTCCAAAAATTCTCCACCATTAGCCAAAAAACACAATTTGAGTACGTTCTACCTTGTTGCTTGTTGTTTTCTTTACCAAAAAATAGTGACCGCTGCTCTTCTCTATTTAGCTTATTTAGCATTGATGATGGCTCACATTATGAAGTCTGCTTTTTATGCCCATTTGCACTTTTTGAGCATTTCACACTTTAATATTATATGTAATCTAATATTTTTGATAAAAATGTATGTCTCATAAAAACATTCTCTTGTCTTGTTGTTTTTATGACATTTATTGTCAACAAAAACAAGCCTGTGTTTTGTCATTTCTAAAAAGGTAACCATTTTTGTCGTTTTGGAGTCATGTGAGTTTCTACTTCAATAGAATGAGCATTGTTCAGATAGGATCAAGGACACAAGTGCAACATGTTATCTGGGAGGAGAGAAACTCTAACATATTTTCAGGTTCCTCCACAGAGCTGATAAGCAGAGTCTGTGGAGGAACCTGTAGGGAAATCTGACTAAATGTGACACAGCCAGAGGCACTGACACACTACACACTCAGTCATGACATACTGTGACAAAACCTTTCCATAAAGCATGTAAGAATTTCTGATTCTGGTCAACAGTTTAACCACAACACTAAACAAGTGTGCAAGGTGTAATAAACTAATTGCAACAGTACTTCTGCTTTGTGCTAATGTTGAATATGACAATAGATGTCTCTTTTTTCCTGTATTAAGTGGCCATGATTATGCATGGTGATACATTCCAGTAATATGGAGACATAAATGTGTGCAACCACTCATATTCCTCATATTTGTTGCATACATATTGTGTTATTTTAATCATTTTTCTGTGTAATTACAGTACTATTATCAGCAAAACCAGATTCCCCACAGAGGTTATTTGAGTTGTAACCTGGCCTATAAATCACGATTTCAGGTGTTTCTTGCAGATGTAACAATTTTTCTTTCGTCTCTTTACAACAGCCTACACAGACAAGATCAAGGAGATGTCCATGCTGTCTCTGCTCTGCTCCTGCTTCCACACACAGCCACATCCCAACAGCCTCTATCAGTATGGAGGTCAGTATGTCTGCCTGCCTGCCATTCAGACTGTGTCTCATGTCCCATGTGTTGATCCTCTCAGTTTGAGGCCTTATACTGCATGGCACGGACAGGGCAAGAATAGAAATATAATTTGACCGAATGTCCCTTCTGCCCTTCTTAATTTCCTTGTGTCCTTTTCCTTAATATTCAGTTTATAAACTTTCATACGCTCTGCTGGAAATAATTCACTTTGCTGCTTTATCTTTGTATCTTTGATTTCTGTTATGAATTGTTGTGAAAAATCCGTTTCAGGAAGCATAAACACCTTTTTCAGGGCCTAAACAATTTCTGATTTGCATCACAGATCAACTACTGACTATAATTTACATTGCTGAAAGGCATAAACAGCAAACATCACACTTGTATTTTGCTCATCTGGGACACAATTTTATTTATAAGCTTGTCTTAAAAATATTAAATGTCAAGTAATGCAGTTTTATAAAAGGACTATTATTAAAAAGGTTAAATCACCACCAAGGCAACAGACAAACCATCCACCATGACATCTCTGCCAACAACAGTGACAAATATTACTATGTTTGTTCAGAGGACACACTATAGGAAAGTTTTTTGAATGAGTCTGCAGACAGCTGCTTATTGAAACTAGCTAATGCTAACATACAGAACACTGTAGGAAAGGCATGACCTGTAAATTAGGCCATGTCTACACCGATCAGCCAAAACATTAAAACCACTGACAGGTGAAGTGAATAACATTGATTATCTCATTCGCACCTGTTAAGGGGTAGGGTATATTAAGCCGCAAGTGAACAGTCAGTTCTTGAAGTTGATGTGTTGAAAGCAGGAAAAGGATTATCGTTACAATTTACCTAAGTATCTGAGCAACTTTGACAGGGGCCAAATTTTGATGACTAGATGACTGGGTCAGAGCATCTCCAAGAGGTCTTGTGGGGTCTTCCCAGTATGCAGTGGTCAGTATCTACCAAAAGTGGTGCAAGGAAGGATGACCGGTGAACCAGCGACAGGATCATGTGGGAAATGAAGGTTAGCCCATCTGGTCTGATCCCTCAGAAGAGCTATTGTAGCACAAATTGCTGAAAGAGTTAATGCTGGCTATGATAGACAGGTGGAACAATGGATCACATTGTCCTTTACATCATGTGGATGGCTGGGTGCGTGTGCATCGTTTACCTGGGGAAGAGATGGCACCAGGATGCACTATGGGAAGAAGTTATGGTTATTTAATGTTATGGCTGATCAGTGTATAAATTGCAGTGAGTGAGTAAGACTATTCAATCCTACAGCTGGAATAAAGTATTCTGTGGGTTTTTCTGTACTCTTACAATCAGTTTTACAATACTATGAATATTCATATATAATATTTATCCACTGTCTCAGATTGTGGATGATCTGTAGATCAGATTGTCAATTATTTTTGACAGTATGACTGGATTTAGATGATGCAGTTGTTTGAGAGTTGAGAAATATCTGTATGAACTCTGAATTCTCAAACAACTGCATCGTCTAAATCCAGTCAGATTTCAAAAAAATGATTGTGAACTTGAGACTTGTGTGTATATAGTGTATGTGTTTTGTTAGCATTTATAGATATAGGGAGAGAAAAAAGAAAAACATCATATATACAAATGCTCACACAAGGTTATTGCATGAGTAAGAGACCACACACAAAAAGAGCCTTTGTTGTCCTTGAACTTGTCTTTGCTCTTGTTCTGCACATTGTACAGAGTGTGTGGTCTATGTGGCTGTGTCACACTCTTATCAATTAGATACATATCTCACAAATTGTCAGTCTTTGTGTGACATAGTTTTACACCCTTTACCCCATCAACACAGCTCTGGATGTCTGGAGCACACGCTTATAGTAAGAGCTTTATTATCAAAAGCTCTTGCAGCTCTTTCCTTGTGACAAATTCTGTAAATTCTTTAAGGTTTTTTTTCTGGAGGGCCATTTTTATGCCTTTATTTAATGGTTGAAAGTAGAGATGACAGGAAATGAGTGGAGAAAGAGTTAGGGAATGACAGCAAAGGCTGCAGCCTAGGCCAACTGATAGAAATATTATTAGTATTAGATGAGTAGGTATGATCATATGTATGTATATATTTGGCGGCAGGGCCTTGAGGGTAACAATATGATAGTCATATGAACATCATGGTTATCATGTGGAAGAGTGAGCTCAGTAAAGCTTTGTCTAGGTCTGTTAGAAGGAATCTATAAACAACCAAAGGGCCTCCCAAGGCCGTCAATATACCAGTGACTTTCTTTTGTTTCTTCAGAATTCTCCACGGAGACTCTGCAGACTCTCTGTGTCTGTAACATATGTTCTGTTTGAATTGAAGAGACGCTTGACTTCAACAAACCTCAGCCTATTGATAATTCTATCTATCACCAACCGGGCTCCTAAGAGTACTGTCTTTTTGGACACAATGATGAGACACAGTCATGAGCTGTATCCTTGTGATATATGAGAAAGAAAACAGCAAGAAAAAAGAAAGAATGAATGAATGCATGAACTTGCACTTTATAGGCAGCTCGCTAACTTGTACTTTACCATTGGTGTGAACTGGCTTCTGGCTGTGTCAGACCTGGAGGTGAAGGGCTTCAACAAGCGAGCATCGGGCCAGGCCTTTGAGCTGATCCTGAAGGATCCCGATCAGTTCAGGGACAAACCCCAGACTCAGCCCCTGCCCTCACCCCCGAAGAAGGAGGTGTCCCTGGAAGAGCTCCAGAAGAGGCTGGAGGCCGCTGAGGAGAGGAGGAAGGTAAGCAGACCCTGTAGGTCATCGCATCATGGTCTCATGTTGGAGTATCACTGACCACTGATTGTAACTTTCTGTATATTGTTTTCCTACCCTTCTGATTTAACTAAATGAAACTCTTAATTTTATATTCACACATTACACACAACTTATCACTTCTAAGAAGAAGCAATCAAAATCAGTCAGATTTCATTTTCTGTATTGCTAAGTCCCATGTGATGATCAAGTTGGAAACTGAAAAGTTGGTAAACTGAAGAATATCTCTTTAATAAACTCAAGTATGCAGGCAGAGTAAAACAGAACAAACCTGAACAAGACGGAACAAACAGAACAGAAGATCCAATAAGACTGAACTGAAAACCAGGACTTAAATACAAATAATACTGATGAGGAGATGAGATGCAAGTGGAACAGGAAAGGAGTTGATTGGGTGAGGCAGACACAGGGAGTTAATGAGGACGATGCAGGGCAGGCGTTGAGGGAAAGCAGAACAGAGACACTGAACACATAATGAAGTTACCAAGTGTTCTGTTGTTTGCACTGTACTACATGAATAGTTCGACATTTTAGGAATTACGCTTGTTGAGTATTAGGTGACACTGTAGCTTAGCTAAGGTCTTATTCAGACCAAATCAGGTGGTGCGGTACACCGCCGCAGGGTTGAGCGGAGGTGTGTGGGGGTGTGGGCCTGTTCTGCTCTGGAGTGTAACTGCTGTGAAACAACCAGAAAATAAGATTTTAATGATCTGATTCACCAGCTTTCTTGCTACCAGCGCTCCCTCTCTTCATTCACTCTCTAGCTCACCCTACCACAGCTGTTCTCTCTCTCGCTCACTGATGCTCTCAGCTCTCTCCCTGTTTCTCTCGTCTTTTTTAAAATGAGTCGGGAAGTTGTCAGCAAAATCTAACTTTATTTTTAACGTAATCAAATGAAGAGAAATGTCCTCCCCTCCTCCTCGTTTGTACTTTGTACTTTGTACTCCCTCATGGCAGAGTTTTACAGCTCTGATCAGCCTGATTGCTGACTATGATTGGCCACTGCAGCGTGTCATCAGGTTGCAGGCTGCGGCGCCACTGTGGCCAAAACCCCCACTCGCCGTCTGATTTGGTCTGGATATGGCATGAAGACTGGGCCAAGAAGTTGTCAGGGAACATAAACCCCATAAAACTTATCTCTTTTACACATTTTTGTACAGATTAAACAAACAAATTATATACGTTAATTAGTGAGCTTTAGATATGTTGGTAGGAATGTTTTTTAACTTGGGACAGAGCCAGGCGAGTTATTTCCCCTTTTCCAGTCTTTATGCTAAGCTAGGCTAACCACTTCCAGAGTCCAGCTCTATATGTGAAGTATTTTCCCAAATTCTCCGTTACTCCTTTAACTGTCAATGTTCAGTCACTTTGTCCTGCATTTGGAACCAAATAAAAATATTTACCAGATGTTGAACTATTCCTTTAAATTAACTGGCTAGTCTGTTGTACTGCAGTGCTGTAGAAAACACTGGATACAGTCGGTGAGTCTAAACATCTTCAACAGAGTTCACACTCTGTGTGAATAAGCTGTAATATTTTAAACCTAATGTGTTTTGCTTGCAGCAGCCTTCAGAACATAACATGCAGTCGTGTAACCTTGACAATGTCTGTCCCAGCCAAAACATCACTAATACCAAACTTCACAACTTCTTCTCCGAGCATTTCTAATTCCTTTGGTTGTTTTGGCTACGTACGTTATATGACCCTTTATATTACCCTTTGTGATATTTCGACACTCAGATTGTACAATTACACAGGATGAAACTTGAGTCTTCCCAAACGATGTGTTAGGAAATAGCTTAAATAATGACTTGCCTTTCTCAATCCACAATAAGCCAGTTGTAAAGCAGCCCTGCACTTGTATTACAGCCCTGCAGGTATGAAAGCACAAGTTGCGGCAGGCAATGACGCTAAACAGCTTTGCTGAAACTTTTGCAAAACTGCCACCTCCCCACCTCAAAGCACAAGGTAACCTCAAGATATATTTATGAAACAACTCAAAGCCTGCTGTAAAGAAATGAACGCTGAGGTACTTTGTGTATTTAGCTTTCCACAGAAATATCTGCCAAGATTGAGCGTCAACATAAAGCAAGATTGGAGACTTTCCAGCAGCCAGTACAACAAGAAATAAGCAAAAGACAGTTTAAACGCAACACAGCCTAGCTTACAACACCGGCACAAGGAAGTATTATGTAGAAATGATCTTGAAAATGAAAGGTGTGACACAAGTATTAGATGACAGTGATACAACAGAGAAACAAAGACAAAATAAATCTATGATATTGTATTCTTATTAAAACCTCACCAAGTGAATAACAAATTGAAATGAACAAATTGTGCTGTGCACAACTAAAACCTGTTTGTTTGGGTTTTTTTCCTCTAATCCAAAGGCTAATAAAGTAACTCAAAACAGGTGAGCTGAGGGATAAACTGAGGGAGTGTGTTGAAAGTTTTTATTTCAAAACAGCATGACCCATGAAGTGACTTTCGAAATGTTTAAGTCATCAAGTCAGCGCCTGCATATATATCATGGCTATATATTTATGCTGTGCAGCAGCAAATATCTTACAGATGATACATTTAAAGCTGTGAGAATATGGGATGATTATCACGCATTGTTTTGAAACTGAAAAAAAAAGCTTCGAAAGGTTGAAACTCGGTGTTTGAAAGCTTGAAATCTAAAAAAAGCAAAGGGCGAATCTTTATTTTGAAACACACAACAAGACCACAGACTGACTTACTTAAATGACTGCGCGTCAGTCATTGGTGGAGCAGTCACTCCCACCTAACCCTGTAAATACCACTGCAACTGCCCCACCCGTTAGGAGACTAGGCAGGTCCTGAGTCTATTCAATCCAATGGGAAGTGTACATGAGGACAGATTATTACTGATTCTTTCTTCCCATACACACCGTAGTAAATACTGGACCCATTTTTCACAAGCCACATATCTTCTGAAAATGGCATTGAAATGGCGTTTTTCAGAAAATGAACTTTGTTCGAGACCTGTTTCTGTCTCAGCAACACACTCTCTCTATCAGGGCAACCTTCATTTAATTCACATGAAAAATAAAACTGAATGCCACAGTAATCCATGCAGCTCTGTGTTTGTGTGGTTTGTGTGTTTTGTTTATCATTTTGTTGTCATGAACTTCTGTTTTACCCATTTTCTCTTCAGGTGCTAATGCAACGTTAGATCAGCAGTGTATCTGCCTGCTTTAATCCCACCTCATATAATCAATATAATGAAATTTAAAGATTTAAAGATTAAACACATCAAGGTTGATTATGCTGTGAATGTGCTTGTTTTAAATAACTAAACTCCACCATGGCTGTGGTTGTAGCCTGGGTGCTTGCAGGTTGAGTTAGTTGGGCTGAAAAGGCGAAGCTAGCCCGTTAGCATGAGTCATGTCTAGATGGGATTAGGGGATACAGCATTGTCATGGAAAAACTCTTAAGATGGGCCTATGAAACTTCAGGTATCCCACAACATATTTGTTCCAAAAATCAAGATGGTTCAGCATTATATTTGTAAAGAGGAAGATGTAGAAATTAAAATTCGTTGGAGACAGGGTGAGACATGTCATCTGGGGGTCAGTTGGGCAGGATGGCTCCTGGACAGGAGAACTGAAAACAGACATGACGTTATCTATAAGTCTGTATTTGATAGATTAAGAAAAGAACCCTAACACCCACTTAAAGTGTATAAAACCCTGTTATAAGTGCTCCACTAGGAGCCCTGTATGTTGCATTGTGAAACACTCCTTCTTGTACAAGAAAATAAATTCTGTTAAATTTTGATACTTCAGCTCTGGTCTCTATTGTTTTAAAAGTTATCACAGAAATTCATTTAACAGAGTTCAATGCAATAAGATTTACTGTGTATCAAATGCAATAAAAGTAAACCGAGGCTTTGTCCATGGAGCAATAACCTGAATGTAAGTCAAAAAGCACTGTCATATACTCTATTTAGCTCCTCCTATTGTGGAGCCTATCTTATGTGATTTTTTAGGGCTCCTCCTCATTTTATAAAATCCCGGAATTTCCCACCATTATTTTCAAGACTTCCTTTTAAGGCTCCTCCCTAAATGACATCATTAATGACCTTGACCTGTTGACAATTATCCAAATATGATTCTTTTTTTGAAACAATGATGTCTAAAACTTCCCTAAAACTAAAAATAAAAAGGGCTTGTGGCCTTTAATAATCAAATGTCATGAGCATTAATCTTTCCATCAATGCTTAATGATTAATTAATTAATGATTTAATGATATTACATTACATACATTAATGATTAACTACCCTGTATACTGTCCCTGTGATGATAGTCATGACTATTTATACAAGAAAATTATTCCACCACAGCATATTTGACTGTATGACTGTTTGTTTTCAGACCATCTGTTACATATGCGCACCAGTTTTCAAATCACCATTTACAAGGTTTTAAACCTGGAAAATAAACTAATACACCAGGAGAACAGTGACAAATTTGAAACTCTGAAATGTGTTGGAGAAACCACTAAAAATAGTGTTGCAGTTGTGAAGAAGGAAAACTCAAATACAAAATGTTTGCAGAGATTTGATTTTTTTTTCAGCCTACAAAACATTATGCAAGCCTTCAAAACTTAGTTTCAATCTTGCAAAACCTTTTTTAATTAGATTTCAAGCTTTCAAATACTGAGTTTCAGTTTTGAAACATTGTGTGATATTCATCTCATATGAGAAAACTCAGCTAGTCTTGAGAAAAAAATGGATGTTCATTCTTTTGTTTCTGTTTGATGAACTTGGTTTTTGGTTTTCATGAATCCCTGCCAACCCCCAACTGCCATCATCATGCTGACTGCACCCTCTTTGTCTGCTGTGCCCCATATGTCCTCCCCCCATCCTGCTGTAGTCCCAGGAGGCTCTGGTGCTGAAGCAGCTGGCAGAGAGGAGGGAGCATGAGCAGGAGGTTCTCTACAAGGTGCGTGAGGAGAACAACAACTTTAGCAAGAAGACGGAGGAGAAGCTCATCCAAAAGATGGAGGTCATCAAGGAGAACCGGGAGGCCCACCTCAATGCACTCAAACAGCGGCTGCGTGAGAAAGCAAGTCCTTGCATTATGTCATAATTTGTGAATTAATATTATTATTTTATCAATGCAAGGAGAGAACCATACTCTTTTGCAGCACTGTCCTGATTCAGTAAGTCACACAAACCAACACAAGCTTATATAACTTGTAAAATGGTGAAAATCTTACTCAAAACTTCAAATGTGGGTATAAAAAATATGTGACAGCAATATTTCCCCCCAAAATTAGAATTTTGTGACACCAGCACAAATTGGACACAATCCCCTTTTTAACATATAAATGATTATATATATAAAGTACATATAAAGTATTCACACATCTAATAATATATGGGAATATTATTTCAGTTGTGATGGTATGGCTGACCATTTTGGTTACATTCAGATCAAGGAGTGTACCTCAATGGCTAAACTTGGGCAACTAAAACTGCATAGGTTAAAGTTTGAATCCTTAAAGGAAAAGTTGGGCATTTTGAGATAAATGCTTATTTACTTTCTTGCTGAGCATTAGATGAGAAGATACCACTCACATGTCTGTATGCTAAATATGAAGCTACAGTGCTGTCAGCAGCTAGCTAACTTAGCTTAACTTAACTAGTACAGTGCCCATTCAAAACGTGCATATGTATGTATCAACTAACAAACATATCAATTTAAACGAGAAGGAATTAATAAATTAAATGGTTTTAATCCAGACAGAAACTTCACCAGTGAGACTAAACTGAGGTTGAACCACAGAAGCAACTACATATATATATATATATATATATATATATATATATATATATATATATATATCAATTGATAAAAGATCAATTAAAACAATAAAGAATTAATAAATTAAATGGTTATAAATCCAGAGTTTTTAGTGATTTGACCATTGCCATCTTGGATTTGACTGTCACTATGTTTGATTTTTGGAGCCAAAAGTGACCATATTTGGACGAAAGGGTGGAGCTGACCATAGCGCTAGCTGCTAGCTTGGTTAGCACAGTGCATTTACAATCATGGTTACCAGTGATAATTCTAATGCTAATGCTAATTTCCGCTAGAGAAAAACAGGCCTAAAACCATTAAAACAAAATTTACTCTACACTATTTTCCTCTACATTCCGTGAAATGTGCACATGACACAGCATTTGTTTTCCCAGTCACTTGCAGTACATGCATATATGTATGAATCCCTTGAGTCACATGTTGAATCCAGCACAGAAAAGGCTGACCATCAGTAAAAGTAAAAACTATTATATAGAGAGGCAATTGCTTAATGTAACAGAATGAGTTGGCTATTGATTAAAATGCCTGCCATAATGAGCAACAAAAAGGGGTACGATATAATGAAAACCTTAAGGAATGAATGTAACTTTTAGGATTTTATGTAAAATACAACGATACAGTACAAATTTACTGTCTGCTTACACTGAAATTCATTTTGTGTCCTTAGGCTTTGACACACAGATTAAACATACATTCACACATCTAACACCTCAAACAGTCATAACAATAACATATCACATCATATCCTCTAGATTCTGATCTCTATTAGCAAAAAAATGTTGAATAAGACAGTAAGAGTTAGATAAGACAGTTTTAGCAGAGGTTAGTGTAATGTTTTAGTCAACCAAATCCCCCCACACATGATCCTTTACTATGAAGAAGTATTTGATGTCAAAATGAGGTTACTTCCAGTTTCTGTTACACTAACTTGGACCCCGATTTCTTTCACTTTTCATGAAATGCATTTTATTTTTTATTTTATTTTATTTTTTATTTATTTTATTTTGAGACATTGCACTCATATCACAAAATTTCAGGAAGGCACGGTACACCGCCCTTTACTCTGGGCTTTGCAGCTGTAGCCAAGTCTTCCTCTGTTATCTACTTCTCTTGAACTTCAAACTTCAGCTAAACAGTAGTTGTTGAGGGAGGGAACTATAATCATCAGTGGCACCGACTATATTTGTCAGGCGATGAAGGGATTCACACTGACAATCTCCATGACTGCTCAGATAGTTTTTTTTTTCTTTTTCGGTTCTTTTTCTTCATTCACTTTTTAGAGGGACACCATGATGATACGTTGTGATGGTAGTGAATGATCGGTCGTTCACACTGACTTTCTATGCAGACAACTAGATGAGCTTCTTAGCTGAAACCAACAGTCAATTGCTTTGGCAGCACATAAAATGGGGCCAAAATGGACTTGATAAATTAAAAATCAGATTTGAATAAAAAGACATTTAAAATGACAGAAAATCATATGAATTGGAAATATAGTTTTAAATGCATTTAAATATACAAATATACAAGTCAATGGCCATAAATGCCATAAATGTAAGTTGCCATAGATGTCATTGTTACCAGACACAGGACCAAAAGACTAAAAACTAAACTGTGGTGGCCACAGAGAAGCAGAACAGCAACAGTAACAACAACAACAACAACAACAACAACAACAACAACAGACACATGTCTAGCAGCAACAAACAGCAACAGCTGCAGAAGGACAGAAGAAGGATGCCAACACGTCAGCATGGTCTATGCAGTTTCCTGCACATGAGAAAGCACGAAGAACTATATGGAGTGTATTGGCTGAAAAACCTGTTGAAAAGAGTATCAAGGTTTCCTGTTTTCGTCTTGAATGTCTCTCAGGTTAAACAGTCTGTGTTTCTTAGGAAATACATGATGTGCTTCTAAGTTTCATGTTCCACAGAAGCCCCACCTCCCATCATTAAGTCTTTGAGTGTATCTAACAGTTTATTACTTTTTTACAGGAAATCCACGCTGCTGAGGTACGCAGGAACAAGGAGCTCAAGGCTGACCTCTCTGGCTGAGGATGTTTTCTACACTTAGGCAGCGGATGCTACTTTTGAAAATCTTGTGTGTCAAAGTTCTCCTGTTGTTCTGTATTCACCAATATCACCAGTGCACTTTTCAGGACTCAAACTAGTAGTTAATCAGCACCAAATAATGCTACTCATCTGTTTCATTTTTGGTAAATCACACACATTTGGAACTGCAGGTACATATTCTGATAGCAGAGGCAAGTACAGCTGAAATAAAGTCCAATTCTGAGCCAAACAAGGTCTTTGTTGCGTTTATCTTGTGGGTGAAAAGGGGTTTTGCTGAGCAATAATATTCTATGAACACAAAACAACTGTTTTAGAAAAAAGGTACACCTGAAAATTATTATTCTGATAAAGCTGATTTCTTTCCACATGTGTTTAGTGTGAGTGAGCCAGGATTTCTCTGCCTTTTCTTACCTGTAGTGCATAGCAGCAGTTTGTCATGACCACATTGCTAGGGCTGTCCTAAGTGTTTTTGGGACCCTAGGTGGGATTTTGTTTTGAAGATCATCTTCTACTATGTATAGATATATAAAGATATAGCTAAATATATATATATATATATATATATATATTTCAAATTCATTTATTTATTCTGTCAAGTTCAGTAGAACAGGTGTTTCTTAGCTTTTCTGGTTAAATGCTCACTAATAATTGCAGTGACAGTCTCCTGATTGTGCGCATTGAATGAAATTTCCTGTACTGTATGATGAAGTTTATTCTGGATCTGCTTGTTCTAACACTTCATTGAAGTTAAATGAGGCTTACAGAGTAAAATATTCAAAACAAAATATGTCAGACTAACACAGGTCACTACCATAATATCAACAGTGGTGAAAGAAGTATTCAAAT
Organism: Thunnus albacares; assembly: GCF_914725855.1. Classification (NCBI taxonomy): domain Eukaryota; kingdom Metazoa; phylum Chordata; class Actinopteri; order Scombriformes; family Scombridae; genus Thunnus; species Thunnus albacares. Next base: position 34,822,345 of record NC_058109.1, on the reverse strand, counting down.
CTTTTAATTAAGTAATAGTAGCAATACCACAGTGTAGAAATACTCTGTTACTAAAAGGAAAAGTATGTAAGTACCAGCAACTTAAGTAGCCTACCAAAAGTAAAAGTACTTATTTCAGATTGATATATATTTTATCACTGGATTATAATTATTGATGCACAAGCATCACTAGTGTCGCAGCTGGTAGTGGTAGAGCTAATTTGAACTACTTTACATACTGCCAGGTGGATTAATCCATAAAAAAAGGCTACATCAGAATTGATTATATTGTTTTACTAATCTGCTAAGTATAGTAAATAAAGTTGTCAGATACAAGTAGTGGAGTAAAAAGTACAATGTTTGCCTCCAAAATGTAGTGGAGTAGAAGTGTAAAGTAGCATAAAATGGAAATATTCAAGTGAAGTAGCCTATAGGCACCTCAAATTGTACTTAAGTACAGTACTTGAGTAAATGCATTCCACCACAATCTTGCAATCTTGGTCTTAAAGGACAGGTTCACAGTCTTTCAAGTCTGTCTTAAAACAACGGTCAGGAGCCCAAATGAACACTGAAATTGTTTTTTCTTGCTGTAATCATTCATAATGCACTTACAATGTAAGTCCACTTGATATGACTGACTCAGGCTGCTGAAGCCTCATATAAGCTTCACATCAACTTTTAAATATTTTTGCACATAATGACTGCGACTGAACACCAACTTACACCTCAGCACAGTCGCTTTAAGTTGTTTTTTTAGCTGCTGTTGTTGACGTGTTTTATGTGTTTACTTATGCTTTTAGGTGTTTATGCGTTTATGAACAGGAGGAATGATTGCAAAGAAGAGAACCTCTTTCAGTGTTCGTATGCCAGCTACAGGAAAAGGTTTTTAGTGGAGGGACTGTTTTGGCTGTGCAGGAGCATGCAGCATCACAATGAAGCTATTGTTAAAAAGAGGAAGTCCTATCATTCTTACCATGGATGTGTGTAAGACACAAGGGGGTGGGTGGGGGGGGGGGGGGGATGGTAGGTGGAGAGCGCATGCCTATCACTTTAATCCGATGCTGACGCGAAATATGAGAAACGAAACTTAGGTTAAACCAGCTCTTCTGGTAATCATACGAGGGCGCGACTCATCATAAAGGTTCGTGATAGCCGAGAGACTCCAGCTGTGCTCCGGTGCAGGGAGGGGTTCTGTCTGCCTTCACTCCGAAACCTCAGAGCCGTGAGTCCACATGATGCTGCACGTTCACACTGTTGTTGATCAGCCAAGTCTCACGTTAGCAGGACCTCAGTTATCCGCGATATTAAAGCCTCTGTAAACATCCGCATATCTTAATGTTTTGGAGCTACTGCTGAGCCGCTCAAACACTTTGACGGTAATTATTATTAATTTATTTATAAGTATTAATGCAATAATAATAATCATATTAATAATATCAAATGTATTGTTATCATTAGTAGTTGTTGTGGTATAAGTAGTAGATGCTGGTACATGTACTTGCCCTAATAGGTCTACTAAACTTGATGGACAGTTATGGACATGGGTGTAGATTTTTTTTTTTAACAAGCAACAATCAGTCGTTTAATTTTTTTTATTGTTGTCTTGATTGTTGCTGAATTGTAGGGCGTGTATTTTACAATAGTAAAAACTAGTTTAAAACCTTGCTCTAATATCACACCCTGGTATTTTGAGCCGTTTGTTCCACTGACTTCATTCTGAGTGTCTGTGCTGCAACCTGCTATTGTATTTAAAAAATGCACAACTGCGCCATCTAATGGACTTAAGATGCAAGCTCCAGGGAGCAGACAGTCCCGATTTGCTTCAAATATATTCTGTAGTCATTTAGGATTTCTAGGATTAACTCTGATGTGGCATTTTATGATTGTTCATATCATCGGACTTACTTTAAAATAACAACATCTTGTGACCTTGGAATTCGAGGTTCTATTTGACTTCTCTGTGAAAACTGAGTGAGTCACATAATCAAAAACACTTGATTGGGGCCCAGTGTGGAGTTCTTTTAATCTGTAGTTACTAAAAACAAAAGGCTTCCTCTCTATTAACCTCAATGGACATGAAAAACATCTAAAAGTAAACATGTCTAGGTAATTTTCAAAGCAAAAACAATTGTAACAGAGTATCTGGAGGTCTTGAAAAGTCTTTAAAAGCATTGTATTAACAGTGTAACAGTGGGATTGATTCGACAGTGGATTGTGCTGCAGGAGGCTGTTTTTAGTGGCATTTCACTCAGCACCACCAGACCTGCAGCAAACACTGTCACTAGGAAGCTCATCAATTGTCAGTTTTAACAAATACCCACTGAACTTAAATTAATGAATCATTTCAAACTAGTTACTCCATCTACCCATTTTATGCCGCTCCGGGTCACATTAATTTAATTAATGATATCATTAGGGATTTTTGTTGTATACTGCCGGAAAATACTGAAATTGTGATACATTGTGATACATAAATAATTTTAGGTCATATTGTCCTTGCTCGTTTTCCATCATACCTTCATACATTGACCGGTATGATCGTGAAAGTTGCATTTTATGTGGTATTAAATAGGTCCTAAAAGTCTTAAATTCTTGGTCAACCCTGCAGGAACCCTGTGCAAGGTCACATGTCTGAAGCACCATATGACCTTAGCAACAAGTACACTTTGTGTCATTCCTGGCGGTCTATACCCTGAATGGTGATGTCATACTGCTTTTCTGCAGATAAATAATTATTTACCTAAAAAATGACCCTCTGTGATTTTCTGAATTAAATAGCATTCTTGAGCACAATTCTTATTATACTTTTTTCTCTGCTGTTTTCTCTTTTAGACACATTCTGGACATTCAAGATTTTGGCCTTCAGTTTTTCATAGATAATGACAAGTTAATCCAAATTAGCATTGTCAGAGATTCCTTTGTTTATGCTTCATCTGAGTCTATGTTTGACTGTAACCAGAAAACATACCAAAAACTACTGAAGTTTTGAGCCTATATTGCTACTATCTGCAGGACCATACATTTTCCTGCATTCAAGTGCTGACTTTAGCATTATGCATGTATCACAATGTCAGCCAGTGGGTCCAAACTGGCTCTTCTTTTATCAACACATGACCTCAAACTTGTATGCGCTAAATGCTCTGTCAGGGAGAAAGAAATTACATATTCCTTAAAATCAGTCCAGCACCAGTGTGCACGCAATATCCTGCTCTGCAGGGCAAAAGGTGGCAGCAAATGGAGGCCTGTTTCTAGACGGCCCGCCTTTCCAAACCCTAGTCAGTATATGGGATGTTGGTTCTATGTGGAGGGCTCTGGTTGCACACAGCACAAAAACCGCTGCACCTTTGCCAGAAGTGATGAGGAAGCAGCAGTGTGGAACTTTGAAAAGCATCAGAGATTAGACCACACTCTTCTCTGTAATCTTTTAGCTCAATCTGAGAGAGGATATGATCAGTGTAACACATCTGAACCTCTGGGTGACATTTTGGATTTAGATTTGAAGGCTGTGTGTCATCTGTGCTCTTTTAAGGAGAATGAAATAACATACACAGTTAAGTCAGTTAGTCACAAGTGCAGTAGAAATCAGCTTTTAGTCAAAGCCAAAGCCTCTAACCAATGGAGGCCTGTCTCTGAGCGGCCTACATGTGGAAACTTTGGTCTAAATGTCCTTTACAAAGTGTGTAACTTCTATGTTGAGGGTTCTGGATGTACACAACACGGAGAAAAATGCACTTATGCCAGAAGCTGTGAAGAGGCCAGTGTATGGAACTATATTAGAGAAAAAAAAATAGATAAAGATGACTTAATCAGACTTGTAACTGAGTCTGAGCATATTTTGGAAACACCAGAAAGTGCAGCTGAAAGCATACTCCAAGAGTTTTCAGGGGAATTTATTGAGCTCTGTAAAGACTGCTTTCATGATCGTCCACAAAAATTAACAACCAAAAGGTGGAACGCCACTTGCTCAGCAGATGAAGCACACACCTGGAACCCAGTCTTAGTTTATCACCTATCAGAGAATAGCAGAAAGCACATCTACAATCAGGTGCGCCCACTTCCCAAAAACTGTCAGTTTAAGTACTGCAGTCATGTCAGGGAAGGCAAGCCCTGCTGGCATCAGGCCGGCCACTGTTCATCTGCCCAGAGCGAGGTGGAGATGGCTGTGTGGAAAGCGGAACAGAGCGGACTCACCGTCCGGCCTCATCTCCTTCAGTTGAGCCAGCGGGAGCAGACACAGCCCAGACAGGTCACCATGTACTGCAAAGTCTGCCTCTTGGCCCTGTCCTCCCCAGAGAGCTTCTTCAAGCACTGCTCCTCTTTGGAGCATGCCCAGTTACTCTCTGATGACACCACCACCAAGTGGAAAGGACGACAGCCTCCACACAACCGCCGAGCTGAGTTTTGGCTGTGTGACAGGTAAACAACACTACTCCCCCTTATGTGTTTTACCACCATGCTGTAGATTCATGCAGGTTTTTTATAATGGCTATGGACATTTTGTCCTATTATGGGGTGTAAACCTAAAAAACCAAGAGCTTTACCCAGTTGCTTTACTAAAAATACCTTCCATTACCAAAATTGCATATACTTTTATAGGGCTCTCCCTCTTTCTCTGTTTTATCCTGTTCAAAGGAGAAGGCTGGTGATATTCTATATTTTTGTTATTGTTAACAAATCCCATGAAAAGGCCAACACTAATAATGTGTTAGCTAATCTCACATTACTTTTTGACCTCTCCAGTCTGCCTGTGCTCCAAGCCCAAGTACCTATTCAACACGTAAATCTATTTTCACTATTTTCTGTTTTCGGTGGCAGATTAATACACATTTGGTGCTCTAGTGAGTATTTCTGGCAGAAGGAGCTTTACGGCACAAAAAAATAAGATATCAGGCTTTGGATACACACACAATATTTGTTAATGGGATCATTGTTTTGATCTTTTTGTGTGGTTTAGGAATATGTGGAGACCTCCAGGAACACCACCAAAAACAAGCAAAAAATTAGTAGTATAATTCTAGATGAGTGTAAATCTTCAGAAAAGCATTTTGGTGTCTTTTTACTATTTTTACTGTTCCAATGTTTGTTTTGTACTGAAATTGCCATTTCATCTTAGACCACAAACATGTGAGTACAGCAACAATTGTCCAAAAGCTCATTCTGTGGAAGAACTGCAGGAGTGGATGATGCGTGCTGAAGAAGAAGAGGAGATCAGACATAACATTGAAGCCCAAGGTTACATGAGCTATAATGAAAGGCTTTTGGAGGAATACAAAAACAGCAGCAATGAAGTGCACATTGTGAGTACGAGGCTCAAATCTTTTGTTTTGTCATTTTCTAATTCTGTTGAATATTGTTTATTTGGCAGGATGTTGGAGTGGCTCAGTCAAATGAGGGGCACATCATGTTCTCAAAGAGTCTTTGAATCCGTCCTTCATCGCATACACACCCTCCCAGTCTTTCTAAAGGTCATAGCAAACTTAATCATCCTCTTAAAGAGGTGTTGTCTGCCCTGAAACAACACACAGAAACAGGACCGTGCATACATCCTGTAATACATTTGCACATCAGACAAAACACAATAGATAAAATGGAAAAATAACAAGAACTGCTGTTTAAAATAATTATTGCCTACTTTATAACTTCTATCATGTAACAAAGATAGTTGGTTAGTTAAATAATACAAATACAATATGTTATTTAAAGGATTACTATTACTAATAATATAATTATTGACAGTTTGATTAATTTATTCTTCAGTTCCTTACATAGACTATATAAAAATAATGGACGTAGCCACTGTGACGTCACCCATTGGTTTGTGGACTTGCGTTTTGAAACCTTGAGTTTGGCATTTTGACCATCACCATCTTGGAATTTTGGAGCCAGAAGTGATGAGAAGTGATCATATTTGGATGAGAGGGTAGAGCTGACCCTAACGATAGCTGCGAGCTTGGTTAACATGTTGCATAACAGTTTCTATGGTTAACTGTGATCACGCTAATGCTAATACTTGCTAGCGAAAAATGGGCTAAAAAACCATTAAAACAAAATGGAAATTTCAGAAAAACTGAACATCTGACTCCTTAAAGGGGCTTTTAGTACAACCAAATGCTGAGGGAGAGTATTTTAGGCAGCCAAAATTTTACAATTAACTTTTATGAACTGAAAACACACTGAAATAGCTACATCTATGGCTAAGCCTATACTCTGTGAATCTAGGGTTATGCCATGTTTACGTTTCATAATGAGCGACTTGTCAATCACAACGGAGCCACGCCCTAAAGCATACCCTGATTTATCGTCAAATTTAAATTGAATGGGACCATAATTTACAAAATGAACATCATGCTGTATTGAAGAGGACTTGAAACTAGAATTTGAGACCATAAACCCATTAGGAAAGTGTATTACTGAGGTAATAAATCAAGTGAGAAGTAGGGTCATTTTCTCATAGATGTCTATACAAACAGACTTCGTTTTGGAACCAGTGGAGTTGCCCCCTGCTGGCAATTAGAAAGAATGCAGTTTTAAGGCACTTGTGCATTGGCTTCACTTTCAGACCCAGAACTACCCGCTTGGTTCCTGACCATTCAAAGTATTTTAATTCACTATTTCATATTTTCAACAGATGTCAGAACAAGTTGATGATGTCAGCATCTCTTGTGATAAAGATTTAACTGTGGAGTGTGAACAGATCAATGCAACACTGCAGTGGAACTTCCAAGTTGAAACAGAGGTAAGATTTTTAAATTGTATTTTTGTAATAAGGCATGGAAGTTAGTTATGTCAAATGCCACACAGTGAAAATGTGTGAAACGTCATAAACTGATATGGCGTGTTCCATGTCATACAGTATAGTCAGCCAGATTCTAGCTGCGTGATTTAATGGGGATGCCAGTCACAGTATCTTTTAGAGTAGACCTGTGCTCCTCTATAAGAAGCTAACCCTCAACACAAAGCAAAGGAGTCTGCTGAATATCTAACTTCATACAGACACTACAGTGCCTGTGTTCTTGTACATTCCACTCACAATTTCAGTAAACAAGTACTAATTGAGCCACTTGTCTCCAGAATTGTGTGACAGCCAACAAAAATCTGTCCCCCTGAATGTGCCTCTCTGATTAATTATTCTGAAGCATACATATATGATGCATAACCTGATTAATAACTGTTATCTGCAGAGCTGTATTTGTCATCACTATAGTTGAGGTGATAGTAAACAATAGCCTCGGTCATTTTTCTGTGTGAAATACCACATGGAAAATCAGTTTATTCAATCTTGCCCTGAAAGGAAAAGTATGGTTCATTACCATTTGGGTTTTATTTCTGTTGGTCCAGTCATCAGTTCTATCAGTTAGTATAGCATCGACATCCCTGAAAATAAATCCAAAATAAGAGCAAGACACACGAGCAGTAATATGATTAGACCAGCCAACATTTAGCAAGGTAATGTAACCAGAGGGCTAGCAGATAAAGGTGCAAGCTAACTGAAGCTATTTGGCTGTACCAGAGTGGATTTAGGAGGCTCTAGAGAAGTGGTATGCACTCAGAGGCACTGGAAGACACCAAGCAGGAACTGGAAGGTGCTGGGCTGACAGGAATAACATGCCCAAGAGGCACAGAACAGAGAGCTGAGAAAATGTTTGGTCCGAGGAGCAATTTAGCAAGCCAGGATTTGAATGATACTAGCCTAATTGTCCTCTGAGTCTATTAAAGACACAGCTGATATGTTTAAAGGCAGTTTACTAAGTACTTAATAAACAGGTTTACAGTCATCAGCAGGCAGGCAGTAAGAACAGCAAACTGATCCAAATGAGTTGAGGCAGGTTGGCAAGCAAGACACATAACACACCAAGGTAACAGGTGTCAGCCAGGTAATGGGTAAACAGATAATACAGTCAGGCATATACGGCTGGACTAAGGCAGAAAGGCAAAGAGCATTACGGATACCAACCATAGACTGTATATAAAGATGGATGTAGCGCAGTGTGACATCACCCATTGGTTTGCAATGGAGCTGGTTTGAAATAACCTGACGCGCCAGGTGGTTTGTTACACAGAACCATCTGAGAAATCATCCTTGGAAACTGTTTGGAAAAGGGCAGGCACTTTCAAAAAATACTTGGCAGGTGATTGAGTGAACCATCTGTTTATCACTGTCTAGCACCGTCTTACCTTACAAGGCAGCTGGATTCATGAGATCACAAGATCATGTGAGAATCCTCATAGGACATGGATTGGTCCGTACTGCCAGTGTTTCGGACACAAGTGCATAACTTGAAGCCTTACAAGATAGATTCTTGTGTGATGTCATAATCCTGCGAATTCAGCTGCCTCATAAGGTAAGGTTTGAAGCCCAGCGTTGCTGCTGAGGGTCAGTGCCATCTTTTCCATTTGGAGCCAGGACCTTCCAAATAAGGAGTGCGGCATGTTGCCTTTCACACTCTGGAAACACGTCCCGCTACCTCAGACCCAAGATAACGCTAGCTTACTGGGAACACCAAGCAGTGCACACTTGGACTAACATTAGCTAACTAACATGGCCAGTATCGTTATCAAGTAACATTAAACTTAGTGAAATGTTATGATCATAGTCAGTGAGAATCCCAGAGTGTGTCAATCCCAGCTGTCAATCAACATACACACAGCAGACATTAAAGCTACTATAAGTCTTCAAATCTTGTTAACGGAGCAATAATTTCCAAAATTACCACCAGCACACTTAATAAAGGGTCTGAATTTAGCAATTGAGACCATAATGACTTGTTGAAAAAATTTACTGACTTAGTATTTCATGAGAGAAGTTGCCACTTTTTGAATGGGAGTCTATTAGAGCCAGAGATTTCCTGTGGACAGCATTTGGCGAGCATCAGTGGAACTCAACTTTAAGGTTCTTCCGCTTTGCCTTCAATTTCAAGGCATAGTTGTTGCCACTTGATACCAACAGAATTACAAGTCGAAAATGGACCTGCAATGGGCTGGCAGGAGTTAAATGCCACTTTTAAGCATTAGCCTAGCTTTGTTACTCTTCTGTGTCAGTGTGATGTTCACACAATCTTCAATCTTCAACTAATTTTATCAGTAATGTCCTTGTCATAGTATGCTTAATTACCATTTTGTGTATGTACAGAGACAGCTTGTGCATGTGGCGTTGTTGAAGCAAGAACCAGGAGCATCATTTACACTTGATGACATCAGTTTAGCACCCTGCAGCCACTCCCTGGGTGAACACTTTTTCAATGAAGACATGACCTATGACATCACCGTGTCTTTCACATGTATCAACCCCGGCCTGTATGAACAGTGGTTAGTGCTAGATTTTGACATGAGACCAGTGCTCTTGAAAAAACTCAGAGTAAGAGCATGCCAGCCATTGTTGGATGACACCGAACAACCTTCTATGAACCGTGGAGCCACCTTTCAAAGTGTTGAGCGTTGGCATCGAGGGAACAGGGTTATCATCCCATGTTCCTCCAGGACAGAAAAACAGGAGGAGCTGTTAAAGGAATACAAGCCTCCTCAGATTAACTTTCTGTTTAAATCATCCTATAACACCCAAACACCTCTGAATCATGAGAACTACAAAGAAAGCATGCACCACTTTCTGTACAAAGAGGAAAGGGCAGAGGACCAGGTTGTTTCAAGGTAATATGCTGTTCTGTATCTGTGTCCTTCTCCTTTTATGATGTTGGGAATTTGCACATATTTGCAAAATAATGACTAAGTTTTTTTCTTATTTACTTTAGACTAAATGTTTGTGGAGAAATTAAAACATTGGATATGTTGGACAGTACACAGTTTGGCATGATGATTGCTCTGCGAGGAGAACTTTTCTGTTCTGTCTCGATTCCCTGCAATCTCACACCGGACACCCCTGAGGGACGGGTACTGAAAAGAAGCATTAAGTCTGGCCTGATAGCCCCTTTATCTTCAAGTGGTCGAAACTGCAAGGTCTATGAAGCCAAAATTGTGCAAGACAAAACAAGTGAGAACAAAATGCATTTGCAACTGTCTAATAAATGTTGCTCCGATCTTATGCTCAAAAGCAAAGAATCATATCAAATGGAAGTGCAGTTTCAGCTGGACCGCTACAGCTTCTGCACCATGCACAAGGCTGTAGACCTCCTTCATGATACAAAAAGAGTGCTACCAGACCTCAAAAACTGTGGTATTCCTGTTAATGACATTCACTATGAGAAGCTGAATGCAAAGCAACAGTCTGCAGTTCACTTTATCACTGGGAATTCCAGTTTCCAAAAGTGTGTGGCACCACTCCTCATTTATGGACCATTTGGAACTGGGAAAACATTCACCCTTGCTACAGCAGCCAGAGAGCTTTGCAAGCAGCCTCACAACAAAGTGCTAATCTGCACCCACACTAACAGGTAACGCATGTTATTGAAAATGTATTAAAATAATGATTGATTGATTTATGTAGACATAAAATCCCCAAATAAATTTTTAAAATCTTGTGTTACTTCCAAATTGCTAATCTATGCTCAACTCTTTGCTCTAAGCTGTATTGTTGCAAAGTTTTAATATAGCAACATGAATGTAGTTTTGTCTTTGACATTTTTGTTCCCTTTCAGTTCTGCAGATCTGTATGTCAGGGATCACTTCCATCCATTCATTGACAAGAAAAATGATGAGATGAGGCCAATTCGCATAAAGACAAACAAGAAAAGTACTGTGTTTGCCAAAGATGAGATCACTTTGAAATACTGCTTTCTTTCGGAAGACAGACAGTATTTTCTACCACCAACAAAAGCCATTCTAGATTGCCACAAAATAGTCATAACCACCACAACAATGGCAAGACATTTTCATGACCTAAAGCTCCCAGAGGGATACTTCACCCACATTCTGATTGATGAAGCCTCTCAGATGCTAGAATGTGAAGCCTTGATTCCCCTTGGTCTGGCTGGGTCAAACACAAGAGTTGTTTTAGCAGGAGATCACATGCAAATGGGGCCGAAGCTTTTCTCAGTGGATGATCATCACCGTTCAAATCACACACTCCTTAATCGCTTGTTCCACTACTATCAAGACCAAAAGTGTGATGCTGCCCAAAAAAGTAGAATCATTTTCAGTGAAAACTACCGCTCAACTAAAGAAATTGTGGAGTTTGTATCAACCCATTTCTACGTTGGTAAGAATGATGTTATCAAAGCTACTGGAAATATTCCAGCTCCTGCCCATGGCCATGCCCTAAAGTTCCACCATGTTAGGGGAGAGTGTCTCTTGGACACTGTGTCTATGTCTTGGTATAACAAAGAAGAGGTTGCCGCAGTGGTTGAAGCGGTAAAGGAGATTCTTGAGCACTGGCCATCCACATGGGGAACCAAGGACAAAGGCTCAATCTGTGTTCTATCAGAGGGATATCAGGTAAATTAAAACAAATTAATTACATCCATGATACAGGGAAGATATCTGCATGTATGTGTTGACACACATTTTCGACATCCTCAGAGTTGTAGGCTAATAGTTTAATTAACTCAGTTGTTTCTTATGGTTCATAGGTTCGACAAATTCGGACAGCGCTTGCGAGAAAAAACCTTGAGGATGTCCATGTCGAGAATCTTGCAAATGTGCAAGGTAATTTTAATTTAGTTTTAAGAACTCCAGTATGATTATCCCATTATGTTAGACATAAAGGATGACTACACTCAAACTGAGCACCTGTCTGTCTATTCAAACATGACACTGATATCACCTTTCATTTAACTTATTGTCATTTCACATATTAAAAGTTCTCTTTATGTGTCAACAGGCAGACAGTTCAGGGCAGTCATAATGACAGCTGTGCAAACACGTGACAGCCTAAGAACGTCTCACCTGCCTGGTCTGGAGCTGTTCAGTGATGCCCGTGTGTTAAACACTGCGATGACTAGGGCTCAGTCCCAGGTGGTTGTGATTGGAGATGCTGCTGCCCTCTGTTGCTTTGGGGAATGCTCAAGAATCTGGAAGAGCTACATAGAACATTGCATCAACAACAGCGGTGTTGCACCACAGCATTTCACCAAAGATTTTTTTGAAAAAGATGTTGTGGAAACTGCAAGGTTTCAAAAGTCTGAACATGTGGATAAGAGCAGCACTCTCAGTGATTCAATTCTTCAAGAATTGAGAGATGAATATGAACAGCTGAAAACAGAATATAGTTCAGACGAAGACTGTTGTAAATTTCAAGGCTTCAGTCACCACAAGTCAACCTCATCATACAATATCACTGATGATAATGCAGATGTTTTGGAGTTATGTAAAAATCAACCAGAGATGTACAAGCGAGGAAAGTTGGTCAGGGAGTCACATAACAGAGGTTATGTAATACCATATAATAGCCCCACCAGACATGTAAGCCTAAAGGGAAAGGAAAACCTGGGCAAGGCCTTCTCTGGAGATGAGGTGGTTTTACAAACAGCAAGAGTGGTCAGCATCACCAAGAAAGCTGAATCAGCCCGTGTACTAGTGTGCCTGCTTGAGGATGAAGATTACAGCAAACCAAGACAGAATTCTGATGATAAATTTGTCAAAAGATTGATGATGCCCATTACGAAAACTGCACCCAAAGTACGCATACTGATCAGCAAGAAAAGACGTAACTTCATTCCAATATGGCAGCAAATTGATGGACAGTGGACGATTGCAACATATGAACGTCTTGACGAAAAACTCAAACAGAACAATGTATTTATGGTGCAGGTGATTGGCTGGAAAGAACATTGTTTATTTCCATTGGGGAATGTGACAGATATTCTTCCAATTGGAGGATCTTTGGCTGATGGACTAAGGGTCCTGAATGAAGAATTCAAAGTTGCACCCACTCCACATCACTCAGACAAGAATTTCTTCTTGGCAGACAAAGACAGGACACACAGACAGGACATACGTGAGGTAATCACTTTCACTGTGGATCCAGAAAAAGCAACAGACTTGGATGATGCCATCAGTGTCAGGGATATTGGAGACCAATATGAGTTGGGAGTCCATATTGCAGATGTGGCAAGCTTTGTGAGTCTAGGAGGTAAATTAGATGAGGATGCAAAACAACAGGGTGCTACATATTACCGCAGCAGGGAAGAACCAATTCATATGTTCCCCCGAGACTTAAGCACTGATCGCTTTAGTCTTCTGGCAGGTCAAGATCGCAGGGTGGTTTCATTAATGTTCAAAGTAAACAAGCAAACACATGAAGTCATTGGAAAGCCTGAATTCCAGCTGTCACTGATCAGGTCTGATAAGCAGATGTCTTATGAAGATGCAGGGAAGATTATCTCTGAAAGATATAGACAGAGACCTAATTTTGATACAATAGAAGATTGTGTCGCTGTGGCTTATTGTTTGGCAAAAGCTCAAAGGAAGTGTAGACTTGTGGACTGGGCTTATGCTCAACCTGATGATCACCGACTGCCCGGGAAGCGCAAAGCCCAGCTGATGATTGAGGAGCTAAGTGTGTTATTCAACAAACATGCATCTGAGGCTTTGGTTGGTTCAGAAAAAACAAGGAATTACACACCCCTTCGCTGTCAGGCAGAGCCAGATTCCAAAAAAGTTGAAGATTTCAAACAGAAATATGGAGAATTCATACAACTGTCTCTACATGTTAGGCACAAAGTTAACCATGATGAACAAGTCCCACACTGTGGAAACTTCCGCATACTCACAGAGGTGTGGAAAGATATCCAGTCAGCTGCCAGAACAGATGATATAGACCAAATGGTGGATCTTGTTGCAGCAGATGACATCCACCCACTCCTCCAGCCAGTTGTTAATCAGTTCAGAAAGTGCTTAAGTAAAGCTTATGTCATCCGTTCCAACTCCTCCCCCAAGGCAGAAGTTGGGCACTATTCTCTGAACTTGAAGTTTTACACACAAGCATCTTCACCGATACGGCGGTACATGGACATTGTCTTGCAAAGACTTTTGCACTCCATCATATGTAACACGGATGTCCAGTACACTCGAACAGAGATTACGACTTTGTGCAATCAATTTGAGCACAACCTCAAGGATGCCAAAGAGTATGAACAAAAGGCTGAGAAAATGGCCTATGCAGTGAGCATGAAAAAACAAAGTGCTACAAAGCTAGCATTTGTTGATAGTGCAGATCCTAACAGAGAAGGTTTTGCAGTGTCATTTCCTTTTAACAAGAACATATTTGCAGAGGGTGTATCAGTTATGTACAAAGATTTACAGTTGGAGGACCAACCATCTTTTGATGAAGCAAATCACTGCATCATTGTTAGATGGAAAAAGCGGATCTATGCAGCTGACACCATGCAAATCCACCAGGAGTTGAAAATGCTGCCAGACTGTGCCCCATGTGTTGAGCTTCCACTGACAATATGGAAAGCCATTGTTGACGCAATTGCTGAAGAAAAATGGGATCATGCAAAGTCATTCATAATCAACGCTAATACAAAGCAACTGGAAAAAGAGAGGACTCAGCCAGAATCTTCTCAGGTGCCACAAGCCGAGACTAACACATATACTTCTGAGGAAGATCACTATGTTGACTTTGAACTTCAGTTGCAGCCAGGGGACACCCTTCAGATCCAAATGACATCAGAGGTTGTAAGAGGTTATCACATGCCTGCTGTTCAGTTGGTGCACATTAAGCCCAAGTTTGAAGTTTGTGTGGAACATGTCCACAGCCCTATCACATGCTTCTCCAGATGTGCAGATGATCCATCAAGGACTTATTATAGTGACACCGAGGAGTATGTCCGGATCTGGAAACCATTGTGTGAGATGGAATCTGCTGCCACTGCAGTGGATGAAAGTGACAGCATAATCATTGAGAACCTGGTGGTAAACTTCATCCAGGAGCAGGAAGACACAATAACAGGAAGCTTCTTCTTACCTCTCGCATGGATCAATGAATGGGCAATTGAATGCAACCTTTCAAAGTGCTTGCTGTGCATTCGGAAAAGAGGTCTGAAGTTGACTTCAGCTCTGGAACATTCTGCACTAGTGGACCCAAGAGAGTTCACATGGGTGGCACACGCTGTCACGAACAAAGTAGAACAACCTAAAAACTCTTCAAATGATGGAACTACGGTGAAGTTCTATATCAATCACCTACCGATGAAGAACATTCCTGATTGTGTGTTTCAGAAAGACACACGTTTCACAGTTGAAATAATCCCAAAGCTCCTGCCTGACATGTAAGTTCCAGTGTAGCTCACCTTTACCTAACCAATGTAACACTGCTTATCGTTTGATTTTATTAAATTATTTTCTGGATGTCTAACTGCACTTCTCACTTTTTTCTTTTTAAGGACAGAGTTTACATATTGATAAAAAAAAATGTATTTTTCATTTTTGGATTAAACTGTTGAATCATAGTTTCATGATTTTTTTTTTTCAGACGGAAGGAAAATGCTGTGGTCAGCATTCCGTCTGCATGTGATCTTGTCAAGAGTATAGCACTTGGACGTCGCATTCCAAAAGAAGGTATGTCCATTAGTCAGCGAATGGTTGCCTGTATTTTAAGTATTGGTATCCATGTGTCTCACTACAATACAAAACACAGACAACACATTGCATGTTTTTTTTTTTCATTTTGCCTGCAAAAAGCAATTGTGAATTCTTAAGTCATTTAAAACCTCTTTAATTATGTCTTTGCAGTAAAAACAAGGTGGCACATCATGAGGAAAGAGCTACCATTCGGACTTCCAAAGCTTAACCGGAGTCAGCATGATGCTGTGAACAAAGCTGTAGATGAAACATTCACAGTTATACAGGGACCACCTGGTAAGAGCTAGAAATTGTATTCACCTTGATGCTTCATGTTTTCTGCAATGGCTTAAGTCTTTTTCCCCACTTGTCTCTTAGGAACTGGGAAGACAGTAGTAGGTGTGTACATAGTGTACCGTTTCTTTGAGCTGAACTCTAAGAATCAAAGGAAATTTGATAACCCAAAGGATGAGAACAAGAAACAAGTTATTCTCTACTGCGGACCTTCCAACAAGTCTGTTGATGTTGTTGCAGGCAAGTTACTTTTTGTCTCTGATGAAGTTTTAATTTATGTCTGTACTGTAATCCATGTTGTGTTATGTGCGTGTGCACATGCGCGTGTGTGCGCATGTGCATGTGTGTGTAAGAATGTATGCAAATAGGTGGCAATTAAAAGGAAGTGAATGGTCCTCATGGCACCAATATGTGACTGGCTACTGGTGTGTGTGTGTCTTTTGCTCTTGTAATACAGAGTACCTGTTGAGGTTTGGGGACAGCCTGAGGCCCCTCAGAGTCTACAGCCAACAAGTGGAGAATGCTGATTACCCTTATCCAGACTGCACCCTTCAGTTTTCCTGTAGGACATCCCGCCCAGAACATGCCAAACCAGAGCTTCGGTATTGTAATCACACCGCAATGACACTCAGTTTAAATGTTTGCTTTATTATTCATTTACACTGGCATATTTTACATGGTTTTTAGGAGTATCACTCTTCATCACCGCATGCGACAGAAACAAAACCCTCATTCAGGTCAAATAATAGATTTTGACAAGCGCATTCAACTTGCTTGTGAGGAAGATGGAGAACAGCTGACTGCTGAAGAGGTGAAAGAGTAAGTTCAAATGTACACATGCGTGGAAATAATTAGTTGTTGGAAATAATCACCAAGTTGTTGGTGAGTAATTTTGTGAGTGTTGCTCACCAAAACTCTGTGTGTATCCTTGAGGTCGAACAAACATGTCCAATGCATTTCGTTCCTCATGAAAAATTTGCCAAAGCTGATTTTAAAAATATTATATTCTGCATTGTATACAAGGGGGACCCAAAAATTCTGTGATTTAAATCTTTTAGTAGTACCTTTCTTATCCATCCACATATACATCCATCTTCACTACAGCCGATGATCTACAGCTACCTGTAGATCATTGAAATAGTGTGAAAAATACTCCACATGGTGCCTTTAAAGTTTTGCCCAAACTGTATGAAGCTTCTTTCCTATCTAACAACTTGACCTGTGCATAGATCCATCTTTTTCTTCATTTTGGTGGGGGTTTTTTTCTCTTCTCCGGTAGAAAATAAATTGTTGTCTGTCCTCATTTTATGACATGCTCTTCATCATCATTGTGTCCAACCTGCATATGTCTGTAATATGTTTCATACCAAAAATCCCATGAATAAAAGGAATAGAAAAAAGGAGTGAGTAAGAATAGAAAAGAGTAAGAAGGCCAGATCAGTTTGAATTGAAGAAATTTATTTGCAACCCTAACTGTATGGATTGTTTTTCCTCCTAGATACAAAAAACTTCTCAGAGTTGCTCGGACATATGAACTTGAGCAGCATGACATCATACTGTGCACATGTACACAGTCTTCCACCCCGAGCTTGACTAAGACAGTCAGTGCACGTCAGATCCTCATTGATGAATGTGCAATGGCCACTGAACCCCAGGCCCTGATTCCATTAGTCTGCAACAATCCAGAAAAGGTGTGCTTTTCATTTAATGATCATTGTTGTGCTCCTGCTCTCTAGGAACACTTTCCTTAATGTGTCTGTATGGTAATTATGCAGAATGTGATCTGGTGGCTCTGCTATGGGGGGCATTTTGCATTTCACTGCAAAACAATACAAATTTGAGGGAAACACCGAATGAGGGAATATCTTTTTGAAGAATGGTGTTCATCCCTCCATAAGAGTTTCAGAGTCACTGCCAAGGCTGAGAAACACCATTCTTCAAAAAGATATTCCCTCATTCGGTGTTTTGATGATGGTGGTGGAGAGCGCTGTCTAACACATCAGTCCAGAATCTCCCATAGGTGTTCAACTGGGTTGAGATCTGGTGACTGTGAAGGCCATAGCATATGATTCACATCATTTTCATACCATTCAACCATTTGTGCCCTATGAATGGTAGCATTGTTATCCTGGAAGAGACCATTCCCATCAGCATAGAATGTTTCATCATAGGATAAAGGTGATGACTCAGAACAACTTTACAGTGATGCTTCCCTCTAAGGAGACAAGTGGACCCAAACTATTGCCAGCAAAATGCCCCCCACAGCATAACAGAGCCACCAGATCCCCTCACTGTAGGGGTCAAGCATTCACACCTGGACCACTTTTTCCTTTAATTTGTCACCCGCCTGTATATGTATGTGTGTATATATATACATATATAAATGAAAAAGGTTTTTTTAGGAAATGCATTTGTTGTAATCATCACCATAGCACAGTCCCATCACAAGTATTTCATCCTGCATCCTTCTGCAACTTTTGCTAGGATGAAGAGGATGCGGTTTTTGTCATCATGAAGCTTGTTAGTTTTTTTTGTTGTGTTGTTTGTATATCACACTTAATTTCACTCAGATATCTTACAATATCACTTTCAGATTGTTTTGATTGGTGACCACAAACAGTTACGACCCATTGTGAAGAATGAGCGTGTGAGGAAGCTGGGGATGGCCAAGTCTCTGTTTGAACGCTACTATACAATCCATGAGAAGAGGGCAGTGATGCTGGATACACAGTACAGAATGGTGAGAACATGAAATATACACTGTGTTAACACATATAGTGTATAGTGTGTATCTCATACAGCTTATTGTATATTATTAATGTGTATATGTATTGTATTACTATATGTCTGTGTTTTTAAATTGTGTTTTTAAATTGTAACCAACAATTATAAATGATGTGCCTTCATAGCATAAGGACATATGCGAGTTTCCATCAAATGCATATTATGATGGACAGCTGAAAACTGGTGTGGAGCAGCCAAACAGTGTCCTGCGTGTTGACAACAGAACGATGCCAATTGTTTTTGGTCACATCCAAGGAGAGACCATCAGTCTGGTTGTGAACACAGCCAAGGGCAACGAGAACTCTAAAGCAAACCGGAAAGAGAGAGACAAAGTGGTACAGTATTAGGCACCCTTGCTTTTCTTTATTGATTTTGAACAGTAATAATAAAATATAGGGGTAAAAGTTACCATAGAGTCATTAAACTGATAGTAATGATTTGGTTCTTTTGCAGATTAAGATAGCTGAAATGCTGATGGAGAAAGCCAAAGTTGAACAGCAAGATATTGTGATCCTGTCGCCCTATAATGCCCAAGTATCAGAAATCAGAGATGAGCTGAAGAAGAAGGAAATGGATAAAATCACCATTACCACAATCACAAAAAGCCAAGGTGACAGTGCACCTCTCTTCTACCTCTGAACAACAGATCCTGTACTGAAAGTAAAGAAGCAACACTACAATGGAAAAGTATCCAGAGTAAAACTACTCATTGTGAAGAATTGTTCCTTTCAAATGATTAAATGTTAACATGTAACTAGTATTTTCATGTTTGTCCCAGTGGTGCTGAGTCTAACTACTCCCTGCACTGCTGCATAGTTGAAATTAGCAGTGTTTCATATTTTATAACCAGATCTCACATTTTGATTATAAAATCTTAATCTGTAAAGTAGCTGACACGGATAAATGTAATTAAATAAAAAGTACAATATTTCACTTCAAAATGTAGTTGAGTAAGTCTGACAAAATGGAAGTACTTGAGAAAATGTGCCCACCTGTTGCCCCTGCTGATGTAGTCATATTTTTTCATGACATATAAATGACAATCCGATGATTCAGTCTGGGATTCCAGTGCAGCACAGAAGAAACCAGAGAAAACCCTTGTATAGTGATGGCTCATCATGAGCATTTTGTCTTCTAGGAAGTGAATGGCGTTACGTCATCTTATCGACTGTGTGCTCTGTGCCAAGTGAAGAGATTGAGAGTGAACCAGACAGAGCCTGGCTGTCCAAAAATCTGGGCTTTGTGGGTGATCCTAACCAGATTAATGTTGGAATCACCAGGGCCAAGGAGGGATTGTGCATCATTGGTGAGATACTGTAGCTCATCTCTTTTTTTCTGCCTATGCTCAAGGCTTGAGTGATCAAATGACTTGAAGAGATCAAATAATGCATTTACTTATCTGACCTCTGCTGACACTTTGGCTTGGCTATTTTTTGCTATTTCATATCATGTTAGTAGGCTGAGGGATCTGGGGAACAGATATCTCCATACATAAAACTTACTATGTAGTTATAATAATACATAAAATGTACATCAAGTAGTATTTAAGAGTTACTGTATTCTGATTGCTGTTCCTGTGTAGCTTCATAACTCAAACGTGTCTGTCCTCTCAAAGGGAACCAAGAGTTGCTCAACTGCAGTGGAGCTTGGAAAAAGCTCCTGGAACACTACAGGCTTCGCAACGCAGTGACAGATGCAGACAAGATTTCAGTGCAAGATGCCAGATAGCTGATCTCCTTTATCCATGTTAAGAGACTTGATCTCTACAAGCCATAGATCAGAACTTTTACACTGACTCAACAGCATAACTTCATGATATATATATATTTCATGCTTTTTCTATGATGTCGCAATAACTTTGCAGATTTGGGGGTTTTGATATTGTATTTGACCATAGACTGTATATATTTGACACAGTTGTTTTTGTTCTGATTTATACACCCCTTTCTCTTTTTAAAAATATGTATGAATCTGTAAATAGGGAATCAATAGGGAACAACTACTATATCAACTGTATCTATATTTTTTGTTGGACATTTTAAATTCTAAACCTTCATGTTAAAAAGACTGAATAGTCTGTTCTTTCTTTTGTATTTTTCATTTTTGTTACTGTAAGTATAAATATTTCATTAAAGAATTTAAGAGTTTTATCACACAGTGCTGATATTAACTGTGGACAGCTGATGAAAGACAAGAGTTCAGCTCTTATTGTTTGGATCTTTTAATTCATTTTTAGTTTTAGTTGTGTGTAGAGAATTACCAGTGTATGAAGTCACCTTCAGTGGGCCATCATTCCTGTATAGTGATGAGTGAGCCAGCATTTATTTCCCGTGCAGGGCAGCTGGTCTTAACTTTTCAGCTGCCTCACCACTCAGTGAGCTGAGTCTGCAGTTTTTTATGTTTAACCTTCTATAATATTGTTATTGATACATTTTAATGTCATATATTCAGGGAGTAGCTTTGGCTACAGAAATGTTTATAAAAATGTTTTGCATTGTGTTAAATTTTAATTGTTGAGCCATTTCTGCATCCAGTGATTTTAATAAATGTGTGTAATTGTACAAAAACATTTAATTGTCTTGTGTTGGTTCTGTGTGAATGGAGTTTATGGGATTTTCACGCATTTAGTTTCAGTAATTTAGTGTAGGTATGGGATTGGAGCCATAGATAGTAGATAGTCTATTGTCTTATCATTGTAATAAGGGAAGTTTTAATAAATGAAATGTCGAGCTGGGAACCTTATGACCAAACCACACATGCCCCTCCCTCCTGCTGGAGCCATGATCAGACTAAACACAAACTGAATTTTTGCCTTTATTAGCAACACTGACCATTTTGTTCTCCCCAAACTATGATGAAGTCAAGCCACTGGTGGAGAAAAAAAGCTGAAATATTTAAAGAAAAAAAGTCCTGATGTTGTGAGACTACAGTTGTAATTTTGAGGAAAAAAGATGAAAATGTAGTCTTCTATCAGTACTGTTAATGGAACCAGTCGCATGATTTCTGTGAGGGGTAACTGAATCACAGTGAGGACTGGTTTCCTCTGGACAGCTGTTGCCAAGAAAAGAAGAAAAGAATCAAAACCCAACAGACCATTTTTCAAAATTAATTTCATTTTGACATGTCATAGCAGGTTAAGTACAGGTGTGTATTAATTAACGATTCCATTGCATTTAGGTGAGCCAGTAAAGATGTCTGCAGCGAAAAAAAGGTCTGTTGGGCATTAATGAAATTTTTTCATGCATGTTTTGTTCATATATTTTTCAAAATATAACCTTTTTCTCAAAAATGTCATCTTTATTCTCATCGTATATTTAAGAATGAGCTATCATTAATGGTATTAGTTACACCTGTGCTGCTGTGAAAAAGGTGGACAAATCACATGACACCTTCACCACTTCTAGCTCATCACTCTGGCCATGTGAACGCTTGTAGGCTAGCCAGTAGCTTGCTTGTTAGCAAACATTGTGTAACTAAGCAACCTACATCATTCTGCAGTAATTTACCAGATATTTTGTCAGGCAGCTCTTTGTTTTTGTTTGCATCTGTAATCTTGAAAGTAAGGGACATACAAAATCTAATTTCAAAAACTACAACAATGAATGAACTTCTCAGTTTACCACTGTAACAATTCTTCTTTGGAATACTTGTGTAATATGTTTTCAAAAATTCTCAGGTATTTCTAAATAGATAATATAAAATAAAACATTTCAAATGATAAAAAATGAAATCATTTTTAAAGAAATCATTTTTTAATTTTATCCCTTTTTTTGCCTTTTAAACATCTCATATTAATAATGTGTCTTCCACGACTCTGTGTGCATATGAAGCGACTCCACAAGGGGTCCCAAACCCCAAAGATGAGAAACTTCTTCCTTCTGAAATAAATAGAGTTCAGTGTAATCCCTGCACAATTTATTTAGTTCTGCTAATGAGCACAAGGGGGCATGTAGCACCTGTGAGAGAAACGTGTGGTTTTAGGTGTTGGACACAAACCATTATTGCAATTTGCTGTTTAACTATACCAAGTACCTTCTGGATCCTCATAGAATTTAAAAAATAAGCCCTGAAAAATATCAGGATAAAGAAGAAACTTACAAAAAATGCTGTACAAGACACCAAAAGCTTTTAGTGCTTCTGAGGACATGAAATTCATCTGGGAATGAAGTAATAAACATTACATCCCAGACATTCTTTCAACACGGACACAGCAGACAGATGAAGTCATTTGTGGATATCAAATATTTTGTTTCATAAGGAGTGATGTCAGCAGAGAAAATACAAAAGACTGCATTGTGTCACTACAGGAGACACAAACAAAGACTGGTCACTTGAACTCCAGCTGACTGGCAGCTACAATCCTATAAGAGGAAGGTTTTGGACTTGACTTAACTTAATATAACTGACAGACAAAGTGCAAGATTTTTCCACTCTTACAGCACAGAACTAATCAGTGATTACTTCCCACATGCTGGGATTTCTGGCTTTCCTGGCATTAGGCTGTGCTAAAGAACTGTCCTCTGTTGATGAACTAAAGCAGTCCAGTTTAGAGCACTAAAGTTTGTGTAGGGCTTTAATAAAACACTTAAATCAAAGATGGAGGTTGAGACAAGCTTGAGGCAGCATCAGGTTTAGTCTCTGTGGATAAAATAAAACATTAAACGCCATAAAACTTGGAGCTTTTATGCGCCCTAATGACAGGAACAGGAACAGGATTAATACACTTGTTAAAGAGGTTGGGTCTATAATTGGTTTGACTCCTGATTCATTAGAAATGCTTTTGGAGGAAAGAACCAGGAGTTTGGTGTTTTTAGTTGTCTAAAAACTGAAGAATGACTTTTGTCCCACAGCTGTGAAACTTTTGAATGACGTGATACTTGCTTGATCCTCAAAATATTGTTGTTTAACTAATATTTATTAATTGATTAATTGTATTATATATTATCTATCTAATACAGTAAATTGAGCTATTGAGTTCATTTCCCAACTGTGTGTGGATCCACACCATCACAGTATATTTCCCTACAAATATTTTCTCATTGAATCACATATTTGTTCTCACCATACCTTATACCATATCTTCAGTTGTTGTGAATCATGACAAAATTTTAATCTCTGGTGATTTTAACATTCATGTCGACTTCTCATCAAATGTCAGAGCTACTGAATTACTGGGTATTATGGACTCTTACAACTTTATATAGTTTGTCTCTGGCCCAACCCATAACCATGGTCACACTTTAGATTTAGTTTCTACACTTGGTCTGACCATTCCCTCACTGGCTGTGGAGGACTTGGGGATCTCGGATCATCTGTGCACCTGGTTTTCCATCATGTTCCATACTGTTCCCAAACCTCAATTACCTGCCTCTTATGCCCGCACAATCAACCCTTCTACTGCTAGAAAATTCTCCAACGCCTATATAGCCTCTTCCCTGTCCTGTGACTTCGAGACCTGTTCTTCCTCTACGAGTACGGAGGAGCTAATCATCCAGCTCAACTCTACTTGTACAGAGATGTCTGTACAAGTAGAGTTGCCCCTTTCAATATTAGAAAACCTAAAACTAAATCTCAACCATGGCTTAACGACAATACCCGTGCCCTTAGGCAATTATGCAGAAAAGCAGAAAGAAAATGGAAAAAAGACAGATTTCAAGTTTCATATGAAATGATGAGAAGCTCTCTTGCTACCTATCAACAATTTGCAATATACTTTGCAGACATCATCTCCACAAATTCCCACTTTTTCATAAGTAAAATCAGTAACATCCGTTTCGCTATTTCACCTCCTGCCTACAACGCCTCTGTCTTCCCTCGTTGTTCTGCTGTCCTTAGCAAGTTTGAGCCTGTGTCCCTTACTCATATCATAGACAAAGTCAAACACACTTGATTTGACTTTATGATTTGATACACAGAGAGCCATAGAGTACTTTATTAATCCCAAAGGGAATATAAAGTGTTACAGCCGCTACTTGACATGAATCAAAATACAAGAACAATGAGGTACGTAAAAAAACAAACATAATTAAAGGCTAAATTATATAAATAACTAAATAGACTAACTCAAATATAAAAATAAATAGAATCAATACACACAATGTATATACATATGGTATGTACAGTATATAGTGACAGTATAGTATATTAGCATCTCCACTGTTCAGTGTTTACCAGATCCAAGGTTTTTTTCTGGAACTGGGCCTAATTTTTGAATTTCCTCGCTTGCCAGGAGAGAATATTATTACTAAGTTAAGTAAGTTAAGTATTAGTTATAAACTGTGCGGAATGATGTATGTGCAGTTTGTTTCCAGATTCATCTGCAATTCTGGAATTTTTAATGAGGTTGAAGGTGTAGATGTAATTTAAGGATTTTAAGATTTTTAAAAAATGTGGAAAAATCATATCAGACACAAATTATTATTCAAAGTAGGCTACAGTATTTTATATATACATCTTAAACAAAAAAATAAATAAAATAAAAAATCCTCTCAAGATGTTTTAAGTTCTATATGAGTGAATATAATCCGAGTCCTTTAATGCAAGTTCAGCCATAAACACAAGTGATATATAACTAGATAAGTAAAGAATGAATGTATTCACAGGTACACAAAATAAAATCTTATAGCTTTTTTTAATCAACAATGCACTTCAAAAACATTTTTTGTTATTTTTTTTTGTCAACTCGGCGCGTTTGTGATTAAAGTCATGATTAAATGTGCCTTAAATGTGTAACGTCATCTTTCCCTGCCTCCGCGTGCTCCAACACGTGTTCTCATGGGGTAAGGACGCGCGCACGTGAAGTACCATGCTAAACAAGAGATGGAGGGAAGAAACCATCCATGTAAATCCGGTGGGGGAGCAAATGTAAACATACTACTGTAAAAGAGTTAAAATCGACGAATACATTTCTAATGACAATGAAGTGAGTGATAACCACATTACACCAAAATATTTAAACGGCCACTGTCCTTTATTAAACGTCTAATTCAAGCAGGTCTGTGGGACACTAACAGTACAGCGTAACGTGGACGAAATGAAATACATTTCTGTTATTTCAACAAACTGTTGTAAGTTACATTCATTTGTTGAAGATGAATGTTACAATCTATCGCATATTCACCAGTACACAACCAACAGCTTTTGTTTTTTTCCCCAAATGTATTTCGGTACCCCGTGTTCTTTGGAGATGGTACAACTGAACTCTGCAACCCCAGTTCCCGCAGCTGCATCAAGCTGCACACAGAGCGGGAAAACAGCCGGAAAAGTCCATTATTTTTACATCCAAAAATAAAAGTACTACATTTGAATGAATAAAGAAATACGTCTTTATGTTTACAGGACAATACAATCATATTAAAAAAATATGGTAAAATAAGGAAAACGGGATTAGTAAAATTATGTTGTTAACTAAAAAGTCTGACTTCCGTGTTTGTCAGTTGACTTAAATTAAATGAATGAATGAAAATGAATTACATTTTTTAAAAATCCTGTCAAGTTACTCAGCCTGTCAACTAACCTTGAACAGCACCAGAAAAGCTGAATAATTTTGGAATAAATGTTGTGTAATGTAAGTCTTTGTATTATTAAATGTGTCACTGTTTTGAATTTTGCTGGTGATACTTTTGTGTTTATTTCAATCAAGGACTGAGCCTTATCAGGCACCAATGTGGCTTTGAGTATTTCCATGGCTTATAGCATAAGCTTAAATATTAGAGTGTCAATGATTGATCCATTAATTGGGATAATCACATCAGTTGGTAATCAACCCATCATCTGTGTCAAATTAAAACACATCAACCCAGCCAAAATAACAAACCAAAAATCAAATTCCAAGAGAATTTCCAACAAATTGTGTCAAAACTAAATAATAGCAGTTAAACTTAGCTTGTAAGGAAATACCTCAAGTCTAGCTCTTCATTCAGTCCATGTGGTGATAGTGTGTTTAATGTATGTATCCAAAATGCTTCATGCATCAAAAGCAAATAGATCCAGATTGCCACCTCGCTCATTGCAATGCTTTTACAATCATACCAACAATTCAACATTGCGGTTTTTATTTTGAGGGTCCTAGCCGGAAATAAGCTTGTATATTGTAGTGAGTTCTTGTTCTTGCTTTAGGTTCCCCTCCTCCCTCCCTGCAGAGCGGAGCGGTTTTCTTTCCTGGTTTTGTACATTCAAGAGCGTGAAGAACCGCAAGGACAACATGTGGACATATTTTTATATAGTGTTTTACTCGTGAAGGGTTCACGATGGATACAGGTGGTGGCGACAGCTGTCGGAGACGCACGAGGAACGCGCGAGCCTGCAGCAGACAACAGACTAGGGCGCGAGCTGACGAGTCCAGTGTGCTGCGGTGTCTGAGCGTGGGAAACACGGGAGAAGACCATGACATGGAGGAGGACATTGGCCTCTTCAAGCAGGACAACCTGGAGCGGAGGGTCATGGCCCCCCGCTACAGCCTGCTGCGGGAGGTGGGAAGGGGCACCTACGGCGTGGTGTACGAGGCGGTGGCCCGGAGGTCCGGTGCTAAAGTTGCCGTGAAGAAACTAAGATGCGACGCGCCGGAAAACGTGGAACTCGCACTGCAGGAGTTCTGGGCGCTGGCGAGTCTGGAGAAGCGGCACCAAAATGTGGTCCAGCTGGAGGAATGTGTGCTGCAGAGGAACGGTATGGCCCAGAAGATGAGCCATGGGAACAAGAGGTCTAAACAGTACCTGCGTCTGGTGGAGACGTCACTAAAAGGTGAGGCTCGTTCAGGTCTCAAACCTTAGCTGTTTGAGCTGAGTCACTTTGAGATAAGAGTGAAGTAAGTGCTGCCTTTTTGTTAAAGCCGAATTAAAAATAAACTCTTACCACGTCTTAAACAGTTTTGTTGGAGCAAGGAGTTACTTATTCACCCCATATAATCAGTCTAACGTTAAATTGCAAGGTTGATGAATGCAGTTTTGAGTTCGTGTACAACTCAAAACTGCATTCAGCAGTCAGCAGTTTTGAGTTGTGGTTCCTCACATTTAGACGCTGATTTACTGTATGTGGTCACGCAGAGACCCCGTTTCAAATATTTGGCCATTAGAGCCGATCAGTTCAGTTTCGATGAGTCAACACTGGTTATTTGAGTTGAATAACCCAGATGAGATGGTTCAATCTAGCTGGTTTAGCTTTTCTGTCTTGACATTTGTCGTGTTGACCTGCAGCTAGGTTTCAGTGACCTAAAAGAAATATGAATGCGTGTAATGTTTAGTTTGTAGTGTTAGCTTTAACCTTATGAAATGTCCTTTCTAGTAGAGTTGTTGTGGTCGCCATGACACAGACTCACTGGGGGATGGGTAGATTTTGTAAGGGAGCTCCCGAGGCTCAGACTCTCTAAAATGGAGTCTGCTGTGTTGGCTGTATTTACAGAGGAATTTGGCACATTCCAATGACAATTGTTACACTTTTTTTCCAAATTGACCACATCAGCAGTTTTTGCTTTTTGTCTTCATGTGCTGTGCTGGTTTCCAGGTGCTAATCTACTGCAGATTTTGTGGTCTCTATGCTAAAACACATTATTGTCATATTGTGAAAGGCAGAATGATATATTTCAACTATCACTCCAAACCATCAATGATTTCTTACCACTAATCAGTGTTCAGATGTGTGTAGTTATACCTCCCTGACAGCAGGGATATTTGGTCATGTCAAAGTTATTTGAAATGTACATTTCTGTCAATGATTTGTATGGAGTTAACAGTATAAATGGACATTCTATACTGGATAGGTCTCTCAATTTTTCATTTACTTTTTGCTTACAGTAGTTAATTGATGATGTATTTTTAACTCTACTGGTCATTCTGACACATTGTTCTTGCTGGATATCAATAGTACATGCCAAAGCATGTTAGAGATGCTTTGAACTGGTTTCACCAAGGCTGAGCTCTTGTGCAATTTAGGTAAATACCACCCACATGCAGCCTTTTTAAGAAACGCCCTGATAGGCAAAGGTAGTATGCATCCAATGAGATTGGAGTAGAAACATCAACAGTCAGTTTGTTAGTGTGCACATTCACTGGGTTGTGATTTTGAAATTGTAATCAGTATAGCTTCACATACATATAGATTGCATGAAATGGCCATAAAACTACATCTAATAAACCAGCTGGTGTCCTAATGTCTTTTCTCAGTGACATGTTCAAAATCATTAATAAGATGTATTCTGGACCTGGTGAAAAGTATATTTTCATATTTCCCCATTCTCCATCTTGAAGTATTGTGTATTATTACATCACTGTGTGAATGACTGGTGTGGGTCTGTTGCAGGTGAGAGAGTGCTCAGTCCTCCAGAGGAGCCTTGTTACCTCTGGTTCGTCATGGAGTTCTGTGAAGGCGGTGACCTCAACCAGTTCATCCTGTCTCGGCGGCCCGACCCGCAAACCAACAACAGCTTTATGCTCCAGCTGACCAGCGCCGTTGCTTTCCTGCACGAAAACAACATTGTCCACAGGGACCTCAAACCTGACAACATTCTCATCTCAGAGAAGTCGGGGGCTCCTGTCCTCAAGGTGGCAGACTTTGGCCTGAGTAAAGTTTGCGCTGGTTTAGGAAACACCAGCGAGGGCAAAGAAGGCGAGGACAAGAACAAAAATGTCAACGTCAACAAGTTTTGGTTGTCGTCGGCGTGTGGCTCAGATTTCTTCATGGCTCCCGAGGTGTGGGAGGGTCACTACACAGCTAAGGCTGACATATTTGCCCTTGGGATCATCATTTGGGCCATGTTGGAGAGAATTACTTTCATTGACGCTGAGTCTAAGCGCGAGCTGCTGGGAACATATGTGAGACAAGGGACGGACATTGTGCCGGTGGGTGAGGCACTGCTAGAGAATCCAAAGATGGTTCTGAACATCCCACAGAAACGCAGGTCATGCATGTCTGACGGAGTGAGGAAGCTGCTGCAGGACATGCTCGCCGTCAACCCTCAGGACCGGCCCGACGCTTTTGAGCTGCAGGCCAGAATGGACCAGGTCATGTGTGCTGCATGACCCTCAACCAGGTTGTTATACAGGTAGTTATGACTTTATCTTCATATAATCACCCCATGACTGCTGTCATCTTTTTAATGTGTCTGTCTTGTCATGTTTATGAAACACAGTAGCTCCAGTTCTATCTGCCAGCACTGTCTGTGAATATAGGGTGCTGTTCACACTGCAGCTGACAGTAGGGCTGAGCAATTAATCAAATTTTATTTTCAATTATTATTTTGGCTTCCAGTGATTATGGAAACAAGATAATGGAGATAAAATGATAATTGTGCCGCATTCCGTTTCACAGTGATGCTCTGGTTTTGTCTTGTGTCATAAATCCAGCACATTGTGTGTCAGAGCAGCCAGACAGCACAGTGACAGACAGACAGACAGACAGGAAGAGCAGAGCTCTTCTTCACAGCATGAATGTGTCTGAATTTAACAGTCAAATGCTGAGTGCTGGAAACAGACTTATTTAGACATCTACAGACTTTGTTTTGCTGATAAGCTGATTAGAAACCTGGTTACACTTACACATGGCAGAGAAATGGGTGTTCTCCAGGTAGTAAATCTACCTGTGGAAACCTGGTTTCTCTAATCCCAAACTTCCATCACAGAAAGCAGCTTTCTCCTTCATATGACAGTGAAGAAATCAACTTTCTGGAGAAAACCGACTGTATCCTGCTTACTCAGGTGCATGTAAACACACTGCAGGATAATACAAAGTACCATGATGAATGATCATTTTATTATTGATCACTCTCTGCACAACATGCATCTTAACAATCACTACAATAATATGATCTCAATTATTGTGGCTTCATTTATTTTAATTTATTATTTTTATAGATTGAATATATGTTTAGTAGTGTTTAGTAGGTTGTAGAAGTGCACTACAACATTTTTATGTATTATCATATTATATTTTTCCTAAAGGAGCTACACTCCTCTTGTAACAGTAGCTTTCATGTAGATGTCCTTTGAAGAATGAGGAGAGGGAGGATTCTGAGATTTGATGCACTAGTCAATGACTCAAAACAACTCTACGATAACGTAGGCTGTTATTAAAATCATTAGCAGCTCACTGATATTAATGATCGTGGGAAATTTTAGCAGCTCATAATACTGAATGAACATAGGGGAATTTTTAAAAAAGTTCAGTAAATGCAAGATGTTTCCAAAGTCAATGAGTAATCGTGTTAACTAATCACAATCTCAATATTGACCAAAACAATCATGATTATAATTTTTGCCATAATGGAGCAGCTCTAGCTGACAGTGTCCATCTCCTATGTGACCATAAATGCTGTCTCATCAAAAAGCAAAGCTACTTGGAGTCACTTTCAAATGATGTGAAACACATGTAGTCATTGTCCACCATTGGAATCTGAAGCCTGCGACTTAGAGTGAATCTAGAATGTACTAGAGTAGGAGTGCTTTGAAGAACGTCAATTAGATGAATTCAAAGTCAGCCCTCATCTTTTACTTCCTGTAGAAATTCAATACCAAGAAGAATATAACTGAGACAACAAAACCTCTTTACTTCAGTAACATGTATATTAGTAAGACTAGCATCATTCTCCTGAGACATTTTCAATCATTTGGGAGCCACAACAACTCAGAATTTGTACTCCTGCACCATCGAGAGCGTCCTCACAGGGAACATCCCTGCCTGGTACGGAAACAGCACTGAACACGACCATAAGACCCTGGAAAACATGGTTTGTTTGACTGAACGTACAATAGGTGGTGCCTAAGGGATATTTACACCAGGCGCTGCAAGAATAAGGCTGAGAGAATCATTAAAGATCCCAAACGCCTGAATAACGGCCTTTTCTCTGTGCTGCGGTTGGGAAGAAGGTACCAGATACACCAGACTCATGAAGAGCTTCTACCCTCAGGCCACAAGGATCCTAAATGAGGTTACTGCTTAAGACTGCCCCCCCCCTCCCCCCCCCCTCCTTCCAACCAAACACACAGATTTAGTGCTGTTCCTATTCTATTTCAACTCTTTATTGCACAAAATTGAAGGAGGTGGCGGGATTACATTTCACTGTGTTTGGACCTTATATGATTACATGCAACAAATAAACTTGATTGTTAGGCTAGCAGTACGCTTGTAAATGTGGATACTGTGGAAATCTGACATTTTAAGTTTGGCTAAAAGCTGATCATCAAAACCTGATCTGAATGTGTTTTTTGATTCAGGTCATGTTAATATTGCTACGTCATCACCTCTGGAGCTCCAGATAAACTGTCAAAATACATGAGAATACATATGTGAGTAAACTGGCAGGTTAGCATCCTACTGTTTCAAGTCCACAACATCCACTGCAGTGAGTGAGTCCCTTAACATTATATAGGTGATATGTGCAATGTCAAACTTGTCCAACTCCACCACTCTGGCCAGTGAGATAGAAGATGTATAAATAGCTGCAGTAATGTGGGTAAAACCTGCATATGTGGTTGACCTGGACACATAAACACACCGACATCCGACCTTTCTCTGTGACCCTCCTCCTCACTCGGGTTGAACACTGGTCAGACACTGAATGTAACTGACATAAAAGTGTCATGCGTGAACAGAACTGGCCTAACAATAAAAAAAACTGGAGAGAGAGAGAGAGTAGAAGAGGATGAACAAAGTGGCGGAACCTCTTGCTTTTCGTTCCGGTGCCCGTGTTAACGGGTTAGAGCAACCACGCAGCGCATCATCCAGAGATTCAGCGACTCCCCTATTTTTTCTCATTTGGGGAACTTGGTGTCTCTTGGAGTGGTGACAGCAGGGTTCAAAGTGATGGAATAATCAATATAATCAATTTTTTAAAAAAAGCCGTCCTTTGTGAGGAGTGTATGTGGCTGACACTGAAGTAGCCCCCAGCCAGACCCCACCGTGACTGTCACCTCACATATTATTCATTTTGCACAATTGAGCACATGCTTCTCAACTTTTTTTCTGTCTGAACTAAAAAAAATAAATGAAATGAATAATGAAATGATATGAAACATTCTATTATTGATGGCCATTATGCTCAGGTAGAGGTAGGCTGTGTGGCCCAGGCGTAAGGAATCATCTTTGTATGATGGCTTGAGTGACAGTCTGTTCAGGCCTATACTCTGATGGCTGTCAGTCAGGTGCAGTAAAAACGACACATGCAGTGTGAGGTGTTGTGACATGTTCCAGTTCCACGGGGGTGAATAGTAAATATGAAAGAGCAAAGGTAGGTGAGCTGTGTGTCTGGCCCAGGGCACATATTTAGAAACTGCTGTGGCCGTGCTGTCTTAAGTTTGTGCTGCAGCTTACCAGGACACCTCTTATGCAACTAAAGCCCCAGCCACCCCTGGCCCCTAGGGCACAGATCCATCAACACACAGATGCCTGTGTTTCAAAGAGGCTGAGTGAGCATTTACTGGCTCCGCCTGTTGTTTTGCACATAGATAGTTCACGTTAGCGCATATGAGCTGCTCGTCGATTAACTAAACTTACCATTTCTTCATTGTTCTTTTCTGTATGAAAGACATTGTGCCATACATCTTTGCCTTTGTTTGTTCTTCCGTCATGTGCCTTGCTGTAGGGGGATGGGGAGGAGTGCATATTATGTGAGCAGGGCGGGGTTAGGAGAGAAGAAAGCCACTGGCAGCAAACATCCCAGCTGACCTTCCCCTCTCCTGCTCTGCTTTCTGCCTGTCAGTCTGCTGCACCCCCCCCCCATTCATCTTTTTCTCCATCCCCCAGTCAGCTCCCTGCACATTCACCAAACACTCAACTACATATTTGTCTGGTAATGCTAATAAAAGAGGTAGTCACACTTTCACCAAAAAATGAAACACGTCACATGGCAAAAGTGTCATAGAACAAGGGGTGACACCATAATCGTTTCAATGTGAGATAATGATGCATATTTTCAGACATTCATGGCAGAAAAAGTTAGTAAAGAATGACAAAAAAAAGAAGTGGAGAGTGAAGTTGAAACCCTGTTTACTTTCTCACCTATGTACAGCTGGCCTATCACAGCATGAAGTGGGTGTGGATGTTGGTCGGGTTGTCTGTTTCTGAAAGTCACAGAAATTGTTGGACAAAGTCCCCCAATTCTGACAATGGCAAGGTGTGGGTGGGAGGGGATTTCCGAAGCTATTGGACCACTCAACAAACAGCACTGATTGAGTGTACTGACGCCTCGAGTGAAGTTTTTTTATGGTTCAGTGCTAAAGATTGCCTTATTTAACATTTTATCTGTTTTGTTGCCTTTACTGGACAGTTGATAGTATACGTTTAACCCACTCATCTACCAGCACGCCTCTCCTTCTTTACATTATAAAGAGCAGTGTATTAAACATTCAGATTATGTCACCAGGCTTCCAATTTTTTTTGCCAATGTGTCAGTTACATGCGGTTGTGAGTAACAACTGGCTGAAATGAAACTATTAGCTGTTGTCTGGTTAGTGTGCTCTCTGCAGACTGTGCCACAGATTGTTCTTTTTTAGAGTAAGAAGCATTCTTAAAACAAAACCTGCCAAATATTCATTGATTTCAGCTTCTCCAACCAAAAAAATGTTGTGCTTTATTCTATTTTTATCATTGTTAGCTGAATCTCTTTGGGTCCTGGATTGTTGGTCAGACAAAACAAGACATTTGAAGATGTCGCTTTGGACTCTGGAGGAAAAACTGTGATGGACATGTTTCATTATTTTCTGATATTTTATAGACTAAGCAATTAATCAAAGAATTGAACCTATAATCGACAAATGAATGAAAAGAATCACTAGTTGCAGCCCTAAAAGGATGGAACGTACTCTTCTAAAGAACAAGATTCTAATGCACTGAGTTATAGCACAAGTTCTCCATTGTATTGGACTGGTGACAGAAGTCTCATCAACAGACATGTCAGAACTCTAAGCACATACAACTGAAATTAAATGGTGTGTGTAAATACCTAAGTGGAAAATGTGTTTGTGATTTGCATGAGTTAAAGCTGTAAATATTAGATTTTTTTTAGTACTTCAAGCACTACTGTCAAAAGGAAAAAAAGAGAGAAATCCTCCTTCCAAAACATGACTGAATATTGAAGCTGTGTATCATAATGCAGCATCAGTAGTCCAGAGCATGTTGACGTGATTCGAACCCAATAACCTTGTTGCTATCAACAGTGTTCTCCTCCAGACACACGAATCTGTCAGTTAAATTCCAATGCTATAAAAGTGACAAGTCAGCACTGTCCATTAAAACATGTTGTCTTTGTGCTGCAGTATTAAGCTCCAAATCCCCGCTTGAAGCTCTTTTTAAATCCGTTATGTAACAGAGTACGTGAGGAAAATCTATGACAGCATAGCCAGAGCACAAACTGTATCTGTGACTGGCAAACCAAGCGACTGCACATCTCAAAAACAAACCAAGCCTCTTCACATGGTAGTGCAGGTTCTGTCAGGATGAACAAAGGACTGTCTGTGCTGCAGGATGCACCGGAGGCTGCAGCTCCTCTCTGCTGAACAATGGCTGAGGATAATCCTCAACACAGCGCTTTACCAAATGACATGTAGTCAGACATATAAACAAGCTCTGGACCTCCCAGTCTATTTGAAAGTGTCTGTGGCCCCGGAGTCAGCTGCCCTGTCAGGGTGATTGACAGCAGGCCTGTGACCTCAGTAAAAAAACCTCCTGATGCTCTGTCCCCCCCCCACAGCTCAGGCTTCAGTTACACCATGCTGCACCAGTGAATGACGGCACTGCTTTTTATCATGTCGGCTTTCCTCACTGTAGCGTCTGTTTACAGGATCTGTATTCAGCTGTTTTTTTCTCTATCCTCTAACATGCAACAAAATCAGAAAGGTGTCTGTGCTGCTCTGTTGATCCCGTGTCTCCCTGCATGCAGTTAACTATGACCGCCTGTTAGCTTGTGTGTGTGTGTGTGTGTGTGAGCAGCAGGGAGGGCACACTGCAGTGGGCACTGCTGTAAAAGAGTCAGACATCATTTGCTGCAGCAGCGTGGCATTGCTGCACTGACTCAGCACATCTCTGCGTTTTAAAGGCTGCTGCAAATTTCACATCCCGACTGCTGTGCAGTAAGATTCAGTGGTTCAAATAAGGCTGGTAGAATGTTATTGAAGTCTCTGCATCTGTTTATTATGCCACACACACAAACGGTTTTCAGGCTGTGTAAAGCAGCTGGCTGTTAGGTGAAATCCTCCAGGGCTCCTTTAGTGTCTTCTCAAGGAAAACACAGTTTGTTTGCTATAGAGCTGCTGACAGATGTTCCGCTAGAAAATAAAGATCTATCAGGGGAGCAGCACTGTAGTGTTTGAGCTTAAAGTCCCCTTCCACTCCCAACATGTGGTGTTCTTCTGGTCCCTTCAGTTGGATGTTGTTCTCTGTGCAGAATGATGAATGTGCAGAGTTTGTCTTGCAGAAAGTGGAACGTTTCTCTGTGATCACCTTAAATCTCAGTTTAAGTTTAAGTTTCTACAAGCATGATTTGTGACATCACGACTAGTTTGGATTCAATCGTGGTCCAGTATTCACGTTACACAAGTGTGATGTGGAAACTTGAAGCCTCCAGTGTACAAACACTGAGAATGGACTTTACAGTGAAGTAGGAGACATGTTGTGTCCAGCAGGACAACTTGAAATGAAGAATATTAACATATTCATTAATTCTGGATTTTTCACTGAGACAGAAGGAGAAGTTATTTTCAGGATTTTAATGAGGTAATTGAACTTTTTTTGTGGCAAAATAAAATAAGACACAAATTGTTATGTCTTATAACATGTCTGGAGTGGATCTTTTAAATGATTGATCATCCAAATAGTTGCTGATTAATTTAGTCAGAAGGCTACTCGATTGTATAACTCATAGTTTGATTTCTAAAGTATTAATTATATTTTCATTGCAATCTTTACATCAGATTTCACATGGACATTTTAGGCTGAAGTTAGTGTTTGAGGAAGCTCTGCCCAGTACGACCAGCTTGTCTTATTGACACAAGCTGTTTGCAGACGACAGACAGTATGTTTACAGGCACACAAGAAAGGTTATGTTCAGTAGTTGCTGTTGATCTGTCTATACTGTACATGTAGCGCCTCACTAATCCGATTTCTGTCATTCTTATTGTAACTACATTAGTGACGCAAGGTGCTGAAACCCTCCAGCCCCGAGCTTTCTCCTCTTGAGGCTCCTACATGTGTAGTCAAACTTTAGTAATATCAGTTTGTGCGTGTTGCTGTCACTTGTAATGACTGTTGAATCTCCTCTGTTTCCCTGTAGATACGTGTGGTTCCCTGGTGCTGCTACATCAGAGAGAGTCTCCCTGTTTTTAATCTGAAGACTGTGAAGATAAAGGAGAAGCACGGAAAGCAGTTACTCCTGCAGTTTGGATGCTGAAATGGGATTTTAGTTTTTTTTTTTTTGAACTTGTTTACAGTGAGGTCACCTGCCAATGGTGACAGAGAATGTTTGTCTTGCCCTGATTATTGTAACAAAGCGAGAAACCTTACATCTGCTGCTGTTAGCGGGGAAGCTTGATTAAAACTGACGTAGCCACACCTCCATCAAAGAATAGAGGTCTGGAGAAATTCCTATCAGAAAACACAAAGACACCACGCGGGACGAGGGACAGCGTTGTTGATTGGCTCCAAATTGGAATCTGTCTTCTTGTCGTGAGCTTATCTGTAGCTCTAGTTTGTTTTGTGTGTGTTCACAATTCCACGTGTCCTGCACTTTGATAATATTTAATGAAACACTGTGACATCAGATACACACTCCTACTGGAGTCATCTCGCTTCATGTGATTTGAGTTTCTGCTATTTTGTCCAAAATCTCAGTGAAGTCTGGTCCTTTTTAGATGTTTTACTGTGCTGACAGTTGGGCTTGCATCCCACATGCTTACCTGTCCTGTGTCGGTGTATCTCCTGTCCATAGTGTGTTTCAGCAGAGCTCCAGTGAGCATCAGTGCCATGTGTTACCCCCAGTGAGTCTTGACCAGTCAGACAGAAATCAGCGTCACTGCCCCTTTTTCTGTCGTTGGGTTTACATTTCTCCAGACATCTGTTAGTTTACACTGAGGTACGCTACATAACAGTCATGGTTAGTCATCAGGAGTGGGTGATGTGTAAAAAAAAAAAAAATCCTCCGTCATGGCATATGTAATGTCATACTGTCATATCAGTATATATGGTGATACAGTGCATTAGCCAAAAAACAGTTTCAACTGAATTTCTGGAATTTCTGTGTCACCATATATATTGATATCACAATCCTATATATTCAATATTGTTGTGAAGTAGTCCTGCTCATTGATTCACAGCATCGCCCACAACATGCTGACGCAACCAGATCTTTTTAAAGGGACAATTACCTCGGTATGAACGGTAGAGCAGAATCATCTCACAGTAAAAAAACGGTCGTCTTTGCCTGTTAGTCACTGGATATTTCTAGATATTTTTAGCCTGGGTTTTGTTCCCCTGTTTTTACTGTCATACTGTGATCATTTTTTTTCATCAGTCTGTCAGCCTGCAGGCAGCGCTGCTCTTCAGTCCATAGGGATCAATGGAAACTCAGTCGCACCGCAAATCAATCCAGACCTCCCCTTTCCACACTGTGGCACCTTTTTTTTTTTTTTATTTCCACATTTCCAAGGTTTACATCAGTGTTGCAAGCAGTTTGTCCGGATCACCGTAACACAGTCAGCAGAGCAGGTTTCACTGAACATGTAGTGGCTGAGTGATTTCAGTACATCGTTGGACCTGCTCATGGATCTGTTGGATGTCATTTTTATTTGTTGGCATGAATGCAAAAGCTGGGACAGCAAAGCCCCTCCCTCCCTCCCCAACAGTCTTTACAAACAGAAATGTGAAATGTGAAAACAGCTCTGTTCATTAATACTGATTGGAA
Organism: Thunnus albacares; assembly: GCF_914725855.1. Lineage (NCBI taxonomy): Eukaryota > Metazoa > Chordata > Actinopteri > Scombriformes > Scombridae > Thunnus > Thunnus albacares. The sequence goes on along the minus strand of NC_058109.1, from coordinate 34,783,950 downwards.
AAGCAAAAATGTGTTTAAAAAAAAAAAAGCATAAACATGTCCCAAATAAGACACTCATCATAGAGTGAATGTTATGTTTTGATATGGATTATATCTGGAGACATAGAAGCTTTTAAACTGAAGTTTTTTGGCATGCCCTACGTTATTTTGCCCTACGTCCTTGCCTTTGACTAGAAACTGTGTGTTGAAAGCAGATTTATTTGATTATCTGTCATTTAAACTAGACTTCATGGTCAGTGTGCACCTTTCATTTCCACTCTAGTCTAATTCTTTATACCTTTGGTGCCTTGAAATCGCTAGTCAGATAAGATTTGGCTCAAGATTAGCTGGTGTATTTTTCTTTGATTTGGCACTCCCAATATGTTGTTCAGGGTGTATGGTCTTGATGATTTAGTGTCTTCAGTATTTAAAATGTAATTATGGATTTAATTTGCCCCCCAAGACGAAAATGTTTTCCAAAATTCCCACATGGTAATTTGAAATAATTTACATTATTTTACTGTTTTATTTTGTTTTACATATTTAAAGGGAACTGCGGATCTCCTGTTTGAACAGGCGCCATTCATGTTCAAGGAGCGATTCTGTGATTATTCCATAATGTTTAGGATGCATTAGAGGTTATAAACTGTTAATCAGATTTATTTCTTCTTGGGGAATGATCGCTCTAAATGTAAGTGTTGTTTAAATTAATGGCAGGCCTTTGAGAGTTGTTATTGTGCCTGTGATCAAAATCAGAATGTGGAAGTGAAGAAGCATTTTTGAACATTTGTAGAATGAATGAAAAGCAGCTGAATATTTTGACCCAGTTGATATTTTTGCCCCGGAACCAAAGATTGGAAGACTGCAGAATCTGAATGAGAGGTTGTGCTGGAGTCTGTCACATGTTTTGCTGAACTGAAACCCTGAATAACTCAGAAGAATCCTTTTTTCTTTTTTGATTGTACTACCTCGTGTTTCTGCACATTTTCTTTACTGAGCCATTGTTTAGGTTTTTTTTCCAACAAACACATTCCTCAGTTAGAGACAAAACCTGGCAGATTTCAAAGCTTTTAATTTCAAGTCATCACAGTATTTGTTGGGTGTGTACAGGTTTCCTTTTTGTGATAATGTGTTTAAAAAGTGTTGGATTGTAAATGCATCGCAGGGGTTCAGATTAAGTGACATTGCTCTTGACTTCTGTCAGTCGCTTAATAGTTTCTGTTTTACAGATGCATTGTGAGATATGCGTTTACAACGATACAGATGTTTACACACCTTTAGCTCCACACAGGTCATGATGTACTTGGTTAATTTCTTCAACTTCTGTGAATAATGTACCTCAATTCCCAACTTTTGTTTCACTAATGTATGAATATTTTATTGCGCAGGGTAGAAATGATGATCTTGAGCTGGAGATGAGCTAATGGTGGAGTAGAGCTTGAGGTGAACAGCTTACACAGATTTTTATTCTTAAGATTTTATTCTGATTTCTGAGGAATTGTTATTTTACTTTAATGTAGAGGAATGTATGTCATCAATATCAAAAGAGATTGAAGCAAACCCTTAAAATGTTTCCCTCCATGTCCATGTAGCTGCCTCTGGATAGTTTCCTTTGGTGTTGGGGACACTGGTATCCACCTGTTTGGGGATGTTTGTTCATAATGTAGCTGTTAATGTGTGCAGGAACACCATGTTTGACTAAACGCTATTTTACATGCAACACTCTTCTATGCAACTTTGCCTCCCTCATCCTGACAGGAGCTGTACTCGTTGGACTGGATGTTGTTGCGTTCAGGTGGATGTATGACCCTTTATTTCAATATATTTTCAGTCCTTGGTTGTACATGTTACTAAAGCCATTTGCTTGAATGAAAACATGTTTTTTTTATTGCTGACTTTGTACATATCAGAGCTCTGTTTCAATAAAGGTTGGAAATACCTCAAATCTGTGTGTTGTTGAGTTTGAATTCTTGAAGGATAAGTTCACAGTTTTTCAAGTGTGTGTTAAACCAACAGTCAGGTGTCCATATGAACAGTGAAAGAGGTTTTCCTCGCTGTAATCATTCCTCCCGTTCATACTGGCTATTAAAAGATCCTTCAAATGTGTTTTCAATGTAAGTGATGGAGGCCAAAATCCACAGTGTGTCCACACAGTCATTTAAAAGTTGATGTGAAGCTTATATGAGGCTTCATCAGTCTGAGTTAGTCATATCAAGTGAATATCTGCCACGTTTACAGTCTTTAGCATCAAATTCCCTCTTTGTGTTTCCTCAGACAGTGTTTCCCTGTTGAGCTGCAGTGGAAGTATAGTAACAAAAAGAGGAACTTTGGCACTAAAAAGACTAACGTTGAAAATGATCTACTTGATTTGACTCATTTGGATGGCTGGACTCATTTCAATGTTCATTTGGGCTCCTGACTGTTGTTTTAAGACACACTTGAAAAATTGTGAGTCTATCCTTTAAAATTTTTCACCATGCTAACAGGGATGGCAATGATGGTTTATCAGTCCACCATTTAGATCCAGATTGAAATATCTTGACAACTAAATGGATTGTGATGAAATTTTGTACAGAATTTGGTGGTCCTTAGATACTGTAATCTCATCATGGCACTTTTCTCCAGCACCACCACAAGACCAACATTTTAGTTCTTTATAGAAATGTCTCAACAACTATTGGATGAATTTTTTGTGAAATTTGGTTCACACACTCATGGTCCCCAGAGGATGAACTGTAATTACTTGGATATCCTGACTTTTCATCTAGCTCCATCATCTGGTTAAAATTTCTTTTTGGCAATTATGACCATAATACCTTGCTAATTATGTTAGCATGCTAAACCAACATGATGAACATACCTGCTAAACATCAGCATGGTAGCATTATCACTGTGAGCATGTGAGCCTGCTGATATTAGCATTTAGCTCACAGCCTCACAGAGCTGCTAGCATGACTGTAGACTTTTAGTCTTGTTATGACAGTGACTGAAGTGTGTAGGAGGCAAAGAAAGGAATTCAATACAGAAGTGAAGAGAAGAAAGTGAAGAGAATGAAATGATAGCAAGCTGAATCCTCACACTTGACATGTTTACTGATGCATGTAAATTATGATTTCACTGCTGCCTTACTGCTAAGAGCTGAAATGTGAAATCAAGGTGTCTGTTTGAAAACCTCTAAGATATATCTAAAATACAAAAAAATGCAAGGATTTTAAGGAAAACTGCCTAAGACACAAATCTATAAAAACAGCTCACAAGTATATATTTTCATTTTTTTTAAATGTTCAGTGAATTCATGAGCAGCTGGGCACTGCAGTTTGTTTTTTTTTTAGCAAACATTACTCAAAGAGGAGGAAATAGTGCTACTATTGAATCACAATATATGGGGCAACATGAAGAGAAAAATTCAAGAATTTGAAATACTTTGACGAGTGATGTAGTACGGCATAGTGCTAAAGTTAATGCTTTCTAATGAAGATACATGGCAAATTTACATTGGTTCCTTTACAAATAGGTAACATACCTTGGTGTTATACTGACTGCTAATGGAAGTCGCCTGATCATCTTTTTAGCTGAAGAAAAAGAGGAAAGAAAATGGAAGTGTCTGAGTTGCCATCTCGTGAGACTTCACTGAAAATCCTCACCCTTTACAGCCTGCAGTATCCCACAAACACAACACAAACACACAAACATAAAGTTGGACTCCTGACGTTTAAGTGTGCCTGCCTGACTGACAGAAACACAACACACAGGCTGAGTGTAGTGAATTCAAGGCTGAAAGCCTGGACCAACCTGACAAGGAGGGTGACTAATCCAAGAGCCTTTGACGCCCTTGTGAAACCTTAAAGGCCCCAGGTTCACCAGGGGAGGCACTGCGTCATCACCTGATAGTGAAGCCCTTTATTGTGGAGGGGCCCTGTGTAGAAATCTAGTTTTAAAGGCTAAATTATTTCCGTTGATATTACACTGAAATGATCCATATTAATGAATAACGTTTCATGTTTTAAATCGTATTACCACAAACTAACTTTTGGTAAAGACAACTGAGTCACCCGTTGCTCAGGTAGGCCTCAGATTTCACAGAGTGGAGGGTGGAGAGAAGACACACACATAGAAATGACTGATGTAAGACTTGATGTAAATGTACTTTGACAGAAGATCATGTTTCTCCTTGTGAAACCAGTCAGTTGAGTTCAGTGCAAGTGATACACACTTCAGTACAAATAACACTCCTGACTAACAGACAAGCACAGCATGGTCCATTAAATCTGTCTTAAGTGTTTGTTTCATTAAACAGGTGATTTAAAGTGATGTGTAGAGACAAGACAAGAGAAGTGATCGTCTTGTTGATATCATACATGACCCCTGACCTCTAATATCTCTGTTCCACTTCAATGAGTCACACAATGGACTGTAAATAAATTAACTTGTCAGTCCATGAGATCAGTGGTGGATGCTGTGTATGGAGTCTGGAATGTGCCACAAAAATAATCCTAAACCTTTTCATTGTTGAATTATAATCAATTAATACATTTCTAAAAGCTGTTATCAATTGATGATATCAATCTGCAGTTATCATTTCATGATCCCTGTAGTTACAAGACATGTGTAAGCAACACAGAGAGCAGCAGGAGCTCTGATTGGCCAGCTGTAAATTGAGACAGATTAATGTGATATGTAATATGAGTGGAATAACAATTAAATGTAAAGATATATTTTCAAAGTTGAAGTTGAATTATTAATTCATAATTTATAAACAGAATACAGAAGTAGAATAATTACCAAATTGATTTTTTTTTCTTATATTTTTTATTATTTTAATTATTTTGAGTTTTTAAATGAATGAATTAAATTCAATGTCATTAATCTATTTGTATTTGGTTTATTAATTGATCACAGTTAAACACTGAAAAAGTCTATAATTATTCTGGTGGCACACCCCAGACTCCATACAGGTCTACACTACACTAAACACACTGTGCCCTCTACAGTATGTTACATTTAGTACATAATATTTACCACACTCTTGTAATTATGGAGTTAATTATTTGTTGAGTTTTTTGTTTCTGCAGGTATCGGAGCATCATACTGTCTGCAGATTGAGTGTGACCTCTGACTGGGCTCTGCTTTTCAGCTGAACAGAATCTGAAGTTGATGAGCCTTGATGTGTGTAATTAACCACCAACAATAGCACACCCATTCCCCCTTCAGAGTTTCTCAACACTGGAAGGATGCACAGTTGGAATGTGACAGTTTCAACATTGTCAGGCAGTCAGCGTGCAAAAGCTGGATCCCTCTGTTAGTGAATGTGCAGTGCAGATGTCATGTTATTGATATGTAGCACTACGTGCAGTGCATCCCCTGGGGCTGTAAAACCAGGAAGCAACGAATGAACCTACATCCTGAACAATTGTCCTTAGTCTGCTTCAGTTAGACCGACTTCTTTCTGCAGCCACTCAAAACAGGTCAGCCTAAATGTCACTGACCTGTTTAACCACTGAACAGAACAGAGTGTGTATTGTAAGTGAGAAAAAGATCATTTCCTTTGGCAATATTCTAAAACCCAAGTGCTATGACTGTTTCTTACATATTTGAATTCACACCAAGTAACATTCATCCTACCATAGCTTCCACTGGAGGACACAGTTTCCATTGGTGCAACTGAGTTAAATACTCCCTCTACCTAGTCATCTATCAAGTCTTGAGTTAATCAAGTGGTATAGTATCAGTTTGAGTGGATTATCTTAATTTCACCAAATAGTATTCAACTTGCTAAAATGAGATCACATTGAACACAGCTGGCTGTCTAAAAAACTCATAAACAATCAATCAACCACTGACTGAACTAGCCAATCAGTCATCACTGATAAGAAAAGCTGAGTCATTGTCTCAGTTTGTGAAGGTGACTTCAAATCAGCTTTGATGAATTCCATACATAACGACACAAAAATATTATGATAACAAAAACATGAGAGGAAAATGCCTTGTGTAATAATTAAGTTAAGTTAAGTTAATATTATCATCAAATTCCTCATTTTAAAAAAAATGAATGATACAATATCATTAAAAGATAAGGTTGGCAATATTCTATATATTTCTTATAGTCATCAAATCTCATGTGTAGAGTAAAACCAACAATGAACTGATCTACTAACATGTATTGTGTGTGTATCCAAAGCCTGATATATCTCATTTCTCTATTTCTCACACGTCAGCGAGCCACACTGCTGCACTGGACGACATTTCCTTTGCCACAAAGAGTTCAATCACAATAGTTTGTTTAAAAACGACTCCAAAGACTATTGTTCTTGTTTTTTGGAAAGTCCTAAACCAACAACACTAACTTTCTGTGTGACATACTTATCCCCAAAACCACTGGTTCCTATTGAATTATAAGTCTTTTAAAAAAAAACAGATCACAAATACAGTGTATAGTTTCATTTCCTTTCTTAGAAGGCTAATTTCATAAAACAGCTGGTCACAGCTGTGTTTTTTTGTAGCAAACCTCACTCAAACAGAAGGAAATTGTGTATTGTGTATTTTTACTTTATGCTTTAATCATTTCTACTGATTCAAAGGTTGTGTATTGACCAGCTGATTTTAGCCCACAATGTCCTACATTAGTTTGTGTTTATTTGGAGCTTGTGTCATGTATAAAAATCATGTCACCTGAGTTCAGGAGGGATTTTGGAGATTTATATAAAAGCGATGTCAGTTTAAAATCCTGATCACTGAAGTGACTGAGTGTAGTGCAGTGCTGGTAAACAGAGACGGGCTAAGACAGGTTAACACAGAAATAGAGTGTCCAACACAGTTCCCTGAGAGTTCATCACTAAGGCTTGAAATACCAACAGGACAAAATGAAATGACCATTACACTACCCCACCCACCCACCCACACACACACACACACACACACACACACACACACAACACAACACAACACAAGACTCCAAAATCCAAATGATTCTTCAGTTGAATTTTGTTAAAGATGAAATGTGGTAACAGCTGCATTCACAATTTATGAAAAAAACAAGACTTTCAGAAGTAATGAAATGTTAGTATGTAAACATGTATAAAATATTTCTGAAGAGGTGATTTACAAGTTGATAGAGATGTAACAGCTTGATGATTTCTTGATTTATATTTCCCTGAAACTGATAAAAACATTCAGTGAGGAGAGATCCAGTCAATCAACCTTCTATTTACAGACATTTTCCTTTAAAGGTGAACAGTGTGAATTTTCTCAAACTCAAGTTTGACATTTATGAGAGGCAGGCCTTTCCTTATTGTCGACAGAAAATTGCTGGAATTAAATTCATCTCACAGTAAAAATGTCCTTTTCATTTCTTTAACTTCTTCCTGAATGGTTAAAGACAGAGGGCAGCCTGCTGTTGGTGTTGGAAAACAAAATATTCAACACTGCCCTCAAGTGGTGGAATATCAACACTACAGTACATTACTTTACGGTGGTCCAGGCTCCAAGCAACCAAATATAGATGTATTTAAAACTACAAAACAAAACAGAAAAATAACACATTGTCAAGTAAATACATTCAGAGCATCTGTGTTTGGTATTGCTTGTGGGAATTAGGAAGGTTTAAGGATCTAAGGAGGTCAAATTATACTGAATAGGCTTTGCCGATTTTAAAATACACTTCAACATAGTTTATAGTTTAGTTTATTTATTTGCACGATTAAAAAAACACAAAAACACATAAAAGGAGTAAAAAGGATTTATAAAAATCCAAAGGAGCTTATGGCATATCATCAAAAAAGGGAATATAAAGCTAATAATATTTAATATTGTAGTTAATCAAAGAAAAAAAAAGTTTTTCTTTATATGCGTGCTTCTTTATTTATTTTGTCTGTGTAATGACAAAAACACACTTTGTATTCTCTACACCATTTTAGACTCATATTAAACTCATATTGTATAACCTTGAACATGTAACCATTTAGTTTATGCTCATCTTTGGTTTTGTTGACTGGATCCAAATAGGGAGTAGTTTTGTCTTGGACATGCAAATGTCATTTTTGAAGTGTTTGACAGCTTTGATGAGATCCAGCATTGGACCACACACACATCCTGATACTGTTTCCCACACTCCTTGCCTATAAAAGTATGTACACTTTGTAACTGACATCAGACTGCAATTACACTCTGTTGTGACTGTATGCTGATCCCTTGCAAGGTTTTTCATTAAAGACAGAAAGACAACTTGGTATTTGTCGGCTTTTTGTTTTCAGATTTCCACATCTGTATACACACAGACAAACATACAGGAGAAAATAGAAAAAAGATGCCAATTTTGAATTAAATAAAATAACCAATAATGACATGTGCCAACAATAAAATAAATACATATGTATCGCTAATGACACACATACTATACAACTGATAGACAATATACTAGGAGAACGAAAGGATTCCACAACATTAAATATAGTAGTTTGGCTCATCAAATAAGCCATACGCCTAAATTTAAAGTTGGTCAGAGAGGAAGATTGTGCTGCAATATGTTGGCACTTATTGTTGCCATCAGGGACTTTGGAACGACCTGCCTGAGGAGATGAGGCTCGCAGAATCAGTAACTTCTTTTAAATCACTTCTTAAAACCCATTTCTACAGACCTGCTTTAATGTAATGTTGTCTTTCGATCATCTTTCTATTGTCTTTTAATCTTTTCATCATCTCTTTATTGTTTTTCTTTGTCTTTCTTTGTCAGACCTGTTATTGTTTTCTGTGTCGTGTCTTTGCTTTGTATTGTACTGCTTTTGCTTTGTCTGTCAAAGCACTTTGTAAACTCTGTTTTTAAAGGTGCTACATGAATAAAGATATTATTATTATTATTATTCCACCGCTGAGCTCCCCACAGCCTGTATCTGATAGAGAATTGACAGAGAGCTGTTGAGTTGAGCTCATAGGACTTGGTTTTACAATCCCATATTATAATCTGCAATCATTCCTTGAGTGGGGTTAGGGGTAAACTCCTCACTGGGGTCATCAGGTGGGCACCCTCATTTTTAGGTGTTTCATTGATGGGCCCATAACACTTCCAGAGGGCTCAACAGTGACACCTGGCGTCCCAGGTGCACCCCCCTCTGCTTTTACCCCACATGCCTGCTGATGGTCATCTTGCTGTCCAGTTCTTGTCTTATAATTATTATATATGTAATATTAGTGAATATTATCATCAAATTCCTAAATATTTATTGGATTTTTAAATTAATGATACAATATCATTAAAAGATAAGGTTGGTGATATTCTATATGTTTCTTATTGTCAACAAATCTCATGTGCAGAGCAAAAGAAATAATCATTCTCATCCTACTAACAAGTATTATATGTGTATCAAAGCCTGATATATCTTATTCCTCTGTGCCGTAGAACTCCGTTGTCCAAAACTATTAAGAACACGTCAGTGACTGGTGATTTGAACTCCCTCTGTTCAAACTCTCCTATCTTTGTTGCAGCAAAACCCTTTGACATTTTAGCATATCATAGCAGGAAAAGCACAAGTGTAGTTAATAATCTGAATCATGGCTACATTCCATTTAGGTGTGCAGGCTTTATGGCCCTCATATTGTAATGCTGGTTCACTGGCTTGACTTAATGGGACACCTAAATGGAACAGGATCATCATTAATATTATTAGTTACACTTGTACTTTTCATGCTTTGACAAGTCACATGTCTGCTGTGGAAAAGGTCTATCAGAGGACTATAGGGCTTCCATTACTTAAAGGTAGAATATGTAATTATTCCACATTAAAATGTCTAAAAACAACTAGACCTATGTTATATATTTTGCTGAGTTGTGTACTTATATTATCCCAAATGTTTCCAACAATTTTCAAACCCAGAGAAATCTGTAATTTAACCAAAGTAACAGACCGTTTCATTTGGTCGCATGTCAATGGCGTCATACCTCCTCTACCAAAGAGTAAACACGCACAAGATGCGTCAGCACTGTGTTTGTCCACTACAATGGCGTCTACCAAAGAGTAACTTACAAACATACAAGATAATACATCGGCGTTGTGGTTGTTTCACATAAACTGTTATAAATGTACTTTTATTCAGTTTTAGGCCACATTTTGATGATAAATTTAGGTCACTTTTAATTATATGTTTTAGCCGGAAGAAGGATTTTAGTCACTGGACGTCTGAATCTTAAGTTATCAGAGAAATAAACTGGGCAAACGTTAGCAGCAGCTCGGCTAACAGCCCCTCCAGGAAGTCCGGTGGTCGCCGAACATCGTCGGAGAAATATTGATTTTTTGGGGGGTGAAACAGCTTTGATTAGTATTTTTAACGATTTTAATCTGCATGTATGTTTGTTTTTGGAGAGGATGAGACCTCTGCGGATAATATGATTCCCGGGAGAAACCGGCCGAACGTCTGGATCTTACATTGTAAGAGAAATAAACTGAACATGTGTTAGCAACAGCTCGGCTAACAGCCCGTACCGGACGTCCGGTGGTCACCGTACATCGTTGGAGAAACACTGATTTTTTTAGGTGAAACTGCTTTATTCAGTGTTTTTACCTGTAATCGCCGGGTCCGTTTATTCTGGAGAGGAGAAGACGTCTGCGGGTAATTCGACTCCCGGTAAAAACATCTCGAATGATTAACACTTGAGTAATCTTATCCCGGTGAAGCTGGTTATTTAACAATGAAGACAACAACTCCCATGATCCCTTGGTACTTCACACCGTCATCACACTCCGTCTTTTTTTATTGTTTTGATTGAGACCCCTAGCGGCTGAAATTACATATTATGCGTTTAACAGTTCATTTGATGAGGATGTAAACTTCTACAAATTGATGCTGAGCGTCAGAATTTAACCACACTGAAATACAGAGACAACAATATGTATCACACAAAATGAACTCATATTTCCTTGCTTAACTGTATGTTCTCACCACATTTTGCATTGTTAATACAGTGAGGATTCCAAAGTGAGCACAGGCCACTCAAACAGTAAAGCGTTTGCATTAACCTTTGGATTTAATGTGTCTTGTGCTATCATTTACGGTTAAACTCACATTAAAGTACAATATGTTACTCAGTAAGGGAAAGAGTGCTTGTGTAAAGAATACAGTGCATTACCACAAGTGAATTTTAGAAAGTTGCTCACCAGGGTACCACTAGGTGGAGACAAATACCCATCCTGGTTTCTGCCAGTTTTGCTGTAGGTATGAACTTCACTCACATTATGTCATGTATTTGACCTTACAGGTAGACACACACATGCAAACATACACATACAGGGACATCTGTCTACTAGCAGTCAAGCAGCTTCTTCATTGGACCTGAATGAAATCTGCTGTAAATATTGTTGATATTAACACTGAATGAAATCATGTGGTTATATATAAGAGGTTACTCTGCTGTCCTGAGCTTTTTGTTTTCTTTAAATCAGCGTTCATGTATATTTTGTAGCAGGCAGCAGAACAAGCTGTAAACACAACTTGGACATGTTATCACCTTGCATTTACACATCCAGCAGACACAGTGAAAAACTGGTATTCATTTTGAGTCGTGTTACTAGCCACCTGATAAGTCCAATATTCACTAAATGCTCACTAGCCAGACACTAACTTTATCTGCCAGCTGAGGGTTGAAGGTTGAAGGTTGATGAGAGCAGTGAGAGTCAACCAAAACAATAAAGTTGCGAGTCGTAAAATGAAAACAATGAGCTGAAAAAAAGGCTAGTCATAAAACTATTGATTGGTGCAGCTTTACTCTCATTGTATCAGAGCTGATGAACTAACATGTTGACTATAAGACATGTATAAGCCCTGATATGTGGTGAGTGTGTATCTGTCAACTTCTTTTAATGTTTTTCTGCCCTCTAGTGTTCAAAAGTCATTTATCGCATCTTTAAGTCATTTAGGCCTATTAGGTCCAACTGGAGATTTTGTTAGAGATTATGTTAAACAAAGAAAAGCAAGAAAAAGAAAAAATAAGTTAAAGAAATAAAGGCACAAAGATGTTGTGAATCAACAGAGGAAAGATCAAACAGGTTCTTCATTTGTTCAACCACCCCAAATTACAACGTGCCCACAACTGTCGGCTAACTAAGCATATTGCAGGTAAAAAGTGTCCAGGGCACTATGTGGCAGTGGAAAAGATTCTCTGCAGGAATGTGGAGATAGGCCTGGGAGTTTTCATTCTTCTCCTGTAACTATTTACTTTGCAGTCCACTGCCTGTGACATCAGAACCCAGACTATATAAATGAATGGAGGTAGACAGCTTTAATAAATACATCTACACTCTCCTCTAGAGGAGGAGAAAAAGAAGAAGAGAAGGAGACTAGAAGAAAAAAAGAGCAAAGAGGACAGAGGTGATGAAGATGGACAGAAGAGACGTCCAGCTGGTTTGCTCCGTGCTGCTGTGTATCATCACCCAGGTGAGACAAAATGAATCTGTAAAATTATTTATGTTAATATTAAGAATAGTTATTCTGTCAGTTGCATCAGTAAGATATTATCATTGAATCTTTAAAGTGATGTGATGAACTGTGGTGAACGTGATATGTGCCTGCTTTTTGTACTTATCTTGATGATGGCTGGGTTGGGTCATATATGATATTAAGATTATTGGAGGCAGCAATACAAAGACTTTAATCATCACACCATGAGGGAAATCACAAGTAATAATCTATTAGAGAGGATAGGATTTCTAGCCTAGTTGTCCTAAACTATGCATATTCTTATAGATACCAAGGCATCTATGTTGATGAATCATACACATCATCAATCGTGAATATGTGAATCAGTGCTAAACAGTGCTGTTAGAGATTTTCTAGTTGTGCACAAATAGGCACCAAAGTTAGCTTTACTGGGAACCATGTGAGGTTATAGCTTATGGAACCAGCTTCTTAATATGGAAGACAGCTGCCTGCTGCTGCTGAACAGGTTTTTTATTTGGGAGAAATAAATCAAGCAGCCCTGGTCAAAAGAAGCGAGCACTTTGTTTTACAAGTATTGGTTTTGTGAGTTTTGGGTTGTTGGGTTTACAATTAAAAGATTAATATTCGTCAGGCAAGAGAAGTTGTGTTTTCTGTTAACTGAGACTGTACATTTAGGATAATAAAAACATTAAAATGATACAGAGAATCATGTTGTGTGTAATTGATATTAGAAGCATAGATCTTTATGTGCCCAGTTGAGATCTCAGTGTGGAAACTGGACAGTTTGTCAGTCTGGAAGAAGAAAAAGCAGATTTCTACAACGTGCCATTTTAATAATATAGAAAATGTGTTTCATTTTGTTTTCCATTGTCTTTTTTACTGGGGAACTGTATTTTGTTTATTTTATTATTTTTAGAGGGAGTAAAACTTTGAGATAAGAAAAAAACCTTTATCAGGATAAAGTGTAGACTTACAGCATGTCTTTTCTCTTTTCTTTGCGATTTGGCACCCAATGACTTTGAAATGTTGCAAGTATATATAATGTTATAGTTGATGTTTTTCTTTTGCATTTTTGATTTGTAACTTCATGCTTGACATACAGCATAACATCGTCTTGTAATCTCACACGCGTTAGGCACTGTTGTTGCTGTACAGGTAAATCCAGTCAGACAGAATAATCCCCTAAAGTACATTCCACAAAGCATATTTGTGAACATGTCAGAGATGTGAATCATCTTTTCTCTGTAATGAGTGATGAATAAAAGCTCACTTCCCATACAAAGAACAATAGAAGTTCATCAGATCATATCCAAACCTTTGTGGTTGGAAATTTGAAATACTGGAAGTGTGATGAGGGGCAGCCCCTTGAAAACATTATGAGACCTGCCTCTCACTTATGTTATAATGTGATACTAGTAGCAGACTTTTTTAAATTTTTCTCTGTTTTTGCGTGTGTTTGCTTGTTTTGTCGTGTTGCTTGTTTGACTACAGCTCTCAAATGCTGCAGCACAGTTTATGAAAGGGAAAAACTTGAAAGTATACAGTATAGTAGACTTTGCTCTATTACTATTAACACAGTATTAGTCAAAACACTAATACATGTGAGTGAATATGACACCATTTCTGCCTTATATTTGGTCATTTTTTAGTTATTTTATGATTTTACAAACTCTCAAATTCTCTTTCTTTTTTGGAATCATGTGACAACAACCGACACTACTGTCAAATGTATAAAAAATTGTGATTGTGATCGTGAAAAAGTGGTGTACCACATCTTCACTGCATGTGTGAAACAGCTTTACCTGTAGTCAAGACAACAGGGCCTCTTCCTGTGGGTCCCATTTGTGTTGAAGAGTGCAAAGAGCAGATAGCAGGCAGTTTCAACAGTACAAAAATATCTTACCGTAATACTTGAGGTAGAGATAAGAAAAACAAAAACAAGTTGACTTACACTGACATCTGCCATCCGGTGTAAAAAAAAGCCCTGGAACATGCAGAGCATTGGAGATGTATAGTATTTCAGTTGTTTCTTGTGTTTGCTGCATTTAAAGAGCCAGTTCACCCTAATCACAATGAAACAATACTGTCACAAGTAGTTTGGCCAAGCAGACAGTCTCAGTGTTACATGCTGAGGTTTTAAGAATATCAAACTCTTAAAGCTTCCCCTGTACAATGGATGTGAGTTGAAAAGTGTGTGTGCTGCTCAAAGCATTTAAAAAAAAGTCAACAGCATCATGTTTTCCAGAAACAATTACATGGTTAGTCAATGTAATTCACAGACCTTGTTGTGAACAGTTTTCTTCAGTAGAGAGTAGTTCCAGTGAAGATTGTTCACACTGAGGAGTGTGGATTATTTTTACATAATATCTCCTAGTGCCAAATCCACTCTAATTTACAACCTCGTTATAATACCAGAGGAGCTAGATAACTAGCTAATCAAACAGAAAACACAACTATGTAACAGTATAAACAGCTGCAGTTATTTTGTAACTTTTACTTTAGGTGTGGTGTCAACTGTGCGCTGGACCATGTCAGTGTGCACACACCGTGCCACGCTGCCCTGCCGGGGTTCCTCTGACATTAGACAGCTGTGGGTGCTGCCGTGTGTGTGCCAGACAAGAGGGCGATGCCTGCACCGACCGGCTGCCCTGTGACACCCAACGAGGGCTGCAGTGTGACTACAGCGCCAGCTACCCTGGAGGGCCGGGACAGTGTGTCGGTGCGAACAGAATACAATTCTGTTTTTCAAATCCAAAACAGATTAGTTTGGATTAGAGCTGCAAATACTTGGGGAGTATTTTATATCTTTAGTTTTTCAGAAATTGGGGCAAATGAAAAATTTCAGGAAAATGTCAATGCAAGGCATTTATTTAAACACTGAAATCATGTGAATACTGATACAGTTGCCACTGTTAATTTTGCACCTGCTATACTACCTTTTGTGAAGTTTTTAGGCACATCTCTAAACTCTTTATCCAAGTATGGAGCTTGTTCTGTTTCATCACGTGATCTAAGTATGGAAGTTTCATAGAATAAATGCTGTGGCCCAAATTCTTTCATACCACTGCCGACTAAACACTGTCTATCTTTGGCTTGTAAAGATACAGTTAACAGTTTGCAGAAATAACTGCAAACTGGCAGCAGCTAACATTGAGGTTTGTGGTAGATCTGTTTGGCAAACATCCCATTTTGAGGCTCATTGCACAGAATGATGGTTACGTTGTGTGAAAGAGGATGAGTTTGTCAAGGTGTTGATGCATACACTGGATATGAAGTGTGGAGGTTACAGGGGTGACAAGGGTGAAAGTAAAGTTGAATAGCTAAATGCTATTATAATCCTAAATCTCCATGGCAACTACGCAAAACTCATCCATTGATGAAGACCACAAAAAGAGCTTGAAAGTGAACGTTGAGTCGTTGAGTCAAATTTTATACAATTCCAGCAAGGAGATGTATCAAATCCCATAACCATCTTTGTTGGGACTATGAAATTAAATCTCAACGTGGTAAACTGATTAAGATTTTTTTTTTGTTGCTGTGCTGCAGATGGAAAAAAGATTCAAATATATTCTGTCTGAAATCCTTTTACATCAATCTTCTAGATTTTTGTAGGGAGTAATTTTTCAGAAAAACATATTCTTAGCGCTGTGACTGAAATGTAATGATGAAATATGAAAGCCACAACCCATTGCTCCTACTACTATTAATACTACAACCACTGCTCATCACGACTACTGTATATTATTATGCTGCAAATACTATGACGGCTGCCTCAGCTACTACCATCATGCTACTGTGCTACCAGTCCACCACTGATACAAGTAGTGATGCTGCCTACTAATATGCAACTACTACAGCTACCACTGCTATCACAATTTTATTGCTACTGCCACTACCACTGTTACTAATATTGATATTGTCATTCACCATGATGAGAATAAGAGGCATGTCTTCTCTACGTAATACCTTCAGGCACACACACATAATCAGTCCCACTGTATCCTGTTCACCATTTCAGAAGTGAACATTACTGAGCAGCAGTTTTTTTGCTAAAATCCTAGTGCTGGCTGGTAAAGACATCTCTGATTTCAGTGTTTTGATAAAACAGAACAATGACTACATTCACAACTTTACCGTTGATTGTTATACATTGGAATTTCTTGCTGATGCTTCTCATTTTTCCGGGAAGTTATTTGTTCCCACATGTTTCATATGACTCACCTCGTAATTGGCAGAGCAGTGTTATAGTGAGCCTATGATTTTTACCCTCTTTAACACTCCCTCCTCTCCCCCTTTTCCTCTCTATGCTACAATCAGATCGGAACGAGCTGGGCTGTGAGCTGAATGGCAGGCGTCTAGAGGAGGGGCAGGTATTTCAACCTTCCTGTGCCCAACTGTGCTACTGCCTGGGAGGAGGGGTGACCTGCGTGCCTCTGTGCAGTGATGACCTGCAGAGGCCTGCTGATAAGTGCCCCAACCCTCAGCTGGTCCGACTGCCAGGGCGCTGCTGCAAAGAGTGGGTGTGTGACGGCCTGGACAACAGTATTTCCTCAAATCCATCAGCAGGTAATGGGGTTGATGAACTGAAAGACCAAACAAAGATGGCTGGAAACACATTTCAACACATTAGTCTGTGGTTGAAGTATCTGAGTAATAACTGCAACAAGTCAGGTCAAAAGAAAGAGTAGAAGGATCAAATATTGCTACTTTGAAGGAAGCAGAGGCACTTTTGTCTACACTACGCATTTGGATGATGTTAAGCTACTCCCGGTATGGCATTAAAAGCTGCTGTTAACCCTCCTGTTGTCTTCCCATCGACCATGCAACTTTTGTCCTCCCGGGTCAATTTTGACTCCAGAGGACAAAAGTCCACAGATGCTATAAATTTTAATAAAACACCTAAAATTCAATGAACGTAGTGATTACTTTTACATGCAAAGTGTGTGGTATGGAATCATCCATGTGATTTTGAGGCAATTAGATGAAAGAAATCCATATTTGTAAAAACATTTGGAAATGGGTCAAATTTGACCCCAGGACAACAGGAGGGTTAAAGTCAGGTCAGCAGTCAACAACCAGAATGGTCTAAGTCGCTTTTGGCTTGTGAGGAGTAAACAGATTTCAAAGCAGAAGGGGTGTCAGGGGGATAAGACATCTGCGTTAAACATCTGTGAGTTCTATTCTTAGCAAATTGACCTCTCCCAGGCAGCCGTTTACAACATCTCAGACTGCATATGTGCTACTTGTTCTGCCTCATCAGCTCTCATCAAAGCCACCCACTTCAAACAACTCTCAGCCTTATGCATGCAGAAAATATTTTCCTCTCTGGTATTCCTTTCCAGCAGAGCAGGCACGTCAGGACTACGGGGGTGGGCTCTCTGTCCCGTCGCTTGGCCCCATCCCAAACTGCATCGAGTGGAGCACAGACTGGAGCCCCTGCTCCCACAGCTGTGGCCCAGGTGTCTCCTCCCGCAGCTCAAACAGGAACTGGGCTTGTCGGATGCAGACTGAGACCAGGCTGTGCCAGGTCAGGCCATGCCAGAATCTGCTGCCGGGGCTCCGAAGACTGCAGCCGGTCAGTGCACAGATGAGTCTGTCAATCAATATGCATTTATCAGTTCCAGTCACAGTCTCATTGATCCAACATATAAAAATATGAATACCACTTTTTGTACAAAATTATCGTACATATACGATAATTATCATACATTGCTGAATGCATACTTTTCTCTTGTGTTGTCCATGCCAGCATTTGGTTTTATTACGTGCAGCTAAAGCTACGCCACCTTCAGATCTTATACATATGATACAAAAGTTCAAAAACATGTTTTTCAATATTATTTAACTCTCTCCTGCTCAGGACAAGAGGGTAATATACCATAACTTTGAAAGGTGCTAAAGGAAGTAAACTATCTTGCAAACCTGAGGTCCCCAAGCATGAGGTCCGCAGTTAAACCTGCATGTTGATTGGCTTAAGAGTGAGGAAGGGTGAGACTTGGTACAGCGTCACAAAAAGTGACATAATGAAATATAGAGTTCTTACCAAAACATAATATTTATTTTTGCAAATGTAGTGCCATAATTCATGATAAGAATGGATCCATTTCAGATGATAAAAAATATACCAACCCACAAATGGTGACTACGGAGGCAACAAAAGTAAATACTTCATAACAATACATAATAATTTGCCTGTCAATGTATATTTCAGGGGTCTGGGATGTGCGAGAGCAGCTACAGTTCACCTCTGTCCATTCAGCTTGAACACCAGGGCTGCTGGAGCACCAGGGCCTACCGTCCCAAGTTTTGTGCCTCAACCTGTCCGGAGGGACGCTGCTGCAGCCCCTCCCACACCAGGACGATGTGGATGGTTTTCCGCTGCCCCCAGGGCAAGATCACCCAGCAGAAGGTGATGATGATCGAGTCCTGCTCCTGCAGCATCTCCAACTGCCACCAGTACCCAGCCACAGCAGCCCGGAGCCCCCTGCCCTGGCTGTGAGGTGTGACCCCACTTGTGAGATAGATGGGCAGGTCCCATCTGTGAGGAAAACGGAGGATGAAAATTACCACATGTACACACACAAGAATGTGTCAGTGTAGAAAGTTGAGCCAGTGTTTCAAAATTATGGAAATACTATAATCAGGATGTGAAACTTGACTTTCGACCAAAGCTCTTGAGATTTGAGATTGTGTATTGTGTATAAATTTGCACTCATATTTGAAAATATGTACTAAGAGTTGTGCAGTAATCTGTATCCAGATTTTAAAACAACAACTTATTCACATTTCATATTAATATTTCAATGTTCCTACAAATTCTAATGTCACCATATCCAACCATAGGAATCCTGTCCACCTTTTGACAAACTCAGATTTATATGGAGATTTTAAAGGGGGCGTATCATGCACATTTCCAGCTCTCTTTTTATTCCAGGGCTTTACTTAAATGTCTTTGTGTGATTTACAGTTTAAAAAAATCCTATATATCTTATACTGTCCCCCTTACACAGCTCCTCAGTTCAGCCTCTGTCTGAAATGCGCCGTTTTAGCTCCTGTCACTGTCAGGCCCCCCGCTTCTTTCTGGCAGTTCCAGAGGCTATGTAAACAAACAATAGTAGTAGAATTTCACTCCTGTCTCTCATTCATTCTCAAATTGGAACCCTCTCAAATACATTTGTATAAGTTCGAGCCCAAATGCTGGACAATGTGGACAACACATGAAACAACCTTAGCAACAACCTTAGCAACAAAGGTTATGGAACGGATGGCTGTTTGTGGGCATGCGCAAAACAATCTGATGTCATCACAAGGAGGAAGCAGGGGTAACATTGCAAATGAGGCATTCAGAGCAGGCTGAAGCCCTGGGTTTTGACTTGCACAAAACAGTTTTACATACGTTTACCCCCAATTTTGGAACTTGGATTTGGATTATGTTTAACATAGACATCCAACATCATAACACTATAAAAATAACATAAAATCACATAAAGCATGATATATCCTCTTTAAAATATGGCTGGTGTCCACCCCTGGACTGGGGGGACACCAATAGTGCCAGTCATAGAAAAATATGGCCTCAGTGACTATGACAATACCCATAGGTTCCTGAATAAACGTTCTGGAGTCTGGAAGTAAATATGTTTGCCTGTCAATCCAGGCAAAAATACATATTTACCTCTCTTTAAAGCTGCGCTAATAAATATTTTCTTACTAACAATGGATCAAATATTTGTGTAGTGTGGAACGGGTCGCTTGTAGTGACAATCACAGAGAATCGTCACTAAATCTGAAGTTCCCAGAAGCTCTACAGAGAGTTTTAGTGTCTTCCAGCTCATTGCTTTGCTTTCATGGTCGCAAATTTACACTTTTGGTTCTGTCTCACCACTCCCATCAACCTTGTTTCCAGCAGCAGCGAGCAGCTGTTTTCAGTCAAAAGGCTTTGATAAATCCACTGTACACCACCTGCCCAGCACAAAACAACAGACAGAAGTCAGCAACTAGCTGATGAACATAGTGGAGCATTTAGCAGCTAGAGAGACAGATATTTTTATCAGGAGTTGGTGGAGACCAAAAGAGAGGTACTGTAAAAGGACAGTGAATAGTGGACTTACATTCATCCACCTGAAGCATGACTCCAAATTAATGCTAATATTGCTGTGTCTGCTGAATGCGTAAATAATTGTTTACTATCATGTTAGCCTCATCAACCTGTATAAGATGATAACTCAATGGTGTTAAATTAAAGTCTAACTGATATTAAATTGCATGTTTTGTTCTGCTACAGCATGCATGTTCTTTGTAAATTAGAGTGGAGAAATGTATATTTTATCATTTTTGGTTTTGTGACAGCAACGCTCAGTCTGTGCAATAAACAGATAGAATGCTGGTGTTTTCCTGTCTACATATACTGAAAAATAGTTTTCACATAGCAAATCAAAACATTTCATTTTACTTGCATAAAGCAGTAAAGTGTCAAAAAGAGCCCCCACCTACCTTATGTCTCCTTATCTACAAGTATAGTAACAAAAAGAGGGACTTTTTGGCACTAAAAAGACCGTAATGTTGAAAGATATCTACCTGATTTGACTCATTTGGATGCTGAGGCCTCATATTAGTTTCAGATAACCTTTTTAAAACATTTTTGCACAGAAGGAGGACTGTGGATTTTGTCCTCCATCACTTACATTGTAAGTACATTATGAAGGGATCTTCTAATGGTCAGTATGAACAGGAGGAATGATTACAGCAAGAAAAACCTGTTCATTTGGCCTCCTGACTGTTGTTTTAAGACAGACTTGAAAAAATGTGAACCTGTCCTTTAACTTAACTGTAGCTTTCAGCTGTGGTGGTTGCTGCTGGGTGTCACTGTGCTCCCGTGCAAATGCTTGGATAGTGGAGAGCATCCATGCGAAACCACAACCACTACTTTCCAAGAGAAAAGTCTCAACTGGTAGCGTATAGACTCACAGCGCCACATCCCAGATTCCAGTGCGAGTTGGAGTTTGCCAAAGACTAGACAAAATCTTTTAAACATCTGAACACTGCTTTGAGAGACATTGAAACTGAGTCATATGGAACTTATCACACAATTTATACAAAAAATATGACTTTTTCTATTATACAAATTCAAAAATCTTGAATTTGTGCACTTTTTCAAATATCTGTGTGAATTAGCCTTCTCAGTATTCCTTTACAAATGTTAGCATGCATGGTAACATGCATTTTTTTTTACTCATCATCAGATGCAAACATTTAAATGTTGTAGGACCCAATGCTCTTAAGGTCAAATTTACAAACTATAGGGTAAAACATTTTCTTATCATCATATTTGTAATCATTAAGTAATGATTTGCAAATGAGTATTGCAACATGACCTTAATTGAGTGGACGTAAGTAAGTAAGTCAGTAAGTAATGATGGTCTTATGTGTGAAGAAATGATTAGGCTAATTCATGATGAACACTTTGTGTGTCTTACTTACAGTCAGTTTACTGGATCCTTTTGTTAAACTTCCCCTCCAGACATGTTTTAAATACTCTGCTATGAATAATCATTTGTGTCTAATATGGTTTTCATATGAACAAAAGTGACTTTGTTAAGATGTTCAAAATGACATCCCTCATGAAAAAATCCACAATCTATGTATATGCAAATGTTTTTCATTTCAAAGGTTTAACTGCTGAACATGAAATGTTTCCTACTTCACTATAAAGTTCATCCACAGTGTATGTGCTGGCTTCAAGTTTCCGTCATCACGCATGTGTACGTTGCGTACTGGACCACGATTGGCTCCAAACTAGTTGTGATGTCACAAATCACTATGAGCCTTAAACTCAGATATAAGTTGAGCACAGAGAAACTTTTCGGGGGATTTGAATGTGAAAAAAAAGAGAACAACATCCAAGTCAAGCAAGCAAAACACATTTTTTTAGTGATAAGGGACTTTTTACATATCTGTTCATTCTCCCCTGATCTGTCTACTACACACTGAGCTCCTCTCTCCTCTCCCCCATCTGTATGAATACTTTAACCATTAATGCATGTTACTAACTTGACTTCTTCCCCGGAGTTCTTTGTGCTTTCTCATCCGCAGGAGACCATGCTGACTTGTTGACGTCCCTCCTCTGCCCTTCACCAGCTATTCCTGCTGTGGTTGCTGTTTGTTGCTGCTAGTCATGTATGTTGTTGTTGTTGTTGTTGTTGTTGTTGTTGTTGTTGTTGTTGTTGTTGTTGATGCTGCTGCTGCTGCTGCTGCTGCTGCTGCTGCTGCTGTTCTGCTTCTCTGTGCCCCACTCTCTTCTCTCTCTCTCTCAACCCAACGTGTCAGGGCAGATGGCCGTCCACCAAGAGCCGGGTTCTGCTTGAGGTTTCTTCCCTTTAAAGGGGAGTTTTTCCTTACCGCTGTCGCCAAATACTTGCTCATGGGGGAATAGTTGGGTTTCTCTCTCTGTAAATTGAAGAGTACAGTCTAGACCTGCTCTATCTGAAAAGTGCCCTGAGATGACTTCTGTTGTGATTTGGCGCTATATAAATAAAATTGAATTGAATTGAATTGAACCAAACACTCGCCAGATGTTTTTGGCTTGGTGCACAGTTCTCTTACTACTTCTTTCAACAACACCTAATATGGCAAAATGATAATATGAATAATATGCATGGCATTTGGTTATCAGCATTTTGTTTAAATGTAACACAATCCACCCTGTTGAAAGAAGTTATTACATAACTCAATGTGACAGGGAGTGTGTGACTGTTTCAACATGCACGGCCAAATCCCGTCCTTTTATTGTCTTCATTTAAATAGCTTGCTACACCAACTTTCAGTTTTAAAGTAGTTTGTACAGCGGTTTGCTGTGCGCGCAACGTGTCTCGTCAGGTAGGAAAGGCGTAGCCTAAAGTATTTCACAGGAATAAATCCGTTGATTTGTAAATGTCTGGTGGCGGTTGATTTATTATTCATGCTTTCGATGTTCAAGCTTGTCTGCATAGCTCTTCACATGAACCCCATCAACCTCAAAGGCTGGGAAGTGGGCGGGCATTTTCTTGGTTTCAAATTCACTTCAGCATTACTTTCACGACGCACAAGTGTTTCCCAGAGGAGATGTTTGGTCTGAGCGAGCGGGCCACTGGCTGCTGTTTTATTTTCCAGGAAAAAAATCAATCTGAACGAAAAAATAGTTTTAAACACAAGGGAACCCTAAGAGATGTCTGGAAATATCACACACGGAGCCAACGACACCGACTGCGGCACCATCAACCTGAATTTTACGCACGCCTTTCTGCCGCCTGTGTTCATCACTGTGTTTGTGGTCGGGATGATATCCAACATCTGTGGGCTTAGAAGCGTGTGCACCAGCTGGAAAAACATCGGGAGCATCAACATCTTCATGCTCAACCTCGGGGTGGCGGACTTACTGTACCTGTTCACCTTGCCGTTCCTCGTGTACTATTACTCGAGCAACAGCCACTGGCAGTTCGGCCAGCCTTTCTGCAAGGTGACCCGCTTCTGCTTCAACCTCAACCTTTACGGCAGCATCGGCTTCCTCACCTGCATCAGCATCTACAGGTACCTAGGCATCGTGCACCCCATGAGAGTAATGGGAAAAATCACCAGCCGCCACTCCCTGGCCATAAGCGTCCTGGTCTGGCTTTTGGTCATTATTCAGATCATCCCTGACATGTTCTTTGAAAAGAATGATCTAAATTTACCATACTCGTGTTTTGACACAACCTCCAACGACCGGATCAGAGATTACTTGCCTTACAGCATTGGCTGGAGCGTCACAGGGTTTGCCATACCATTGGTTATCATTCTGCTCTGTTATGGACATGTTATTTTTGTTCTTGCCACAAAAGCCAACATTAACCCAGTGCTGAAGCAGCGGTGTTTGAAACTGGTCGTGATTCTGGTGATACTGTTCTCCATCTGTTTCATCCCCTACCATGTGTTTAGAAATCTTAATTTGAAAACCAGGATTTCGAAACAAGATGGGATTTGCCACGCTGGCTTCCGCAATATCTATATTGCGCATCAGGTTGGCAGATGCCTCGCGTGTCTGAACAGCGCAATAAACCCGCTGATTTATATCGTTGGAAATGACGATTTCCTCATGAAGCTTCATGATCTCAGTAAGCGTACCCGCAAGTCTCTGGCCGGCTTGACAGGCACAGTACTTTATCGCAAACCAATTGAAGTGCATTCACCGACAGACACTTGCGTCAACTCCGATCTGATTAAATACTAATGTAAGGAGTACAACCTGTTCACCCGAAATACACTTCCGTGAGACCGGGTCCCTGCATATCATGCACTACCAGAACTTCCACATTTCCGGAAATAAAGTACTGTAATGACCGGTGACCGCTAAGTGTGTCCGGTGGTGTCATAATTTATCAGATCACCCAGATGTCAGCGCAGAGAGCTCTGATCGCATGTACTGTACTGCTGAGGATTTTCTCTGAATCTCTGCTGAACATTCATACAAAAGTCAACAAAGACTGACATGACTGAAGATATATCATTTCATCTGCTGCACTGATTCATGGCTTCAGGTAATTTGTACCAAGCTGCTGTTAATATTTTGCACTTTCTGTGTATTGTTGTAGTTGTGTGCTTCAAAGCTGATGCTTTAGCAATGCCAGGCCCTTGTTGTTATGATTTGTGATATACTGCACTACCTTTGCACTGTTACAGGCGAAGTATTTGACATACTTGGTGAATGGTTTGTATTTTCCATGAAGTATGTCGGCCTAGGTCACAATAAATCTTCCAATTATTTGGAACAGTGGCATTTATCTTAACTTATCTGTTAGGCCATATACGTGTTGTTGCCATTCCACAACCCTTATATTTCAAGTGTGTTTAGAGAAAATACATATGGATTAATAAGTGGATACTGGAATATGTAGTCTGAAGTGGTGGTGGTGGAAGAATTCAAAACTACACTGATAAAATACTTCAAGTAAAAGACCTTGATCAAAACTTTTACTGTAATAAAAGAAGTATTGATGGCAAAATGTACTTACGTATAACAAATGAATGTGCTCATTATGCAGAATACTTTCTTTCAGTGTGTACGCTCTTTCAGTGTATATACACTACGTATTGTGTATTTTGATTTCAAACACTGTATCATAAGCCTTACTGTCCCATGCAGGCCACAGCTACTTGCATTTATGTGACTCAAAGTATGTTATTAGTTTCAAATATGGATGCATTGCACTCTTTTTTTTTTTTAAATGAAGGCATATTTTATGTGAATAATTGCACTCAAGCTTTTTGAATATATATATATATAAACATATATATGTACATGTGTCTCTGGAAAATGTCTCTTACAAAATGCATTTATTAGAATTCTGAATGTGACTGTCACTGCCAGCAACTATGGGTTTACAACCAATAGTTATAACCAATAAATAACAAAAAAAAGTACAACAACAATCACTTAAAGTAGCCTTTTTACTGGAGTCAAACCATAACACTTACCTTTCTGAATTCAAGGGGGTCAAAGGTCAAAATCTAGACTATTAATAGTTTACAAAGGCATCATAAGACAGGCGAGTGTTCAGTTAATTCTTTACAGTCTCTTCCACCATTAAGGAGACTGAGACACCACCACACTTTGATGCTCACATGTCAGTTGGACCACTTTAACAACACATAAGGAAGGGTTACAACCAAGCATGTTCACACATTTTGCTCATATGGACCAGAACTATTGACTGCCAAAAAACCTATCTTAAACAGTGAGGATCATACATTTTGTGTATAAAGTCTTAATCTGCAAAGTAACTACAACTCATTTACATGTAATGGAGGAAAAAGCACAACATTTTTCTCTGAAATGTAGTGAAGTAGAAGTGTAAAGTAGCGTGAAATGAAAATACTCAAGTAAAGTACAAGTACCTCATAGTTGTACACGAGTGCAGTGCTGGAGTGAATATGTTAGACCTACTGTCCACCACTGGTGTAAAAACAATGAATATGGAGAACTACACTCATAAACAAACACATAAATCCAAGCAGAGCATTACAGATGTAATCTGTGATCCGTCTGATGTAGAAAAAATGGTAAAAACATCCCACACTGCTGTTTCTACTGTATGACTGTCCCTTGTGGTATTAAAACAATGTAACCAGTAGGTATGACAACATCTATCCCACTGCAAAACAAAACCATTTGTCATTTATGAAATACTGATCACTATCATATATGTGATGACTAATTTCTAAAGGAAAGTACCGTAACTGAGCATTGGGAAAATCTCTTATGAATAAATGATCTGAAGTTCAGTTGCACTTGTGGTCCAGTGATTTGCAGTTTTGCTTTCAATATATGCTCTGATACTTTCGTGTTTACGTCACAGATAACTGCAAGAATTCCAGGAAGCTGAAGCTTTCCTTTTGTACCCGTCTTCATGAACAATCTCTGTACTTCTGGTTTCATTTTGGCACTGATTCCATGTTCAAAGATGCGATGATATTCTGCCGTTTTAGTGAGAAGTTCAGATACGTGTCATACGCATGGCCTCCGGAAGGGTGTGCTTACCACAAACACGCTGACAGAGATCTACAGTTAAACCATCTCATTTCTCTGTAACTGTAACAGGCCGATACCTTCAGAATGGTATTTTAGAACAACCATCAAAACTTTACAACTTGCAAGGAAAATCATCTGTTATAACCAAATGAAAAATAATCCAGACCATGATATGGAGGCAGTCCTGTGCCCCACTGTGAATGAAAGTTGAAATGAGGACTGTTTTGATATGCTGTGTCATTACCGCAAATGACCCGAGCTATCGTCCACTGTAATGATTCTTTGGAACTGTGACAATGAAGACAAGCATCCTGTCCTCCCAACTTCAAAATAAGCAGCACAATGAAGCAGGAAGTTCATGGATTTTGCTAGAATCTTAGGGAGCATTCAACTAAATAACTAATTAAATCTTTGACCCGCTCTGTCCCGGCAGCAAATCTGTGATTTCCAGGTTTGTTAGGAGTAATGTGTCATGTCACTTGCAACACGGCTTCCTCTGGCCTGCAAATAAGACAAGGATCATGTTATAAACAGGAACATACAACACAATAAGGACACACTTTCTGAGTCCAACATTCCTGTGGCCCATTGATATAAACAAAAGCTAGAAGTTGTTGTAGTTGGACCGACGGCAAAGGGGTAATGAATCATGAACTATATCTTGATTCTGCACAGAGAAATGACATGTATAGTCCTGTTCCCACCGGAGCAAACTATTGTGTAAACAGTACTAGTCTGTAGTGAGTGATGTAATGATGTCAGGCAAAATGTCAGCAATTTTGTTGTTGTAGAAGTCTAGTAAGTAATTGGTTGAAAAAAGTTCTCACTCCCTCATACTGCATCATTAAAACTTAATATTCCAGTCTTATACAACAGGAGCCAGTTGCAGCACCTAAGTTCAAACGTAGCCCAGTTATAACCTAAGTGTTTACAGAGTGCAGATTTACGCATCACTAAATTAAAACCACACAAACTAATCCTCCAGATTAAACTCCAAATAGGTGGTTTGACCATGTGACTCCAGGACGAACAACATAGGAGTGCGCCCCTATCGGCAGTAATCAGCAGGACAACATCATTTGTCTGTGCTTTCCAAAACCGTTACACATCACTAGTAAAAAAATAATGATGTTTTATGACGTGACAATGTTGTGGTTAAGGTCTGGTTAAGTTTAAGCACAAATACCACTTGGTTAGGTTTAGGGAAAGATGATGGTTTGGGTTAAAATGGTCACTTTGTTAAGGTTAGAGAAACATGTGGTGTGAGTTAAAAGTTACTGCTTCCTTAATTTAGGCCACCTAAGTCGTCATGGCAACAATAATAACCACCCCGTAATCATAAGAGAGATCACTCCATCTGTGTCCTTTGGTGTCTCAGCAGGATTTCAACACAAACAAAGGTTGTCTGTGCAGATAAATATTAACATCTCACTGATTTTCTTCCCCACTCTTTCTCTGATTCTCTAAACACAGTTTGGCAAGAAACAAAAACTAAAAGTTTGATGAATGAGTACAAGCACTTAGGAAGGAAATACCAGCACTGGGTTGCACCAGCTATGTGTAAGTTCTCTCCTAAGTTAAGGTGTAAAGTCGACACAAGTTTTTTAGTTTGTAACTAAATCAGCTACAAATATTGGGTGCACCATGATTATTTGGGGAATAACCTAACTTGTTTGGACATCATAGCTAAGGCAAGTGGCCAATCCGTGATCAAAGATAGAGTTCCATCGTCATGGTTACCATGGATTAGCTTGGCATGAGCCACTTGGCATCGTAGCCCATGGTAGTAAGCCATATCAATATTGAAATATCACATCAATAAATTAGGTCTCTACTGGATTACTGTGTTGCAAAATGACATGCAATTAAAGAAAAAATGATGCTGTGTGGCAGAAAAACTGCTGTTTCATCATTAGTGAGTATAATTCTGTGACATCACACTTACCCTAGGGGCATGTATGTAAATATTTAGTTCTTACTCAGAGTTATGTTGTAACTTATCCACACAACACACCACAACTTAGTAATAATTTATGTTATAACTAGGCTAAGTTTGAACCACACACAGCTGGTGCAACAGGCTGCAGGACCAGCAGCAGCCAGGAACCATGCAGTTATCCCAGTCTGTCAAGGAAAACAGAAGATCGGACACATGTGTACTTTGAACTCCATTCACTGCACACTTCAAATTATCAGAACATTGTTGCCACAACAACATTTAACGGCTGAATTGCCCCTAATCAGAAAAGAGTGATGTATCCATCCTACCTGAGTCATTTTAAGTTAACCAAGCTGCGTTAGTGATTGCTAGAAACAGTTTAGTTTCACAATGGTCAAAATAATATATCAATTTAAGAGTTATTTCAGTGAATTCACAACTTGTAAAGTACAGCTGCATCAATCTCATCCACATTTGTTGCCATTTTCAATTTATGCAACTAGGTAGCTAGCTAGCAACATATCAAGATGATGTGCCCATCTAGGGTTAGAGTTAGGGTTAGGATGGATATTATGAGTCATTTTGTTGATTTGAATTGTTTAGTTTAGTCCAGTTCAAAGACTCATATAGTCACTAACGCCCCCTCCACTCAAAAATATGTTTTTCATCTTGTTCCAATAGTTGGATGTTTGAGCTTCACTGTGAAAAATGATGTGTGAGCAGAGTTTGACACTAGAAGATCATTTTAACATTCATCAGCTGAAAGTGGAAAGTTTCTCTGTGCTCATTGAAATTCCGATTTTAAAGAGCAGGTTGGCAACCCCAGCGAACTAATGTGTGGCGAAATGATATAGAACGGGATTTTCAAAAAAATATATATATATAGAAATAAATGTAGAAATAAAAGGCTTAATTATCAAATAAATGTGCAGGTTAATTTGAAAATAAATAAATATGCATAGAAATATTAAAATAAATAAATAATATTTATTTATTTGAAAAATGACTTATTTTTGTATTCACTTATTTTCATAATTAGTTATTTCCTAACTTATTCTTTTCTGTTTATATTTATTTCCCTATTTATTTATTCCTGTATTTATTTATTCCTGTATTTGTTTATTCCTGTATTTGTTTATTCCTGTATTTCTTCACCCATATGATAATGAAGGGTGTGTGTCTTGACTATTCAGGCATTAGCCATCAAACCCACACATCACAGTACAGTACAGTCATGTGTGACTTCAATAAAAATAAAGCTTGTCCGTTGCATTCAATTTTTTTTTTTTACATTGTTGTCCTTAACACATACAGAACTTACTAAATTTATGAAAATCACGTCTGATTATGGCATGAAAAAATTATGCAGTTGACTGTCACATGAAAAGTCTTCAAACATAAGTGTAAGAAATAGGCCCGTAACTACATAAGAATAGACAATGCAACAGACAGAATATGAGGACTGTGATGTCCACCCACACACAATCACACACAATCAGCGCAAAAAAAAAAAAAAAAGCGGGAATAATAATTATGGCTATGCAAGCCAATATCAATAAAATATTTATTGTAAGGATATTAAATGACTACCATCACATGCAACTGAGCTTATTAACATTAACTTATTAAAAGTATAATAAAGAGACATCCAAATAAACTATCCGTAACTAAAGTAATGAGGAAATCTAAGTTAAGGTTAATTAATTTGCTTCAAATTGTTTATTAGATATGTATTAAATAAACATTACGCTGATTCACAGTAGCTAGCATTGCAAATTACCACAATTATATATTTAAGAAATGATGAAGCATTTTAATCTTGTGTGGTATAATCTCAATAACATAAATCATTATTTCAAGTTTTGTTGTATAGTCTCAGGTTAATTTACCTCAACTAGCGTAAGCTGCAACGGTACCAAGCAGGAGCAGGAAGACCACAAGGTTAGTCACATAACCTAGCTTGTTAGCCTCGCTTGTTAGCCTTAGCTAGTTTGGCAGGTTCAAGCTAGGTGGGCGTGTTTCATGAACCAGGCTTCATTCGGCCTGCCTCATCTCCACCTCCTTGCCCATTTTGGATTAGTCAGGAGTTAGCATAGATGTATTATAAGACTTCTTATAATACATCCATGGGAATTAGACAGAGTCAGGCATTGCCAAGATGGCAACAACCAGAGCTACCCAACTTCAAAACCACTCTTCAAGTACAATCGATCTGTGAACTCTCATATGGATTGACCAATGGTTTATAAATGACACCATCAAGGTACACCCTCTCATCAACTTATGGGTGAAGAAATACAGGAATAAATAAATACAGAAGGAAAGAAACAGGAAAATAAATAAATAGGAAAATAAATAAAAACAAATAAATGTAAACAGAAAAGAATAAATTAGGAAATAATTAATTATGAAAATAAATAAATAAAAAAATAAGTAATTTGTCAAATAAAGAAAGAAATTTTATTTATTTATTGTTATTTTTCTGTGCACATTTATTTATTTTCAAATTAACCTGCACGTTTATTTGATAATTGAGCCTTTTATTTCTACATTTCTTTCTTTATTATTTCATTTATTTATTTAATGAGTCATTTATTTATTTATTTATTATCTTTGATTTTGGCAATTTCAGTCCCCCACAGTTGGGACACACAAAACATTTCTGAGGAAATAAACCATTCAGACCTGTCTATTCAGTTTGTTTTGGAATGTGAAGGGTTAAATGAAAGACGCCCCTTTTGTCAGCCTATCAGAATTTTGTGCCTCCACAGTCACTGGAAGGAAAATGCTGCTTTCAGTTCTGTGATTGGTGGTCAAGCAGAGGGCTAAGTAATTCAAATGACAGTAAAATTGACCAATCATAACCATATCTTCTTTCTAAATGGGCGGCTTTGTTATTGCTACTTCATGAGAAGTTCAGCCCGCTGTGCACTGTGAATGGGTCTGCACCGTGTAGGCAGAATCTGCACGCCATTTTACAGTTATTCTATATGGAAAGCCAAAGGTATCTCAGGATTTAAAAGCGCCACCAGGCATTTAATAAACTCCACCAGGCGTCACACATGTTTTAAATGCATGGTGGCTATCAGAAGGGTGTTTAACAAACACCTGGTGGCATATTAAATGCCAGGGAAATTGAGACGAAATATGATACCTTTGGCTCTCCATAATTGTAGCCTGCAGATACGCCAGATTCACTGCCAAATATCAGCAGCTAGAGCAGCGTTTATGTAACCATGACCACATAGCCCATACAAACACAAACAAGTCAAAGGAGATTGATAAAACAGAGAACTGATTAGTATCATTCAGGCTTGCATAACATATTGTGAACATTACTGTCCATGATGGCAATTATTTGTCAGCTAGGAAAGCTATCATGGGTTTTGCCCCGTAGGTCGACATTGTTGTTTATTTTCTCAGCTGACAATTATGTGGTTACTGCTGCTGTTTGACAGATTACACAGATTACAGGCAGAATACACTCCATTTAAACTCATAGTTTAAACAGTTTTCCCGGCCTTTGCTCTTATGTGTTGAGGGGTGCACTGGCGCACTGAAATGGAGCAGACCCAATCACAAACTAGTGGGAAAAAAACAGATAAACAAGCCAGGAGTAACCATGGCTAGTGAGGATTATCCATACCTTTTCAAGATGAACTTTTAATGAAAAATTGGAGTTAATCTGCAAAGGAAGAGCTTCACCAGAGCTAATTTGGTGCAGAAAACCAAGGCTTTTTTCAGCTTCAGGATTTTGTTTTCAAGTAACTTTCGTTAATGCGATCATCAAAGGGTAAGGTAATAAGGAAACAAATCTAAGGGAGAGCAGTCAAGATAGGTCCAGTTTAACAACAAGAAATCTGGATCTCAGCACTAGTTTTGACACAGCTGAGGTTGAAAATATTCATATGAGCATGACTCATATGAGTATGACAAACTACAAACGCATATTTTTTTATCTTGCATAGTGTCCAAAGGATCAGAAACAAGTTAGGTCAGTTTTATGTTGCAGTTTCCAATTAAACTCCTCATTACATTTATGGTGCTACCACACAGCAGAGAGAGATATACACATATCTCTCTATATATAAAGAGATAAAGAGAGAGATATGTTTTTAATCTAAGTTTTTAATAGAGCAACAGAGGACATTACAAAGGGTTTCAGTAGCCTCATTTAAGTGACAATTAACAAAAGTTATCAAAGTATTTAGATGTATTAAAATGTTTTATGCAGTTAAGAACAGCTTCATAATTATCAATTAGATGCTGCATTACTGGCCTGCAGCTAATACTAATAAAAACCTATATAAATCAAAACTATTAGTGCTAATATTCTCCAACTGCATTAAGTAAACTAAAGCACATTATGTAATACAGATATAAACAACGTTTATTCCCACCACTAAAAATCAAAACACTAAGTTAGAAGTTACTCTCACCATCAAGTGTTTTAACACATAGAGTAGCAGCATGTAACCACTAACCTATAAAACACTGGTATGAAATATACTATTTTTATATATATATCTATTTATGACTAGAATCGGGTAAAACATACATACAAACATACTGAATGTAAGTTTTTAAATGATGTATCTCAAACATATGTGGTCAAAAGAAAAATACCAATTTACCCTTTAAAACAACTAGAAAGCACAGAGTGGATACAACAAAGCTGCACAATGCTTAATGAGTTATTTCAAAATGTTTCAATCTGCGTCTGACTCTACATCAAAAAACACACACACAGATAGACAATCATGGGACAGTTTTTTTTTTTTAATTTAATAGCCATGAGTAAATAGTCAAAATGTTCAAAACTACCCCATCACTCAATCATTGGCCCATGATCTATTTTTTTCCCCAAATTTCATATAAATCTTTTACCGGATTTCAAATATTAATAGATAAACATAAAATAGTTGAGTCAGTCTGAAACTAAAATGTAACCTCATGGTAAATATGAGTATGAACTGTAGAATTCATCTGACTTGTAACAATGTCAAACTGCAAACGCATAGCCACGACATCCGTGCATGTCATGTCAGACACACATCATTGTTCCAAGTAGAGTATTTTTATATTCTAAAAATACTCTGAATACATGTCTGGAGGGGATCTTTAAACTAAGCAATAGCATCACCATTCAAATGCACTCCAGACAAAAAAAAAAACAAAAAAGACGACACATCTTTATCCCACATATAAAACAAACAGTTCATCCTCAATATCTTATCTGATCAACTTAAATCAAGTACGTAAAATGTAAATGCACATAAACATACATCATACAAATGACTTTGACTACAATTTATCTCTAGCAGGTGCACTCATCTTTTATCCTTCACCAACTGAAACCTCAACAATGCCATCAGGGC
Organism: Thunnus albacares; assembly: GCF_914725855.1. Taxonomy (NCBI): domain Eukaryota; kingdom Metazoa; phylum Chordata; class Actinopteri; order Scombriformes; family Scombridae; genus Thunnus; species Thunnus albacares. The sequence goes on along the minus strand of NC_058109.1, from coordinate 34,749,689 downwards.
CTTTAGATTCTGGTCACTTTATCATCATGTCCCAGGTGTCATTATGATCCACCTAGTCTACATCCTAAAACAAAACAACACAAAACAAAACTCAAACTAGGTTTAAATTTAACGTCCACATTTTTTTATGTACTCATTGCTTGGAATACCTCTCCCCATGTGATTTCAAACTGAGTTCATTTCTTCTTTTCAATCACTATTGTCTTTTCCATTTTTGAATAATAAGACATTTCTTTTTCCAGAATATTAGTGTAGGAGGATATGTGTATGTCCAGTGTTTGAGTATATGTTTCTTGAATACAACTGATGAAAACAGAATGATCCAACTCTGTGAAAACCTAACTGTAATAACTATAATACATTTTTTTGTCTTGTTTTGCTTTGCTGTTAGAATTGTAGGTTTCTGTTTTGTTGATGAGGGAGGTGTAGATTGTATATATTTGGGAATTCTAAATAAAATCTTTAAAAAAAAAAAACATAAAAACTGAATGCACTTCAGAACCTACTGTACAACAGTAAGTGAATGCATCACTGTTCATTCCACTGTGATGTTTCGCCCTGATTCTGTCCTCAGTTCAGTACATTGCTACAATGCATTTTCTCACCTGGTTGCATCTGACACTGTAATATTACCTGCTATAATTACTTTTCCCTGCTGTTTCCATACCACATAACAATGGTAAAAATAAACCATTTCCAAGGTGTGTTTACTAATGCCTAAATAATTTAACTTTCCAAGCAGATACAATGTCTGCTTGGCTTTCTTATTTATTTATTTATTTGTTTGTTTGCCCTTTAATGTTTTTTTAATAAAAGGCTTAATAATATGATATGCACACAAAGATATTCACATACACTACCGGTCAAAAGTTTTAGAACACCCCCATCTTTCCAGTTTCTATTGAAATTTAAGCAGTTCAAGTCTAGTGAATTACCTTAAATGGTACAAAGGTAAGTGATAGAGGTTGAAAAAAAATGATGTAAAAAAAGCTTTTTTTCAGGGATCAAGTGGGTTAACAACTCACAGATTCTCTGCAGCAATGGCAGTAATTTAAGCCTTGAAAGTTGATGCAAACAATTCCTACAGCTGTCCCAGCTTTAGCTGATTACTTCCAAACCCTCTGTCTGTGTAAAAGCATGGAGGAGGAAGCGTGATGGTTTGGGGCTCTTTGGCTGGATCCAGACTTTGTGACTTGTACAGAGTGACTGGCACAAGGGACCAAAAGGGCCACCACAGCATTCTGTAGTGCTGTGCAGTCCCCTCTGGTCTACACCTAGCTGGTCAGAGGTTTATCCTACAGCAAGATAATGACTCAAAACATACACCCAGACTGTCAAAACTACCTTAGAAGAAAAGAACAAGATAGTAAGCTTCAAGTCATGGAACCAGCACAGTCATCAGGCTGGTTTGGGGTGAACTGGACAGAAGGGTGGAAAGCAAAGCAACCTGACAGTGCAACACATGACACTGCAATAGTGTTGAGAAGAACTTTCCAAATAATATATGATTTCCATTGTAGAAAAAAATGCAACAAGTGTGTTTGCCTGTTATATCTGCAAAAAGTGGCTATTTTGATGAGTCAAAAACTTTTAAATTTTGTAAAAAAAATATTCTATGATATCTTTTTTAATCTCCAGCTGTTTATGTATTACCTGAGTCCAGACCTTGAATCCTTCCCCTCCACCAAGATTTTTCAATTTTCAATATTTTATGTTTCTAGCTTCTAGCTGTGAGATTTTTTTTTTCTTTTCATTGTATAATTTTAAATTGAATATTTTGGGTTTTGTTGTGTTCGTAGGACAAACAAGGCATCTGATGACACCGTATCATCAAACTATTATTCAAAAAAAAAAAATCGTCATCTTTATCGAAAACAGTCATTAGTTGCCCACCTAAAGTTTATTCACTCTTCATCCTTATTTGGGCAGCCCGATTAGTTTCATCCTGCTCAGAAAGTAAACAATGTACCCGCCGTTCACTGTCGTCTTTGTGCACGCGGCACTGAGAGAGAGAGCGTGTATGTTTGTGCTCAACACTGGCGTAACGGACAAACTGCACCTGCTGCACTGCAGTGTTTGATTTTCAAACTCAGGACACAGATATGGTTTTGTCTTCATCACAGGGTAACTTTGTTCCGTTATTTTATTACTGTTTGCACAAGTTATTGTTTGTCTTGCTGTTTGAATTATAGAAGTGCATTGTTAGCTTAACGTTAATTTTATTGAGTTGTGCAAACATTGGCCATAAGTTAGCTTACAAGAAGGCCAATTCATGCTTTAGTGGTTCAGAAATAAAAGTTTCATAATGTTAAGTTACATGATAGTCGCGGTCACTTGATAGCTGATGCTGAGTAACATTAGTTTGATAAAGTTCTATGTTAAAAGTGTAACTGTTAGCTTGCTAGCTAATATGCCCATGCCTTTCAAGAGCCACTAGGCTAGTGTACTTTTTTTCGAATTCATCATTGTAGGAATTCCTGATCTGGATAAAGAGCTTAGTATTGAGTAGTTTAATATGGTATGTCTGTTTGTCTGAAAATGTTTGAAAAATCCAGTTTTACTATCTCTCATTGCTTTTTTTTTCCATGCAACTCTACAGTCAATGTCACAGGATCACTACCATTAATCACAATCTACCATTCTTCTTCTTCGCTGAACTTGACAAATATACACCTCAACTGCTCTACAAAAAGAGGAAGACTGGAAGTTTTGGTAAGGGGAAGTTTTGACGGCATATGAGGAACAGATAAAAATATTTTTAATGCATTACGTCATTGTTGAATGTGAACAATGGACCCTAACATCCCTGAATGGATACCTTGTCTTTGTTTGTGCAACAAGACAAGAACATCAGCGCAGCTAGAACAGCAGTCTTAGCCGCCCTACCGCTGTAGGATTTATCAGAGGTCTCCAAAACTTGCAAGGCATGTTTGTGTTCTCCTTTTCCCATATCCATAGCTCAATACCTCACTGATGAATATAAAAATTGCCTTCTACATTCTACTGTGTACCCTGTTGACTGCCTTTAGAGCACTTCTGTACGTTACTTAAGTTTTGCTGTGTAGTTGGTGTCACATTATCTGGCCTTGAAAATGTTGTATTCTCCCTTGCTTAACTGAATGTTGACTGTTAAATGTTGTTATATTGTTTTATTAATTGCAAGACTGGTGTGGAGAAGGTGCTTGTCTTTATTCATTAAGGCTGAGATGGGACAAAGGAAGGAATTAAATAGTTTGAGGTTTATATTGTGATGTAGCCCTCTAGTTGTATTGAGGGTAGTGTTAGTTCTTTTTCTTTAAGGCTGGTCGCTATTGTTCATCAAAACTATGTAATTTACAGTCAGGCAGAGATACACTCCTTCTATTTACTTTGCATTGTTGTATCAAATGTTACCAAGTTATAAAACTACATTACAAATGAAGAGATACTCATTGAATAAATTACATTAAATTATATGTAAGAGCAAGTTACACCAAAATTAATGAAGAATTCTACCAAACAAAGAACAACTACAGTGATACTCAAGGACAACCACATCAGTACTTCTTGAGAGCACAACAAGAACAATATCAATATGTCTTATAATATCTAGTTGTTCATCATCATTAAGTCTGATCATATGTTTTTATCCTCCTGTTACATGCTATCTTTTGATATCTAAAGGATATTAAAGACTAGTGCCTGTGGTGGGGAAAAAATAATTCCATTGCAACATAGATATTCATTAACTAAGAAATGAAGAAATCTCTGTTAATATGTAACAATATTTTCTCAGGTACTCAAAATGCCATGTAAAAATGTTTTACAAAAGACAATAATTTTCAAAAAAATCAGGTAATTCATTGTAGGCTGTAAAAATCCATTACAGTACAATTTATTGTTCAGTCACCGACTTGCATGTTTTCAAGTCTATCTTACTGCATTTACTCACATATCCATATGTCCTAAGAAAGAGTTGTTGGTGTCTGTAATCATTCTTCATGGCAGTCACTTGTAGTTTTGTCATCAGTGTTTTGTCCAGACAATAAACCTATACGTGACTAGAAGGACAAGAAATTTTGTATTAAAAAGACAAACTTTGGAAGATATCCAGTTGATTAGTGTAACTCAGACTGCTGAAGCCTCAGATTTACTTTGGCTGAACTTTAGAAGTCAATTTCACACAGAACGAGGACTGGATTTAGTTCTAGTTGTGTTATAAAGGGAACTCTTCACAGCCAGTATGAACAGAATGATCATACATAGGGATGCACAATATTGGATTTTTTGCCAATATCCGATATGCCGATATTTCCAACTCATTGTGGCCAATTGCCGATGCCAATACCGATATATGCACATATTTTTTTCCAGCTGGCTGAGGAGACTATTATGCATGCAAGCATAGCTTGTACTAAGTATGATCAAGAAAGACAATATATGGAGGAAGAATTTTGGAAGACTAGAATTAGAATCAGAATTAAAACTTTAATGAATTTGCCAAGTGGGAGGAGCAGTAGAGTTTTCTTTGAGTTTATTAGGCAGACAGGATTAATGTGTAGGATTTAATCTTTCGTCCACACTCCGGAGCAGAAGGTGGCGATAATGCACCCAATACACTGGTTGCCGACTGCTGTTATAAACCAAAAAGAAGAGGATGAAGTTTTTTTATTTTTCAAACAGAGTGGTACATCCTGTCAGCCGAGGGATTTCTTATCTGTGCAGCCGAATACCACCGCACCTCGATGGACTGTTTCACCCTGACGGTCCCAGTGCTTCCTCCGCAGGCTCCACTTCACTCAGCTGCCCGACAGGCCTGCTGCTTCTCCCCACTTTAACCTGAATAACAAATCGGGGGTTGGTGGTCCAGTTTGATCCACATGGAGAGCCGGGGCTAACGTTAGCTGGGAGGCTAGCGGAGCGTTAGCGACCGGAGGAGCCAGCTAGGCTTCGCTAGCCTCCCGACTAACGTTAACCCCGGCTCTCTATGTGGAGCACCGAGCCCCAGTTTGTTATTCGGGTTAAAGTGGGAAGAAGCAGCGGGTCTGATGGGCAGCTTGAGTGAAGTGGAGCCTGCAGAGGAAGCACCGGGACCATCAGGGTGACACAGTCCATCAAGGGAAGCGCAGTCAGACGGCGGAGGAGATGGCAACATATCAGCCTCTCATGATCGGCAGAATTCGCCAATGCCGATATTTCATTTTATTGGCCGATACCAATGACTTGCCAATAATATCGTGCATCCCTTATTATACACACCAAAAATATTTACATGGACATATGGCCAGTGAGTCTTGTATTAGGGTTGGTTAAGATTTTTTCAAGGCTATCCTTTAAGCTTACACATTGCTTTGATTTGCATGTGAAAATCTGGAGGCAATGGCATTATGATGTTTTCTTTTTCATCACTAGCCTTTTTATAAACTTGATCATTTGAACAATAACAGTCACATACACTGAACATGTATTCCCTTTTCAGGATGAGTTGGTCTACTTAACTTTTAAGTTTCAACTTTAAAAGGGTGTTTTTTCTGAAAACTTTGTTAATAGGTTCAAGAAAAACAAAAGTAAGTGGAGAGGAGTAAACTACCTTTCGAGAGCTGTGAACACTGAAATGTTATGTGTTTAGTCATGAGTGTTCGGCATTCAGCTAAAGAAATTGTTTAAGTTGTGTCAGACATGTGTGTTTATATTGTGCTATTCCAACTAAAAAGGTTTAAGGCAATCGGTTTCCTCAAGTGAACTGAGTAGCTACAAAGTTGTCACAACTAGAATATAATAATTTGCTTTAGTGAAAGAAAACTGAGTAAAGGAAACTTAAGTGATAACATTTGTGTAAAGAAGATCTTACTTTATTCAGTTAAATTCTACTAAAAGTAGACTTCTACTAAAGTCTAAAATACTTCTTAGTTTTAATTCAATCAACTCAATGAAATTGGTACTATTAACTTTATTTACCAAAATTACCTTCACAATAAATACTTTAGTTACTTGTATGCAAATGATATCATTTTTCATGCTTAAATTGTTTGAGTTCATAAACTTAAATGGTTCAAGGCCATTGATTTCCTCAAACAGTTTGAGTTGAACCAAGTCATCAGGTTTTACAGTACTGACATTTCAACAGGAGATTGGTGATTGTCAAAGGCTTCAGTTCATTGAGAGTGTCTTGTTTGTTGCTGAATTAAATAAACTCTTAAGTTTTGCCTACATTTATGTGAAGCACACTAAAACTAAACTAAATACAGTCTCTTTCAGTTTCCACCTCACACACAAGGCCAACAAGTACCAACAAGTACCATATCATCATGAGCTAATCTGCATCATCGGGACTATGTTAGCCATGGTTGGTGTAAGATTTGAGATTGAGTGACGTTGTAAGCAAACAACCCAGCAACTTTATAACAAACAAATATATATAAACCAACATTATTCTAACCTTGGTTACAATAATAATAAGAGAAAAGAATCTTACCCTAAAGTTCCATTTAGTAGCTGTTCTGGAGCTTACCATCATATCACATGATCTTCATCAGCAGATAGAGTTTGTAGTGTCATGGAGTTGTAGATGTTTCAATTTCCTGAGAATTTGAAGGACTTTGTCTATTATCATGCATTTTAATGTAGCTGATCATCCCTGCAACCTGTATTTGTTTATTTTGTCAGACAAACTTTGTGCTGTAGATTAAATGGTTGTTTGTTCATAGATGTGTTGGCACTATAAACTTAAGAGGGTAAAAGGTGCTGCTGGCCTCAGGTATGTACTGTATGGTTGAGTATAGTACTGCTAAATATACTTGTGCTACTTTTTTTCTTTTTGGTTGTATATTCATTGTACTTTGAAAGGAACAGCAGTACAGAGTCCAAGACAAATTTCCTAACAGGGACACTAAAGTATATTCTATTCTATCTTCAAATCGTGATTTCATAATCATCTCAGTGCAACAGTACAGTTACTGTTCTCCTGCTTAACAGATAGTATTTATGAGCTGCAATCAAATCATTATTTTATCTATGTTTAATTGTATCCCTGTTCCTTGTTCAGAGAAACTGAAAAATATGAAAATATAAAATATATTTAATTTATTTCTATTTATATTTCATATATTCATAACTAAATCATGAGTTTAGCTCTATCAAAACACAGTACAGGTGATCACAGAGAGCAGGAGCAGATGGAACAGGTTCTGTTGTTTGCTGACCAAAATAAGACAAAGAACAAGAGATGTAGCAGTTACTTTTTGGACGTGACAGTGTGGATTGAGGTCAGAGGATCTTTTCATGATTTCCTTGGTTAGCCGTGTTTGACTTGAGTAAAGGATGCCTGAATGCATCAGGTCATATCTGAAACGAATTAGACAATTTATCTGATCTAATCCAATCAGTAGTGCTTCTGTCTGTCCTGATTAAGCTGGTAATTTAGAGGAAGGAAGTTAAACGTCTCCCAAGTAACAAAAATATTAGATGGAAATGAAACACAAGATGATGATCAAGAACAAAATCCTCAAAGGAATCAAAATTTCAATCAAAAAAGTTTCTCTTGTGGTAGCCTAGATTGAAATCCCAGTATCCAGTGGATGTTGGACCTTACTAATGTATTTGTATAGATGATTTCTGCCTATAGGTTCCATAAAAGGTGACTGTGCAGTGTACAAACAATTCTTCATTTCTCAACTTCATTGTCCTCCAGTAAATGTTTTTTTTTCCTAAAAGCACCTTTATTGAGAATAAAACAGGTCAAATATATTCCCCATAGTAAATATACACAGGCTGGGAATTCTCTTCATATTCAAAAAGCTCTCATTTGAAAACACTCACGGTCTTCAGGATGATAGTGTCAGTCCACAGTCCATAGACCAAGTTGACAGTATCAACTCTTTTGACAGAGAACTGATAGTACCTGTCAGGGGTCAGGTTGTTGAAGTGTATACTGTATGACTGACATGTAGATTTAATAAACTGGTCCTGGTCAGCAGTTGGGTGAAGGTTCTTCATGTGGATCTCAAACTCTTGGCAGGGCTCCTTAGACTGCTGACTGGCGACTCCCCAACACAGGTGTGCAGCGTTGGATGTCACACGCGACTCACACCGGTCAAACATCACCGGCATCTTGATGGCCAGAGACGCGCTGAGCTGCGGCATCGGGTACTGACCTGTGTTCAGGATGAGCTGGTTCTGCAGGTCCAGCGGGCCGAGATTTCGAGTCAGCCTGCTCTCAAAGTCGTTCAGGTACTGGTGGGTTCGCTGGAGCTTCTCCTGCGTGGAAGCTGCCATGTCACTGTCCACCAAACCCTGGTCGTACTTAATGATGAAGACCTCAAGTTCCCGACAGCCACTGATTATCTCCTCGTAGAGCATTCCCAGCAGAGTGAGTAGGAGCTTCACCTGGGTGTTAGCCAGGGTCATGGCACGCCTCAGCTTCCGCTGGTCAATAAGAGACAACACTGTACTGTCAGACAAATTTAAAGTCTGCTGCTGCTGGTCTGCAGTTGGGAGCGAATCATCGTGCTGGATTTCCAAGTAGTAAGAGCTTCTTTGCATGAGTTGCAGCTTTTCCTGTATCACCTTGGAAACACATCACATGAACTTATGAATCTACAGGTGCTGTCCTCATAAATACATGCCTTAGACACAGAGGTGGAAAGTAACAAAGTACATTTACCTAAATAATGTACCTATGTACAATTCTTAGGTACTTTTGCCACATGATACTTCCATTCCACTACATTTCAGAGGGAAATACCGTACTTCCTACTCCACTGCATTTATTTTACAGCTTTAGTTACTTGTTACTTTTGAGATTAAGACCTCTTACAAAAAAGCAGTGTCTGGTTGTGTCTCCTTGTCATATTTCAGATGTCTATGAGTTGTTACTTCTCAGATGGTTCCATTTAAATAACTGTTTGAGGCCCAGAGAATCCTATTTTGTGTATCAAACTGTTGCTTTTTTCTTCTTATACCTGAATAAACAACCCCTAAGTTGAGAAACTAGCTAACTGTATATAAAGTAGTTCAAACTAGCTCGACCTCCAGCATCATCAACTGTAACATGCTGCTTACACACTGATGATTATCACTGTGATAACTTCAGTAGAGCTGAAACAATTAGTTGATTAATCAACTAATAGTTAAGCATCTATTTTGATAATCAATTAACTGTTTAAAGCAAAAATGCCAGACATTAGCTAGGTTCAGTTTCTTAAATGTGAGAAATTGCTACTTTTCTTTGTCTTGTGTGATAGTAAACTGAAATAACAGGGTTTTGGACTACTGATTGGACAAAATAAACAATTTGAAGATATTATCTTAGACTCTGATCATCTGATATAATTGGTTATGAAAATAATCATTAGTTGCAGCCCTTTATGTCAGAGTTGTAAAAGCTTGTGTCATAGTATTATAAACCACAGTGCAGTGTTTTGGCATCTAATAAGCCCTCAAACTTTATCTTAGTTTATTGATCAAACTAGTCTATCTGTGGCAGCGTGTCCACAGTGGTTCCCAACCTTTAGCCCCTTGCGTTTTTGAATGCAGTGCCATTTTCAGTCAACATTTTAGTGATGGCCTTGAATGTACACATTCTGTATTCTAATCACTTGGACAAATGAGCAGAAATGGCACTGCAGAACAATGACAGACTGCCTCATATTTTAAAAAACGTAGCTTCCATGCCTGTCATCTTCTCTTTGTTCATTCAGATGTAATTACAATGTTATACAAGCCTAATAACATATGATAACAAATAAATGGTATTGCATTATTACATAGCTTTACACAGCTTTACATTATGGTTTACTGACCATGATGGAGTTCTCACTAAGTCTGGTGCAGAACAGATGTGCGATCTGGTTGTGGAGGTCGAGCAGGGTGTCTTTTTGACTGCTGGCCTCCTGGGCACCACACTCATTTGAGCTTGTACAGGCCAACTTGACTTCGTCCATGGTAACTGTAACATACATTCACAGCTGTAAGCATGATCATGTGCAGTATGTGGCTTATAGGTCACATGCAGACTATTTTGTGTCTATGTTGGCTTTGCATTACATCTGCAAATGTATTCTGTGGACATTTTCGAAGCTTATTGTGAATGACAAACAACTAATTGACTAGGGATTTATAATCAGGCCTCCATATACCAATACTCTCATAAGCATAAATAACTAATGGATAATTGGTACAAAACTCTAAAGAACCAAGGTTGTTTGCTCATAGCAGCATAACATTTGCTCATATTTTGGCGTCTTTATGAGTAAGACAAAACAAAATGCTGCGGGTGTTTATGTCTAAAAAGTTAGTTTATGTTTTCAAGTATGAGCAAGCAAGCAACATGGATCACTGGCTTTTCAAATTCCAAAAGTATTTCAGAAAAGTCTGCGACATGCCACGTACCACATGAAGTGAAACTGACTGAAAATTAGCACACTAACTTTGCACTATTGCACGGTGTGACATGAAATATTATAAATGTTATATATTTCTATTTCACATTATACAGTAAATTAACAATAAAGGCAATGCATGATTAATTTTCTAGTATTGCACAATGCATATCAAAATCCCACTTCTTGAATGTTGACCAGCTGTGACAAATACCAACCAATAAAATCATCACAGATTGTCAGTGTGTCTAGAGTCCAGCTGCTATCCTGACCACAACCACTCCAAAGTCCAAACACATTCCTGAACCCAATCACCCAATCAGATCAGTAATCTGTCAGCACACCTGCCCTTGCAACTACCGCACTTTGAAGAGATCCATCCTTGCATTTTGTCTCTCCACGTTTTCTTACAGGAGGAAATACAACAAGCTCAACCAGACTGAACTGTCTGCAACTGTAGGTTACTGACAGTCAAATCTTGCTCTGCTGTGAAAATTTGATAAACATCTTACACATCCTAAGTTCTTTATTTGTCTTCTGTGGGAGTTTCAAAGGTACTTGTCTATTTAAAATCTCTTAAAACATTAAAAGCCAAAAGCTGCTTGCTCTGTATGAGCCTGCATAGGACTATTATGTATTACATGTATGTTTTAGTTGTTTCATACCATTTAATTCATTTTGGGAAAAGTTTGCATTGTGAAATTAATCATAGAAAGGTCATTGTAAATACACCAGAATTAGTTACACACTCTTGAGAGAGTCTGTAAATAACTGTATCTTACTGGAAACTTATTTTATTCACTCTAAAGAAGCACTTGTAGGCTACAAGTGTGCTATGCTAACAAACACATAATCCATCAAACATGGCTTGGCAAATGTTTTATGAAGAACATAAAACATTTGCATAAAACATCAGCAAAGCAAATTTTAGCTAGCTTGCTAACATTTAAATGATTCTTAGTCAATGTAAATGGCATTAATAGAATTATGATCAATAAAATACTCAATTGACCTAGTTAGCAAGCTAGCTAGCATTTAAATGTTAGCAAGTTAGCTAGCTTGCTAACATTTAAATGGTTCTTAGTCATTAATCAGGGCAATGTAGATGGTATTAATAGAATTATGATCAATAAAATACTCACTTGACCTTATAAACATTGTGCTGTATGTTATGAGTCAAAGGATATTGTTACATGAATTCCTGAAGTGAACACCTCAGGGTAAGTTTGATAGCTAGCTAACACTGGATGTTACCCATAAAATTGCCTATTAAACAAACACAAATCAGAAATAAGCAGGAACAAGCAGAATACTCAGCATTTAACTTATACACCTATAGCCTACCTATTTTCTTTTGTTTTTAAGTCCTGTTGTGTAGTTTTATGGCAACTCCTGTTTATAGTTCAATGGGTTTGTCTGCATGGTTACAGTTTAACTTCCATGGTTACAGAATGACAGAAGCAGCCTGCACTAACTTCAGGTTCCACTGTCAATATCACAGATAGTTATTTTTTGTTTGTTTGTTTGTTTTTTCCTTTTTTTATTGGTGCAAAGTGTATAAACACAGAACATAGGTAGAGACATCACACAATCTCACAAGTGAGAAAATATAGACGATAATCAACAAAACCTAACCTAACCTAAAATAAAAACAAACAAAAATATTTTTATTTATACTGTTGTTTTTTGTGAATATGAGAAGAGCCAGGGTATTAATGGTGAAGTTTCAGAATAGCTGTCCTTCACTGTAAAGTTAATCAACCACCAGAGATGTCCGTTTGGCCTTCTGTCTACTGTGCTTGAGGATGGATATAGTAGCTACTTTCCACTGTTAATTTATCTATCTGGGGAACTGGTCATTGATGCCGACTGTTGTTCCTTTCAGTTCATGTCCTTTGTTCTTAACAAGTTCTTTCTGCTGGAAATGTTTGAAATGTTTGGCTTGTTTTCCATGCAGGGTCCGAGTTAGTGCATGCAGTGGAATGTTATTTTGTTGGCGGTTTCTGACAGGAGTTTCAGAGCAGTGTGCAAGTTTTTGACCATGGTTTCTGGACAGTCAGTTGTGCTTTCAGGGATTCCAGAAAAAAATTGATTGTTGCATATTGTGATGTGAATTGGCGAAGATACCTTGATTGGACTGACAAGTGATGGACTAATGAGTGTCAGGTGTGGCTGATTGCGCAGCTGTGGGACTCTGAAAAGGGGGAAGGGGAGAGCGGGCATTCGTGTGTGTGGAGGTCGGGAGAGCGTGCTGTCCTGCGGTGTGGCTGCGTTCATTCCGGGAGCGGGAGGGTGTCGTTCGCTGCCGTTTAGGGCTGCCGGCGACGAAGACAGGTACGATAGGGGGTTAGTGAGTTCCTGTGTTAGGAGGGGAGGTCTGTTGCCTCCTTTAGTTAGTTAGGGCTGGGGCTTTAGGAGCGCAAGCCGCCGCCGCTGCTCTTCAACCTCGCTGCTGCCTCCGGCACGCCGCCGTTCCCTGCTGCGCCGTCCGACGGAGCCGTGGTTCCCCGGGGAGTTGGACGGTGCCACAAGCTCAGACCCCGGGGGGGGGTCTCGTCGACCACGCAAGTTTAGTATATATTTTAACTTGTATGTATTGTGTATTTGTTGTTGTATTTTATTGCCGTGGGGACAGGAGAGAAGCTGGGTGGGATTGAGTTGGGTTCCGGGTGGGGGGAGGTCTTGTATTGGCTCCACCCTCTTTCTTAAAGTAGACGTGCGACTCCACTGTGTGCATTGTGGTGTGCTCCCAGGTATTTCCTGAAGTTGTGGTGATGTGCTCTTATTCTTGTAGTGTCTTGCATCTTTGGATGGTGGTGTGAAATTTTATAGTGTGGCCAGCCCTGACTCCCCCTCAAGTGGCATAACTATCCTATTTAGTGAAACTCCGAAGCCCCTTCTTTTTATTGGTGTTTACTTAATAAAGATTTCTATTTTTCTTGATACTCTGATGGTCTGGTGTCGATTATTCTGAGGTCTCTGTCATTTATCCCATATAAGTTCTGGTTTCTGTCTGAACTCAGATTTATTACACTGGTGGCAGCGGTGGGATCAATCATTTAAAAATGTCAGAGCCTGAGAATAACGCACCTCAACCTGTTGAGTTAGCCATCAACCAAGATGTCCCTCCTCCTTCAAGTGCTAATGTTGCAACTCCCCGCCCAGTTTTTATGCCAGAGACTTTTACTGGTGCTGGACGAGAATGGTCAGACTGGGCCGAGCAATTTGAGATGGCCGCTGATGTAAACAATTGGGATGAATCATTAAGATTAAAATTTATGAGTCTCTTATTGTCTGGCCGAGCCCGTGAGGTTTACAGTGGGTTATCAGCAGCAGCTAAAACTAATTATACCTTGTTGAAAGATGCTATGGGGAGGTGTCTGGATCCCTGTGATAGTGATGATTGGAACAGGGCTAGCTTCTCCTCACGAAGGAGGCTTCATAATGAGATTGTCCGTGAATTTGGTATCGCTTTGCGCCGGCTGGTCGCTAGAGCCTACCCCTCTGCAGACCTCAATACTCAAGACTTATTGGCAAGGGACCATTTTATCACTCATGTGGGCAGTGGAGATTTGCATATTGGCCTTCGCAGTGCCAAACCTGTAACATTAGAGGCTGCAATAAATTTGGCTTCCGAACTTGAGCTCATTAGAGGCCTGGAAAATAGCCATTTAGCTCAAGATGCTAAGGTTCGGGGGATTTCAGAACAGAAGTCTAAAGGTGATGAGCAGATAGAAACTTTGCTTGGGGTGGTGGAAGGGTTAAGGCAGGAGGTCAAGTCTTTGCAGGCTACTGTACAGGTTTTAAAATCAAACCCTGTACGTCCTGCCCCAGTTACATCAACCCCTTTACCCCAGCCAGCTAACACATATGGCAATACTACAGCTAAACGAGAGACTATGGAGCTGGGAGGGAGATGTTGGGAGTGTGGATGTAACCGGCACATACGTCGCAACTGTCCTTATTTGCAGGGAAACTAGAGGGGGCGTGCACAGAGGGCCCAATGCCCGCCCCCTCTTCATCGGTATCTACTAGGGCCCTTGAGGAGGCTACAGGAGGCTCTGGCTATCTTGCAGCCAAGATCGGTGGGTCCAGTCGTCATGTGTTGGTTGATACTGGAGCCACACGCTCTGTTATACCTAAGCAGATTTGGCTTTCTATTACTAAGGGAGGATCTGACTTACAAAAATATGTTGGGGATGCAAGAGCAGCAAATGGTGGGGCGATGGAGGTTCTTGGGGGCTGGCAGACAGTATGTCAATTTGATTCTTTGGCCTTGGTTGCTGATTTTTTGGTGTCTGACGTACCATCTGAAGAAATTCTTCTTGGCTTTGACTTTCTGTCCAGATATGGTGCCGTGGTTGACCTTGGTGAGAAAACTTGCCGGATAATGGGGAAGACATTCCCCCTTGTAGATCTTAACCCAACATCACAGCCCCAAACTGTTGTTGTTCAGAATGATACAGTAGTACCACCACGGAGTGAGGCCATAATTTCAGGTATGGTCCAAAGTGCATGGGGGGATTATGCAGAGGGGATGTTGGAACCCACCTCAGCCCTGTCTAAACACTGTGATCTATTGGTAGCCCGTGTGGTTTGTAAGGTGGAGAAGGGGACACTGCCAGTACGGGTTATTAATGTGACTAGTGATGCTTTACCACTGAAAAAGGGCATGAAAGTGGGTACGCTCTTTACTGACATAGAGGTTGATGAGGTGGGAGGATGTACCGGGGAAGGGGGTGACGCCTTACAATCCTGGACAGTCGACAGCCTCATGAGTCAATTTGGGGTGGGGGATAAGGGTCTCTCCGTTGAACAAACCGAGGCAGTAAAACAGTTATTGCACCGGAATCTCTCTGTCTTTAGCCGGGGTGAAACCGATTTGGGCAGAACTCATTTGACAATGCATGAAATTGATACAGGTGAAGCCAAGCCTATCAAGTTGCCTCCACGAAGGGTCCCGCTCCATTTGCAGCAGGAGGTAGCAGATGGTCTGAAACAAATGCTTGACAGCGGCATCATTCGGCCATCTTGTAGTCCCTGGGCAGCCCCTGTAGTTCTGGTGCGGAAGAAAGGGGGTGGGCTCCGTTTTTGTGTTGACTACAGAAAACTTAATGATGTCACTAGTAAGGATGCATATCCTCTTCCCAGGATAGATGATGCTCTCGACAGCTTAAGCCATGCCTGCTGGTTTTCCACTCTCGATCTAGCTAGTGGTTACTGGCAGGTGGAAGTTGACCCTAAGGATCGCTATAAAACTGCTTTCATAACACGTCAGGGGTTGTTTGAATTCAATGTTTTGAGTTTTGGCCTCTGCAATGCGCCAAGTACATTTCAAAGACTAATGGATTTAATCCTTGCAGACTTGCAGTGGACAACTTGTCTAGTGTATTTGGATGACATTATTGTGTTTGGGCGCACATTTCAAGAACATCTGGCTCGTCTTGATGAGGTGCTTGTAAAACTTCAGCAGGCCAACTTGAAAATTAAACCCTCTAAATGTAATCTGTTCTCTACTCAGGTTCATTATTTAGGGCATGTCATCTCTGCTGAAGGGGTGATGGCGGACCCTGCTAAGGTAGCTGCAGTGAGGGAGTGGCCCGTTCCAAGAAACCAGACGGAGGTCCAGAGTTTTGTAGGGCTAGCCTCCTACTATAGGCGTTTTGTGAAGGGTTTTGCTGATATCGCTCGTCCTTTACATCAGCTGGCGGAGAAAGGAAAGCGTTTTCAATGGACTGAAGATTGTCAACGAGCATTTGATCAGCTAAAAGCCAGCCTTATTACTGCGCCTGTGTTGGCGTATCCAGACCCAAACAAAACATTCATCTTAGACACTGATGCCAGTGATGTGGGAATTGGCGCAGTGCTATCTCAAGAATGGGGGGGGGCATGAACGAGTTGTTGCATATGCCAGCAGGGCGCTTACTAAGCAAGAGCGTAAATATGCTACCACAAAAAAAAGAGCTTTTGAGCATGGTCATGTTTACTAAACATTTCAAACATTACCTGTTAGGTAAGGAGTTTGTGTTACGTACTGACCATAATTCCTTGCGGTGGTTACATAATTTCCAGGGGCTGGAGGGGCAGCTAGCTCGCTGGGTGGAACAACTTGCTAATTTCCAATATAAGATCATACATCGGCCAGGCAAACTTCATGCAAATGCTGATGCTCTTTCAAGGTTGCCTGCCTTCGGTGATGGGGGAGGACAGGGTCAGGAGTTGCCAGCCAGTAAAGAGACAAGCAAGGAGATCTCGAAAGTGTGTGCTGTACAGGAAATCCCTCACGGTCCCCCTAGCGAAGCGAGGGAGATAGATGAGCTAGCCCAAGCCCAAATGGATGACAGAGAGCTACGGCAGATTATAGACTGTAAAAAGCAGGCAGATGAGTGTCATATGCCAGATGACCCTGAATTACATAAGTATGCTCCTGTTTGGAGTCAACTGCATGTGCAAGGATCTAGGTTGGTGCGGATCCCCCCTGCCCATTCTGACGCTGCTTCCCAAACACAGGTGGTCCTCCCTTGTTCTTTGATACCTAAGGTTTTGGCACAGCTACACAATGACGCCACAGGGGGTCATTTGGGGGTGCATAAGTTACAAGGGAAGGTAAAGGACCGTTTTTATTGGCCAGGATGGTTTGGGGATGTTAAGAGATGGGTGAAAGAGTGTGTAGATTGTTCCTCCCGCAAGACCCAGGGTAAGCTTCCATGTGCTCCGTTGCAGCCATCAGTTACATCAAGACCTTTTGAACGGGTGGCACTGGATATCCTTGGCCCTCTTCCAGAAACCCCTTGTAAGAATAAGTATATCCTAGTGATAGGGGACTATTTTTCAAAGTGGACTGAGGCCTTTCCTCTTCCTAATCAGGAAGCTAGCACTATTGCTAAAGTGCTGACAGAGGAGTGGGTGTGTCGTTTTGGGGTTCCCCACAGTATCCATTCAGATCAAGGCAGAAATTTTGAGTCTACTTTGTTCAGGGAGGTGTGTAGGCTTTTGCATATTCACAAGTCTCGTACATCCCCTTATCATGCCCAGTCAGATGGCCTCATAGAGCGCTTTAACCGTACCCTGTTGTCCATGCTGTCGTTGTTTGTAGAGGACAACCAGTTAAACTGGGACACTCTGTTGCCTTATGTGATGTTGGCATATCGGAGTAGTGTTCATGCCAGTACTGCATTCACTCCTTATAAAGTCTTGTTTGGGCAAGAAATTGTTCTGCCTATTGACATCATGTTAAACCTAGACACCCAGGAACATTTTTCTTCTGTTAATGACTATGTGTCCAGGATGAGAGAGACACTTTCGACAGTTGTAGAGGCAGTAAGAAGACATCAGTCCAGGGCCTCAGAGAAACAGAAAAATTCTTATGATTTCAGGGCCAATTTTCAGTATTACTCTGAGGGAGAGTTAGTCTGGGTGCAGAACAAGGCTAGGAAGAGAGGGCTGTGTCCCAAGTTACAGAGGAGGTATAAAGGCCCTTTTAGGGTGGTCGAAAGAGTGACAGATGTGCTCTATAGACTAATGTCAGTGGAGGGAGGCCCTGAGTGTGTTGTGCATTTCAACCGGCTTAAGCCCTATAATTCTTCTTTGGCAGTGACCAGTGATCCAGTGTCCAGGAGGGCTGAGGGACTCGACAGACCCGACATTCAGCTGACCAGACCTAGACGACAGCGTTCAGAGGTCCGGTTTGGTGCGGGCTGGGTCCATCATCGCCGCCCAGCTGACCTGGGGACATCGGAAGGAGAGAGGTTGCCACTAAGGGATCATGCGGCTCAAGGCTCCGTGTCTTCTGGAGCGGGAGGAACACAGAGGATCCCTCTAAAAAACTGCTCTGATTCCCCCGCATCTGTGGGCCCTTCCCCTGAGGATGCACCTGCAGCCTGCTCCAGTCAAGAGGAGAGGCCAGAGTCCAACGGTCAGGGGAGTTCCGGTGGTCGCCCCCTACGTCACCGGAGGCCACCTGTTTGGTCGCAAGATTACCAGATGATAGTGCAGTGACTCGGGGACGAGTCTTTTTCATTAGGAGAGGGGAAAGTGTGATGTGAATTGGCGAAGATACCTTGATTGGACTGACAAGTGATGGACTAATAAGTGTCAGGTGTGGCTGATTGCGCAGCTGTGGGACTCTGAAAAGGGGGAAGGGGAGAGCGGGCATTCGTGTGTGTGGAGGTCGGGAGAGCGTGCTGTCCTGCGGTGTGGCTGCGTTCATTCCGGGAGCGGGAGGGTGTCGTTCGCTGCCGTTTAGGGCTGCCGGCGACGAAGACAGGTACGATAGGGGGTTAGTGAGTTCCTGTGTTAGGAGGGGAGGTCTGTTGCCTCCTTTAGTTAGTTAGGGCTGGGGCTTTAGGAGCGCAAGCCGCCGCCGCTGCTCTTCAACCTCGCTGCTGCCTCCGGCACGCCGCCGTTCCCTGCTGCGCCGTCCGACGGAGCCGTGGTTCCCCGGGGAGTTGGACGGTGCCACAAGCTCAGACCCCGGGGGGGGGTCTCGTCGACCACGCAAGTTTAGTATATATTTTAACTTGTATGTATTGTGTATTTGTTGTTGTATTTTATTGCCGTGGGGACAGGAGAGAAGCTGGGTGGGATTGAGTTGGGTTCCGGGTGGGGGGAGGTCTTGTATTGGCTCCACCCTCTTTCTTAAAGTAGACGTGCGACTCCACTGTGTGCATTGTGGTGTGCTCCCAGGTATTTCCTGAAGTTGTGGTGATGTGCTCTTATTCTTGTAGTGTCTTGCATCTTTGGATGGTGGTGTGAAATTTTATAGTGTGGCCAGCCCTGACTCCCCCTCAAGTGGCATAACTATCCTATTTAGTGAAACTCCGAAGCCCCTTCTTTTTATTGGTGTTTACTTAATAAAGATTTCTATTTTTCTTGATACTCTGATGGTCTGGTGTCGATTATTCTGAGGTCTCTGTCATTTATCCCATATAAGTTCTGGTTTCTGTCTGAACTCAGATTTATTACAATATTAATGTGCAGCATTTTTAAAGGAGTTTCCATCCTCCAAATCCAATCAAAAACCATTATAACTTTTACACTGATACCTTAAAATACAACATAGGATCAACAGAGTCTTTAAAGCACAGAGTAACATTGACAAGTTTTCTGTTTCATTCACATCACATTCCATTTTAAACAGTGTTGTGCAACAGCCATCAATTTAGAATTAATGATGAAACTCACAAAATACTTTTCATCATAGACTGTATTGGATCTACACTTTTCACCTACTTTTCAATAGTCTAATCTGTTTGAATATACCTGTGATTCATGTGTTCAAAAGGAATTCATTGTGCTTTTAAGCCCTTAAACATAAATGTTATAAAATCTATAACAGCAGACATGTGGTGTCTGGTGAGTCTGCTTGAATGTGTTCATCATGCCACTCTGCCTATGAAAATCTCTAAATAATACACCTTCTGTTCTGAGACTACATGGTTGTTTCTTAAGGTAAACAATTCTTTTATGTCTTCACCATAGCACAGAGCTATTCATCTGATAACAGTGCAATCAAATTTCAAGAGAAACCAAAAGCTGAGCTCAGGAAGAAAAAGTGAAAGATGGTGCATGTACCTCTGCACGTATTAGCCCTTTCTTAGAAATAAGAGCAATTATTACAGATGCATCTCACAGCGGATATGACAGGCTTATCAGCCACCATCAAATAAGTGTTCTGCATATTGCTTTGTGTGTGTGTGTGTGTGTGTGTACCAGGTATTTGTCATGTTATGGGGACTTACATTGGTTAACATAGTCACATGTGGGGACAATAAAAAGTCCCTATAATGTAAATCATTAATTTTAGGGTGAAGACTTGCTTTAAAGTTAAGGTAAGGTTAGGTTAAGGTTAGCTTTTCAAATTGCATTCATAGTTGTCATTATTTTTATGTCTTTTATTTTGAAGTGCCTGAGGACATGCTGGGTCAACCTTTACACTCACTTTTTGCCCATTCAACTTGGCAGCATAGTATCTATGGAGCTTTTTGTTATTGTGCAATAACAGAAAAGTGCCATGGTGAGGACATAAGCTGACAACCTATCACTATAATTGCAGTTCTATGTTGTTCTTGGCTTTACAAACTGTCTTGGGTGTATTCTGTTTTCCCTGCGGCTAGAGACTGTACATGACTGCTACAACATTGTTTTTTTCACATCTCAATTGCAAGTTGAAAAGACAGAAAACTATCCTGCAGACTATGAGTTATTTTTATTACTTCCCTGACTACCATCTCTGGCACTGCTGTCTTAGTCACAGCTGCTCCATAGCTGTTGTAATGAATCGTAAAATAATAAATGGCACTATTACCAAAGGGTGATATGCATCTATGAACCTCGCTGTCCTTCAAGCATTCACCTGTGGCCTCTGTTTATTTGTGAGTCATCGTTAATTGCTTTTAGTCTATTATTGCTGACTCTAAGTCTGCATAATATAACATGGCTTCCTGTCTGACTGTTAGACAGTGCTGTCAGTTTGTCTGATGTTTGTTTAGTAGTTCTGTGGATGATAGCATCATTCAGACACATCCTGAACTCTCCTCTTATTGAATATGAATCAGAGCCATAACACAAAAATAAAACCTGCATTTATTCCAGTAGAGTATAATTTTCCAATAAAGTTTCCATATGCAACACATTGCATAATGTGAATGAACAAGTATTCCAAAACACAGAGTAATACTAGACAGCAATTAAATGCAGGTTTATGACATCTGATAGAGTAAAATGTTTGTTGGCAAAAACTTTGATGGTGATTTGTCTCCACCTAGAGGTTGAATTGGATTTACTAGACAGCCTAGTGACTAACTGCTCCACTTTCACTTGATGTACTTTGTCTGCACAAGTGCTTTATTCAAATTGAACTAATCCAGTCTGATTTAGACATGTACAACTATGTCTGGCTTAACAGCAAACAATAACAAAGGCCACGTCCAAACCAAAGGTCTCATGCAGGGCAGGAGAGAATTGAATTACTTGAGACTTTAGACTTGAAAGCAAAAGTTTGGTCAGTTTTGTTCTGGTAAGATCCTAGAATTGTAGAAAATAGATAAGGAGGTGAGGCACTTGGTACTACTTAAAACATTTTTTGATGTGAGCCCTCCTCATCATCTCTGTATGAACAAAGGTGATTAAATCAGTGTTTGAGTATCAGGCATAGTGTGTAAACAGATAACAAGACTATTCCAAAGATCAGTGAAATAGTGTGATAGTGTGCGTACTTGTGCACTTGCATGACAACAAGCAAAACATGGACCCAAACATAAAAACATTGCTCCATAGCACCACTAGTGGTCAAAAACATCACAAGGTACCTTTAAGTTGCATTAAAATGGACTGAAGATACTAAGGCCTTTAAGTCTATTTATCAAACTACCTAAAGTGAAGTTTTGGGCATAGATAAGATTAACTCTACTCACAAATTTAGGAATAAAAGTTATTTATTAAATTTCTTTTGACCTAAAAGTACTCCAGAAGTCTCTTAAGTTAGTTAATAATAAATCCTACATCACACACAACTTCTGAGACATGCTTTGATATGATTGTACAAATAGCAATAATTCAGAAAAGAGTAGTTTAGATTCACTCTTTGCATTTGATTTGAACTTTTGATAGGATGTTAAACCTATTTTCCTTATCTTTTCTTTTTGTATTTATCAGGAGTGAAAACAACAAGAACACTGGCTTTTTTTTTTGCTATCACTTTCCATACATCTTCATTGTCTGCACTTGTCAATGTAGTAATATTTTTCCCTTATTATATGATTTCTCTGATTTATTTGTTTCCATTTCAGCCAATTTGTTATTACTTCATGTCTATTTATTGATCCCTATTTATGTATAATAAATACATTAGATTATTGTTAATTTCACATGTTAATTGATATTGAGGATACTAAGGATTTCACTGAATTTTTTTAAAGATTTAAATCACATATGTTTTCTATCCTTGTCTCTGATTGGCTGTTCCTGCTCAGGGCATATTGCATTATATGACCAGTAACTCCCCAACCTTTTACTGTAAAGTTAGTTGGTAAATGTGTCTTATTCTTCTCTTTCAGTGAAAAACTTGTTTTGCCCTAAGTTAAGTCTCTTTGAGTATTATTCTGAAGTGTAATTCTTTATCATTACTGGCCCTGGTCTCGGCTACATATAACATAGGAGGGAAAATCTTCCACTGGAGTCAATGTAATGGGTGAATGCAAACAATATTAATGAGGTTCTGGCCACTGCAACATTCATGCTGCATTCTCTCAATGAAAACAGCTTCTAATTATGACAAGACTGTTCTTTCAGTGACAGACTCTGTTAAGTTGGTTTATGATTGGTACCATTTTTTATTCTGAAGAGAAATTGTATAATTTATTTGGTGCCTTTCAAGGTGGCTGCTTAATATAATATAATACTCTCAGATTCAACGATAAGTTAGATCAAACTGTACCTCAGGTCCTGTGTTCATACATTGACATGACAGCTAACATTCAATTTAACTGTATGTTCACCGTTATGCTGTGGAATAAAGTGTAGATAGGTAGAAAGCAGCCCATCTCTGTCACTTTTCAGTTTAACAAAGTCAACTTCTGCACATCTGTCCACCAAAGACAGACCACCAGTGTTTTCACCTGGCTCTGAAAATAGCTGCTGCAGTGACTTAGCAAGAAGTGTGTAGACGTAAATGACTCATTTCGTCTAAAATACACTCAAACATCTGCTGATACAATAACAACAGCTCACTGGGCGAGACGGTAACCATGAGCTCCCTCTTTCTCACCACAGGTCACTTCAAATAAGATATCTCTCATGCTGGCTTTTTCACACACGCACCAAACCTGTGAAACCTGGCAGAATGTTTATACTTGTCTATATTTTGATTTAAAATTCTGCCTTCAGCTTGCCACAGCATGTTTATATGAATTTATGGATCAAGCATTGAAATTTTAAAATCTTTAAGAGGCTCATGGGAAAGGACATGCAGTAAGGTACTGTAGCCATCTGGCTGCCTACAGAGAGGGCCCATATTTGTAATTTCAGCCTCCTTCTCAGACAAACACATAACTTCACATTTATTATGATGAAGCTGTGTTTGTTTGGTTTCATTTTTATTTGTTTTAGGTATGTCAGAATTCAGACATTAGAGTCAAAAAAATAATAATAATAAATGATTAGACTCTTCATTAGACTCTTCTGTCTGGCCAAAGACTGATTTTCTTCTATTTCAAACTGTTACAGCAGAATGACATTCAATACTGCCATGAACAAGACAAAGTGTCCCAAACACCCCAGGTTCAATTTGTGTCAATTGGTTGTGCTTTGTACCTTTTTTTTTTATTTTATTAATTGTAAATGTAATTAAGTTTAGAACTAAAGTACAATGTCAGCTAGGACAGGTTCTATATTATTACACAAAGGCTCTGGCTTGTCAAAATCTAGTTATATAGGACGGGTTGACAATTTTTCAAGTTTTTCTTATAGCAACAGTCAGGAGACCAAATGAACATTGAAACAGGTTTTTCTTCCTGTAATCATTCCTCCTGTTCATACTGACCATTAGAAGATCCCTTCATAATGCACTTACACTGGAAGTGAAGGGGGGCAAAATCCACAGTCCTCCTTCTGTGCAAAAATGTATTTAAAAGTTTATTTGAAGCTGATATGAAGCTTCAGCATCCAAATGAGTCAAATCAAGTAGATATCTTTCAACGTTACAGTCTTTTTAGTGCCTCTTTTTGTTACTATACTTCCACTACAGCTCAACAGAGAAACACAAAGAGGGAATTTGATGCTAAAAAGACTGTAAATGTGTCAGATATCCACTTGATATGACTAACTCAGACTGCTGAGTGACTCCATCACTTACATTGAAAACACATTTGAAGGGCATCTTTTAATAGCCAGTATAAACAAGAGAGGAATGATTACAGCAAGGATAACCTCTTTCAGTGTTACATATTCTTGGGCAGCTTTTTATTAAAACATACGTTTTATGCAATTTGAAATTGAGTTTTTTGCCTGCATGTTCACAGATTTTTGATATATGTATATGTTTGGATAGAGGAGAGTGTGAGTGTTTTGGGTATATAAGAACCAAGTCGGTAGCTATCAGTATCAGTGCTGTCAAAAACTGCACTGATACTGATAGCTAATATTAATGGATTTTGTCACTCCTAACATGCTCTAAGTTTTGGTACTGCAGTCTCCATCGTGTATGGGATAATGCATATAGGAGGTGTAATGTTACCATAAAGTCAGTGAGTTAGCTGTGTGATCCACCTAAGCCCAGTTTTTTTTTGTTAACCTGTGTTCTTTTCTATTTTGTTGAATCTGCTCTTAAAAGACCTAGTGCTTTAGCTAATAGTAGTTCCTGCTTGTACTATAACTGTGGATGTGCAGACAATGGATGAAGAACTGTCTAAACATAATGTCATAACATCTGAGGTTACAAGGAGCATGAAGAGAACAGTAGATCTGAGTGCCTGAGCAAATCATAAATCTGCTATGTGTAGTCTGCTGTGTGTACAGGACTTGAAAGAGACAGTATAGATAGAATGCACAGTGTGTGCAAGCTGATGCTGCTGCTGCTGCTGCTGGTGATGAGGTCAACAACAAGTCTTTGCCCAGGTGCACACTAACAGGTTAATCATGGTCATACATCCCCATTACAAGAAAAGTTATTGTCAACTGCATGTCATAATTTCAGCTAATGTCATAGGGTCATATTGTTTAGTGTTATGTTGAATGTCTTGTGCTTCTTTACGTTTCTTTTAACATCTTGGAACCATGTTGGAAATAAGAGTTTTCATTTTAATATGTCATCCCTTGGATTTTGATTTGTGTCTGTAATCCATAAATAAATCATATATCAGTATTTTACAAATGCACTGTGTAATATACTGACTAGTCAACAATGTATGGATGTTCTCCTGCCTGTTTTATGACTTTACCATCATCAACCATGTTAGTGAGATCACTGAATATATATAATCTACATTTCTGTTCAGTCAGCCTATCATTTTCTTTGTGCATTGGCAGAAACTACAACCTGAAGACTTTACTGTCAGGCAGAGAGGAGATCTGTGTCAGATCTCAGCGAGTTGATGCTCCTTATGAAACTCCTCCATCTGCTGACAGAAAGCAAGAATGACTGCAGGGAAACAATTAGATCTCAAGTTCAATTTTTTCTGTTAGTGTGTTAGTGATTATCTCTTTGGTTAAACAATGATCCAGTTAGTGTGGTTTACCTCTAACATGACAGATAAGATGCAATTTGATCGATCCCATAATTAAACTTTATAACAACGACTACCAAAATCACCGTATGCAATTTACACAAATATACACATTCTTACTTACACTGCTTATATCTACTACTTAAAACAACATAATAACAAACAAAAATTCAATCTGTTAGTAATTCCATGAGGATAACATACCACCAAAATGGTCATGCGGTATAACACAAATTCACAGATTTACATATTTGTATTTATTTACAAAGTTAATATTAAAACAAAATAACAAATAAAACATTGGTTGTCTATCTGTAAATCATGATATGGGGATAATTACAAGAAACACCAAAGATTATGTTATGGCATTTACACAAGCATACAAATTCACACATTCATACCCACACAGTTTACATTTGATCATAATAAAACACTGAATAGCCTACCTGAATAGGCTTCTTGTCTGCAAATCATTCTATGAGGATTCTACACATTCTTACATAGTTTATGACTCTACTCAAAACAACAAAATGATCATTGAAACTCATAAGATAAGAATAATTTCCACTAATTCTAGAACTTGATTGAGAAATTAAGCAATCTTACCACATGGTAAGCTTTCATTGGTCGATGTTGGTATTGTATGGCTTTACCCTGATCATTTTATTAAATTTAAAGTCCCCCTCCACTCAAAAATATCTTTTTCTTCTTGTTACTACAGTTGGATGTTTGATCTTCATGTGCAGAGTTAGCTTGAGTTTACTGAGAGGTAGGTCCCTGGTCGGAGTTTTACTAACACCAAGAGGCCACATGAGAGTGCTGTTCTCCAGATCACTGATGAGTGGATGAACGTTCCCATCATGCTCCACTCTCCCATTCAGTTTCAGGAGCATTTTGTTTTCTTTGGTCCAAAGGTAACCAACCTACATGCACTGAGGTGTTTCTTTGATTTAGCAACTGCTGTATACATGTTTACTCAGGTCCTTGCATGACCAACGACTGTATATAAATACATATAATAATCTTTATATATAGTCAGTGTGAGTGACAGACATAAGCTGGCAAGTGAGCTATTTCTTATCTGATAAAGCCAAATTAAAAGCATGAACATCAGGAAAGTAATTCTTTAAAAAATACTTCAGTTCTGATATACTAACCCATTCTCCACATAGCTCAGTACAGTCACACTGCACTAAGCTTGATATGAAAGCATATCATTTTCCCTCTAAAATCCTACATAAAAGTCAGCATACTTAGACTTGGGCAAAGGAACATATTCACTGACAGTGACATTGTGGCAAATGCAGTATTCACCACACTGACACTGGACACTGACATAGCCCATCATCAAACAATCATAACAGAAAAACAATTCAAAATCAATTAAAAAATACATTTTAAAAAACAAAGAAAAGAATATGTAACTAATTAGACAGACAGAAGAGGAACATAAAAAGATAAGAGAACAGGAAAAATAATCTACATGGATTTTTGAATGGGATTTTCACCATTTCATGACATTTTGACATTTTAAAGACTAAAATGATTCATCATAAAAATAATTGATAATAATCAATAATGCTGGCCTAATTTATTAAGGCTAGCCTACATGCAGTGGTGGAAAGTAACTAAGTACATTTACTCAACTATTTTACTGTACAGTTTATGTACTTGTACTTTACTTCAGTATTTCCATTTATGCTACTTTATACCAACCACTCCACTACATTTCAGATGGAAACATTGTACTTTCTACTCCACTACATTTATTTGACAGTTTTAGTTTAGAAGATTTGACACAATGGATAATATAACAAGCTTTTAAAATACAACACATTGTTAAAGATGAAACCAGTGGTTTCCAACCTTTTGGGCTTTTGACGTCTTACAAAAAGCAGTGTGTAGTCGGGGTCACATTTCACATGTCTATGAGTTGTTAACAGCTCCACCAAATAGTGATTTTTCCCTCTAAACTTCTCACATGCTTCCATTTCAATAAATGTTCAAATGATAAATAAATGATGATAGAGAAAAAGTCCAAAAACTGAAAACAGATTTGTGTATCAGAACTTAGTTTTTCTTCTTTCCTCTCCGATGTATCATCTCACCGCCCCTAAGATTGATCTGGTGACCCTTTGGAGGGGCCCGACCCCTAGGTCACTGGACTAAACTAGCTGGCTGTATATAAAGTAGTTGAAACTAGCTCCACCTCCAGCAGCTAAAATCAGAAACAGGGTTAAATACTAAATAGGTTTAAACATACAAGGAATTTGGTGCTGTGGTGCATAACAATTCAAGAAGAGAAAACACAAGAACATAAATGTAAAAATTACAAATAATTGCATTAATGTAACGCATCATTGTTCATTGTGACAACAGTAACATGCCGCTTACACACTGATGCTACACTATTAATAATCTAATCATGTCATAGCCCATATAATAATATATCAGTCAGCGGGATGAAACAAGTAGCCTACTTTTACCTTGATACTTTAAGTACATTTTGCTGATGATACTTATGTGCTTAAGTAGGATTTTTCAAGCAGGACTTTTACTTGTAATTCAGTATTACATTGCTATCTTGGTACTTTTACTGAAGTAAAGGATCTGAATATTTCTTCCGCCACTGCCTACATGTACATACATATTACAGTGTATTTATTGTTAAATGTTATTAATAAGTACTCTGATTATTTAATGAGAAAGGTCAGTCTTGGCTTTATTGTCGTGGCGCATATTTGGGTCAATGCACAGTTCATAAGTAGTCAACGCCGTAATGACGTAATTCAGCATGACATGACGCGCGCACAGACGCACTGAACGGAAAAAACATAACTGTATCACACAAGCCAACCAAAGAGCATTTGTAGTATTAAGGCTTCACATTGCACATTGTGCTGTGTTAACTGTTCCTCTTCCGTCCTGCCTACAGCTGCCTGACAATTAAACACTTAAGTTTCCTGGTTTAGTGTTTGAAATCCGCCCTGGAGGGTCAGAGGACAGGGAGCGGGAGGAAGAACACGGATTTACCGACTGTCCGCTCCTGGACTCAAACTTGACAGACATGGGAGCTGTTCTGGGGGCCTTTTCCTTCGCAAGCTGGGTAAGTTTTGATATTGCGAATATGAACTGTCTTATTTACAGCCACCTTGTTTTAAATTGATGTAAGATAGGGTGACGTCATGAAGGGTAATAAGCAACAGGTAATGTCTTTACAATACAGTATACTGCTCCCCTGTATAGAGACCGAAACGCCAAACTCCATCCAAATATCTGCTGCTTGTCCTCCTGTTCTCGCTTTTGGGCCGAGATATAACATAGAGTAACTTAGTGGCTTTATTGGTAAAAGCAGCACTCATTTTGGTTAAATTTCTGCCATCTGCAGTCGTTTCATTCTGTTCTCATCCGCCTTGTGTTTTTGTGGGATGAACTGAGAACCAAATCACCTTTTATTTTAATCGCGCTTTGCTCTTTTCCCAAGCTTTTTCATTGAAACGTTCAAACGTTGTTTACTTCCGACCACCAATAACAACAACGTAACTTACGGTGATAGAAAGTCATATCAGCCGAACCTCTCGTAATGGTTAAAATATTATTGAATAAGATGCGTAGGAGATATGTCGAAGTCTCTGTTGACACCTCACAAAGACATTTCAGATAAATGCCAACAAGCACATGGGCTAATTAAAATGCGCTTATTTCCATGAAGAGAACTGACATGTTATTCGTGGTGTCTTCCGGACTGAGTCACAGTAATATATTACAGTGTTACCTATAGTTAACCTGCTCAATGTCGGTGAAGATGATAAAATACTGCTAACACGAGGGACTATAGACAGAACTAGCAAAGGGTTAATCATAACAGTTGGTCATCTGCTTACACGTGATTAATTGGATTAACTCTGCTTTGTTGCCTTGTTGTAAGAGCACAACAAGCTTAATTTTCACAAATGCTGCCAACATAGCCTAATGGATGCAGATGGTGGCAACAGCGTGTATTTATGTGACATAAGAGCAAAGAACAGCATGTAATAACAGGCAGGGACAGGATTTCAGATAAATGATCAGGATTAGGACAAATACTACAAGAACATCTTGTATAAGGATGAAAGGCTTAAGGTGCCAGGTAACACAAATGTTTAATAATTATTTTATCTATTTATCTATTAATTTTATTCTTTCACTATTTCAAAATGTCAAAAAAAAGACAAACATTTATCACAATTTGTCCAATTATCAAATAACACAGGTGTTGACTTTACAGTGATTTTGAAAGAGAGAAGCACCAAATTCTCACATTCCTCAGCAAATATTTGGGATACATACTTGATTATAGATTAAACGATTAGTAAATTATAAAAATTGTCATCAATTTGACAAATATATGAATCAACTAATCATTTCGGCAGTAAGTTTCTCTTGTCTGTCAAAGCTCCTGTGAAGTTCAAGCAGAATAAAGACCTTGCTTCTGGCAATTCTACGCTTATAAACAAATTTCCAGGGTGTATTTTGGTTCTGGTCAGGACAGAGCGTGGCTTGCTTGGTCATGTGCTAGCTGTGTGTTATCTGGCACACATTTGCATGGCCTAGTCTGTGGCTGTGGTAAGCTGACCTTGTCTGGCCGCAGGGGTATTAACTTGTTGACAATCTTCCGGGCCTCCATATCTGGACTCCTCTCAGTGGTTAGTGTAGGAGATAGACAGACATTTAAAGCAGTGTAATCAGTGGTTGATTGTAAATGAATACACAGATGTTAATGTAGGTCAATGAGCCTGTTATTCATGAAGTGAAACTTACTGAATGTAGGCCACTAATAGCCTCAGATATAGCCCTCACTTTTACTGTTCATGTGTTATGTAGTTTAAAGGCCTGTTCCACAATCAGAATCAGTAGTTGTTGCACTTAAAAGGAAAATTCAATTTCTTTCCATTTGTGTCAGTTTTGGCCAACCCCCACTATAGAAACAGGGAACACAATCACAGTGGTGTAAGCAGCTTTACAACAGGGTCCAAAGAAACAGAGGAAATACAAGCCTCAAGCAGCCTTTGAAGGACATAACAAGGACATAATATTTTTGTTATCGACCTTTTATAAGTCCAAAACCAACATTGATCCCACTAACAAGCATTGTGTGTGTATCTGCACCCTGATATATCTTATTCCTGTGTGCCGTAGAGCTCCATTGTTGTCCAAAACATATTAAAAACACATTAATGAGTCACACTGTTGCACTGGGTGACATGTTTCCTCATTACCATGAACACACACACTGTAGTTTATCTTAACTCAATCCCACACACACCACCCTGCTGCTAGAAAAAAAGAATGTATCATGCCTCATATTGCACTCTAATTTAACAATTTAGTTTTGAATATTTTATATATTATAAGATTTTATTTGAACATTGGACATCTTAAATGTTGTTTTCATTTAAGACCATGGGCAAAAGTTCCCCTGTTTAAGTGTTTTACATAATAAGTGGAAAGCAAAGTTTTATTTGCCCCCCCCCCCCCCCCCCCCCCCCCCTTTTTTTTTTTTTTTTTTTTTTTGCTGATCCAAAAAAATGATCCAATCTGTGACTCAAAACCATGTTATGATCCGTTGCACCCCTATGGACGATGGTTTTGTTTCAGCAACTAAGAAAATGGTTCATTATTTATTTATTATGAATGTAAATATTCCACACATGGATGCCGGTGTAATTAGACGATAAAGTTGTTACATTGACATTACAAATAACCGTAACTGTAATCGGTGTCTCAATGTCTGTCTCTAGACTGATTTATACAACACGTTCTCCACCATAGCTTCATAATGGGAAGAATTTAATGCAATTTATTGCCATTGTTGGGCACTATAACAAAATATGTATCTTTAATTTCCACCTTCCCTTTTTAGGGTTTTGACAAATTATTATTTTCATCATCTATTAATCATTTGGTCTAAAAAATGTTGGAAAACTATGAAAAATGTTGTCTTCACATTGTTTTTTCCAACCAACAATCTAGAACTCAAACACATTCACTTTACTGTCATAAAAGACAAAGAATAGCAGCAAATATTCACATTTGAGGAGCTGAAATCAGTGAATTTTGGCCATTTTTGCTTACAAAGTGACATAAATGTATGCTTTCACATTTAGTTTATATTGCCAAAACATATGTGTAAATGCTGTTTCTATTTCGTTATTATTATTTTTTTAACAGTGTTTCCATCATTTATTTGTTGTAACCCAGATGACTGGAATAAATGCTTATTGGACTATGCATGGAAATAAGTTATTTATGTTAGGCGCAGTTCTTTTAAAATAAAAATAAATACTATAATAGTTTAGTTTTTCACAGCGTATTTCTGTCAATTTACACTCCACTAAAGATTGAACAAGCAGTTTCAAGATTTATCACAAGTGAAAGACAAAACTGGCAGAACAATTTGTCCTCAGGTAGTACATGTCGTCCTACCCATCCACAGTCCTCTGAACATTTCATTCTCTGACCATGACTCCTACAGCTGACATGCAAGGTCAGTCTTCACTGAGATACTCCTTTCTGTGAGAGTCTCCCCCCTACTACTGGAAAAATTATCCTTGCATTCCATGGTCAAGGTCTGCAAACTGACAATACACTGTTGGTAGATAAGTTCAGGAGTTGAACGGGGGCCTTTAGTTCAGCCAAAGGCCAGTGATCAGGTCAGTGATCATCAGATGATACTGTCTTGGCAGATGACTTTCAGATGATGCTTTAACAATGTCCTTTCTCTTGTGTCCAATCTGATATACCATTATTAACAGTCTGTGAAAAGCCATTGACTTTAGCCTCCTGCTAACCAAAAATACAACATGTTTTTTTATGCCCTGATATCTCTCTCACTGTTCAACCAAGAAAGAATCTTTCTGACCTTCTCCTCCTTTCAGATGCTGAATGTCTGCTTTTGTTTGTCCCCAGGTGCCATGCCTGTGCAGCGGTGCTACATGTCTGATGTGCAGCTGCTGTCCGAACAGCAGGAACTCCACGGTGACTAGGATCATCTACGCCTCCATCTTGCTGCTGGGGACCATTGTTGCCTGCATCATGCTGTCGCCGGGTGTGGATCAGCAGCTTAAAAGGGTATGACAGGATCCTGGAAATACAGCAAATGAATAGAGAGAACGAACAGCTCTATTCACTCTGGATGAAGTAACGCTCAGGATGAAGAAGCCATATGTGTGATGAATGACACTGATACACAGATGTTAAAGTAGCTAATGTCAGCTAATATATACACAGCTTTAATACTGCTGTAGCTGCTATATTGCTTCTTATTGTTCTCACTTAACAGCCAGTGCAAATAAATGAGCCAGAGAGAGGGCAGATGTGTTAGATGTAGCTTTCAAAAATATCCATCACAACAGGATCTGAGGCAGATAATGATGTCATTACTTTAGAGTTTCAAAAATCTGATGACATATTGTACATAAACACATAACATACGTAAACATTTTTTGATAACAATCCCTTAAATTTGTTTTTTGTGGACATACTAGTGGCATGACCACTTTGGTCCAGAGGATGAATCCTAATCACTATGGTGATCCTCTGTCTTTTCGTCTAGCACCACCATGAAGTTGACATATGTGGTTCAGAGAGAAATATCCCGATACCTATGAGATGGATAGCCATGAAATTTACAATAGATATTCAAGGTCCATAGAGGATAAATTCCTACCACTGTGGTCATCCTCTGACTGAGATTGAATTTATAGTTCTTTATTGAAATATCGTTACAGCTCGTCGATTGATTGCTTTGAAATTTGGTTCACACAGTCATGGTCTCCAGAGGATGAATTGACATCATCAGGTCAAAATTTGTCCAATACAAACCAGTGCACACCTTCAAGACTCATGACATTCCCATCAGCCTCAGCTGTACTTTGCGTTTAGTGAACATGGTAAACATTATATGTACAAAGCATTAAAATGCTAGCATTTTCATGGTGAGCATGTGTACATGGTGATTTGAGCATTTAGCTTAAGTACAGCCTCACAGAGCTGCTACTCTGTCTTGTGTTTTATGTACTGAGAAGGACATTTTACAGTGTAAAAATCAACTTGTCACTGCTCTTCTGGACAAACTACACAGTGGCCACACTGTCTCTAAATGATGTCTAACACATCTATAGCATTTCTGTCCTGCAATTTCTTGTTACTTATCTGCCAACATAAATCCTGATAGTCAATTATTTGTAATAGGTCTAGCTGAAAACAGTGTGCTCCAGCAGAGTAGCTGGCTGTGAACAGGATAAGATACCTATCTTGCCATTTCATCTCTGAGTTAAATCATAAAATGCTGGAGAGGATGTTAGCTAAGAGTGTTATATATTATTAGGTCACATTAGAATCTCACGTATCATCTCATGGGTAAAAGAATCAACCTGCACAAATACAAAATTGATTTAAACCCATCAGTGGTTCTACTCTAAAGACAATTAGTTGTGATCCATATCATGAGTAATTGTCAGTTCTCCCTCTATTCAATAAATGAAAATAAATCTTTTCAATATACCTGTGCATTAGATTCTCCCAGTAGACTTCACAGCGGACCTCTTCTTAACACTTTTTACTGAATAGTAAACAGAAAATCATGGATTATGTTACTGAGTAACATATATTTAACATACGCAGTAGTTAAGAAAGTACTCAGAATTTGTTTACTAAAAACGGAAATCGGGGCTCCAACTAACAATCACTTTCATTATTGCTTAATCTCTGTATTATTTTCTTGATTTGTGGATTTATCATTTAGAAAAAAGAACATTGTGAAAAATGCCCATTACAAGTTCACCTTTTTTTGCCCAACAAACTGACCAAAGCTGAAAGATATTCATTGTACCATCATAAAGGACTAAGAAAACCAGAAAAAAAGCATTTGCATTTGCTGGGATCAGTGAATTTCTGCTACTTTTGCTTGAAGGGATTGTAAATGAGACGTTTTAGAGCAATTACTGACGTTAACCCGCTGCTTCATCTAACAGTGTCCATATCAAGTATACTTTTATGTCATTATGTTCTTATGCTCTCAACATGTTGTGTGACACAGTTGTGCAGGTGTTTGAACATGTTGTTTATGTTTCCTCGCAATGCCACAGCTATTTTCTGACAGCATTTACTTTTGGCTTTGTTCTGTTCTGTAACATTTTTACTGACACAAAAATGTGCCCACATGACCACATGCATCTTTTTTCTGTGTCAAATTAAGTTTCACTACCAGTTACTTTTGGTTAGATGTGACTTTTTATTTTAACTGAGTACAGACTTGACTTAAATTGGGTCAGTTAGAGATCTATAATGTTGAGTTCATAGATGTTTTGTAAAGTTCAAATGTGATTTCCTGTGATTTGCTGTAGATTCCAGGCTTCTGTGAAGACGGGGCAGACTCTTCTATCCCCGACTTTCAGGCTGATGTCAACTGTGAAATGTTTGTGGGCTACAAGGCAGTGTACCGTGTCTGCTTTGGCATGAGTATGTGGTTCCTGGGCTTTTCCATTCTTACGATTAACATCAAGAACAGCAGAGACCACCGTGCCGCCATCCATAATGGGTAAGTAACACCAGCAATGAATTACTTTCTTTCTTTGAAAACTATCAGCCTCCAGATTCACATTTTTGAAGTTTCAAGTAAGGAAAGTACAGAGACAAAAAGCAACCATACATCAATTGCATTTAAAGCAGCTTTTTAAGTGTTAATGAGCTGAAACAGAGGACAAAACACCCTTTAGAGCCCTGACTGACTCCTTTATTCTGACCTGACACAGTCAATCCTCACCGAAACAAAAAGAACTCTCCACTTGTGCGCTTTGACACTAGGTCAGAGGTGTTATGATAAGTTATATAATATGTTGTTTAGCAGGTGGCCTTTGTCCTGCACTTACCTTTGAAGTCTTGAGATTCTTTAGTGCGATTGCAACATTTATTTTCAGTATCAATCTACCGTACATCACTAGTCCATTGATTCTTTTATTATTTGATTACTCATTTAGTTCATGTAGTTATAAAAAATATAACAAATACCCATCACATTACCAGAGCTCAAAGTGAGGTTCTTTAGTTTCTCACTTGGTGACCAGCAGCCACAAAGGTATTTACATTACGATAATGTAAAACTATGATACAAGTAAACAGATTCTGAGTCAGCAAAAGTTTGGTGTTTTTGCTTGATAAGATTCAGATGCAGATTTTTTTATTTGCACACATATTCAACAAAAAATAGAAATAAAACATGTGACAGGAGAGGTCAAGAAGCCACAGGCTTTAACAACAGACCTCTCAATTTAAGAAAAAAAAGGGAAAAAACTAATAAATGGAACATGATTTAGCAAAATACAAAGAAAATAAATGACAATAAGAAACACATAAAATGAACAAGAGTTCACCAATCAGCAGACAGTAATCATATCAAAGGAAAAGAAATAAAATAAAATAAAGAATTAGAAATCATGATTTAAATGTGATGACAATTTAGTTTTTACATTTTTCAAAAGAATAGCAAGTTTTTGATAATGTGTGCTTTGGCATTTTATATGTGTGCAGCAGGATATTTGGCCATGCATCGATTTGTAAAAAGGAAGATGAAGATCAACCTCTCTGCTATTATGAGTGTTAATTTGAGAATTACATTTGAAGAAGTTGCTAAAAGAACAAGAGCAAGAACATACAGTATATTCTTAAATAAACCCATATATGTGATGAATATTCATGACATATACTGAAAGAATGTTTAGTTTTCTGAACAGGGGGACAGAGACCTACTTAGAGTTTGAGAAAGTCATCAATCTTAAAAAAAATCTTTTCTGCAGCAGATGAGGGTCATGGAGATTAAAGGAGCATGTATTAGGCCAAACAATATTATCTATATCAATCCAATAAGGACAAATCATGGAATAATATAAAGTTAATAAACAAGACACACTGAAGTGAAGTACAAGCTAAATAATTAGCCAGTTATCAAGACTGTAATTATTTTAGTTTCAACACCTGATATACTGATATTTCTTTTTTTTTTTTTTACAAAAAGTCTCAGACCTGTTCCTTAAATAATACAACAGTAATGAACAATTCCAGCGTGATTTAAATGTTTATTCTTCATTGTTGCTTTTTTTTGTTTGTTTGTTTTTTACATTTTCAATCCTTTTATGTTCATTATTTTAATGCCCTTGATGACGTATCTTTAATGTTGATTTCTATGTGCATACACCATGACTGAATCATTTTAGTTTAGTGAGTTTTAGTACCAGTGAACATACAGGCCTTTATAGAAACTCTCCTTCTTTATAAGTGTAGTGCAGTGTGCAGGTGCTAGAGCGCCAAAACTGATAAATGATATTATTTAATGACATTAAACATCCCATTTAATTCCAAAGACAACATGTCTACTAATTCAGCTGGACCATCAGTGTGAATCAGAAGCCATCAGACACATCTTGCAAAGCTGCACCAGAATGCAGAATGAACCATCATTTCAGCGATCTGTAGAACAGTGAGACCAGACCAGACACAAAGCAGCGCTTCATATAAAGTTTGATCAGGATCATGTTTTTCTCTCCAATAAAACCTTCAACAGCAAAGATTCTGTGCGGTTATATTAAGACCTGTCTTCTGTTAGTCAGACTCCATCCAAGTCAACAGACAAACCACAAGAAGATGTTTCCTCAACAAAAGTGAAATGAAACAGAAATGAAAAGCAGATTTTACACAGATTGCTTTACTGCTGTGTTCTTGTCTGGGATTCTGTGTTTGGTTTACATCCTTCCTCTGCTGCCCACTGCTCTAACAGTTTGTCACACTTTAAACCTTGCAGTGTGTGATTCTGTTGTTTTTACTATATGACAGTCAAATTACCTTCTGAGTGTTACACTTAGAAGAAATGTTTTGACTATGAGGGTCACTGATTAAATATGCTCTTGTTACAACACTAAAAATAGAAAATATGTTATAATTGTGTGATTGAAGCTGTTTTTTATGACATGTTTGTTTATGTGTGTTCTACTGTGTAATCAGCCAGTAACTATTTGTTTCCAGATTTTGGTTCTTTAAGTTTGCTGCCTTGGTGGCAATTACAGTCGGTGCCTTTTACATTCCAGATGGGCCTTTTACCTACAGTAAGAACTCAGATCATGATATCCAACATACACAGAGTTTTGATAATATAGAGTATGATAGTGAGATGAGTCGTTAAATGACCCGTGTGCCTCTGTTGTTGCAGCGTGGTTTATCGTGGGCTGCGGTGGAGCTTTCTTTTTCATTCTGATCCAGCTGGTGCTGCTGGTGGACTTTGCCCACTCCTGGAACGAGTCCTGGGTGGACAGAATGGAGACCGGCAACTCCAGGGGCTGGTATGCAGGTCAGTGACTCAAGCTGTGGCCCAGTTACATGCTGTATACAACTTCTAACTCTAACTTTTAAATAACAAAATGAAATGCATTTTAAAATGACGACACGCACACTAAAATAGCTTGATTTTTGAATGTAGTTTACAGTGTCATGATTAAAAAAAGAGGAACGACTGACAGCTGAAATAAGTGTAAAACAAACATTTCAAATCTGTGGAAACAGGGTGAACACTTAAGATTTGAAATATATAGATTTCTTTTATGCCTATTGATAATTTTTTGTGTATTTTTGTATCAGATATTTACCTGTTCCACCTTTTGCTTTCAGCTTTGCTGGGGGTCACAATCCTCAGCTACATGCTGTCATTTACTGCCGTGGTGCTGTTCTTCGTCTTCTACACCAAGCCTGATGGATGCTTCATTAACAAGTTCTTCATCAGCTTCAACATGTTGTTCTGCATCGTGGCCTCTGTTGTCTCTGTGCTGCCTAAAGTACAGGTACAGGACAGAGAGCAGTGCTTTAGTGCCGAACATTCAGTGAAGGATAAGCAGTCATTTGATGCAGCAATGCAGAAACATGAGATATAGGAGGTGGACGCATTATGTGGAACACCTGTAAAGTCTAGTTTTATTTAGTAGGGAACACAACACAGTATAATAGTATTATGGTACATACGCTCTCAAAAATGAGTCACCTCTCTGACACAGTGTTAAAGCATCACAGGGGTTCACAAAGGAAGGATATGGTGCATGGTGATTGTCCAAGTGTTCGTGTTATTACATCCACCCTCCCACTATATCACTCAGGCTCCATTTATTCTCTTTACTTTGACTTTTATTCCTACCATTACTGTTTTTATGTGTGCTTTACCTGTGTGTTTGACTTACAGGCATCTTATTTTCGTTTTTATGTTAATCACTTTAACCCTCCCAATGTGTTAGAAAAGGGTTTACATCTTTAGTGTTCATGGGTCAAATTTGACCCATCTTTGAATTCATTAACAAGTGCTGAAAAAAACACTAATTATCATCCAGTAAAATATTTTACCTGCTAAGTGACTTATTATTCATCAATAACCATAATTTATATATACTTACTTTGGTATTTTCTGTACCTTAGACCACATTTAAACTTCCAATATACAAATCGTTTTTAGTTTAGAATAGGCACAATTTATCTGTTTTATTGCTTATGATGAACAGAACAGTCAAATAAGACCATGAGATGATCTGATAAACAAAATAATTCCCAAAATAACTTGTTTATATTTTCTTGCACGTTAAGAATGTGCATGCTGTGCCAGGTGTGCAGTGAGATGTGAGGGAAAAAAAGCCCCAGCCCATATACTGCTATACAGCTGGGGAACAGGAGATGTGTGTCTGTGTCTGTGTGTGCGTGCGTGTGTGTGTGTCTATCTTAGGCTTCTTTTGGGGACAAATTTCAGACTAAAGACCAGTTAACTGCTGTATCCCCAAATGGGGGAAAAGCTGATTTTTGGGTAAGTGTTTAAGGTTATGGTTAGGGTTAGGGTAAGTCTCCAGGAAATGAATGTAAGTCTCTAGAAAAATGATAAAAATTTGTTTTATTGTATTCATTGTAGAGGATGAAATGAAGGCTTGTTTTAAAAATTAAATTTCACACATCTAAACTTGAAAATGGGTCAAATTTGACCCTTACACAATTGGAGGGTTAAATCCCAAAATATATTGCAATTATCATTTCAATGTTACATTGTTGGAATATCTTCTTTTGGACCAAAGATCTTCTCAAATGACCGTCTGCATTTCTGAACTTCACTCATGAGCTCACACTCACTCATTTTCAAATAGAGTGTTTGAAAAGGAAAATAAAGTAAACTAACA
This sequence comes from Thunnus albacares, assembly GCF_914725855.1. Lineage (NCBI taxonomy): Eukaryota > Metazoa > Chordata > Actinopteri > Scombriformes > Scombridae > Thunnus > Thunnus albacares. The sequence continues at coordinate 34,709,879 of NC_058109.1, read as the reverse complement.
ACATATGGACACTGTTGGTTATCTCAAGCCATCAGAGTAAAGTTGAGAAACTTCAGAGGATTTTTTTCAAAAATTAAACAATAAATTAAACATAATAACCTTCACTCAAGGTCCACTTACTGGCTTTTTCCCTACTGTCAACCACATCTTGCAATCTTCATCTGTGGAGATTGTTCAGTTGCCATGGAGTATTTCTATTTCCAAAATCTTTAATCATTGTTTTTCATGCTTCTTTTTGAGATAATACATATACATGACACCAGTTTAACATGCATGCACAAGTGTAGAGTGTTATTATAATGAATTTATAGATTTATGACTATCTTATCTGTGTGTGTGTGTCCCAGGAGTCTCAGCCACGTTCAGGTCTTCTGCAGTCCTCTATCATCACCCTGTACACCATGTTTCTGACCTGGTCTGCCATGAGCAATGAGCCTGGTGAGAATGTTTGTTGTTTGCTTGAAATGTTCCAGTAATGATAATAATGATGCAGTGATGGGCTCCAGAAATAACTGCAGCTATTACCCTCAGACAAGAAACAGGAAGATGTCTCAGTCTCTAGCATTTGTTTTTGTGCAATGTTGCTCTCATTTTAAAGAAATTGCAGCCTTTTTTATGTCATTTTACTGTGATTTATCGCTTTAGCTAGTTATGCTTTTGGTTGTTCTGTTCAAAATGCATGGTGCATGTTACGCTTTAAGCAGCATAACATGCTGTAGTTAATTGATTTCTTTGCAAAAGTATCTACACAAAGACTATAGCTATTGATTTGTAATGGTTTAAGTGTAATTTTCATGTAAGTTTCATGGATCTCATGTCCTATGCTTGCAATCATTTTTCCCAAGAACAGAACAAGAACTATGAAGGCATGTGAAAGTCAGGAACATGCCTGCACATGAGATATATTTTCTATCAGGATGAGTCTCTGTACATCCAAAATATTTTCCTGTATTTTTCAGACCGAGAATGTAACCCCAGCCTGCTGAGTATCTTCCAGCAGATCGCAGCCCCCACACCGGCCCCTTTGGAGATGGAGAACCAGACAGCTGTGGTGATCATCACGACAAAGGAACCCGTCCTGACGTCCCCGTACCTGCAGTGGTGGGACGCCCAGAGCATTGTGGGGCTTGTTATATTTGTCCTGTGCATCCTCTACTCCAGGTAGGATTACTCCCCCTGGGTAAGATAGGAAACATTGGTATTCATGTTCAAAATTTCCTGTCAACTGCAAAGTTTTCACATGAAAATAATTTCAGGGAATGGTCCTGGTTCAGTTGTGGTTTTGCAATGTGCACGCATTGATAGGTGGAAACAGAGAATTTTTAACTGATTATTGATGGGCCTCTCACAGCTAACAGCCTTGTTGTTGCTCAGTCAGTGTGTTTCTCACTGAGCGAAGAAAGACATATTTCCTGATATACTTTGTAGAAAAATATGAACACAGTCCTTTCAATTCAGATCATAAAATCAGTATGGGCTCTCTAAAGGAAAAATGTTTTTGAACTCATGGGAGTCACAGGACCTGCACTTCACAGCTCAGCTCAGCACTGTTCCTGGAGGCTCAATTACATCACATGCAAGCCCTCTTCACTGTAATAACACATAAAATATATTATGTAATGACCGTTGTTAGTATTTACTGTAAGTAAAACAGAAGTAAATTCAGTGTCCATTTAGTATCAGTTTGATTTCATTATTGATAAATCTGACAATTATTTTCTCAATTAGTCATTTGGTCCATAAAATGTCAGAAAATGGTGAAGAATGTTGATCAATTTTTCCCAAAGTCCAAGATGAAGTCCTCAAATGTCTTCTTTTGTCCACAACCCAAAGATATTCAGTTTAATGGTTTATTGTCAAAGAGGACTAAAGAAACAAGAAAATACTCACATTTGAGAAGCTGGAATCAGAGAATTTGGACATTGCTTTCTTAAAAAATTAGTCAAAATAATTAATTGATCATCAAAATAGTTGCCAGTTAATTTAATAGTTGGCAAGTAAACAATTAATCGACTAATCATCTTCACTTGTCCACTGCTCCACACTCCAAGTTCAAAAATGAACTTTGAAACTCAACTTTTAAGCCAACAACATGGACAAGAAGTCCTTAAAGTCCTCAGAAAAAAAATAAAATTTGAATATCTTCTAATCCATTGAACTGGATCATCTGCTAACAAAGATGATGTGATATGATCAAAAGTTCCAGAACAGCAACTAAATGGACCTTAAGGTGGAATTGTTTTGTCAGCCATACAAGTACAGTTCAGTTTATTAGAAGTAAAACAATTGCACCTTAGCCTACTCCTGTAGGTATGTGAAAGTGGTAGCATCCAATCAGAGCTAAGAATGAGATACGTGGATTTCAGTATGAGATGTGTAGATGCCTTTTCTGTTTGGTCAGTTTGTTTGTTTCACAGCATCCGTTTATCTGTGTTCTGCCCTCAGCATTAGTACGTCCAGCACCAGCCAGGTGAACAAGCTCACCATGGCCTCCAAAGACTCAGCCATCCTGGCTGAGGACAGCAGCAGCCCTGACCTATCAGAGGAGGTGACTGGGCCCAGGCGGGTGCAGGACAATGAGCGGGACATGGTCCAGTACAGCTACTCCTTCTTCCACTTCATGCTCTTCCTGGCCTCACTCTACATCATGATGACCCTCACCAACTGGTACAGGTCAGTACCCCCCCCCAACACAGTATGTCCTGTACATTTCCATCCAGCTGAATAAAACCCACCAGAATCTGGTGTTTGCACCGATTGGGTTGAAGAAAATATGTGTGATGCCTAAAAAGAAGGAAACAGTAAACAGCACAACACTGCAACAGAAAATGTACTATTGTATGTAATGTTGCACTGCATATCATCCACATGACATGCTGCTGCACCTAGCATCACATACAGCACTCACTGCAGACTGCTCTATTATTTTGCCAGCTTTCAATCAGAAAACTCTTTTAAATGACACCATTGATTATCACAACCCTTGTTAACATTTGTACATTCTATTGTGTATTGTATTTGTACATGTACATTTTTTTTTGGTTTTGCTTTGCAGGGCGGTCAAGGCAGATGTTATTTTACAGATGTGTAACCTCATTTAACATTTCATGTCTACAGCAAGCTTTTAAAGAATTAAGCTGGTGTTATTCTTTATTTTGCTTACTGTTACTGCTTACCATGAAAAGACCAAAACCAACAATGTGTTAGTCCATCTCTCAATATTTCTGAATTCTCAAACCTGTCTGTGACTCTCAGCCCCAAGCATATTGGTTCGTACTGAGATATTGACATAATTTCCTAAGACAGCCACTGTAGTTTTTAGCAAACAACACTCAAACAGAAGGAAACTGCATTTTTCATTTGTTATTTGTTGGTCATGCTTGATACACAACTCAAAACAACATATCGGGACAAGCAAAGCTTTGCAAATCATTTTCAGTTTTACATAAATAATTTCAGCACTTGTCCCTGAGTCCAGCCGAAAGTAAATAGAAAAGTAGCCGTCTGGATTAGCCATTGCTGCTTACAGCTCAGGGATCTATTTAAAGGACAATCAGCCAGCTGAATGACCAAAATTATGAGAATGACCCAGGCTGAAAATTACCAGAATTTCACTTTAATGATTTGTCTTGCTGATTATACACCGTCAAGTGTACAAAGAGACTGTTCGTACTGTCTGGCACCATATTTTAATGTAGATTAAATATGTTTTTTCCACCTTTAAATGTGACAAGTGAAGGATAATGACTGAAAGACCTTTTGTTTGCGTTGTCCTCCTGACAGCCCTGATGCAGACTACACCATAACCAGCAAGTGGCCGGCAGTGTGGGTGAAGATCACCTCCAGCTGGGTGTGTTTGGCCATGTACATCTGGACCCTGGTGGCCCCCATGATCCTCACCAACCGAGACTTCAGCTGATCAGCATCTCCATCTCTGACTCCACTTTGTCCTCCACAAACCTCCTTGTTTTTTGTGTAAACTCCAACCATATTGCCTACTTGTCTTACTGTCAAATTTAAAGTAGACTCACATTTTGTACATTTAGCTGGAGTTTCATTTCATTATTTCGTTGTATTTTCTTTCTATTAATGAACTGATTCAGAGGTGCCATAACAGCTGCTTCAGTTACAGGTATTAACTGTAGTGATTTCATACCAGTCAGTAGCAGTTGCTTGGGCATTCAAAGACAATCACACATTTTCTATTGAAGCACAATAACACTCTAAGATGAAAAGCATTCCATTTGATGTTTTTGTGAATAGTGAATCAACTACAAGGTCCAAAATCAAACAGTCTTGCATTTTGAGATGATGTGCTTGAAACTGGCTATTTTCTGCTGTTTCAACAACAAATATCTTTCAGATTAAACCAAACAATTCCTTCTTAATTCTTTGTATTACTTAAAAAATATGAATGTTTTAGAAATGTCAGTATTACAATCATCCCCATTGCAGCACTGAGGGCTGGTTTGTGACCTGCATACAGCAGTTAGTAGTAAGCTGATATAGTATGCTGCTATCTATGCCTTTTTATGCCTTATATGTTATAAGATATTTGAATATAGTATATATAGAATATGGTTGTAAACTGCTCATAAACATGACACATTACTGCAATATGACTTAAAGTCAATTTAAGTTTCTGCCAAATATTTATGGACCAGGTTATTCAATATAAAGGTGTCTTTGAGATGTGATAGTTTCAGGTTGTAAAATAAAATTCACAGAAGTGACATGATGACACAGATACAATCAAAATATTTGTTTAAAGCTGAACTGGGTGATGATTTTATTTTCTGTGCATCACTTTGACTCCATATAGTAGCTTTAATATTTAATATGATTTTACTTGTAAAGAATGTTGTCTTTTTTTAATCCTCAATACATTTATGTTTTGTAAGAAATGTCAGCATTATTTGAATGGCAAAATATGTTTAAGAATCAAACCAGATTTATGTGAGACACCAACACTGACCAAATGCCTTTACTGTAGTTACTATGTGGCATACTATGTGTGTGTGACTATAAGCAGACTGTGAGTTCTTGTAGTGCTTCCACGGTTTCTGTTTAAGTGTTCGGACTGATTCATAGTCTTTATGTTTGCTTTTGTCACAGCAGAGATGAATGTACAGAACAAACTGGACTCACTTTGAGCTCAGAAGTTCATACAGCTTACAAAATAAAAGTAATACATTATTTTTACCAGTGCATCACCATTCTCATTTAAATGTATTAATTGTTTATTTTTTCCTTATTGTTTCCTCATGTTGAAAAATTGTTTTGAAAAAGATTTGAAACTTACACCAGTAAGTATTAATATGTAACATGACAGTTTGTATGAGCTGATTTGGTGATCTGTATTGATAAGCACTTCCACATATGCTGATATGAAGAGACTGTGTTCTGAAAACTGGGCAGGGGATTTAGGGGTTTTGCACTTTTTTAATGTGGTCCCTGATGTGTTAAATATTCAAATTTATCAAAGTAGTCTGGCTCTTCACAGCAAATTCGGTGTTGTGAGTTAAAGCAACAGTGAAATTCTGGGAGAGAATAAAGGCGAGTTTGACACCAAAAGTCAATAATTAATCCAGTAGCACAGTCCACATGATTTGGCCCACCGTGCCTGTATGCAGACCAGCAGAACACTTATAGGTCCTGTTACATGACAAGCAACATCTGTTGGTATCTGTCCAGTAAAACTTGTGCTCTTTAGAGGTGCACATAAACTCGTTATTTAAAGTCAATAAATACCAACTCCTGCTATTTAAGTTAACCAACATCAGCTAAATATCAGATAGATAAACTCTCAGCACACCTGGTTTAGTTGGTGGGACACTGAAACTAACCTAATTCGACCTCATTACAGTCTAAGAAATAGTAGAAACATTTGATGATACATACTAAAGTCTTGCTATAAAGAAGTGTATTGAAAAATCTGTAATCAGACAAACACAGCAGTGTTCACACTGAATCTCACAGCTTCCCAATAGCCAGTGCTAGGAGTAACAGATGATTTACTCACATTGTGTGGTTTAAAAAATAGTTAAATGTTGAAATTATATATCACAAAGGACTTGAGAACTCATGAGAACACACACTGAGCAGAGATGGTTTGAAAATGTTCAATATCTGCGCAAATAAAAGGTTCAGGAACGACACCAAAATGAGACTTTTTCAAAGCGCACTTTGCACAAGATTAAGACATTTTTCTACAATTTTTTTTGATCTAAGAAAATAAAGCACAAAAACATAAAAACTGGAAACACTTTATTTTATGGGTCCAGAATTTGTTTTGTAATTTTTCTAATAAGAAAACAAAAGAATGACAACTACCTCTAGCAGATTTTATCAACAGTAACTAGCTAGTTAAGTTAATGTTAGTTCCATGAGTTAGGTAAAAACTTTTTAATATTTCCAGGTGACTTGTTTTAAAATGACAATCTTGTAAAGAGGTCTTACATAGGCACTTGATGGCTATGTAATGCCAAACGACATGGAAATTAAGAAACGAGGCTTTCTTTTTTTTATTGTTTGTTAGGCTTTATTGTTGTTGCAAAGCTGTTCTGTCATTGTTTGTTTTTGCTTTGTTGAACCATAAATTGCTCTGATTTTATTGCTGCCCACGTCTGTGTTCTGTTACTGTAATTGACATGCCTTACATCAAAATTATTGTTCACACCTCATTCACACCTGGCCAGTACAGATGAAAACTAGCCTCTTGGCTAATGCTGACATATTTACAGTAATGATTATTCATATGCACTGTCCCTGAGAAATAAACAGAATAAATAAAAGTAAAAAGTATTACCAATATAATCCGATTTGACATTTTTCTTCATTTCATTCTGACATAGCCTTATATTTGCTGCTAGCTTACATATTGAAATTATGCTTTATTGTTTGTATTTTCAAACAGTATGTTTAATGTTACAAAGGAAAAGGCTTTTAAGATGAGGATTAATGTTTTTGATAAACCTATGTCAGTAAAGAGTTTGGCTGAGTTGCTGGACTGTAAACCTCCCCAAATCTAATAAAGAGCAGACAGAACTGCTAACGTTAGCATACAGCTTGATACAGTAGCCTTTGGGTCCTCTACACAGTGGATGTGCTATCATTCACAGCGTTTTTTAATATCACCTGTAATCCCACTAAATGTAGTTTGCTAACAATATTCTTCTTGACCTTGGATGAAATCTTCAGTTACAACTGTAAGCTAATTAGCTGAGCGTGTTTTGTGTCTAGCTACACCAGACACACACACTTTTTTACACTTTTGCTTTTGGTTTTCGAAAGGCAAAGTAAAAAAACACCATCCTCCAAACACCTCAGATGCCGACTATCTCTCTCACTAAAGTGCTATGGCATTTTTGGGAATCACGTCCCGGTCAAGTGTTTTTGGGCCTGTGTGACCTTTTGTTTTTTGGGGTCCCATGTAGTTAAAATTCCCTGAAGTGGCATAGTTAAAAAAAAAAATTAAAATCCCCCCCGCCCCCGCTCTTGCCACATTAACATGCAAAAACATGAAATTTGTCTCCAAGTTTTCATAATAAATGAATAATGGATGAATGTTCACTGAGGTTTAAATGGAGTAGCTTTTAAATGAAATTCCTATTTTTTCCTATAATTAGTACCAAATGACATAGTTATTTCCAGAAAACTTCCAAGGAGGCTATTTGGACATTGGGAGGAAATTGTGGATCCATTAAGTAAGACAGTACCCAAAAAGTTTCTCTGAATAAAATACAAGTTTTACAAAATGATGATTTAAATCTGTAAATATAAGATCAAAAAGAAGGTTTTTTTTTTACAGTTTTTGATACTTGGTGCTACGGAAGCAGTTAGTTTAAAACTATTGCGGATCCATACAGAGAAAAAAGAGTCACTCATCATGTCCATCATATCAGAGCTGGACAGCAATGACTGGACCAGATATGATTTTACTGAAAGGGCCCATCATCATCAGTCCCGTTTTAACGCCACTGATCGGCATTTCAACTTTCACCAGTCAAACTGTTGTAGATTTACATCAGCAGCTGTCTGTCAGGTGCAGGTTTGGCAGTATGAAGACTCTCTCCTCAGGCTCCCTCTGAGCACTGTGGACCACCCGGCACTTGAACTTGGAGTCTCGGTTGTCCATGTTGGGAGTAAGTTTGAGAAAACTGAACATGGAGTAGAGGCCGTTGATGTTGAGGCTGGGGGGAGTGTTGAAGATGCCAGAGAGAACTGTCTCTCCATCTTTAGTCCAAGTCACTGTCACGTCTTCAGGACAGAAATCTTTGATGCACAGGTGCAGCGTACACTCTTCATTCAACAGAGGGCAAAACGGTTCACAGTCGATGAACATCACATTGGGAGGAGTTCCTGTTTCAACAAATATCAGATACATATTTATGTGGAAGGTAAAAAAATCTCTTTCAGCGTGTTTATTCTCTTCAGAGAGTGGAATGGGATGAAGCTTATGGGAAATGTGGTTTTTATTTTGATCTCACTCCGATTCTAAACACTTCCATAAAATTACATATCATCTCTGAAAATGATGTTGAAGATGTCATTATTTCTAAGAACACCCCTGCAATGTTCCTAGAAATCATAACATGTGGGCTGTAACAACATGAGTAAATGTTTTTTCATAAAACACTTTGATACAGAAGAAGAGCCCTGCAAAAGTAGTGTTTAAATCATACAAGAATGTCATGTTGGAGAGTGTTATAAATGTTTTAAAATATTAGTGTTAAAGTTCATTCTTGACTTTGGAAAGAGTAGTTTGACAAAAACAAATTAGCTCAATGTCAATTTACCAGCTTTTTCCTGAGCTTTCAACCTCATCTCAACATCCTCCTCAGAACATGGAGTTGCCCTGGAGATAGTGCAGTTGTCACCCCCTGTTATCATGTGACCAAAGTTTCATACTTGATGACAACTGAGCTATCTCAATGACAACTTGAGCATTTGCCGAAGACAACTGTGAGACGTGGTTGAAAATTCTGGGAAAAAGTAGTAAGTAAACCTTGGGATAAGATTTTCTTTTTCTTTTTTTTTTCATCAAACTAATGTTTTAAATGTTATAAGAATGTTCAAATGTTCAGTAGTTACATCAGCCACATTTTAGTTTTTAATGTCTTTTCTCTCTTTTTGATGTTATTATTATTATTATTATTATTATTATTCATTCAGTTTATTCAGTCATTTTCTTTATCCTCCCCTGGTTGAACTACTCCTCTGCAAGTATGCAAATTAATTCTAAAAATTACTTACTAAAAAACTTCAGCTAAGTTTCAGGATATTCTATGTTGTTGTGCTGTTACATCTTTTCATATTGTTTAATATGTACCCTATTATGGGGCCCCAGTGCCAAAAAATTGCTGTTGGGCCCCTATTTAGTTAGTTTGTAGTAATTTAATTTAACATAACTTTGTTAAGGAATATGCACCATGTGAGCACAATGTAAATTAAAATAATTCAGGTATCAAAACTACATTTTGTCACAGGTCCCTTCTACAAGACAGGGCCACAGTATGCATTATGTAATCATGCAGGACCCACTTCAGTTGATACTGAACTTGTTTTTGGATCCAAAATTTGCTCGTTTTGGAGAAACACTACCACAAACAGTGATGTTTGTTTCAAGGCTACAACGTGTTTTTACAATGGTCTCATGACATTTGGGAGACATCTATCTATCTAGTTACTTGTAGGAATCATTTCAGACTGCTACCTTGAGTGTTGATGTGGTACAGGATGTCTTTGTAGCCCGGAGAAGGGAAGCTGGAGTGATAAACACGGCAGGTGTAGACCATCTTCTCATCCTCTCTGGCCATGACCAGCTGGATCTCACTCCACACGCTGTAAAGGCGGTTGTGGTCGGAGAAAGGTCCAAAGTGTGTGACGTTGTGGACCTGCTCTCCGTCATTCCTGGACCACTCCAGGTGGATGTCCTGTGGGTAAAAGTTCTCCACCCGACAGCAGAGAACCAGCAGGCTCTCCACCTTGGGGATCTGAGGGATGCTGGAGATCTGAAGGAAGGACGGCTCCACTGGATGTATGTGAGTGTGTGTGTTGAGAGGAGAGAGCAGTGGTGTTAAGTAATGTAAGAGTAGTTCACAGGAGATAATAATAATACAGAACATGTTCCTCTTTGTGTACCATCTGCTGAAAATACTGTTATTGAATTATTTGAGGTTGAAGTCTTCCCAGTCATAATTAGTGTAATGTTGATCAATATAAAGCCATAGAAAATGCAACTGATCTTAATATTCATAGAGTTTTGCCAGAATGTGGAGCTAAAACTGTAATGTTTGTTCTATGGGTTGTGTTAAATGGTCACTAAAAAACATGAGGATTCATCCTCTGAGGATCATGAATATCCACAGTAAATTTAATGGAAATCTGGACAAAGTCTTGAGACACCTTAAGACTGTGCATCAACAACGATGATGTAAGTTTATTGCATGTCACACTTTGCAAGATGGGTCTAATAAAATCTCGGTTGCAATCTGTGTCAGACTGTACGATATCAGTTTGAGGTCAGATTGTGAGATGAATGTGTGGTGAATGTGGTGTGAATAGAAAAAAGTGTATGAGAGCAGATGCACATCATCAGTTCTTATCATCCATCTGCAAATGCAGCAAAGAAGGTTTTCTCCTTTGCCAGAGTCACACAAACTTGGTCATATTCTGATTGGTTGGTTTGTAGATGTTGTAGCGGCAGACACATTGTGAGAATTTGGTCTTACGTTTCTGACGCAGAGTATTGCCACAGACTATCTTTGGTTGCCAAAGCTTCAAATCGGCTGTTTGTGGACGTCTCACAGTGAGATCTTGGAGCACCATTTGACTTAACAACCAAAGATTTCACCACGCATCTCTCATGATTGTCAACATATTTCTCAGAGAGAATCGTACAGTGTAAAGGGGCCTATAGTTCGAAGGGAAATGTTGACCTGATGGTGACAATAGATGAAAGATCATGGTCATCTTCTGGGGACCATGAATATCCATAACACATTTAACATCAATCTGGCCTGCAGTTGTCAAATATCAGCTGCCAACGGACAGACTAACATCAAGTGATCTCTTTTAATCTAGAACACTCACCTTTGACCCTGACTGTGGTCTCTCTGCTGAAGGTCTTGCCTCTACACAGTACAACACAATGGTATTTGGTCTGGTCTTCAGTAACATTCAAACACACAGTCAGGACAGATGTATGGTGTCTGCCATTTGATGAGAAACAAGCCTTTTCGCTCAGATCCTCACTGAGCAACGGAGAAACAGACTCTGACTTGACCAGACTATCTGAGTCCGCACCACTTCTCAGTTTAAACCATTTCACTTTGAGCTCTCGCTGTCTAGCTCCTTGGATGGTACATATTAGATCGGTCGGCACCTCAGCATATATGATGTTGGGTTTGATGATTTCAGAAACACTTGGTGGAACTGCAGAGAGGGATAGGAATGGATGTTGTTTCACAGTTAAGACAGTAACAATCAAGCATTTTCTCTTCATTCTGATCATGAGTCAATTTTAAATGATACATTACAAAGATGAGAAATTCAAGACAAACTTAAATGAGTGGGAAAACATCAAGAATGCTTCCATACTGAGGGCCCCCAAACTGCTTTAAAGGGTAGGAAAATGATGTGAATTGTATGCTATGGTCTTCACAGTCACCAGATCTCAACTGTGCTCAGTATATTTTCTATATTTTTCTTACTGTCAACAAATCTCATGTGCAGAGCCAAACCAGCAATGAACTCATCCTACTACCAACTATTGTGTGTGTATCAAAGTCTGATATATCTTACTCATCTGTGTTGTAGACCTCTGTTGTTGTCCAAAAACTATTAAAAACACGTCAGTGAGCCAGACCACTGCACTGGGTGACATGTTCCTTTGTCCCCGAAGACAGTGGTTACTTTACTTTGTTTAGAAATGGCTCCAAAGAGTAATAACATGATTTGGAAGTACCACCAACAACCACTAGATGCTCCAATTGACTCCCATTCAATACTAAGTCAATCATTTTTGTTTCAATGAGTCATCACGGTCTCCATCGCTAAATTCAGGCCCTCTAATAAGTGCACTGGTGGTCATTTTGGAAATTATTGCTCCATTGATAAGATTTGAAGACTTATAGTAGCTTTGATGTCTGTCGTGTGGGTGTTGATTGACAGCTGTGATTGACAGTTGGCTCACCTGCTGCTCTCCCCGGCTCCAGGACTCGCACTGAGTCAGACTATTGTCACAATATTTCACTAAGTGTTCATTTAATGTTACTTGATTATATCTGCCTTGTTAACACAGTTTAGCTAAAGTAGCTAATGTTAGCCCAAGTGTGTGAAATGTTAGCCCAAGTGAAAAGCGACACCCTGCATTCCTTATTTGGAAGCTCCTGTCTCCAAACAGAAAAGACGGTGTCAACCCTAAGCTGCAACTTATGCAAAAACGTGAAATTATTATTCAAAGTGGATTATTTTATATACATCGTAGAACATGTCTGGAGGGGATCTTTAAATAAAACATGCACTTTGATCAAGGTGAGACGTACCTTTGCAGAAATACCTGTAGAGAAGCAAAGTTCCTCCAATAACAGAGGTGACCAGCAGCAAACTGATGACACTGGTGACAGCTATCAGTGTGACAGCACTGTAAGGGGGTTGTGATGGAGCTAAAGAGACCCATATTACAGTAAGTCTATTATTCAGCATCGGTAATTATTTAAATATTTAAGAGTGAAAGAAAGAAATCCCACCTTGAACAGTCACTGTAACAGATCTGTTGTATGGCCGACTATTGGTCTGGTGCTCCACCTGGCAGATGATGTGTATCTCTCCACCTGTCACTGCTGAGGAGTGCAGTGTGATGCCACTGCGAATACTGTAGGTGCCGTCTGGATTGTGAACGGCCATTTCAGTGCAGACACGGAAAAGATGGTTTTCACCCGCATGAACCATGTGGGAGCCATTTTTGATGTGCCATGTCACGGACAGTTTCTCTGGGTAGAAACCTGTGATGTCGCACTGTATGGTTTTCTCTTCCCCTTCTGTCACTGCTGCTTTTTCTGGTAGTGACACCGAAGGCCGAGCTAGGGGGGAGAGGCCAAACACAAGATATGTTTTTTGGGTAGGGTGATACTCCCTGATGAATTCTGCAGCATGGCTGAACACACAAATCTCAGTTGAAAACTGCCTTAGATGTGACAAACTCAAAATTTCAAACCTAAGAACATCTTTTATAAATGTCTGCAGTTGAGCTCCTTGGCCTTGTGTCTTTCAGTCAGTTGTAATTGAGTTGACTTGCTTTCAGTGGGCTGGGCTTAGAATAAAGAATAAAATACATTGTGTCTATCACTAGAGTATGGAGTCTAAAATGTGCCAATGGAATAATATTCTATATATCATTTTATAGTGTATTTTTGTTTCATTAGAATCAATTAATAAATGTATACAAAAAAAGCAATTATAAATTGAGTGAATTGATTAAATTGGCATTTTAATCATCCATTAGAAGTTAATAAATCAATTTTAAAATTGACTCACAAAATAAATATTAAATAAAATAATAAATAAAATATTAAAAACATTTACTAATGTGTTTGCCCATCATTCCTCATCTCACAATTTCCATCTTGCTTTATCATTTAGTTTGTATTTTGTGATCATTTTCAGTGACAGACGGCTCTCTATAAAGCTGCACTAATCAATATACTTATGTTAACGATGCATCAAATGACAATGTGTAAGGTGAGAGGAGTCACTCTGGTGATGAACCCAGAGTTATCACCCAACTCTGGAGTTCTCCTCAGTTCTATAAACTGTTTAGTGTCTTTAAAGCTCATTGTTTTGGTTTTCTAGCCCACACCTTTACTGTTTTGGTTCAATCTCATCACCTTCATTTCCAGGCAGCTGTTTTCAATGAAAAAGCTCAGATAAATTCACTGTTTGCTACCTGCCCAGCACCAAACAGCTTACAGACAAAATTAGCAACTAGCTAACCTTGGTGAACATAATAGAGCTTCCATCAGTTCAAGAACCAGACATTCATAAAAAGGAAAGTGAATATTGGACTTACATTCATGAGCTGTGAAGTTAATTTAAAGATATGAAAGCAGTGTGCAAATTAAAATTAAATTAAATTAAATATACCGTTGGCGCATTTCAGCCCCCATATCAGAAATCTGAAATGCATCTAAAATGACTGAGTACAAAGGGAAAAACAACAATCAAATAAATCCAGACTGATGTTACACAGATTCCAGTAGAAACAAACAAGTCAATACCTTGTACTTCCAGGGAGGTGGACTGTGTGTAGACTACAGGTGTTATGATTCTGCAGGTGTAGAGCCCTTCATCTCCCACAGTCACATTACGAAGCTGCAGAGATGCATCGCTCTGTGGCAGCCCCATTCTATTCACCGCAAACTTTCCTCTGCTCACATGAGCTCTCCCATCCTCAAAAGTGTACACAATGCTCTTCCCTGCATGTTTATCCACCATGTTCCACTCAACGGTGAGAGTGCTCCACTCTTCCGGCCTGGACAGGCAGCTGAGAGTCACATCCGTACCAACCAAGACACTGAGCTTTTTTGCAGTGTCAGCCGAGGAACCTGAAAACACAAGACAGGATCATCTGACAATAAACAGCGCAATCGACAAACACAAAGCTTTCCTTTAAAACTCAATACTAAAATAATGGAAATCAAAGCTTGACAATTACCTCTACAGTGAAAAACAATGACCATAACATAAATCATCATTTTCATATTCCATCGGTGCTCCATTGGGATTCAGGCGTCACGTTGTCAGTACTTGCTAAAGTGATTATGAAAGAAACTTGTGACGCACCAGTTTTGAGTTTGTTCGCACAGTTCAAACAGATTCCTTGGACTGAAGGTCAAGTGGTGGTTGTGTCACTGAATACCTAAAGCAGGGATTGGCTGGTAAACATTCACCTGGCTGTTCACTGTTAATCATGTTGTATGTTGTATGCCAACTGCACTCTTGGATTTTGACCTGTAGCTGCAACCTCCTGCATGCCACCTTGCAGAAAGATGTGGTATATAGGTCAGGGGCATTACTAGAGATGTATGGTTAGGGCGGCTGAGCCTTTACCAAGGAGGACTGGGGGGAGAAATTTTTATGTTTTTTAAATGGCCCCAAAATGTCTGTTTGTCATGAATTTTTAGAGTAACAATAGGTGTAAAATCAACACAATAGATCTGTCTCTTCATAGTTTGTATTAGGCACAGATCAAATATGACTTAATGCTTTCCACCCACTTACAACAGGCACAGATCAAACAAAGGTAATGAAGTCAAGGAATGTTATCTCCTCTCTCTTAGATAAGTTGCAGCTTAAACAACTCCCACTCGCTTTCTTTTTGATTACTAACCTCCATCATACCTGCTCCTTCATCCCTGTCAGTCTCCTTCATCTTCCTCCTCTCCCTCTCCTCGCCTGTTTTCAGTAACATGTTATTTTATTAAACTCAGATTTACAAGAACTCAAGGCTTAATGAGTGATCAACCAGTTTAAATTTGTATTTGTCTGAACTGGCAAAATCCTCTCACCTGACTGGCCTTCAGCGGAGCTGAATGTGACCTTTTCACTGACATTAACTAATTATAAAGAATAATCTATAACTACTTATCTGATTGTTTCGAAATACTTAAGAGGCACATAAGAGCAAAGTATGTAAAGAGATGTCAATAACATTATTTGTATCTCATTCACTCGTTCACACTTTGGCTGGCTGGCTCGTCAGCTAGTTAGTACAGTGGAAACCACTTATAATGCATATACGTCTGTCTGGGTCAAATTAATCACTATAAGCGGATAATTATTATAACCGATATTTTTATTTTTCTTTAAGTCTCATGCAGATAACTATATAATTGACATTTGTATATTTATTACATGATTTAAAAAGTAATGAAATGGCCAGCTTCGCTATATACTGTAGCTGTTTCAAAATACAGTACAGCTGTTTTAAAGACTTGTTCCCCTCCTGACTCATTTTAAGATGAGAGAGCGAGAAGCAGTGGTCAAGCGAGCTAGAGAGTTGATAAGGAGAGCGAGCAGCGGTAGCGTGAAAGCCAGTGAACGGGAGGAAGAAAACGTTATTTTCTGATTGTTTCACGTTGGTTACAAATAAACACCTCCGCACCCTTGATAATGGTGCCGCAGCCGCTAATTACTATCGTATGTGTATCATGGGAGTAAGGTAAAAAATAAAAATAGTTACCGTAATTTTATTTTCCCCTCATGTTTTCACGTATGAAAAGACCCAAAATGAACACTGTAAGCGGACTATTGATTACTATAAGCAAATTATTTAAACAGCATTTGTATAGGACTGATTCTGTACTGAGCTTTTTGATCCATATAAGCGGTTTCCACTGTATAATGTTAGTGTTATATAGCCTATCCTCTGGTCTTTTCCTCATTTATACCTAGAGTTAGCGAACATTAAGCAGGTAAAAAAACGAGTAACAGCTTGATAGCTCGCTACATTGACCATCATTTGCCAGTACTGTGGGCTCTGAGTGGGCAGCACAGCCAATGGAAACACTGGATTAGAACAGCAGCAGCCTCTCCCAAGTCCTAGTGCCCGGCATTTTAGGTACATTGTGAATTTGGAGACGCCATGGCACAGTTCGATCAACTCTAATGAAAAATGAATGAGAAAAAACTATTGATGATTTAAACTAATAATGTACATTTATTTTGGGGGGCTAAAGAAGATTTTACGGGGGGGTAAAGCCTAAACTGACAGTATAGGTCGTAAATTCAGTCACCAAAAACGACTTATAGTTACGTTTGAGCGACAGACGCCATCTAGCGGTCGTAGTAATTATGATCCGCAGAAGTGACTCAGTTCAGATGACGACTGTATACGGTGACAAATTTCCATATTCGGAGGTGCATCTTCAATATTTCATCTTGGTACCATAACTGTACCACTAAACACAAAATCAAACTCTCGCACATTATCAATCAGGTCAGTAAAATAATTGGATCAACTCAAACACTGAGCTTTACACCTGCAGTGCAGCGTCTGGGGACCAACACTGCCTTGGTCATGGGTACTAACAGGAGTATTAACCTAACATACATGTCTTTGATCTATAAAATAAATCACACTAGGCACATACAGATACTGTATATTCACACCTGAATTGTCTTTAACAGTATTGATGTTAGCATTCATGACTTATTTTACTGTTTTACTTTGATTTTACTGTATTACTGTTTCTACTTCATTATTGTTACATTTGTCTACCTTTGTCATTGATTGAGCTGTGTCAAAGAGGAATTTCTGTCACTATATGACACACAATTAAGTTTCTTGAATTGAATAAACTGATCCAAACTACAATGTTACAATAATTCCAAGGGCAACTCTCAGTCAAAGTTGATACTTTGAACAAAGTTAATGCATCCAATTACTGTTTTTAAGATGATTGTGTTCTTTACTGCAATTAAGAGGATATCAAAACATATTTAAATATGTGTTATAACTGACTGGCATTGAACAACATTGTGTCCAAAAGACGAAGCCTATTTTTATTATTATTATTATTATTATTATTAAAATATCTGTCCATTAGAGCAAAAAAAGACATCTGTTTTATTACAAAATGTTTTATTTTTTTTTGATGTTACTTTGCATTCAACAGTCTTTTCTGCACAATAACAGCTTTATAATTTTAACATGTTTTCAGAAACATTTCCACAGAAGCTTGTCCCAGTACACAGCAGTTTGTCTCATCCCACCATGGACCTCTTCCTCCCTCTCAACCGAACCTCGTCAAGCTTTTTAATGACAGCTGATGACTTCTTGGATGCCGCTGCATAGCTCTTCAACAGCTTCTCAAACAGCGCCTCTGTGTTGGGGTGTGTACTGAGGAAAGCCTTCTCCAGCACATATAAGTCTACTCCCTTATCCTCCGGCAGAGCCGAGATGTAACTCAGGCCAAAGTCGATGAGAATGAGGTCAGACTCTCCATCCTCTGGGCTGCGCCTCAGCAGCATGTTGGAGGTGGTCAGATCTCCGTGGATGACGTCCTCGTCATGCATTTTGGCCAGGATCTGACCCACCCTCTGAGCCAGGCGCTCCAGCTCCAGCTCAGGACAGGAATCAGACTTCTGGGTGGAAATGATGTGGTCACGCACAGTCAAGGAACCCATGATTTCCTCCAGGAAAATACAATGGGAGGTGTAGTCTACAAAGTAGACTACAGGGGCAGATATGCCTGAGAGGAAGAGAGGTGGAAGGAGAGTCTGATTTGACAAACTGTATGGCTGTGATGCTGTGTAACTCATTAATGCTATAAATATGTGTTTCATCAGGTCTCAGTTTACAGGATAAGGCTGGAATTATTCTGTGTTTTCCTTATTGTCAATATATCCCATGAAAAGACCGTATGTTAATTCATTCCTCAATACTTTATGACTTCTCTATTTGGTCTGTGGCTCTCAGCTCCGAGTTCATTCCTAGTGAAAACGTAAAACAGCTCAAAAATATATAGTTTGGTTTAGAAATAAGCACAGTAATTTCCTAAAACAGCTGGTCATTGTAGTTTTTAGCAAACATTACTGACAGGAAGAAATTGTGCATTTGTTGGGGACAATTTGAAGCAGCGAATGAAAACACATTTGATGCTTTAGTGAGCAGCAGGACGCTGTGTGTGACAGATAAACTACTGTGTGTGTGTGTTCTTGGTAATGAAGGAACATGTCACTCAGTGCAACAGTGTGACTCAGTGATGTATTTTTAATAGTTTTTGGACGATGGAGTTCTGTGGCACAGAGGAACTAGATACATCAGGCTTTGATGCACACACAATACTTGTTAGTAGGTCAGTTAATTGTTGGTGTTGGTCTTTTCATGTGATATGTACTTATTCTCTAAAGATAAAGAGATACAGAAGGTGGAGGGTGTGCAGTTTTCTGGGCAAGTCAATGAGGGTGTGTATGTAGGAGTAACCAAATACCCGAACACAGTGTTAGGGTGTCCTGCCCTCTAGTGGCCTTACACATGCAAAACAGTTATTAGGAACAAAACTCCAAACTCAGAAAAACATTCATTTACAGGCCCCTAATTCTTAAAAAAAAAAAAAAAAAAAACATTCAAACATTTAACACTGTATTCTGTGACCTGATTTAGGATTTCATTTTCCCACTTATTACCAAGTTTTCACCATGGTGACACTGCATTTCATGAGCTGTTACTCATACAGTGGGTGACTACCTGGTACAAAGAGTATTAAGCCACATTCTGATAGCTGTGATAGCAGGAACAGTGTGTTGTCACACTTTTATGAATTAAATATAAACAATCTAAAATGATTTACCTTATTTGTATGTCGACTACTGCTGAAACGATTAATCGATGTATGAAAATGGATTCATCAATTAGTTGATTAATTGCCAACAATTTTTGACATTTCCAGCTTCTCAGATGTGGGTTTGCTGCTTCTCTCTGTCTTCTATCATTGTAAACTGAATATCTCTGGTTTTAGGACTGCTGATCTGACAAAATAAGCAATATGAAGACGTCATCGCGGTCTCTGGGACTTTTTGTTGGGCGTTTTTTCACTATTTTCTCACATCTAATAATCGAAACGATGAATCACTCGATAAACTATCGACAGAATAATCAATACTGAAAATTATGTAAGTTGCAACCTTAGTGGCGATAGCTGGGCTGAGGTGAACATATGTAACCTAATGCATAGGAGAAATGTTTGTTTTTATAACTAGAGCCACACTGCCATGAGGGTGTTATTTTTTTTTACATTCTACAGTAGAGCAACACCACCGCACCTGCTCAACCAATCAGCCTCTAATGTCACAGAATGTCACAGGTCACAGATTTGGTTGTAACACCGGTCCGCAGCGTTACATTCTCGGGTTCAGGCTGGGTAGGGAGCTAAGTCCACGTAGCTACCTTCATTTAACCGTATTAATTTGTTATATCTAGCAGTTGCTTCCACTCATTGCTCTAAAGAAGGATATAAGGAGCTCCAGCCCGGGCTGTTAACTTGCCTGCTCTCCGGCAGCGCAGAATGGAGCGGACCTCCTGCACCGTCCTGCGATGTGTCAGCTTTTCGTCCAACACCGGATGTCTGTAGTGTTTCTGGAACCTTTCTTTCACAATAGTCGGCTTACCCAGAAACTCTGCCCGGTATACCCGGGCTTCTGCTCCTTGCTTTAATAACTCTGCTTTACCGAGGAACTCCGGGAGCGCCATGCTGCTCTCTTTGGCCATGTTTACTTCCGGTCCCTTGTACAGTCTGATCTACTGCTGCTTCCTCTGCTGTTTCCACATGCTGCCACCCAGTGGCCACCACAATAACTACACAGAGAAATATCACCGACATGGCCACAGGAATTAAAGTTTTACTAGTTATAAAATAAATCTTTAGCTTTTCACCTACAGTCCATTATTGGTAACTAAATAAACTAAACATTTCAACTATCCCTAAATCAACTTATACACACATTTATATGGACTAAGGCTCCCATAAATTGCTTAATTTTACGCCTTAAAGATCCCCTCCAGACATGTATGAGGACATATAAAAAATACTCTGCTTGGAACTTTATGTGTGCCTGATATGGTTTTTCCAAGAAAAATCAATTAGTTAGTAATTCTTAAAATTATATGTAAATATATTTCATTTCAGAAGTTTAACTGCTGGACACAAGATGTCTCCTACTTCACTGTAAAGTCCATTCTCAGTGTTTCGAGATTCCACATCACACTTGTGTAAGATGAATATTGGACCAGGATTGGCTTCAAACTAGTTGTGATGTCACAAATCATGCTCGTAGGTTCAAACTTTAATCTCAGATTTTCGGTGAGCACAGAGAAGCTTTCCTCTATAGTAGATACATGTGAAAACAGATTTCTATTGTCAAACCCTGCACATACATCATTCTAGACAATGATGCTCAAACATCAACATAACATAAGTAAGCTCAACATAAGTGAAATACATTTTTGAGTGGAGATAGGCTTTAAACAATACTGAGAGGTTTGGGTGCAAAATGTAGAAAGTGAAAGAGGCTTGCCTAAAACAAGCCCATATTTTCAACTTGAAACACACACTGTTACCTTTTCTGTAACTGAAACTCTTCAGTCACATGTGATTATAATCATGTGGTGGAAAAATAATCTAGTTAACTGATCCTTTAAGGGCGCTCATGCTGAGCTGTACGCGGCGAGTTAGGAATTTCCTTCCCGCGAAAGTTGGACGATTGTCGGCCTCTGGCGTCAAAACTCCGCCAAGAAGTTTCTCCTCTTGAAACTTGACACGGCTGCCACGTAGCTCAAACTTCCTGAAGAGCCAGCAGTTTTCCAGGAGCATCTCTGTATCATCCCCTCTCCTGCTTATGGTGAGTGCATTTTTCTTCCCTGGAAGTGTCCCATGTAAAGAGTTTCATAGTTAAAGTGGCTTCAGAGTTCACAACAGAGTCACACACAGCTGCATCTGTCTGTCCTGTTTAATAACAGCTTCCGACATTCCAGGACGGAAAACTGATAACGGGTCTGTGCTTGTGCTCAACAGGAACTGTTTGTTGCAGCTACAGACAGAGCTGTATAGAAGACTGTTACTGGTCAGCCCGAGAGTTTGCTCTTCTATTAAACTAAAGAAGAAAACTGGTGAGATAAAACCAGTGGTGGAATGAAACTGAAGACACGAGAAACGTGTACTTTACGTGACGCTATTTCTATTTTATTCTTATTATTCCACTGCAGTTCAGAGGGAAATATACGTTTGCTTCTCGTAATGTATCTGATTCTATTCGCAGATTGAGATTTTACATACAAAACCAGCGATGATCTTATAAATAATGATGCATACCTATAGATTAAACAACCCGACAGTATATAAAGTAGTTCAGTAGCTCGCCCTTGACCTACCATAATGCATCAATTATAATGATCCGACGATATAATGCATCAAAAATAAGATGTATCAGGCGTTGGATACACACACTACTTGTAAGTAGATCAAGTCATTGTTGGTTTGGCTCCAAACATGAGATTTGTTGACAATAAGAAAAATATAGAAAATCGTTGGAGTGTTATATAAAAATATAACTAGGCACAAGGTCCAGCAGAGCTTTAAAGTGATCACTTAAATTGTTAATGTAATCAGATGCCACTGTAGGGATGCAGCGATTAGTAAAATCTAATTATGTTTCTGTGTTCAGGGTAAAATTCTAGCAGCTGGATTTTGGACTATGAAGCTGAAATATTCCAAAGTTGTTTGGTTCCCAGTTATTTAAAGCCACTGCAGGCATCAGGTCAAGCGTGAAGGAGACACTTATAGTCCTTTTTGAATCTTTAAAGCCTCATAAATCAGTGACTAGAACAGAGGATGGTTTTGTTTAATTCACACACACTCTGCACAAAACCTGCAATTCAAGTGGACCAAAGAACCATGCTACGCACAGAACATGAACTACACTGAATGCCCCTCTAAGGTGATGCATTCTGATTGGACAGAAAAAACAGAAAACATAAAGAGCCATTTACATAAAATTATGCTTAAACTGCTGACACATATTGATACATATGGAAATACTCTGCTTGGGACAATAATGTGTGTCTGATATGTTTTTTCAACAAAAAAGTATAATTATCATTTTAATATCCTTAAAATTACATCTACTCCTCCTTCATTAAAATTCCGGAATCAATGAAAATGCAGGTATTGTTCATTTCTAAAGTTTAACTGTTGGACACAAGATGTCTCTTACTTCACTGTAAAGTCCATTCTCAGTGTTTGTGCACTGGAGGCTTCAAGTTTTCACACTTGTGTAAGTTGAATATTGAACCAGGATTGGCTCCAAACTAGTTGTGATGTGACAAATCCTGCTCATAGGCCCGCAACTTAAAATCATTTTCAGTGAGCTCAGAGAAACTTTCTGCTTTCAGCAGATCAATGTGAAAACAAACTCTGCACATACATCATTCTGCACAGTGAAGAAACATCCAACTGAAGGAACAAGAAGAAACACCTATTTTTGAGTGGAGTGGGACATTAAGTTCTTAAAGGGGCATGCTCATAATTTCCTAAGGGTGTTTTTTTAACAGAAAGCTCAGAAGAATCCTTTACATTGTGTCCATATAGGCTATTGTATTGAGTTTTAAATACCAAAAATCCACTGTGATCTCCAGTCATTCCCAAAACAGAATATTGAATAAACGAGGAATGTCCTCTGTAATTTCCCAGCATGCTTCAAGTATTCACAGTTAATTTCTGTAGAGCAACGATTCTGTTGAAATCAGAGCTATGGAGGTGCTTTTTATCACAGTGGTGTAGATTCATCTTATTATTTCAGAGGCACACACCAAATTCCCCACCGCTCTGTCACTGGCAGCTGATGGGATCTTCTGTTTTACTATAAGACTAAACAAGCTAACTGATTTTTACACAGCCGTGCATTTTGTTGAGCCCATCTCAAGTGGACTACCTAATGAAATCATGGCAATCAACAAGAGGGTTGTCATGGCGACAGGGCTGCAACAGGCTCTTGTGGGCTCCCTTGTCTTTTCCATGAGCAGGACACAGGACTGCCTGTGGGTGCCAGACCAGAAGAGCGCTGCAGGAACTGGAAATTGTCCTTGTGTGTGTGTGTTTTTAATGTTTTGTTCATGTTTCACAGAGGATGTCCTCTAAGAAACGAATCTGGACCTGCACGACATGACTGAACTGTTCATATAACAGGACAGAAACAATGGGTAAGTTATTTGTATTTGTAAATTTGCTGTTTAGTTAGGAATGTTACTTTGCAATGTTTTTTGGGGTTTTTTTTGCTTTTTTATACAATACATTTGTGTTCACCTGTTAAAAATCAATGCAGATCACAGTACTTTTGTGTTAAAGCTACATATAGCCAGCATTGTGTGCTAGAGCGACACTGAATGAATAAGAACGTTAAATTGCATGTTAGTTTAATTTTGCCACATAAAAAGGGAGAAGACGTTAAAATTAATAAGCACTGAGTTTCATTAGGCTTCATTTGGATTTCAGTTTGTTGAATTTGCATTGCTTTCAATAGATTGTGCACATCAAAGAGTCACAGGTTGATGTGAGGAGCAGCTGCAGAGCAGTCACAGTGACGAATGTGTGTCATTCATTTATAAACCTACAAAAAATATTATAGAAAACCATCAATAAACTGAGAAAAAAAACCTTTGAGATGGGAGATAATACACAAAAAATGATTTATCATGTCAGTGTGAACTTTGACAAGACATTAAAATACAAAAGAAATCTAAAGACAATAAATTAGACAATAGTTTATAGACAATAATTTGCAAAGGCCTGTGTACAATATCAAACACAAATGCTGCCGTTTTATGCTCTGTGCTACTTTTACATTTTCACCTCAGGACTAAATTGATTAACCTTGTGTTGTATATATGAATAAAATGTTCTTGCTTCTGACAGATGGAGATAGCATAAATTTTCTTTCAACATTATCTTAGTAGACTAAGTCTTTAATGTTTTGTCCCTTCTTCAACATGCTGGCTACTTACAAGGAATGTCCCAGCCGAGTGAACTCAGCTGTGCGCGAGAAGCTACGACTTCCTTAAACCAAGCAAAAAGCTCTGAAATGTGCTTCTCTTTAAGCCATGATGAAACTTTTTTTTTAATATCACCAAGAAGTAAAATCTGCTATTTAGATCATAATGTCTTGGAAAAATATGAGTGATTGATTTTTTTTATCTTAATAGCGCAGTTGGCGTTTTCTGAATACAACTCAATGGAATTGTGGTTGTGAATGGTACTGCATCTTAATGCAGTTCTGCCCTGGCTGAAGCCCTGACATAAAAATTCATAAATTCACCACCTACATGATTGCAGTATGTAAACTTTTGTCTTTTGGTAAGAGTGCACTTCCTCTAAAGGTAAATGTTTCCTTCCTCCTAGGTTGCTCCATCCTCCTGTTGGCCAGTGTGGTGTCCACTCTGGGCGGTCTGGTCTTTGGTTATGAGCTGGGCATCATCTCAGGTGCCTTGTTGCAGCTCAAGGCCGAGTTCAGGCTCTCGTGCATGCAGCAGGAGGCTCTGGTCAGCTCTTTGTTGATTGGAGCCCTGCTGGCCTCTGTGGTGGGCGGCAGCTTCATCGACCGTCATGGCCGCCGAAATTCCATCCTCCTCAGTAATGTCCTGATCCTGATTGGCAGCCTGGTTCTGCTCATCAGCTCCTACCCAGCACTGGTGGTTGGCAGGATCACAGTGGGCTTCGCAATGTGTTTATCCTCCATGTCCTGCTGCATCTTTGTCTCTGAGATGGTCACCCCCGACCGCAGGGGCTTCCTGGTAACACTGTATGAAGCTGGGATCACTGTGGGCATCCTGGCAGCCTATGCCATGAACTACATCCTGTCTGACTCCAAGAGAGGGTGGAGGCAGATGTTTGGATTAGCTGTAGTACCAACACTGATTCAGCTTTTCTCTATATGGTTTCTTCCATCCAGCACTGAGGACTCTTTAAGCCATGACTGCTCTCAGGCCGAAAGAGACCTCATGTGCACCATTGAAAACCAAGAAGCAAATGACTCAAAAGTCAGCTCCAGCAAGGAACACAAGAAGGTGCAATACAACAGCATGTACCTTTTCCAGCATAAAGACAACATGAGGACTCGGACTGTCATTGGTCTGGGACTGGTGCTCTTTCAGCAGTTCACAGGCCAGCCGAGTCTTCTCTTCTACGCCTCCACCATCTTTCACTCAGTGGGGTTTCAGAGCAACGCCTCGGCAGTGCTGGCGTCTGTGGGCTTAGGGTTGGTCAAAGTGATCGCTACTCTGACCTCCATGGTGTTTTCAGACAGAGTGGGTAGGAGGCCTTTGCTAATCAGCGGATGCTCCGTCATGGCACTGTGTCTGATAACCATTGGACTTCTCAGTGGACATTCGTTGATGAATGCTAAGAGGCCTTGTAATTCTGAGGATGTTGTCACTAACAGAACAGCTCTCCCTCATTTAAATGTTGCTAATCTGTCAGTTCTTGATGCACCTCTTGTTGAGAACCACAGACTCCTCAGTAACAGCACACAAGAGGGAGGTGAAGTTCTTGATATAGTTAGACAGAAGCCACTGGAACCTGCTCTGGGATCATCTCCAAACGACCATGCAACATTTGTGAACTGGATCATTCTCATGTGTATGATGGCTGTTGTGAGCGCATACTCCGTTGGATTTGGACCAAGTTTGTATATTCACTCAAAATGTGCTCTTATTCAGAGTTCAGACTAGGCAAGATTTTGAAAATACAACCATATTATCATCTTAAATTAACAAGCATTTTGAAGCTGCTACCACTCCATAATATGCAATAAAATATCATTATCCAACCCATAACCTCACCTTTTCTTGTAGGTTACTAAAGCTTGGAAATGAAGCTCTTTTTTCTTTGTTTTACCAGTGACCTGGCTTCTCCTCAGTGAGATATTTCCAGCTGCTGTCAGGGGAAGGGCATTCGCCTTCACCAACTGCTTCAACTGGGCTGCCAACCTTTTGGTCACATTCACTTTCTTGAATGTTATCGGTAAGGTCCCATACAACACATACAACATGCAACCTTTTCATGGTGGACCTTTTGACTGGTCACAGAAAGAAAAGCGCAGGTGTAAGTGATGACATTAATGATGGTTCTGTTCCATTTACATTTCCCAGTAAGTAATGCCAGTGAGTCACTAATACTAATAATACGGGGGCCATGGAAGCGTAAAGCCTAATGGAGCACAGCCAAAGTAAATAATTACGCCTGTGCTTTTCATTGTCTGACAACTCAAAATGTCTGCTGTTTAAAAGGCCTATTGAACCTGTCTGATTACCTACTTCAACAGTTATGTTAGTCTTGTCTTTCAGATCAAAATATTCTGATCAATTGCCCAGGAAAAAAACAAAACTCTGAACAAGTCAAATGGCGGCCAGCAAAGAGTGAACCGTGTTTTTCATCAACAGATGCAATTGGTCTGTCAGGGACATTTCTTTTGTATGGGATGGCTGCCGTGGCAGCTGGAGTTTTCTTCTACTTCATGCTACCAGAGACCAAAGGCAAGACTCTGGAGGAGATTGACAAAGAGCTGCGTTTAAACAGGTAGGAAATATTTTTCTAATTTTTCCTCTGATGACATAAACATCATCACATCAGACACCACACTGAAACACTGATGTGTGTGTCTTCGGGTCTTGTTTTGTAGGTTTTACCACAGTGTGGAGTGCTGTGGTGTCATCAGCCGGAGAAACACTTCCCCTCAGTACCAGAGAGTGCACTGTCAGGTTAGCACTTCAGGGTGATCACTGTAATTATACCACACTGACCGAAGAAGAAACTGACTGACTTGAAAATGATGATAGCCTGACTTAAGGTAGACTTTATTGATGCACTTGATATTTAAATATGCGGTGTGAAACATGTTAATAAAGTGTGTTTTTTATATTTTGTGATGTGTTGTGATCATAGCAGCAAAGTGACACTCCTTTTGGCATTGAAACATTTTTTACAACATGGGTTTTAATTTCATAGTCATGGCCAATACGTGTTACATTTATTTGGCAACATTGCTCAACACAGCTTTATACTGCAAGTCCAGGGCCGTCCTAATGAGCCTACATGCTCTGGCGTCTTGTCACTCTCATGTGTCAACAATCACATACATAATTAACAGAAAAATAATCCTAAAAAATTATTACTAAAATGAGGTAAATGTGCATATATGTGATTTCGCAGACCTCACTGTTACAACTTTACTTTTTTAGGGTATCTGCAGGTCTTGAAAGGTCATTATCAGTTTCCTCAAAAAAGACCTTAAAAAGTTTTAAATTTAGTTTGCATACATCTAAAATATTTCCTCTTTCCTGCCGAAGTCAGTAATTTCAGTTATAAAATGTTTTGCATGTGATCGCGGGCTTCCAGTAGACATTATACACCTATATACTAGAAGTAGGAGTGGTGCAACAGTCGATTGTGTGTCCTACGAGGCTGTTCAATCCTTCTTAGTGGAGTTGCAGTCAGCACCATCAGACCTGCAGCAAACAATGTCACTACTGCAGCTACAGTAGCTCGGACGCTCATCCACTCACAATGAGTAACTTGCAGATTTAGAAAAAAAGACAATTCATATTTTTTAATTGTGCTATCTATCCATCTTATACCGCTTATCTGGCCCATGTTGCATTGATTAATTATATCATTATGTAGTGTATAGTATGATATATATAGTATTAAATTGCATTCTATGTGGTATTATAAAGGTCTTAAATAGTCTTGAATTAAACTTGGTGAACCTGCAGAACCACAGTAGTTACTGTAGTTTGACAGTTACATTCATTTCCCTTTCAAATCATTTAGTTAATATATAACAGTTTATGTGTGTATTTGTTTAGTCTGTTATCATTTGAGCACTCATGATGCTTGACAACTAAATGAGGGCATCATATTACAGGTCATGGTCACAAGGAGTACTGCTGTGAAAACAGTTGTATGAAGTAAAAGCTGATGATATCTCAGTTTGAGCTTGGAGGCAGCAAATTTATAACAGCCAGCCTGTGTTACAAACTGGGGCGTGTGCATTTAGCAGGCAGGGAGGGTATGATGAAAAGATACTGGGAGGACAAAGTGTTTAATCCAGTGTTTCTGGAATATACCAGTAACAAGAGTCAAGATGTCTCTGCCTCTGCTGATACACTTTTTTTCTTGTGAATCCCAACTTTTTCAAAGAGCAATAATTAATTGCTGGAGTACTGAGTAATCCAATGTTGCTTCTTCACAAGACTGAGATGTGGTTGAAAGGTTTTCATCAAACTATATAAAAGTTTTGTACATCTAGCTATAAAAATGTTCACTCTACTAAAAATGACTGATATTTTTGTCATAGCAAGAATAATACGTGCATGTACATCTTTTGGTTTTCAAATAGCAATGTAACTTCACTTTAGAAAAGCCATAATTTGCACATTGCAAGGTGTTGATGCAAGATAAGCAAGTGTGAGAAGAAGAGTGGTCTGTATGAAGATGACATAAAGCAGTCAGATGTACCTGATAAATAAAACACGTGTTTATTTACACAAATATTTTCAAATACTAGTCTTCTACATAAGGACATAAAAATATATACAGTGATGTAGGGACTCAAACTGCTCCGTTCTCAGGTCAATGTATACATGTTCTGATTTATTTGCATTTTCAGGTTTTGAAATGAAAAAAAAAAAAAAAAAAAAAAAAGATGCATATGTACAGCAGGGTCTAAAACTTACACTTTCAAACTCTGGCACTAAAACACTGGGGAATATTCTACCCTTCAAGTGCTATTCAACATTATAACTTCAAAACTTCCCTCAACATGTTGGTGAAAGCCAATAATCTGGATTACTCGTCACAAAGCTTACCCATGTCACTACACTTCACGGAACTGAACTTTCCTCCAAAACTAACAGCACTTCAGTCACCTGCAGAGAATTATTATATCACGTGATCGTATTCACTAGAACCCACATTGTCAACCTGCGTTACAGCAGCTCCATGAGTAACTCCCGTTAAAACAAAACTCGGTTTGGTCAGTCTCTTCTTCCAACCGACTGAGTAAACTTTGGTTATGTCTTGAAGTAATTCAAGAAAAGCCACTTGAAGTAATTCAAGGAACTGGAAAGCAGCACGTTTGAGAAACCATGTCTTTGAGAACCTGAATGAACCTTACCTGGCTTCTTAAGAGATTATAGTACAACACTAGAGTCGATCAAACCACTTGATGGTGAATGAACCTTATCCAGCAGTCCAGAACATTTCAGTACAAAACAAATAAATGGTAGGTGACGTGACGGGGGGGGGGGGGTCGCATATCAAAAGAAGACTGGTGATCTGGTTTGGTAAGAAAGGCAAGACAAAACTACTCAGGCAGAGAAAGTGTTGAAGTGTCATTGTGTTCACATACACCTGGAGCACAGAACAGCACCAAACACTTCCAAAATGCTGTGATCTGGAGGGTGTTTAGACTCAATCTGAGGGAAACTGATTTGTTTTTGACAATGCTGCAGTAGTAAACTATACAGGATCTGCTCCTTTTGGTCCTGATGGCCAACAGCTCTTTCTTTTGTCTTCTGCTGATGTACTTATTGACCAGTGCCTTCACAATCCAAACTAAAACACTAATTAGCCGTGCACACTCGCTCTCAGACTCGCCACACACAAACACGCACCCCTTTTGTATTCACTACGGCTTTTTGTGGGAGAACGATAGGGAATACCTGTATATTTCAATTACACAGAACATTCATTTCAGATGTCAGGTTAACACGTTCATTCGAGGAGGAAAAAGGAAAGAATGGAAAGAACAGAAAGAACATCTTTCTTTTCTTAGACAACGGCATCCTCCAGCCAGGAGGGTGGTGAGGCGCGGTCACACTGAGTTAGGTTGGATGTGGAGAGGGCTGGCAGAGTGGCACCTGTCTAGTTTTCTCCCCCCCAGTGGTTGTGGTTGTGGGAGAGATTGGGGAGAGAGGGGGGGCTGAGAGTGGATTTGGGTGGGGGTGGGGGTTGGGGTTGGGGGGGTGTCACTGCGGGGCGCCAGCAGCAGCGGGCACCGGGGTGCTCAGGACATTGGTGGCAGCAGACAGGACTGGCGAGCCAGTGAGCGGGCCCAGGGCAGTGGAGGCTGGCAAGGCAGAGATACCTGGAGGAGTGGAGCCACACACGCTGTTAGACAACTAACACAAACCACATGTGCAAAGAGGAGGCAGTGAGCTTCATTATTCTCTAAGAGGAACATTTCATTTGAATTTTACAGCATGTTTTTGCGTGACTGCTGAGCTCTGAGAATGAGGCTGAACTGTTTGTGAACCATGACAAACCAAGCTGTCAGAATTTGTCCACTGCATTGTGTAGGGGTGAAGTTCAATCAAGAGGCAGCACTGATACACATTTACAACAGACAATTTGGATTGCATCTCAATGCTGGCCTTTGTTCTCGCTTCCAAACCAGTGGCTCAGATAATGTGGTTGAACTGTAGAGATACCTAAAACCTGTCTGATCACTCGTGCGTGTACTGTTTTACAGCTCTGCTCCAAGATCTCAGCGAGCTGCTGAGAAAATGATGTCAAAGGTAGTAGTAATAACAATAGTGATAAAATCCTTTTATGCACCATTTGCAGCAACAGAGACATACTGGATTAAAAGTGATCTTGCCATAAATGTTTTATTTAGAACGTGGGTCAGTAGAATGACTTTATGGTATGACTGTGAATGCGTGCGTGCATGTTCTCACCAGTGATCATGCTGGCTGTGCTAACAGCTGTGTTCCCACTGGGCAGGTTAGCTGAACCGGCCACACGAGACTGATCCTTCACGATGGGAACTGTAGGAGCAACAAAAATACATACGCTAAATTCTCATGTAAAAGCTGACATTCACATAGTGGAAGTCTCAAATAATAGCTGGGGGCAGGGCCAGTATGAGTAAAGACATGCTGGGTTAAAAAAAAAATCCAACTAAGGGGCTGGAATCACCTTCTGCAACAGCTCACATGGTAAAAACATATAAAAACACTAGTTCCATCAGTACACCAACAGTCATATTATACTCACTCTGCTCTCTCATTTCCCCTTCTTAAAACACTTGTTTCATCCACATATTCATTACAGTTTTTCCACATTTCCATTTTTCCCCAATCGATGTTCCATCAATAAAACAGAATACTTCCTGTAGATTTTCCACATTAAAAACCTACCAGTAACGGGCAGGATGGAAGACTTTTAATGTGAAAGATCTGCTAGAAGTGTTGAGTTGCCTTCACAGCAGCTTTATATCAGTCAGGAAAAAACAGAAAAGTGAAAGGAATGGAATTAACGGGTGAATGAAAACCATATTTCTATTAGAGAAGAGAAAGTGAGAACAGCAGAGTAACTGTTTCATTAATGGAATTAAGTGCTGTGGAACAACAACAGGGCAACATGGAGGTTGTGACTTTACATTAAATGGTGAACAGGGGAAATGAGTAATAAAAGCCTGTCTCTAGCATAAGCCTGTTCCAAATAAAGGCCCGGCTCTCTTCTGATTTTATTCTTAAAAAAAAAAAAAAAAAAAAAAACTCTTGCTGTCTGTGAGGGCTTACAGAAGTAAGGGTGATCCATGGCCTCACGGGCAGTCAGCCGGGCCTGGTGATCGTAGCGCAGCAGCTTGTCCAGGAAATCCAGAGCCTCCGGGCTGACCAGGTGCTGGTTCTCACTGTGGACGAAGCGCTCCCACCTCTTACGAGAATGCCTGCAGGAAAATAACACAACACTCAGCTCTGACATCGACTGACACTACTGTGATGATCACAACTGCATCAATTAGTCAATCCACAGAAAATCAAACAACTATTTTGATAATTAATGAATCGTTTCAATAATCTTTCAAGTAAAAATGCTAAACGTTTGATGGTTCCGGGTTTTCAAATGTAAGAATTTGCTGCTTTTCTTTCATAAGAGTAAACTGAAGATCTTTTTTGTCTGACTGTTGGGTCAGACAAAAAGACATTTCAAGAGGTAACCTTGGGCTTTGAGAAATTGTGATGTTTTCCTGCTTCATAGAGAAAACAATTAATTGAGAAAATAATAATTAGTTGCAGCCCTAATCATGACCACAGAGCAGCATGTGATAAACATAATGATGCTCTGACCTACTAGTGCAGCGCCTATTGCTTGGCCTCTAGCTGCTGCTTCAACACATAGAAAAATGAGTACTGTTGGTGTGAGGTGTGAATGAGTGTACACACCAATGACATGAAAGAAACTAACATTCTATTATACACAGATGTTATAAATAATAAGTACTCTAATAGTAAATAAATGTATGAGGGCTGCATTTAAAAATAAAATACATAACAGAGAGCTTTTGATAAAATGTGCATCCTAAAATAAAGTGGATCGATCATATTGGATCGTATCGTTTATTTTCTGTGCCTTCAGTTCAGATTTGAGTTTGTATGTTTGCTCAAAAGATTTGTGCTTTGCATGTAAAACATTATGATGTTGCTGTTTCTGTATAGAAACAATAGAGATCTGTTAAATGCCTTCTTTTAATATCTTTAACATTTCTCATCCAAACAACTTCACAGTCGACACTGCACGTCCTTGGGTGCCCAGCAATACACCCACCGAGTGTAAAGTGCATTGGATGATTCGTTCTCGAGATATGCAAAGGACATATATACTGACAGAGAGTCCTTGCTTTATAGTTAGAGTTTAGATTCAGTGTTAATAGTGGTTAGTTCTTCTTTTCAAACGGAAGTGCTAAAGAAACCACAAAAGCGTAAGACAGCAGCCGATTTCAGTAGCAGCTCTCACCTTCCCAGAATGTCGTTGAAGCGAGGTTCCAGCTCAATGTTGTATTTGTCGATGTAGTCGTAGAGGTCTTCTGTCCCCAGAACCTTGGCTATTCTCACCAACTACAGGAGAAAAAAACCAGGAACAGTTTGTCAGCTGTGTTGTGTGCAGTTTAAACAATATAGACTCAAGAGTCATGGGATAAAAATGGCCTTGAAGGAAAACAAGTTATAGCTTTCCGTTAATGTAGCTGCTTGTCACAGTCACAGCCTTCCAACGAAGAAACGTGTGTGTGTAGCTGTGACTGTAAAGCTGCTGACGAAAGTCCATCCGTCAGCTATCAGCTGTTTGAACAGTGGCCACTAGGGAAATGTTATCCTGCCAACCCTGCTTTGTTTACCTGGTCATAGTTGTCATGGCCATGGAAGAAGGGCTCCTTCCTGAAGATCATGCTTGCCAGCATACAGCCCAAGCTCCACATGTCAAGACTGTAGTCATACATCTGAAACACACAGTCAAAGTCTCAAAGGGAGCACAGACAGGATGGGAGCATAATAATCTCATTATGAAATCTTAAAATCAAATCATAAAGCTTAGTAGGGTTGCCGTGGTGGTCGATGTTACACAGTGTTGGGAGCTACACCGATTACATTACTTGTCCACCGCCAATACCATAGTTTTACTTTTTTCTATAGAAAAACCCATTTTATTTCATTTTCGCGTATCAGTGCCCATGTTCATCAAATAAAAAAAACTCCAATTTGTAAAGTATCAAGCGTTTTATCAAAACTTAGTTGGACGACAGACGCTACAATTGTAACCTGACAGAGTCTGCTCCGGGAGCGTCTGCAGCAGCAGCAGCAGAGTCACAGCAAAAAGTAGCAGAGTGAGACGTCTGTTCTCCGTCCTGCTGCTGTAAACGCTAGCTGTTAGCGAGGAGCTGCCTTCAGGTCTCCCCGGGTGTAAGTGCTTGTTTTCAGCAGCAACTCTCCTGCTCTTTGGCTGCTTAGCCTGCTCTCGGTGCATCTCTCCGGATGGCGAGCGAGTTGCTCCGGTTCTGGTTCTAAGCGGCGGGCGTCCTCTGGCTCACCCCCGCGTCTGTGTGCACCACAGCCCGGCTGTACACAGAGGACGACCCGCTGGCAGCAGCCTGAAGCCTGCCGTCACTAACTCTTAAATAAGGGGAAGATCTAAACCACAAATCTACCGTTGAAGATCAATGTAAACGCTCTACAGATGAGCGTCATTGACGAATGTCTTTTTTTTTGGTAAAATGTCCGGTGTAACCAGTAATACCGGTGTTGTCATGAGTTAGTCGGTGGGAAAATTTCCTCACCATGGCAACCCTAAAGCTTAAGTCATATGGAGAACCAGGGGGACTGTTACAAGTATAGTTAAAATAATTCAATGTTTTGAGATGTACCAGCTGCATCACCCTAGTCCCCTCTGAAACACTGAATCTGATAGGAGGGTCTGAGATTTGTGTATGATGGATAAATCAAGAGGAATGAAAAGCAAAGGGCTTTCCTGAAAGACTCTATTCACAAACTAGCAGCACTTCAAACATGCCAAATCCACCAAAAGCATAGCAGTCCTACCTGATAGTCCACCAGCAGCTCTGGTCCTTTAAAGTAGCGGGAGGCCACTCTGACGTTGTACTCCTGTCCTGGGTGGTAAAACTCTGCCAGACCCCAGTCAATAAGGCGTAACTACAGACAGAGACATTATGCTGTTAGCAACCACAAATAGACCATGCATGTATTATTTCTGATTATATAATAATATATATAGACATGTACTTATTTGTCATGTTATTGTACGAATACGAGTCCAAGCATAGAATGACGTAATAACAGCAATAATGATCCAACTTGAACTTTGAACTAGTTACATTTCATAATTCTAATATCTCCAGGTTAGGGTCAAGGTTGTGGATATGGTGATTGTGTTCTTCACTCACCTTGCGGTGTTCATGATCAATCATCACGTTATGAGGCTTCACATCTCTATGCATGATTCCCATGCTGTGGCAGTAGTCTAGAGCCTACAAAAAAAAAAAAAAAAAAAGACAAGTGACCTTGTGATCCAATCCTCAAACTTTTTTCCACAATAATCAAAAACAGCAACAGATTACAAAAAGATTCTGCCTATCAGACAGCACACACAAACATGTTGATGGCCAAAACAGAGGCCTGTACCCAAGCATCTACACAAACCAAGAAACACAAGGACTTCTTTCAGAGGCATAAACTGTTGTGTTTAAGGACTAAATGCTCCAGCACCCTCAGGACGAGTAGAGGTTATAGGTTATGAGCTGAGAGGCATGTGTGAGACAGATGAACTCACCTTGAGGATTTCGTACATGTAGAATCGGATGTCATAGTCTGTCAGGGTCTGGTACAGTTGCTGGAGACCAAAACAAAGTCATTAATATGTTAATGTCCTACATTAAACAGACAGCACACGTTCATGGAGCAGTCACACATCAACCAGAGGGGATGTGCCAGTGATTGAGGATAGAACCAGAAGACGGTTGACTTTCTGGCACCGAAGACATAGCACTGGACTTTCATATTCCTCCATCACATACACACACGTGTACGGGAAAACAGCGAGTATGCCAAGAAAGGAGGGTTTTCATAATCTGACATGACATTTTATAGAGTAAATAAAAAGTTCCGTTCGTACCTTGAAGTCTGTGTTGTTAACATGTTCAAAGACCAAGGCGGGTGTCCGAGACTGAAAAAGACAAAAGTTTTGTATTTATTTTGCTGCTGTATCAACCTACAATACTAAGACCCAGTCAAACAGCAACACTGGCATAAGCTATGTCACTAATGCAAAGTCCATACTAACTAACCAGGCAGCCACACTGTGAGCAACACTTAAGGCAAAGTCCCCACATGTCCATTCATTTCCTGTAGAGATGAGTGAGCGTGGAAACTCTGCCTTGATCTGTGGACGGTCAACGAGCCACAGCTGTCAACAGCCACTCAAATTTCAACAATTCCACTTTCTCTTCTCTTCATCTCAAGCCTGCCAGCTTCACCACTGATGTGGTAGCATTCAGAGCTTCTATACTTGCTGCAGGGCTACAACTAATGATCATTTTTTTTTATTATCGATTAATCTGCTGATTAATCATTTGGTTTATAAAATGCCAGAAAACAGTGAAAAATTACAGTCACAGTTTCCTAAAGCCCATGGTGATGTCACCAAATTGCCTGTTTTGTTCAACCAACAGTCCAGTATCAAAACATGTTGAATTTACCATCACATTAGACTAAGACTGGTAGTAAATCTTTAAAAAAAAAAAAAAAAAAATCACAGGCTGCAGATGGGGAATGTTTGGCGCTTTTTTTCCTTTTCTTAAAAAAAAAAAAAAAAAAAAAAAAAAAAACCATAACATTTTGTAAAAACAATTATTTTTCTGTATATTGACTAACTGATTAATTGATTAAGCTCTTACTAAAAAGGAATGGTTGCATCTATTGTTGGGTTGGTGTAAACATTAAGTCAATTTTTGTTTTTTCCCCCTGCCATTAATTTCCATTTAATGCTCTATGAGTAACACTGTCTAGTTAACTACTTTATTTGAAACTTGTAAATAATAATCAACCCTTGAAAAATACTTGAATAGTCTGTTGAAAACTTCATTGCCGTCAATGATTCATGAGTCATGATCACTTGTTGCTTACAGTGTGAACTAAGGATGCAACTAATGATAATGTTCACTAATGATTAATCAATCGATTATATTTTCTGTTAAATAGTTTTAAGTTACTAGAGCCAAAATCATGTCTTAAAATTGCTTTGTTTCACTAAACATTAGAGACGCTAGAAACAGAAGCTGTTTCTTAATTTTTTATTTTATAAATAACTTAATTCATTTCTCAATTATCAGCTTGGTGAGCAATTAATTTGATGTCAACATGATTGACTCATCATTTTATCACTAATTTAAACTCCTGATAAGGGATGCTTACTAACACAACAGGGCTCTCCCCCGGATTGGGATGCACCGATTCCGAGAGTGATATTAAATATGGGTCCAATACTGACTCAAATAGTTCAATCAGGTATTGTAAAAATGGGGCCAATCTATTCAATTCAAGTCTATGTTTATGTCTACGTGTGTGCACTACATCATGCATCAGCAGCGCGCTGGTAGACCTGGCCATTTTGCTTGAAGGAAAAAGGAGGAAGCTAACAAAAATCGTGTTTTACAAAGTTAGGAAAGCATTGTTTAAGTCAAGCCTGATGTTACCTTAAATCCTGTCCTAACAGCAAGCGAGCATCCGACTATCGTGTCTCATCACGTAACATCGGATGCTCTCTGTCCACACTGATCCCATTAAATATGCACTACTACGTCCAAGTGGGTAGTTCCAGGTCTGAAAAGTGAAGCCAATGTGGAAGTGCCTAAAACCTGCCTTAGCCGTCGCTAAGGCTAAGCCTTAGCCCACACTTTCATACATCCCCAGCTGAATTTTGCCGATATCAGATATGCCAATATTTCTAACTCCATTTTTTTCCAGCTCGCTGAGGAGACTATTATGCATGCAAGCCTAGATTGTACTAAGTATGATCAAGAAAGACAATATATGAAGGAAGAACTTTGACGAGTTCAGGAGCTCAGCATTCAAACTTTAGTGAACCTGCTAAGTGGGTCAAGCAGTAACGTTAGAGTCTTCCTTGAGTTTATTAGACAGACAGGATTAATGTGTAGGATTTCATCTCTAGTCCACACTGCAGAGCAGAAGGTGGCGGTAACGCACTTAATGCACTGGTTGCCAACTGCTGTTATAAACCAAAAAGAAGATTTTTTTCCCTAAACAGAGTGGTACATCCTGTCAGCCGAAGTGTTTCTTATCTGTGCAGCCGAACATAGCAGCTCCTCGACAGACCGTTTCACCCTGGTGGTTCTGGTGCTTCCTCCGCAGGCTCCACTTCACTCAGCTACCGGGGGGACCCGCTGCTTCTTCCCACTTTAACCTGAATAACAAACTGGGGCTCAGTGCTCCGGTTGGATCCTCATGGAGAGCTGGGACTAACGTTAGCTGAGAGGCTAAAGTTAAGTCAGGTTAAAATGGGAAGAAGCAGCGGGTCTGACAAAACAGTCCGTCGAGGGAAGCACAGTCGGGCGGCGACGGAGAGGGAAGAATATATCGGCCTCTCATAATCGGCAGAATTCGCTGATACCGATGTTTCATTTTAGAGCATTTTTCGGCCAATACTGATGACATGCCGATAATATCATGCATCCCTACCTGGAATGATTGAAAAACAATTTTTGTCCAGCAAATCTGTAATGCTACCCAGCCTGGTAACTCAGGAGCTGCTGCTGGTTCAGAGGACAGTGATGCTGTTGATGAGGTCGGAGTCAGTGTGGACTGAATGTGTGGACGCATCACTCTTGTTTATGGTGTGGATTCCTGGTAATTGTCATTATGAACAATGAAGGAAAAACGCCACACTGAATGTGTGAATGGATTTCTGCATTGTTTTTGTTTTTCAATGATTATGATGGCACTGCCATGTTATTATAATGGCACAGCACTGTTGTTCCATTCTTTAGAGAGAGCCCTGACACAAAATAGGAATACAAGACTGTATAGCTTTCTAGAAGCATCTATTTAACTTAAAGCCATAGCTGGCTGAGTACTTACAGACACATATTTCCCAAGCCCAAGAGAAACCGATAAGCTTACGCAGGTGGTGGGCTCACCACGCTAATGATACAGTAATGAGATTTCAGAACCCCAACGCACACTTGTGTGAAATGTAAATCATGTCAGCATGAAAACACAATTTCTACACAATCTATAATTTAAACATGGTCTCTGTTGTACTCACAAAGACTCAAGTACTCTTGCACATCAATATACTATACTTACTACAGGGTCTTTCACAATATCAATGAGGGAGATGATGTTAGGACCTCCACGTAGATTCTCCAAAATCTTGATCTCACGCTTGATTTTCTTTTTCTTCACGGGCTGATGGGAAAGGGATGAGATCAGAGTTAGTCAGATGGGACTGAAGCTAGAATGACATAAAGTAGGCCTGTGCCACTGTGAAGATTTACCTTCAGTATCTTCACCACCACCTTCTCATTATTGGTGATGTTGATAGCCTCAAAGACTTCACTGTACTTGCCACGGCCCAGCTTCCGCACCAACTGAAAATCATCCTGGTTTCTGTGAAGGCAAAGTGACAACCAAACATCAGCTGGGTTGCAGAGCTAAAAAAGCAACATGCTGCAAATGTTGTACGAGGGTCAACAAGGTATTTACCCCCATTCCACCACGTGGGACTCATAGTCCCAGTACTCCCTTGGCCGGTGAGTGTTGACCTCGGTGTACACTCGGGCCCGGCTCGGCACGGGTCCTGACATGTCCGACAGCTTGGCAGAGATGGTGGGGAGACCTTACTGCAGCAGAGGGCGGTTGGAATATGGGGAGGATGGGTGGGAAGGAGGGAGGAAGAGGAGGGAAGGTAGGGGGTGAGGGGGGTTGATCCCAACAGGGCAAGGGGTTTGGGGGGGGGGGGACTTAATCTGAGGATGGGGGGAGGGGCCACCAGGGGCACGGTGGGATAGCTAAAAAAAAAAAAAAGAAAGAAAGAAAGAAAAACTGGTGTGAGAGAAGGTGAAAGATTACACAAATCTGATCCCTGGTTTATCCATGTTGCAGTGGCTACATAACAGGTGGAGGGTGAGGGCTATACTGCAGCTTATAATATTTATATTGTGTGACATCTTAAGGCTTCAATTTAGAATATGAAATGAAGAACAGCCACAAATCCTCACACTTGAGAAACTGAGCCAGCAAAATGTCCCTTGAAAAATGATAAAATAATCCAATCGTATTTTCTGCTGATTAATTGTTTAATAGCCTTGTAGTTTCCGCACTGATCTACTCCACAATTTCTGCTGGTAAAGACAATACTGAGCGGGCTGTTGAAAGGCTAGCTAAAGCTAACAAACTCTCTAATTGCAACTATTTTTAGCTTATACAGTCAAACAATGTTAGCATGAATGCTTTAAATATAGCATGAGTGACCCTGAGACACTAAAGTATCTTAAGTTCTTGTTTATAGGGGAGGGTAAGAAGAGATCAGTAGGTGGATTGCTGGACAATCCACAGCTCTGTGGCACTGTACCAAACTGCCACGTTGAAGGGGGAGCTGCACCTGTGGGTAAGGCTCACAATCTGCGCTCAGACCGAAAACAGCCCTGCGTTAAAAAAACGCAACAGGCTGTGTTGCTTCAGTTACCAGTGAGACATGAAATATGATCCAAACAGAATTTTACAACTCTGGAAAATTATCACAGTGGCAGTCATTTTATTTACAAAGTTAGAGCTATCCACTAGGAATGTGCGCTTACATGTATTTGACTGACCAGTGCGACGCCTTGCTGGACAACATTGCGTTGCAGTCTATCAAAGGTTGAACCAGGTTCAACTCTTTTGTGTGACACAAATGAGGCCACTCCATTGACACAGTGGGGGTCCTGATGCGATGACTCAAAAACCCCCCCCAAAAAAACGCAGGGTCGCCTAGCAAAAAGTTTAACCTGGTTCAATGTTTGCAGGACTGCAAACTGACGTCATCCAGCAACACACTGCGTAGACCAAATACCTGCAAGTCATATTTTTTGTAGATTGCTTTCTAATGAGAATAGCATATTTGTACTGTTTACCTGCAATTGTTGAAATGAAAGATAAAAAAACGGCAGCTGTGATACCTTCATAGAATATTAAGTTCTTGTCTTTGTGCCTTTGTGTTTGGGCTATTATGGACCCAAATAAATATAATAAATAGATGGAATTAATTAATACATGACAATGCCATTTAATACCAAGACAGGTACCAGTGCAGAGCTTACATCAAACTATAACAAAACCTCAGTGCAGACCCATAAATCAAAACAAATTAACTATTCCACATTAAATGATCCACAATTTACCAGCATTTGGGCTTGTGTTGAGCATGAAGCTTCAATTGATGATTATTTTTACTGATTAACCTTGATTACTTATTGATTAATTATGTCTACAGACGTCCTTGTTTTGTAAATTAGCAAAACTGTGCGTAATTCATTTTCTATCGATTGACTGGATCAAGATGAGTATTCATTTTACACAGTTTTAAACATCACCGTTGACTCTCAAACGTATTGATAGCCTGTTGAATTACTAGGGCAGGGAGGGATTACTGGTCTCATTCAAATAGCTAAATCCATTCTTTAACTGTCACACTGCTGACAGAACCATCAGAGCAACTTAACACTTTAAACCCTTCCCAACCAGGTCAAGTATCATGCAGTATCTGGTCTGCCTTATGACAAATACAAACTATACCATATTTACCCTGCATTACTAGGGATAACAAATTAATCAATTGTTATTGTCCTGACTGTCCCGGTATGTGAGGCAAGTTTCAGTGTGAAGTACTGCTGCTTGACAAATACAGGAATTTCCGCTATAATGTTGGCAATATAGATCTTCAGTAGAATGCTGCTTCCTTTCATTTGTCTTATACACTGAATTATTTCACAAGCAGTTACATTAGCTTAAACAATAATCTGCAGCTTGGCTAACACGACTGAAATTTCATAAGACAATGCAGCACCACACTGAAGTTAGCTTCCAATTCAGGGTTAAGGGGAAAGCTGAGGAGAAAGTTAAAGGTGCAGTGTGTAGAATTTTGTAGCATCTAGCAAAACGGACTTCGCAGAAATGGAATATAACATTTTTAAGTATGCTTTAATTAGTGTATAATCACTTGAAAATAAGAATCGTTGTGTTTTCTTTAGCTTAGAATGAGCCCTTTATATGTAAATAGGGAGCAGGTCCCCTTCCACAGAACCCGCCATGTTGCATCGCCATGTTTCTACAGTAGCCCAGAATGGACAAACCAAACACTCGCTCTAGAGACAGCCTTTTGCATTTTTTGCAGCCATCGTAGGTTCTCCTACATGCTTGGAAGGGGAGGGGTATTCAGTTGGTTGCAATCTGCAACCTCACCACTAGATGTCACTAAATCTTACACACTGGTCCTTTAAGGGAAATATAAATAATGATATTTGGTGGCTTATTCTCCATTTTTTACCGCTTACACTTATGAAAAAGAGTGTTAGACATAGTAGCAAAAGCCTTAACACTGTTTAAACCCACTTTCAGATTTGCGAAACCTTTATTTTGCTAACGAAAACTGGAAAAAAAAGGGTGACTGCCAATTGATTGCACTTCTTCTCGATTCCCAGTTTTGATTCCAATACGGTAAAAAAAAAAAAAGTGGTCAAATATTAAGATAACAAAAATATCTTTATTCTTTTAAGCATTTACTCTGACTTTTGTTTCATTAAAAAAAGCACATTCAAAGTCTTTAACTGAACATTCTGCTTTTGTTTTGAATAATTTCTGTCTCATCTTTCCCTCAATAACAGCGTGCTGTCACTGTAAAGGCCAATTCATGGACATGCACGCAGTTCCATTCACCCTTTTTTCTGAGGTCTGCGGACACAGACATGTCACATGTACGCAAAGGGAAACAGGGTTACAGCATGATAACTGTCTCACAAGCACTTTACACAGCATATAAACACAGCCTCTTGTATTGTTTTACACAGTGCTGTTTTCAGTCTGAATGCAGCTGAGGAGTTCCTTTATTGAGCTGTACAACAAGAAAAAGTTGGAAAAGAAAGCAACACCTTAATGACGACAGGAAGCAGTAACTAACATACATACACAGTGTGTCACTGCTTGGTAGCCCTGACTCTACTAGAGGTGCTAGCGAGGTGCTTTCACAGGCTGATGACACGCTCGGGCTAGGAGACCGACGCCGTGCTGCCTTAAATGTTTGATCAGATTTGATGTGTAACCTGATTTATAGCTAATTAGCTTCTCACATGCCTTGCACTTTGCCTTGTCGTTTTCTTTAATAAAGTGACGCCACATTTTAGAGCGTTTTACTGCAGTCAATCTTTCTCTCAGCACTGTCGTGATGTTAGCGACGCATGCTCGTATGTAAACAAACTGACACGCCGTTGCATTGATGCATGACGGAGACAGGTCCTGGAGTTTACAGTGAAACTCTATCAGGTTTAACCAATACATAAACACATTGTCATCTCACCCTACCCGAAGATAGATCATAGTGAGAAAATACCCTGACATCTGTGCCAATCACATCTATGTCAGTAGAAAATGGATGCCACAATGATAGCAACCAGTTACTCATTTAAAGTATTTATGGTGAATACTAAATAATATGCCATACGTATGCCTAGTTAATGTTCCATGACGTGGAGTTTTATATGATGAAATGTTACAATC
The DNA here is from genome assembly GCF_914725855.1 of Thunnus albacares. Lineage (NCBI taxonomy): Eukaryota > Metazoa > Chordata > Actinopteri > Scombriformes > Scombridae > Thunnus > Thunnus albacares. The sequence goes on along the minus strand of NC_058109.1, from coordinate 34,666,204 downwards.
TGCTAATAACTTAAACATGCCAAAAATAATGTAAGTACTATTTGGTTGGTTGGCTCTAAATTTCTGTTACTGATTAGTCAGACTGGCTATGGTGGATAGCCATGTTAGCTAAGGATAGCTCCAATTTTAGCTTTGGGTACATTGTCAGGGGTATATGAAATTACTGTTATTTCAAAAGAATCGCACATATCCAACAGAATGGACGGGAGAAACTTATACATTCCTTTATTTTCAGCGTTATGTTGTGCTATACTGTCAATAAAGACAGAAAAATATATAATTTTTACACATCAGGGGGCGGTACTGGTGTGACAGTTTGATAGTGACCTGCCATTAGGAAACAGTATGTGCCAGTAAAACACGAGCAGCATACCATTCTAGGGATTGGCATATGCAGGTGTTCTGTCAAAATGTGCTACCTATCGAGATGTGCTACTTCTGCGCATTTACATGACCCACAATGTTGGGCTCTGTTTCTGCTCCCATTAATCTATGCTGTCAGGCATGCTATCCAGACATCAGCTGATGGTGAGCAATAAATACAGATATTTTAATAGAGTATTTCAACATGATCTCCATGTTCTTACAGTATACATGGAGTGAGTAGTGGTGTAATATGAAATGATTCCGTAGTGGGAGCATTACTTTATAGAGGATATCGGTCTGTCAAAATACGCTATGCGTGGAATCTTAAATCATGATATTATGATAGAATATCAAAATATGCTCCCCATATCATATACTTACAGTACACTTACCCCTGTTTGTAATCAAAATACAAATAAAGAGGTCATAATATTGTGACAGTTATACTTTTATGTGATATACACAACTGGAAACGTAAAACACATAAGGTAGCATTTTTCGATAGGTATCGATTCGCGCAACGGTAGCATAAATCGTCAGAACAACGGCATATGCAGCTGAACCACTAGTGGCATACCATCAGCCACTTCTCGATCTCGGCGTCAAGTAGCAAGATTCGCCAGTTAAGTTACAACTCCATGTGGCTCTATGACTGTGTCATATAATGAAAAATTCGCTATATGCTAACTAGAGTTATACAGCCAGGTTAGCAGCTTCATAGCCATCTTGTATAATTTAACGTGAAGCTCCGCGCTACGTGCGCATTGTTTGCAGGTCATTGGGTCGCTTGCGCAGTCGCTGTTAACAGCTGACTCACACTGTAGCTAATTTAATTGATTCAATATAATTAGCTATAATAAGTCCTTCACACAACCGGGGATAATAGCAGAGCAGTTTGCTACTTAACATTATAGAGTGAAATCTTTGGCTAGCCAACGTTGGCTAACGTGATAACATGATGCCGTAAATGAGCGTAAATCAACGGATCATACAGAGTGCTTCGTTGTCTTTCTCTTCCTTTTCTTTCTCTTCCGAAACGTCAGGGCGAAGTTATTCACAAGTCTCCATTGACATTAATAACTCGATGATTTATTGCTTTTAATCCGCAGACACACCGTCATACAACAACCTTTTCCGGATCGACCGGATTCATCCAGGTTGGCTAACAGCTAACTTAGCGAGACCATTCAGCACTAAATAAAATCAGATTATAACTTATACAAAACGCTCCAACAGTAATCTGTCACTGAGAAGCTCAGTGATGGGTGTATAAATTTAGTGGACCAGTGTGAGTGTAACGTTAAAACTTACTAAGTTAGTAAATTAGGTACAATTTATAGCTGTTTCCGTTATCAGATATTCCGTCGACAATTCGCTTAATAACTGAAGATTTACAAGACGTTGACAAATAACTTTCAGGCAGTGGTTAACTATTTTAGCTGTAATTTAATGTAACGAAAGCCCCAGCCTCAATTAGCTGGAGCACCTGGCTGGAAGGCTGTCGGTGAGCAGGTGTTGCTAACTTCTCGGCCTGCTAAGCTAAGCTAACGTGGCTAACAGAAGCACCACAGAGACGATGAGTCGGTTTTATCAACAATAGCAACACGTTGGGTTACATATTTACCCCCTTTGATCAATTCGACGACCGAAATGCTTTCCAATAAGCTCAGTTTGGTCAACCCAGCGGTCCTCGCCTCCCTCCGTCGCCGGTGTGTGATTTCTGCTGTATCAGAGACAATATGGCTGACCGCCGCCACCTCCTCCGTCCCCGAGTACTGCAACGGAGCCCGCGGAGGGACACGCTTCTGCAAGGTCGCGGACCAACCAAAAAAAGTGAGAACAAACTTGTCACTGTCACGTTTGTTTTGACTCTGTACTCACTTACTTTAGTACACTGAATGTCTTTTGTGGCCAAACAGCGACATATTCTTAACTGGCCAAGTCAAGCTCTAAAGCCTGAAGAGCAGTCTGAAGGCGAGAGGCCCCAAAACTCGCAATAAGTGAAGATAATACATTTTAATGATAATAACGTTACGTTTAATTAGTACCGCACTTTTCTTTCATAGTGAAACTCAAAGTACTACAGTATTAATAACATAGAACGTACAGCATAAAGAAAATAAGCATAATAAGAGTTAAGATGAAGAAGCCTGCCTGAATACAAAGGTCTTTAAGCCTTTTTTTTTTTTTTTTTTTTTAAAAAGAGAAAAAAAAAAGAGACTAGGGTCTATGCTGCCCAGATGGTTAGGAAGGCTGTTCTACAAGTGTGGACTGTATATAAAGTGTATGAGATGCCTGCAGACCTCCAAGTGACTACAGAGGAAACATTTCCAGTTACTTTACTTTGTTCTATTTGGGATACTATTAAAAAAAAATCCTGCAGTGATCAGCTGAGAATCACTTCTTTCATCTCAAAGTCACTGTTTCAATTAAAATACAACATGCTGGAGTGCAGAAACGATCACAGAAATGTGTCACTGTCCTAATGCTTTATGACTGCACTGTACCACAAAACAAGCAGCAACCACCACTATTGAACACTGAAGCCAGTGTTGGAGGGGAATTGAAGTGAACAGGAAAATTTGCAACCTCTCTCTGGGAATATAATGTCAATAGTTGTTCCATAGAATATTCAGCTCTCAGTAGCTCTTTTCATTTCTACATTTCTCCCCTCACAGTCAATATTACTAATTAATAAGTGAACATTTGAAAAACAGAAACCTTCACTTAAAAACTGAACTGACAGAGGTATACCAGGGGTGTGTTCCTCTTGATTGACAGGTATGTCCGGCTATCTCTCTCAGCTGTGGTGGTTACCACTTGTTCTTCTGGAAAGTTAAGGATGACATCACATCATAGACATCACACTGTATGTGCTTAGTTTTTACAGTCCATTGTGTAGGATGTTCTTCATGTCAAAACAGTACCTGGAGCCTTGGTAGGAGGGTCAGGACCCAGGTAAGTTGCCATAAGGTAATGTATGTAACACACCGTTAGGCAGGTTTTGGCCCATAGTTCAGAAAACACAGATTCAAAAAAATCAAAATCAAAAGACCCTTTAAATAAATGGTTTTATGTTGAGCAAACTCAGGGAAATGATACACTTTGTTACTGACTGGCACAAGGGATGGCTACATCATTCATAGGTGAGTGTATATTTACTGTTATAATAGTTTAACAAATCAAAATTGAGAATCAATATTTAGCTTTTTTTTTTTTTTTTTTTAAATCGGATGGAATCCCGGCTATGTCCAAAAGGGGGCGACTCTTTCTCTGCTCATCTTTCACACTGTACTAGAACACATCATCTTACAACACTGCAACAAAAAGGGAGAATATTTGTAAGAGGTGATCAGGCTTTGCCATCAGGTTTCTAAGACTTGTTAGACCTGCTTTAGGAGTTCAGTGTTCATGATCTTACTTAACTTATAGACTTACTTTGACATCATGATGTTTTATTGTCATTTACTTCCCTTGTACATTTCCATAGATTTTCAATGTCTCATCTGACTTGCTCTTGTTCATCAGTTTCATGTTTTTTCTCTTTTAAGAAGTACCTTGTAATCGTATTTTTAAAAATTCTAAACAAATACCATGACTTCTGTACTACGACTGTTATGAGATGTTTTTGTAGTTTTTGTCATCATTATTATTATTAAATATGCACATACATAGATAACTATGCACATGCAGTATATGTCCACATGTAGCCAAAATAAGGCTTTTTCTTTGAATAAAAAAGTATTTCCTCTTGCAGTATAAAACACCAGGGTGTGTTCAAGGCTGGATTAATAACTGAGAAATGTGAGCAACTGCCTTAGAGCACCAGACCCCCAGGGGCCCAAAAAGCCCCACATTACATTTTTTGTCAGTTGGTTTATATAAATTAATTAACTGCTAATTAGTTTTAAAAAAACATAAAAGTACAGTATGAACTAAGGTCCGGCATTAGTACATAATCTTGTGGCACTGTTTTGTAGAGGGGCCCTGTGTCAAATCTAGTTTTAAGATTTGAATTGTTGCAACTTTTATTGTGCTCACATAGTCCTTATTCCTAAATGATGTTATTTTATTTTTTACATTGCCCTTCCCCCTAGGAGGCGACAGGGTATTCCCACAGTGCACAGGGGGAGCAAGGGGGTCAAAAGAGGCCCATCAACAAATTTTTGCCCTTGGCTATCCCTACAGGTTAATCCGGCCATTGGTGTATAAATGTTTATAAAAACAGTAATTCCTCTCCCTTTTGTGCCAGTAACCATTAAGCCATAATCAGATGAGTGACATGTAGGAAATGGCACGAGTCTCATTTTGGCATTGCTCAACGAGAAACAAAGTTCAGATGTCACTGTGGTGTTGTGTTTAGAGCTAGAGCCGTCACACTCATTCTTCTTCACCACGCAGCAGGCAGGTCGAAGAGGTTGTTGGGGGCAGCAGGTTTCTGTCAGCGAGACTATTCATTGTGCTCTTTGGGGCCTTGATTGAGGATATCCTCTAAACAATTGCTCTGGGTGCTGAAACTGGTTCAAAGTTTTCAGGCGTATATTCTTCCTCCCATCCATCTCCTAGTTACAGAAGGCTCCCAGCAGCGAACAATTGCATTTATTGGCCCCAAGATCGTTTTTCATGTCTTGTTAAAATTCAGATCCACAAACTTCCTTACTCAAGGGAGTTTTTCCAATGCAGTGTCACAACTAAATTAATATATGTTGCTTTGTGTGGGGGGTTTTTGACAGAGGGGACAGCTATCGCCTAAAAATCTCTGCCAGATACAGGCTACCTGATTACTTGCAGTAAAGTCTAGGGTTGAAGGGAAGTGCACAGAGCAGTTTAAATATATGTTGGGGAAAAACACTGGATGTGGAATGTATTTGCCCTTTTCAGAACCAGCTTTATTGTTTGTAAAAGGGATTCAATTTGGTAGGTTGCTCATACAGCATGTGTGGAATGATATTAAAAGAATGTCAAAATAGGGAGCAGGTTTCGTTCAAAAGTAAAGTATGTCACTATGGCAAAGAAAAAATGGAGTTTCACACCCAAGAAAGCTTGGGATGATGGACATCGGCATGCTGCGGAAGTCTGCCTCTTTCCTCCTTCAGAGCAGTCTGTGCACACATAGTGTTGTATTATTTTAACGGGGAGAAATCGGGCCTCAGATTAGTCACCTTTCACCTCTTCATTAAGGACCACCGCCCTAAGACCGAGGCAGAGCGCAGGAGCAGGAGCCAAGGAGAGAGCAATCAGAGCCCTGCCCTGGTGGACTGATATTGTCTGTACTAATGTCTCAGGTCATTCCACCACTTCCTCCCACTGCATGTTGGGAGGGAAACAATAGTCCCGAGAGTGTCCGCTGCGGAGAGGAGAGTGTGTCAACACCATCGCCCATACAGAACACACGCCCACACACACTCATCTGCACTGTTAGACCGATATGTCTGTGTGGCGATACTGGCCTTTGATTTGAGTGTATCAGCAGGAAGGGTCCTTCACTTATGATATATGATAATGGACATTCCTCACTGACTGCAACTCGTAATGAAATGTTGCTTATTTTCCATATTATAAAGGTATTTTGTTGCTTTCAACTGCATCTGGACAAGTGTCAGCACATGATCTAAACGTTTTTAAATCTCACTGTGACTATAGGCCCATCTGAACTTGAACCCTTGTTCAACTATGACCTTGTTAAACTATGACTACGATGACATCTGCAGTTGCACCTGGAATTTTGCATAACACACTTTGGGCCCAGGGTGCGATCACCATAGTTCGATGCTGAGTTCAATGCTGAAGGTTCAAATCTGTCTTAAAACAGGTCTGGTGACTGTGTGAACATTGAAAAGCGTGTTTTTTGCTTACTGTACTCATTCTTCCTGTTTGTATTGGCTGTGAAGAAATCAATTCCTAATGCGCTCCCAATGTCAGAGATGAGGGTCAAAATCCACAGTCGTCATTTGGTGCAAAAATATATTCCAAAGTTTGTCCAAAGTTAATATGAGGCTTCAGTAGAGTTATTTTGTATTACTACCCCTCCTCTGCAGCTCAACAGAGAGGTCAGGGGAAACACTTGAACTAACAAGACTCTAACATTCGAAGATACTCACTTCATTTGCTGAAGCCTCATATTAACTTCAGATTATGTTTTTCATGGAACAAGGCAAGGCAAGTTTATTTGTATAGCACATTTCAACAACAAGGCAATTCAAAGTTCTTTACATAAAATATAAACGGCAGACAGAATGTAAAAGCAACAAAAGGCAACATAAAAATACATTTAAATACAATTAAAGTGTTAAACTGGAAATAAAAATAAACTAAAATAGAAAAAGACAGATAAAACGGGAGAGTAAAAGTTACAGTGCAGTGTAAGATATTAATGAAAAGCCTCAAGTCTGATGTAATAAAAGGCAGCAGCAAACAGAAAAGTCTTCAGCTGTGCTTTAAAAGAACTGAGAGTTGCAGCAGACCTGCAGTTTTCTGGGAATTTGTCCCAGATATGTGGAGCATAAAAACTGAATGCTGCTTCTCCATATTTAGTTTTTACTCTGGGGACAGAAAGCAGACCTGTCCCAGACAACCTGAGAGGTCTAGATGGTCCATAATGTAGCAGAGATGTATTTTGGTCCTAAACCATTCAGTGCTTTATAAACCAACAGTAGTATTTTAAAATCAGTTCTTTGACAGACAGGAAGCCAGCATAAAGATCTGAGAACTGGAGTGATGTGATCCACTTCCTTAGTCTTAGTGAGGACTCAAGTAGCAGCGTTCTGAATCAGCTGCAGCTGTCTGATTGATTTTTAAGGGAGACATGTGAAGACAGCATTACAGTAGTCAAGTCTACTGAGGATAAATGCATGGACAAGTTTTTCCAAATTCTGCTAAGACATAAGTCCTTTAATTCTTGATATATTCTTAAGATGATAGGAAGCTGACTTAGGACTGGAGATTTTGACCACAATCACTTACATTAGAGCCATGTTAGGAAGGGATCTTGAAATGGCCAGTATGGACAGGAGGAATAATTACTAATGACTCTTTCAGTGACTCTTGTTTAAAGACAGACTTTAAAACATTGGAACGTTTCCTACTGCTGCAGCTCTGCATCCACATTCGTCATAGGTTGTTGGTGTTTTGGATTTCAATTTTGAAATGGCCTCTAACAGAGTTTTGTTCTACGGTGCATCCATTTTTACAAACTTCTTTTAAAGAAATTCCCATAGCTATGTGTTAGTATCAGCCTTCAAATATTAATATCAGTCAAACCCAAAGACTCATTCACAAGTACACACAGACACACACACACTACTGTGTCTGGCCCAGTTAGTGCCTGTTTGGCTGCTGTAGAGGATTAGGTTGCTCCCTGCTCTCCCACTCCACCCATCAATGGAAAACAATCATAAAAATCGGAAGCAGCCTATCCAAGGCCGCTGTCCCATGAAAGGGCCCGCAGTGCGTGTCCGATGGCGATTATCTCCTCTGACAGGCCGGCTGGCCTGGGGAACTATGGGGTTGAACAAGAGGCAGTGAGTGGGCGGAAGGTGTCTGCCCTGTCAAGCAGTTGAGCTACAGCACCATAAGGGTCTGTTTAGGGCTAAGTGTGGTGGAGGGGAACTGTATCGCAATCTTAGCCCTTCCTATTTGCCCCATGGTATCCTCTACTAATGCTTACCAGATGGAGCTCTGGATGGAGAAGATCGGGAAAGCGCCGCTGAGGACTTTGACAGAATAATTTATGTTCAGATGGAACTTTATTCTGTCCTGTGCGGGGATATCTGTAACTTTAATGAGAAACCACAGCAGTCATAGGTGGTTGCTCAAACTTTTCTACATACCTCTTGTGTATATAAAGAATTCCAATAATATAGAGAAGATATGAACTTTTCTCCCTCTGTCTCACCACTGCATTTTACTATCCTAATTTGATTACTTTTTTGTCTTTTTTTTTTGTCAAAGGCACTTTTCTGCAGGTAGCACTCAGACCTATTATCACATAGTCACTTATGTTAGTACTTATGCCTATTTATGCAGTGATTTAGCCATTTCAGGTCATGTATACATGTTTCTTTTTCCACTCCATGGTGTCACAATTTTTGACATCCACACATTGTAATCAGTGAAATTATATATGTTATTTCTCATATTTTACTATACATATTTATTTACACTTACTTGTTACATGATAAAGAGATGTATTCCTTACATTTTCAATTGTTTTAGATTTTAATTTGTTTGTTTGTTGTTATCTTTAATGTAACCCACACACGCACATTCCCATTCAGTGAATTCTTTGTAAAACTGCTCAGTGACTCACACTGAGAGTTTTGTTCAGCCATGTTTTCCCACCCAGGAATTAAAATAAGCATCAGCTGAGCACGGTGGGCCATCTGGGTCCCGATTGATGTCAAAGCTGGCACTGACCCAGGGCCCTGGGCCCCAGAGGGAGGGCCTCAACAGGGTCGAGCACTCAGGCCTTTTCCTTCCTGTTCCTCTATGACATCTTCCTGCCTGGGGGGGCCTCTGGGAGCCATTGAGCGGTGCTCCACCAGGCCCTCGGAGCTGCAGGATAAGCTCACACAGCAGCTTCTAATTAGGCTTTAGCACTGACAGGTGGAGAGAAACTGAAGGGTTGGGATGCTTTATGCAAGCGTGCAGTTATTTGTGCTGCCCCGGAGGACTGCGAGTGCAATAACTTTCTTCCAGAGGGTGTACCTCCAAACATCACTTCAGGGCTGATTTAAAGGATTCAGTTTAGTCATAACCGTGTTGTCAAATGTTTAAAATGTGCTATAAATCTCATGGTTGGTTGTGATTAGGGTGTTGCACTGCACAGTAATGAGTAACTTTTGAGTGCTTATGACAGACATACATAGGCCCAAGGTATCGTAAAGTTTTGCAGTGTACACAGATATGCTATTCTCAACATAAACACATACACACACAGACGTATCACATGCACCAATGATGGATTTCTATGAAAGCACAGCTTCTATAGAAACATATGAACACTTCAAGTATAGTGAAAAAAATGGATTGATAGGAATGAATAATGCAGGAGATCTAAGCAGATCAACCATTACAGCTTCTACTTTGAACAAAACCCCTCTATGATTCAGTCCCTGACATACTGTAGATATTACACTATATTACATTATTAATGATCATATAGATTTTGCACTTTTTGTCCATTTGAAATAGCTTATCATTTTTGGTAATGCACTTATTTACTTTCTTAATAAAAGTTAGATGAGAAGATCGATAATGACTCATATTTGTATGATAAATATGAAGCTGCAGCTAGCAGCCAGTTAGTTTAGCTTAGCACAAAGACTGGAAACAGGGAGCCTTGAAAAAGCCCAGCACATAAACCAAAACTTGTCATTTTTATGTTTTGGCTTTTGTATGGGTTAAACAAACAAGATGTAACGTGTTAATCAGTGAGTTTTAGAGGAGCTAGTAGGTGGATTTTGTTATCTTTGGACAGAGCCAGGCTAGCTGTTTCTACCTGTTCTCAGTCTTTGTGCTAAGCTAAGCTAACCAGCTGTTGGCTCTAGCTCCATATTTACCGTATAGACTTTAGAATGGTATTGAACTACTGATCTAACAAGAAAGCGTATTTCCATAAAAGTTGAACAATTCCTTTAACACTGCTTTTTTTTTTTTTTTTTTTTTTTAGAAAAAATACATTTTTCAGTTCATTTCACTCTGAAATCAACTTGCAGAGACTTCAGACTTGCTTGAGTGAGGTAATCTATCACAGTGGACATCTTGTCTACTTTTATTTTAACCACATTATTTGATTGTTGCAAGGTAATTTGGTGCAGATTTTTCATATCAATCTGCTGGCATTCGAGTTTTAAGTACCTCTTTAAGTCCTCTGAGCACATCTAATTAAAAAGTTGGATTTCTATCTATTTCTCTGCGTGTACACAGATTCTCACACATCCCACAGTGCTGCTCTCCCGGTGTGATCTATAACATTAATTCATCAGCAGCTGTGTTTGTCTGGACACAGGGTGTTAGGTGATATTAGCTGTGACTGATCAACACCACATGTGGATCCCAACCCGGGAGATTTACTACCAGAGCACAGTCATGCCAAAGATCAGCCCTCAGATTTCTGTATTTTCCTAGATACTGGCTCCAAATATCCAAAATGAATGGAGAATTAGCTACCCCAGTTTCAGTTGGATTCAGGAGAACTAGGAAGTGCTTTTTCTGTTCCAAACATGAGAATGCACAGATTTATGAACTTACAAATATGTTTTGAAACACCAAGCTTTACACTCTGCTTCTTCCTTTCTGTGGTTGATCTTGTTGGCATGTGTCCAGCAATGTGCTACAGTCCCTGATGGTCCCCATGAGTAATCATCAGTCACCACAATAGATCCAACAAGAGTAATTTGTGTCTTTCCTGTTTTGCCTTTACCTTTTCCCAGAGTTGACTCTGATTCATGCCTTCCTAGCTGGCACTCTGCACCTACTACCACCCTGACAAGGCTCTGTACAGTCAGATACTGCTGGGATACAACAATTTTAGAGAGAACCCGCTGAGGAAAAGAATGATTACTTCCTCAGTTGAGATTCCGTGGCATTACTCAGACAGGGAAGGTAAACCTCTATTGGAATTCCCCGTAGGTTTCCTCTTCTGAACGGCTACAGGCAGAAGATTCCAACAACAGAAATAATATGAGGTGCGTATGGTTGCACAGATTGCTTTTTTCATCTTCACTTATCTACAAACTACAATCTAAAAACTGTTTTACTAGTTTGTATGTAGCCAAGCAGTTAGATTCAGTTTGATTTGCTCAGCTTTGAGATTTCTGCCTCCACCTAAATACAATCTATCACAAAACACATTGTCAAGATTTTTCATAGGGGCTCTTACTTTGTTAGGAAGTATTCCAGTGAAATTACACCTTCTCTGGGAAATGATGGTAATTTGTTGTTGTTGTTGTTGTTTTTTCAATGTAATTTTTCAATGCTGTGAGCAGCACAGACGAATCTTCCTCCCAAAACTCTCAGAGATGGATATCTAAAAACCCAGATGAATAAAACTATCTGCATGGTTAGATACCATGGCTCACAAAGCTTTATCCATTCAAACTAAAAAAGCACATCAACCTTTGAACAGCTTCAACACACAATACTTTTAGGAATATATTGACAACAAAATACTTGAAAACCATATGTATGTAAAAATAAATTTAATTTTAAAGTAGATTACAACATGTAATGAAAAATCAAAGTAGTGTCCCTTAAGCGGATGGAGCAGTCTTTTCCTCTCATATATTATTCCTGAAACTGCTCAGCTGTAGGAGTCTGTTTGTGAGCCAAGCTTCTCCAAAACATACTGGTTTAATCTTAAAGAACAACCCAAACATATGTGGCAGTTTGTTTCATCAGTATCTCGCCCAATACAGTATGTAATGAGGGGATAGGCACAAAAAGCATCTCTGTATCTCTAGTAGAGCCATCTGTCATGCTAATGTCTTAGCATGCAGTATTAGTAAGGTCCATTATTAGGCAATATAAATTAGCCTACTTGTAATTTCACATCACCTGTTAACTTGTTCCATATAAAAAAAAAAGTTTCAATCAATCTCAAAGTGATCATTGCTTCAACTTCTGTGTGTTGAATTTGGATCACAGATTGTGCCTTTAAGTAATCATAGGTGATAAGCCTGATCCAAAGTGCTGTATGATTATGAACCTTTTAGCAATCCAGACTTCATGTTGTTTTATGTTCAATGGCTTATAGATTTTGTACTGCTGTCAACAATTTTTTTAGCATTCATCAATAGGTAAGTGCATATAAACAATGCAAAGACATGTCTGACGTTACTTACTTCCTGTGTAAACAAGAACATTAGGCTAGGAGAGTTGGGGGGGGGGGGGGGGGGGGGAGGGTGTTCAGCTGCTAAAAGTTCATCCTTTGTGTAGAATGTGACTGTATATTTAAAATGTCTGTCAGGTTTGTCATTCCGATGAAAAGAACATCCAACCCTGTGGGTGCTTCAATCGCTACTTACTTGCTTTACAGTATCTCCTGATGATATTATAAAATAAAGCATTAGAATGCACTGTATCTGTATCTGCTGGTGAGACACGGCCTGTTTTGCTGCCATCATGTCTCATCTTGGGTGAAGTGACCAATGAGGCAAACTACCGAAAAACCTGAGTAGTCCTCTAAGACTGTTGCTGTGCAGAGATGTCTCTAGAGTCTATGGCTGCTGGAGGTTTCCCCCAAGCTCTGCTCTGAAGAGAAGTTCCAATCCTGCTCCAAGTCAGACAGTTTCATCTGCGACTTATTTGTCTCGCACCACCTCCGTGCATTTTCACACAATCTCGTCTGTCCTTCACCTGTGAACAAAGAAGGAAAATACTCTGTCAGTTCAAAGGCCACTTACCTATAGGAAATATCTTAGACCTTAACACAATTTCTAAGTTCAGATGTTTTGATGTACTTTCTTAAGAGCATATAAATAGGTTCTATGCAATTACATAGCTGCCTTGAATGATTAAAAACACTGTTTGTCCTTTAAAGGATATCTCCATGCACTGAATGATATGACACCTATAAATAAACTAAATCCCAACAGAGAGATGTGAACACCAAGATGGATCACGTCCATTTCACTGAGATCCATGCAGCTCATTCGAACTCCATAATGTCACATGACCTCCCTCTAAACTGCAATTCATTCAAACAGTTGATGTACAGATAAACTGATGAAAAAGTCCAGTCAAGCTATTACTGGGTTACATTTTTTAAACAGTATATCTGTAAAATATAAGACAATTTTCGTATGAAATTCATAGCTGTCATGTCTAAATTCTGAAATACAATAGCATACAAATATGACAGCAGATGTCACACCAGAATTTCTGTCTTCTGCTATCTTACAGTTCAGGTAGCCTGCACTACTTGAAACTAATGTTAATTCATATTTACATTTGTTTCCTAGTCTTCCTTTATTTTATATAACTGGTGATTTGAACACACTGACCAGACCTCATCCTTACACGAAGACAACAATTATAAATTTGCCATTTAAATGCTTCCTTGGTTATCAGGGCAGAAACACTGTAAAATATTCATGAACATGTATGGACTTCGACATGCTGAACCTCTATCGAATAGGTTTTGTCAAAATAATCCCACCGTAAATTTTGGAATTGGCAGCAGATTGATATGGAGCCTTAGTTGTGTATTGTGCAGGAGGGTGGTGCAGGAATAAGAGGTGAACTGTAGCCTTAAAAGTTGAAGCTGTGCTGTAATCATATCTACAACATTAAACGCTGAAAATTTAGAAAAAACTCTAAAATGTTGTATGTTTAATTTGAACGCTTGCCGATAAGAAATAAAGTTTTAAAATGTGTAATTTTGAGTGGGAGGTTTGCGTAAAATATGAGACAAGTGCCAGTGTGTTGTGCTGTGGGCGTTTAAGGGCCCGTGTACTTAATATTTTACCCCTTTCCGTTGGTTGCTGAGGCAGAATGTGCAGATAGTCCGGGGCTGTTTGCCGTCTCCACTGCCCTTCACCTCCTTGTACACGGCACTCAGGCACGGCTGACCGTCCTTCCTCCCGTCCCCGACCACCAGCACGTTGGCCAAGTGCGAAATATAGCTGGACGCCAGGCGCAGCGTTTCGATCTTGGAGAGTTTTCTGTCCACCGGTTCCGTTGGGATCAGTGTCCGCAGCGCCGTGAAGGCCGTGTTGACGTTCTGGGTCCGGTGTCTCTCCCTAGCGTTGGCGGCGTTCCGTTGCCGGACCACCACACCGCCGGACTCCCGCGGGTAACTCTCCACCGGAATACCGCAGCAGCCGTAGCCCTGGTCGGTGCTGCCGTCGCTCTCGCTGCGGTTCCCCTCCTCGTCGTCCGACACCAAGGTCAGGTCAGCGGGGTAAGAGAAGGGATGTGTCGACACCGGCCTCAGCATAGTGAAAGCCATCATGGGTAAGCAAGTGTTGCACAGGGGAAGACCAATCCCTTATTTTCAAGTAGAAAACAGCTGCATGTAGGCTAGATAAGAGCCGTGCGTAAAAGTAACTCCAAGGTTTAACCAGCCCTGCAGAAGTCCCCAGTTTGTTTTGACACTTCCCCATAGGATGGTCTAGTGTGATAGTCATCACGACAGGGAGGGTTCTTATAGCAGCAACAGTCACCCCTCAGCTGTAAGGGGGAGGGGTCGAGCACATGTAGGGGCTCCCATCCTCCCAAATGTTTTGGTCCTAAAAATCACAGACATGTGGGTATGACAAGGTGTAGACGCTTAGGCTATATCTTAACCCAGATGAGCCCTAATGTTAACCAATAGTTTTTATGAGTGGAGAGAAAAAAAAACATGCACTGTAGACATTTATTGCATTTTTTGAAACAGAGACATTCACTTTAAGCTGATTGTCCAGTGAAGAAACATAACAAATGCAGATGCTTCCATACAGATCTCAAAGGTTTATTATATGATTTGAAATATGAGTATGAAAAATGCTGTGAACAGTGGTGGAATGTAACCAAGTACATGTAGCCTACTCAAGTAGCCTAGTCATTTTTAGCAGGCTATTTGTACTTTACAGTATTTCCATTTCATTCTCCTTTACGCTTATAATATTGTCCTTCATACTACTGTTGCTGTAATTTGCAGATAAAGATTTTACAGACAAAAAAAAATACACTCAGTTGCCATTTTATAGGGCTCTGGCTAAGACTAATGCACAAAGGTGTTTCATATTAATGAGGCTAACTAAATATAAGAAGCATTTCCCTGTATAAAGCAATACAACTCAATTGTGGCACAAATTAAACTTCAGCCTCCAACATGACCGTAAAGTTGAATCAACGCCTCTCTAGAGCAGTTTAACAAAAACTATAACCTTCATGAAGGCAGGATTTCTTACAGGGCTGTTGCATTAGGGACTGAAAATTACTACGGTGGGGTCGGGGCTGAACCTTAAGGTGCACTTTGTAAAAAGGCCCTCCCTAGGAATATTAATATTTTCTTTGTATCCTTCCCTTGACTGAAGAGAAAATTGCATATAGTGTGGATCCTGTGTGCAGAATGTGCACTTATAATACTGCTAAGTTCTGTTTTTGTGTGCAGCCAATTTAGTTTAACACACCGCATAACATTTCTAATATCTGGCTGACTGAGGAAGAACAGCCGATGAAGTGTTTGTTCAGATTACTTTGGCCTGAAGAACTCCTGCTGCATTAATGGACTGATTAAGGTTCTGAACTGTAAATAGTCAACGTGTGTCATGTAAATTCACCCATTTGTAGAACAAATTGGCAAAGTGTGATGCTAAACCGTCATTACAAGTTAGTTTTATACACATTTAAATTTACTGTATGTCTGCTGCAGATATATTGAAGATGGGAGCTTTCTGCACTTTCTGGAGAGGAACTGTTCAATCACTAGTAACTACAAATAAATATTCATGTCTGTTCTTTTTCTCAAAACTGAACCTATTAGCTTGTGTTTTACCATGTTGAAGAAAATAAAACCCTTATGAAAAGACAAGATTGTTGTCTTTCACATTATGGTAAAATGCACCTTTATTACTTTTGGCCCACACAAAAGCTATTTCTTTGATGTAACAAGTTTTTAAACTTATTTCTTTCTTTCTACAATAAATCTCACAAGAAAAGAATGATATAGATTATAAATCTGTGATGAGAAAAAGTTAAAAGAGCCTCCAACTACCCGACCTTTAACAAAAAGAAAAAATGCACAACCTTCCTCCTTTTCATGCTCTTACTTGCTCATTTTTGCTTTGACCTGGCAACTGACTGTATGATCAGCATATAAATATATGATCCATTTTCTATATTAGGTTTTTGTTTTGTTTTCTAGATTAAGCTGATAGTGTATAAAAGTTGAAATAGTGTTAATGAAACAGTAATAATAATCCACTATCATAATATAACACTGACAGGGGTCATTCTGCCTGCATAAATGAGCACTTTAGCTCACAATATTTCTGTATGTCCACATGAGTAAAATTTTGAAGGGAGGACTTTTACTTGTACCAGAGTATTTCTACACTGTAGTATTGCTAGTTTTACTCGAGTAAAGGATCTGAATACCGGCTGTGAGCAACATGTTTGATAGCACTCTCCACCACCATTGTCAAAACACCAACAGAGAGAATACATTTTGGAACAATGATGTCCATCCCTCCACTGTTTGGAGGGTTCCTGAAATTGTCTGTAATATACATGTATATGGTACTGGATGTACTGGATGGCTTTAGTGACTTGTGGTCATGTAACTTGCAAACACTTCATGCAGGTCAGCACTTTGGAATTTCCTCTCAAATTTTGAACTTCCTTCGGAAATCTGTTTCAATTATGTTTCTCCACCGTCTCTGGTCACTTTTTAGGTCCCAAAAATGAGGACACAGTAATTAGAGAGCTGACAAGTTGTGAATGTGAATTTGAATATTGTAGTTTGTTCTCAAGAACATAGAGGGAGCTCCAAATTATAAAATATTTCATGTACTAATTAAATGTATATCAATGAAATATCAATACATCAGTCTCAATCTGCATATTAACTGACCCAACATGTGGAGTTTGTGCAGTACAAGCATGATGTTGTCTTGGAAATCACAGATTAAGGCACACATTAAAATGCTAACCGCCCTTTCACCATTTGTATTTCTAGATTATGGAAACACACTCAGCCCCTGCATTGGCTCCTGTCCTCAGATGGCCAATATGATCAGTGGCTCTGCAGTTGCCCTGTGTCAGTTTGTCTAATGGGTTAAGTGCTGTGGGTAAATAAACACTCAGCAGATGCTGGAGGTGATCAAGCCTGAACTCTCTCTGTGGAAACCGAGCAAATGGCTTCCAGATTGACTGGTGCTGTTGGAGGGAGGGTGGGACCGACTGCTGGAGAGCAGAGAGAGTGTCATCAAAGGGCCTGTTTTTACAAACACAACCCTTCGACACATCAAACCGGGGCACCAGTGGCCCCTGGCCTCTGGCTCAGCTGCACCAACAACAGCGACCTGTGCGGAACCTGGTTCCACTCATAAAGCAGGACACCATGGTGTTTTACCACGCTCTGCCAGCCAGCAACACGACCCTACTGCACTCTCTCTTCCCCAGCACCACCACTGCTTCACAGTTTGGAACCGTAAATACTTAACCCGCCGCCCCCCACACACCCCCAATCCCTCAGCCCTCTGCATCAACTTAGAGGAATGCCATTAAAAGCCTGTTGAGGTGATTAAAGTACTAATGAAGTGTGTGGTGGGTGGGATGTGTGTGTCAGGGAAGATGTGAGAATGGCAGTCAATAAAAATGTCTTATTATAAGGTTTGACTAAATGTAGGTTTTTGAAGCTGATACCAATATCATGAAGATGAAGCTGCAAACACATCTCTAATGGCCTAACTGTATGGGACACCAGGTCCTTAAGGGGGCAGGTCATCACTTGTTAATTGTTCAGTGTGTTCAGTGGATGACTCTTTTCTAAAGCATAGACCTGGAGAACTAAACCTTCAGTCAGTTATGGCACCGGGATGTAGTCAAGTCAAGTCCATTTTTATTTTCATATCCCAATATCACAAATCACAAATTTTCCTAATGCAAAATCTATGACTAATAAATGGCAGTCCTATGAGGTTAAAAGCTGTACTGGTCAATATTGTTTATATTAAAGATCCCCTCCAGACATGTTTTAAGATATACAGTATAAAAATATTTTGCTTTGTGAATGTAATAATTTGTGAAAGTTCAGTTACCTTATTAAAACTCATTAAAGAAAGAGCAAAATCTGATATACCCATGTATAATATTAACTCTTGAAATATAGGTATTTGTTTGCTAACATGTTAGCCAACTTTATATGGTTCTAATTTTTGGGCTGTGAGTTTTTGTACAGTTCTTCTGCTTCCAGGAGGTCAAAAAATCTATTAATACCACTTTAAATAGGCACTCATTTTTGTGATCATGTAATCATACCATGCATTCTTCTTTCTTGTCAAAAAAACCTGGTGCTTACATTACCCACAATGCAACTCAACTGCTGACAGCTGGATCAGATTCCAGTGTGTTCTGCTAGTAGCAGCAAATGTAGCCTCGGGCTACAAGCCTCAAGCAGACTTAAGTGACATCACTTGAGGCAATTTATCAGATTTCACACAGCTCCCTCTGGAGACACAAAAAGCTTTACACTCCTTTTTACACATATGCAGTAGTCCTCCCCAACACCTAGGAACAGGCCTGAACACTGAAGTTCACCTTCAAAACTGTCAAAATAAAGATAGTGCAGATTTTCACATCAGACATTATACCCCCTTCTGCTCCTCCTAACTGCCATACCCCCCACTGCAGTCTGGAGTAACAAGATGATGAGCGTATGGCCCGACAGCGTTAATGCTGCGTTGTCTCCTGTGAGGGAAGCTGCTGGGAAAGACTGCGGTCAGATAACTTGACTCATCGGAAACAGCTGCACTGGAGAGAAAAGAGACTCCTCCTAACAGCCAGCTGCAGTCTGCTGCAAAGGGCCTTTTATGATTTATCTTTCTGTGTTTGTGTGTTGCTGCTTCATTAGATGGAGCATAGCAGGGATTGACAGTAGTGACAGGAGAGAGGGGGTGGGTGGGGAAGATATGTAGTGGCAGTTTGAATAGTTTAAACTTCAGCATTAAAATCAGCTTCTACCAATATCTTTCTAAAGAACTACTGTAACTGGAATAACACCAAAACAATAAAAATGTGTAGTCTTCGGTGTTGTGATGTTGCTGCACTGAACTTCCCTGCACTTTGCCTGAAATCATCTGCCAAACGGGGCTGTGATATCCTCATCTTTAGCTTTTCTGTGCTTTGAGTTTCTGTAGTCTCTGTCGCTGTCTCTTCAATCATAGTGGATATCACCACTCATCCTACTGTATACATATATATCAATATATATATATAAACTTAACACAAAAAGTAAGGAAATTTGTGTTTGGTAGATTATTTCTTTGTTGTAACAATGCTTCTTGGCAATAAATCTTATACCGTTGGAAAGCCTGTTTATTTCCCTTAGAAATGGTGCCACATTTATAAGGAACATGCATTTATGAGATGAGCAGCAGAGCTGAGTATGTCGGTTGCGCTCATGAAAAATTTGCCAAATCTTCTCTGCCAATGCCAAACAGCTTATTCTGCCATTTACTCTTGTGTGGTGTTTGGTGGATTGGATGATTGAAGTTTGAAGAGACAAGACATATTGGCAATTTAACAATTTATTAATTTAACTAACAGGAGCCTCAGTAGCGTGTGGAAGAACCATACACAGCCACAACAGCCTGGCACCTCCTCCTCATTCTGGTCACCAGCCTGGTCACACACTGCTGTGGGATGGCATCCCATTCTCCAACCAGCATTTGTCGCAAGTCAACCAACATGGTTGTGTTGGTCACTGGCACGAACAGCACGCCCAAGCTGATCCCACAAGTGTTCAATGGGGTTGAGGTGAGGACTGCTGGCAGGCCATTCCATCCTCTCCACTCCCAAATTCTAGAGGTAGTCTCTGATAAACCCTGCTCTGTGAGGGCGAGCGTTGTCATCTTGGAGGATAGAGTTCAGTCCCAGACTGTGGAGATATGGGATTGCCACTGGTTGCAGAATCTCAACTCGATATCTCTCTGCATTGAGATTGCCTCCAATGATGACAAGCCTCGTTTTTCCAGCGAGGGAGATGCCGCCCCACACCATCACACTGCCTCCACCAAAAGATGTCACTCTATCAGTGCAGTAATCAGCATTGCGTTCTCTGCATCTTCTCCACACTTTGACCCTATGATCCAACTGCCGTAAGCAGAATCTGGAGTCATCGCTGAACATAACGTTCCTCCACATGTTCAGGTTCCAGTGCATGTGTTGCCGACACCAGCGCAAACAGGCCTGACGGTGAAGGGCAGTCATGGCAGGCCTCCTGGCAGCCCTATGAGTACCAGTAGGCGCGTTGCGGCCGTGGGTGTTATGGGTGTTGTGACACCCGCACAAGCATAATTCCACCCCCCACCCCCCCCCACCCCCACTTTTTCCTGAGGTAGTCATTGATGAAACGAAACTGAGTTTCCCGTACATGAAAAATCTATTGGTCAAGTTAGATTAATTGAATAGCCAGCTGTGGCAGTTAGCCTGTGAGAGCCAGTTGCTCACTCTCTGCACACACTAGCCTCAAATCAAATCACCTGCATGTAATATTCTCCTGTTAGCTTTGCGGTGGACTTCAGATGAAGAGGGACCGTTTCTTCCCTGTGGCTGTTGGAGAGGACAGCTGTTGATACAGAACCTCCTGGACAACTTAAGGTATTTAATTTCCCAATTAAAGACAATTAAAGGTCCCCTTTGGATTCCTACTAAAAGAGACACTTTTTTAAAAAAAATTGAAGACAGTTTATATTGTACCAGTCCATGGACTCAGAAATGACTCTTTACATTTTAAGGGCAGCATAATACAGTTTCAGGTTGAACCTGTAATTGTTAATGTTATTAAGCCAATTATTTGAAGATACTGATTTGTTACCAGGGTTCAATTTGTTATGCATCTATAACTATCCATTTCATTTTAATGGAAGTGTAAGTTTCCTTTAATTTCATGTCTATAAGGTATGTAAGGAAGTAGGATAAAGATACTCTGTGATTATCTTATGTATAATAAGGATAGCTATGCGCCAGTATAGCAATTCATACAAATAACTGGATGAAAGTAGTAAACTGCTACCAGACCCTAAATAAATTCTGCTGAGTTGTTACACTCATATGGTCAGCTGTGGTTACAACTACAGCAGTAGAAAAAATTGTTTAAATGCATGGCATTCATTTTGATTTGGCATGTTGAAATTGGAACAGGGCTTGAAGGCGAGGGGTTGCCGAGCTCATTAAAATTGCTGCTCCACCCCTGCCAGTAACACTCTGTTACTTGGACAGTTTGGGGGTTGACTTTGCCATCTTACCGGTAGTTTGATGGAGGGTTGATATCTGTTTGGTGTCCTTGTGTTCAGTGGACAGACTGGTTCACTACGTGCCAGCTTAGTGCGGGAGCTGGAGGTGAGAAGATGCGGTTAGCGGCCACCAAAAGAGGAGAAATGTGGGAAACGGCTACATCGCTACAAGAAGTCTGATGGGACAAGAAACCATGAGCAGACAGCAGCTAAATCTATTTCTTGATGAACATTTTGTCAGTCCCCATAGTATTGTTTCCCCCTACTTCTAGGCTTTATGCTAAGCTAAGCTAATTGCAGCTAGCTTGATATTTAGGGTACAGATATGAGAGTGGTATCCATCTTCTTGTCTAATTCTAGGAAAGAAAGCAAAAAACTGTATTCCCTGTGATGTTAACTATTAATGAAGCAAAGGAACTGTTGTATTTCAAATATTTTGCTGTCTTCATAAAGACCCCTAGTTATTTAGACCCCCAGTTCACCCAGAAGATGACTAAATGATGTATTCATCAGTGCAGACGTCTCCTGTGATAAATTAGTCACTGCATTTCATGCAGAGCAAAGCTACTATAAACCCCAGTATGGAAGCAACAGTATTATCTTTCATTTGACCCTACATGTGACCGCAAGATAAGACTCAGCCCTCATCTGCTCTTCCTCCTCCCATCCTGCCAGCCTCCTCCACCTTCACCCCCGAGTTTTCCCCTCTTTTTCCTCCTGATGACGCTGATCGTCTTTCACAGCTCCTGACAGTTTGAGCAACCAAGACAGGTGGGGCGTTGTGTCAGTAAAAGTTCAGCAAATGGCCACGGCCCCATCCGCCATCATTTTGAAGACGATATAAAACTCAACTTGACACACACTTCATTTGAAGATGCCAAGTTGTCTTTTCATTTGAAATGACATCACTGTCAGAGATTGGTCCCGAGTTCCATATTTGAAAATCATGGTTTTATGGGTGAATTTTTCTTGTATGACACTTAAGGTAACACCAGAGGTAAAATAAACACCCTGAAGCTACTTTATGGGGCTAATATCTAAAAGAGGCAGGTGTTTCTTGATCCTGGGGCTGATGAACAAGAGTGTCATAATCTCCCATGGGAACCCCAAAGGCCCCCCAAACAGGCAGAACATCAAGTCAACCCCCTGCGATACAGGAAGTTGACTCACACGCGATGATTCTTTTGGAGAAGCCCACCTTGGCCTTTAATGTCCACCAGGCCGGGGTCGACGCTCTTCCAGCCCACGTCTGTCGGCTTCCTCCAGAGTCACCTGGGACCTCTGAGCCAAGGCCTTCACGGGTCAACAAAGTTTATCGTACCAGAGAAATCTACAAGTTGGCTATAAAACTTTGTCTGACATGATGTAATAGACATGACTTGAGGTCTGATAAAGGAGGCTATAAAAAGACTCATCCGTTTTGGCCTTAAGGTCATTCTGCCTGTTCTAGACACGGCAGTCATATCCTCTGTGTTGATTGGCAAGCGGTGACCTGCAGTGGTGGTGCTCTGCTCCTTTGTTTGTGGTGGAAGTTTTATGTTTGCCGACATGTACAGTAGAGCATGATTGCTTGTTTTTATGACTGTATTCTTTTCAGGGTCTGGGAATATGGCACAAAGGGTTCAAGCGAGCCACATTTTTCATTTTGTTATGTTGTCCTACTATGGAAAGATGGAAGGATCTGTATTTATTTTAAAGCTGCTTATTTTTCTATTGTTGATTTAACTGTTGAATGATTTTTTTTATATTAAATAATTCAATGTTTAGTCTATAAAATGTCAGAAAATTTTAAAAGAGCCAGTCTCAACTTCTGAGAATCCAAAGTGATTCAAATTGCTTGTTTTGTCTGGCCAGTAGTCCAAAGATGTTCAAGTCGCAATGACATAAAACAGAGAAAGATTTTGTGGATTAAATTTCTTTAGGCTGTCAACTAATCCATGAATTGACTAATTGTTTCAGCAATACATTGTATTAAGCATTCATTTTTAACACCTGCATCAATTGATTTTTTAATATTTGCACGTGTTTAAAAACCAAATACAGGGCCTGTGGGTGTGGAGCCTTTGGAGGTGTTTAAAAGGAACCTTTGAATAAACTGAGCTGAGTAACAGAGTAATGTCATGAGTAATGTAACTAATTACTTTTTCTGATATATAATTAATAAAGTCATGTAAATACCTGTTCAGTGAATTTTGATGATTGATTATATTTTCAAGTAACTTGTCCAACATTTCTGCAAACTGAGTAAAATAAAAATGAGTTAAAGTTGAAGTTAAAAATGTTAAAGTCAGGGCCATAAAACCTAAACAATGAGCTGATAGATGCAAAAAAGTAGAGGGAAAAATGCAGTAACTAAAAGCGACTCCTTTCATTTACACATGGTCATTTGATCGATTGTTATTATGCAAATATTGTCTAGACTTGACTTGCAGCTTTACCTGATACCTGAATTTGGTTAAAAGTATACTTTTTTATTCCCATCTGGCCAAACTGATCCTGTTATCCCCTATAGAAGTGTATGTGTACGTGCACATGCGTACAAATATTAATATTTGTTTTCAGTGGTGGCCATTGTGTCTGAAAATAGCCATCTCCAGTCTGTGGTCTATTGAGACACATACTTGCATTTCCCATGAGGGGTCAGTGGCTGGGGGCCACCGTGGGCTCAGTCCTGTCTGGTCTGGACCAGCAGCCCAGTTCTCATGACACCTGACCCAGAGTACATCCTGTGGTCAGGCTGTAGTACTGTGCAGTAGAGGGCCTGGATCTGCTCCTAAGGAATCTCCAAACATGGCCGGGTGGGAGGAGAGGTCTGATGCTGGGTACCACTGACACAACCTGCTGTGGATTTTCAGTTTTCTTTCTAATGTGTGGCAGTTTTGACTGTCCAGTTTGACATGTCTGTAGTCCTGACTATTCCATTACTATGGAAGTCAGCCCTTTAGCCATATTAGTGTTTATGTTTGCCCCCTCTGCTGTTCAGGAGAAGCACTGCAGTTGATGGTAGTGCTGAAAAGTTCTTTTTCTTTCCACACATGCTGTGTTTCAATTCAGGGGCTGGGTCTTCTCTGGGACATGGCCCACAAAAGCCAGACTGAGCCATCCCATATGAGATGTCCTAACCCAGAGGCTCTCAACCTGGGGGTCAAGACCACCCAGAGGGGTCACAAGATGATCAGTGGGATATGGAAGAAGAAAAAAACACATTTGTGCCACACAAAATTTGGCTTACTTTTTCTGACTTTTCTCAGATTTTTGCTTTTTCATGAAATATTGGATAGTTGTACAGCTTGAGAGTACTAATCTAAAAGAACTAAAAGAGCACTAATCATACAAAAGAAACCACCTGAGAAGGTAAAATCACTCTCTGGTTAAACTGCCCGCAACTGATAGACTTATGCAATCTGTGAAAAGTGGTTGCAAGCTGACGTTGCTTTGTTTTATGAGGTTTTAAGCCAAAAAGGTTGCAAACCACTAGTCTAACATCATTTACATAAATACATTCCAGGTTCATCACCAGAAGTTGCCCTAAAATGGTCAAGAAAGTTCCACAAAACACTAAATGTACAGTCCAATCTGTGATGGACAACGAGCAAACCAGGTTCATGTTAAATATATGATTTTTTTTACTGTGTGCAACATATCTTTACCAGTGACCAATGATCAGCTGCATTACACTAAATTTCTTTTCAAAATGGCAGGCTGAGGTCTGAAAAAGTCACCTTACCCACCAAAATATTTTATACCATACATCTGAAGCTCTCTGCAAAAAGACTGGTAGTGGTTATATTCACCCCGATGATCAGGTAGCAGTAGAGAGCTAAAACAAGAAGAAGAGTTGTGTGAAAACATTTGTTGCCCATTAGGGTCCCCACTTTTTATTCACATTTTGGACTACCATTTGAACATGGGATGAAAATAAATATTGAATTTGTAATGATTTAACTTCAATATTCACCATATATAAGCGCATCAGGCTGTTTGTCTGACCCATTGTAGCCCTATTTCCCTGTTAGTAGATTTGGCTATTGTTCTCTTTGCTAACGAAAAATGGAAAATGAACTGGTGAGCCATCCTGGACAGATAATCATTAAACTAAATCATCTGTGAGGTAATGTGTGGAGGCATTTTGGATTTGACAGCATAGTTGGAAAAATTGCTAATAAAGGTAAGGCTGTTTAGGGACTTTGTAAAATGCAGCGGCCTCAAAATAACGTTAGCTTATTACTCATGTGAGGCAGTGGCAAGCAGATGAACAGAACAATGTTGATTCTACAAAGAAGTATAATTTTTAGTATAGCAAGTATAATTTTTGCATAGATTCACAGGCATGAGTAATGGGGAATTTCAGTAAGTATTCATTTTCATCATTTTTATTGTCATCACCAAATTGATCAGACAGAGAAATATAGCGCATCAGAATATATTTTGGCTTTTGTTCTCAACAAATCCAATTCATGGCTTTAATGAATCCATGTTAAATACATCAACCAATAATAAATAAATAATCTTTAAAATTGGCAAATAAATAGTTAAATAAATTAATAAATACACAAATACATTATTTATCGAATAAGAAAGGTTTGAGGTAAATTAAGAGCTAGTTGGCATATAAAATAATACTGACTACTAAATTATTGCAATTCAATTTATAAAAAACAATATAAAATATTTTCCATTTGTGATCAACACAGAGTTTTTTTTTTTTGTGACGTTATCTTCATACAGAATTCCTGAATAATTTAAAGTGAGATTATTGCTTATATCAAAAGGCAGGATTAAGAGGATGCATGCATGTGATAAGCCTCAGAAGTGGCAAGCTGTTCTCTGGCTTTGTTGTCTTTGTTGTATGAATTATTACAAATTGTATAAATAGAAATGACAAAGATGAAGATTTTCCAATCAGTCCTCTGAGCTGCAGTCATCCTCTGCTTGGTGCCCTTTGAAGCAGGCGGACTCGTAGTGCTTGTTCAGGTAGGACTTGAGTGCGAAGCTTTTGTGGCAGCGTTTGCAGGAGTAGTGCTTGAAGGCTGAATGTGTCTGCATGTGAGCACGCAGGTTGGAGCGGTCGGCGAAGGCTTTGCCGCAGTGGGCGCAGGCGAAGGGTTTCTCCCCAGTGTGGGACCTCATGTGGCCCTGCAGGAGCCAGGGCCGACTAAAGGCTTTACCACACACCGTGCACTCATGCTTCAGGTCATGGGTCAGCATGTGCATGGCCAGCGCCGGCATGGACACATACACCTTGTGGCAGGTGGGACACTTCCTGGCCTGCTGGCTGTCCAGGCTGCGATGAGTCTGCCTGTGTCTGCTCAGATTGGAGGACGTGGCGTAAGACTTGCCGCACTCTCCACACATATAGCGCCCTTTGGATTTCCCTTTGACCGGGCTGCAGTCTGCCGAGCCGATGCCCTCGCTGCTGTCCGATTGGCTGCCTCCCTTGCGGGGACACCTCTGGTTGGGCCTCCGGCGAGAGCGGCCGTCAGAGATGAGGAAGGCGTTGATAGTGCCCTCCTCCAACTCGGGGCCGCTACTGTCTGACTCAACTGTGGAGCTGGAAACCGGGCTGTCCGGATGCTCCATATCATGGTCGGAGAACTCCTCCCCACCGCTGCCACCTACACATCCTGGGGAGTACAGGGGCCCTGAGGAGAGCCCGGTCTGCTCACGACCTGGCTCCTTTGTGCTCTGCAATACTGAAGGGATGGTGTAATCATGGATGTAGCCTGGGAAAAGAAAAATACATTTAATAAAGAGAGGGAAAGACTTTTTTCTCTCTTTTTTCGTTTTCTTTTTACCTAATAATAAATGAATGGAGCATCTTCACAATCTCAGTAATCCCTGATGAAAAGTGCCCTCTTACCCAAATCTCTAATCAATATGAAACCTATACAGGAAGCTATTTGTAAGTGCCAGATTCAGCAAGCTTGGAGAATGAAACATTAATGAGTCTTTTGTGGACAGTTCTGCCTTGATCAATAGGCTCCCTCCTATGGCTCCAACAAGTGCTATCATAAAAAAAAAAAAAATTCGAAAGGCCTTTGTGGGTGAATATAAGTCAAACACAATGTGCTGACATTGACAAAACAGTCACAGTGCAATAGTTTGACTCTCGATCGATCCACCTGTCGCCGCCTCCCAGCAGCAGCAGCAGCAGCAGCGTCTAAATCTGTGACGGAAGGCGGAGGGCGGGGGTGTGTGATCAAAACAGAGCGTCTCAGCAGTGAAATCCCCTCAATCACTAAATCATTTTAATCAGATCATTCCCCATCTGTGGCGTTTTTGAGAGTGTTCATGAGTATGGTAATGGGGAGATTGAGTGACAGGTGGGGGCTGCGATTTGGCAAAGAGGGAAGGGGAGGGTGTGTGTGTGTGTGTGTGTGTGTCTGGGAGGGGGGTCTGATCTTGACAGCAGTCCATGGTACACTGAGCCCACTTGCCCCCCCCCCCCCCCCCCCCTCCAAACACACACACACACACTGCAACACAAAGGGAACCAGACAGCTGGCATCCTAAATCTGGAGGACAAATGATTCAACTCGAACACAAGATCTGTGATGCTGGTGGTAGAGAGTGATGGGGGGGGGGGGGTCTGCTCAAAGCACACATTTCTTTGGATGTTTCTGAAAGCCAAACACACACACACACCCCATATTGTTTGTATCGCACGGTTGTTCTCACATCCAGCCTCAGTAGAAATCCCATGAATGTAAACCTACTGTCTGCCAGTGTACTGCTCATGTTGCACTTTATTGAATTACCTGCAGCACTCTCTATTTTCCAGTCAATACCCATCCTCTAAAAACCCTGTTCCATCACCTCTCGCTGCTCCACATATGGATTGTGTTGCTGCAATCCTACTCCCTGTGGCTATCTAACATCCTGCAGGATCAGATGGAGAGAGATGGAGAGATGAAGTGGGGGGTGGAAGGGGGAGGAGGGTGATAAGAGGAGAGACTCAAGGGCAACTGCACCATCTAAGGACAACACAGTCCCATGTGGCTATCTGCTTTCTCCTGAGTTTTTTTTTTCCTTCTTTCTAGTTGGACCTGACAAAGGCTTGCATCAGATTTTGTGCCTAATGCCCACGTACACATATATCTCATCATTCATGTACACAATAGTATTAAAGCCAAAAGCTGCTGTGTGATCTGGTTTGAGTATTAAGCTGATTGAGCCAGCGTGACCTGAATACTATTTAGCATCCGCCGAGTTAGAAAACAAAAGTCCTGAGCTGTACGGAAGGGGGGCGAGCAATGCCTGTGGGGGGTTTTGGGGGTTTCCAAGAGCGATTAGACAGCGAAAACAACATCTCCTCTGTCTCTTTGGTTGAATCCATTGTTTTAGATCTTTCTCTTCTTTCAATTTTAGAGCCAAACCACGTGGATCATCTCTCCGAATGAAGAAATCTACAGCTACTACAGCAGAAATAAACATATTTTTAAAAATGGAAAACACAATTCAGAGAGACGTGAACTCACCATTTTCACTCAAACGGACCGCCAAGTTAGTGGCCGACTCTGTGATGGCATGTGTCACAGCGTAAGAGTCGTCCCAGTGCTGCTGGTGTTGATGGTAGTAGTTGGAAGACGAGAAATCGTGAACCTTCGGCTGCTTCACCAAAAAGGAGCGTGGCATTTTTTTTTTCCTTGATGAAAAACTGATGCTAGAGCCTCATAGAAAAGTGTGGAAAGACTGGTGATTTTTTTTTTTTAAAAAAAGAAGAAAAGAGCAGAAATGCACTAAGATTCCAGGCGGCCTTCTTGAGCAGGCCAAACAAACCACAGCGGAGGATTGAAAAAATATCTGTCCTGAATGAGGTTTGACGCCAGAGGGGAAAGAAAAAAAGAAAATGTAGTGAAAGCAGCAGAGAGAGAGAGAGAGAGAGAGAAGGCAGAGGACAGGGAGGATGGAGAGGAAGACAGAAAGTGGCGAGGGAGAGACAGAGGCAGAGAAAGAAGAGAGAGAGAGAGAGAGAGAGAGAGAGAGAGAGAGAGAGATGGCTGGACTAGCTGAGCTCAGCACTACTGCAGCCTTTTATATGTGGGGCACGAGCCCCAAAGATCAGGTGGTGCTTTGGAAGAGGGAGCTGCTTAGCATTAATCCATCAAACATCCCCGGGGACACACATCAAATTACCACGAGCCGTCTGTGCTTCTCCCCGCACACACACACGCACACACACACACACACACAGCAGTCAACTAACCCCACCACCACCACCATCTCCTCCTCCTCCTCCCACATCCTCCTCCTTTCACCCCTCCGTCTCTCCTC
Source organism: Thunnus albacares (assembly GCF_914725855.1). Lineage (NCBI taxonomy): Eukaryota > Metazoa > Chordata > Actinopteri > Scombriformes > Scombridae > Thunnus > Thunnus albacares. Next base: position 34,636,619 of record NC_058109.1, on the reverse strand, counting down.
TCCTAGGGAAGGCAAGCAGACAATAGTGGTGCAGGAGCACGTGGGTGACACTACACACAACATCTTGTCCTCCATTGTCTTTCAATGAAGTAGCTAACACAATTTATGCTGACCCAAACACACACCGCCTTCCTGCCAACCACCACCACCACCTCTGATATTTCATCATCATCATCATCATCCGCAGATCATTGTTGGAATCTAAAAACTGCAGGAACACAGCCTCGGTATGTAAATCAGAAAGTGGATTTGGTTGTATGAATTTCAATCAAATTTAGGTCAGATCACTGTGAACTTACATGTGATGCATCTGCATTTAGATTCCTTCATATGTCCTAATCAGGGATGTGAACAGAGCCTCAGTACTTGTACAATAGCAGCCAGGAGTGTGTCAACAGCAGTCAGGATCAAAAACTGTCAAGTACTGAAAGCTGAGACCAAATGAATGCAACAAATTCATATTCATAACCTTGTTCTCTTCTTTTTTGATCAGATATTCCCTAATTTGAATAATACTTCTGTGCATTTTATACTGTATTTATTTAGTTCAAATCGTTATTTCACAATTTATTTATTACTGATTTGTTTAAAAAAACTTCAATGTCTTACAATTTTATGTTTTTCAAATTTTATAGATAAGATACAGTTCAGTCTTCCAGGTTATTTCACACACTTTACTCAACCATACAGTCATCTAATCTTCATCCTCCTAAACATCACACCAGCAGTCAGTTTATAATAAGATATATGTCCCATCATTTTAGAAGTCTTTTCCCATTTCTCATTTTTCATCACCATGCACATTATTTTGCATCATGTATTGTTTTTAACTGTGACGACTTCATTAATGTCATCTATACAATCTAATGCATCCATTACAACAGCTCAGCCATAAATTCTACAGTTTAAGAAGCTTATGATGTTCAGTTTCAACCATACGTCTATTATTGGAGTCACACTTAGTAGTAGTGTTGTACTGGACTGTATGATATTGAAAGGTGTTTCTTCTGGAATTCTCATGTATGCACCTATATGTGTGGACAAAACATTAAAAATACCTATTGTCCAGTACAACAACACCACTAACTATGACCTCAATAATAAACATTAAGTGTTGAATTAACAGCTCTCTGACAGTGTCAACAGAAACTGGACAATATAAGTTTCATAAAGGTAGAATTTATGGCTGAGCTGTTTTATTGGATTGCAACAGTAGCCAGCAGTTCTTGTAAGACTGTGTTTGTGTTTGGCAGAAATGCATTTTATTTTACAAATAAATATAATACAAATATAGAAATATAAAATATATTAATGTTATATGAAAACATGAAATATAAACATAAATAAATACATAAAAGAATAAAAATACTACTACAAGGAAAAGTCCTGTACTGAAAATGTCATTCATGTATTATTGTCAAAGTATCACAAATGAAAGTACTCATAATGCAGAAAAAATACCTCTGAGAGTGAAATATTTTTTTATTTTATTTCATGTTAGTATGTTAGTATATAACATGAACCACTGGCACATACTGCAGCATTTACAGTCTAATAGTTATAGATTGTATTATTAGATTCTCACTGATGCATTGTCTATGTAGTTCGTAATTGCTTGAGCTAATTGTGCCTATTTTATATACTATTGAGTGGTTTAATCAACAACAGTGCATCATATTTTATAAGATCATCATTTTGTATGTAAATTGTTAAATTGTGAAGCAACCAACAACTGTAACGACAAACAAATGTAGTGAGGTAAAAAGTACAATATTTCCCTCTGAATTGTAAAAATTGTAAAATAAATAAAATGATATGGAAATACGTGAGTGAAGTACAAATACCTCACATTTGTACTAAACTACAGTATTTGAATACATATAAGTGCAGACAGTGTTCAACTGGTACACTTGCTATTTGTACAATTTGTTTACAAGTAAGCTCACGATTCAACAAATATGTCTGAAAATAAATGAATGTTTACTCAGATTTTAATAGATCTTATTTTAGTCACTAAGATTTTAACAGTTCTGTCAAGGAAATTCTTCTAGAAATCAACAACTGCTTATAGACTCAACTCAACTAAACTTAAATAACTTTCCCAGAACATTGTCTATACTTTTCTCTTAATTGATACCAAATTGCATTGTTCCTTTCAAGAAACATAGGAAATTGCCAGGAAATAAGTGAAGTAAACTAAAGTTTTACTGTGAAAAGGTATAATTTTGCAATCAAAATCTGAGTTTTGGTACTGAAATCAAATTATACCTTTCCCATGATACCTAGCACAGTTTTTAATTGTGGTATTGCATTGACTATTACATGTCCTTCTCTTGTGTTGTTTGTTGACTTTCTATTATATAAATTATGTGAATTGATATAGATAATTTACACATTTAATTGTTAGATTCCCACATTTCTGTGATGTCAGCATGCAGGTTTACCACATCTATTTGTCTCTTCAATCCTCTGTATGCTCCTACAACTTTTATGTCTCTCTGAAGACCCCTCAACCCCCCATACAACCATATAACCCTCATCTGGATAATAAGGCCCCCACACTGACTTCCGGTCAGTCAGCCGTGACAGGCTGACCTCTGGGTTCCTGCAGGGTCACAGGGTCAAATTCTGGTTGGAGAGAGGGCAGTAGTTTATACACAGCCTGGACAGCTTACTCACAGATGGCTCTGCAAGGTACAGTTTAGCATGACTGGATAATAAAAAAATATTTAATCTTACAGACAGATGTCAATGGAGGATTTTCCTCTAGTACCTCATACAGTGACATGTTTACAGAGGAGATGATGGTGGAAAAGTATCTCTAAATGTGAGGCAATATTATTTATTTGTCTTATTGTCAACAAATTCCATGAAAAGACCAAAACCAATGATGAATTAATCTACGAACAAGTATGGTGTGTTTATACAAAGCCTGATATATCTTATTCCTCTGTCATAGAACTGTTGCACTGGGTAACATGTTCCTTCATTACAATGAACACACACACTGTAGTTTATTTTGACTCGGTCTCAGAAGCACTGTTCTGCTGCAAAAAATACTCAGTGCCAAATGTGTATTAATCCGCTGCTGAAAATAGTCCCCAAGAAATACACTATTTCCTCTTGTTTGAGTAATGTTTGCTAAAAACTACAGACCCAGCTGTTTTAGGAAATTACTGAGCTTTTTGAGAGAAAAACTCAGTCAAAGTTGAAGTCCGTAAACAGTGATAAATGTTTAAAAGTTTGGGTAATAATTTTTGTTTGCCTTTGTTTTTCTTCCAGATACTTTTAGCTAAGCTGAGGGTTTGTTTAAAACCCGTATGACTATCTGAATGATCTCGTTTCTTTTCCCACTCTAGCAATGATGGTGCATTCAGAAATATCAGCACTAACTTTGGTGAATACAGTGTTATCATAACTGATAGAGCCGATGGCCTGAGCTAAAAGCACAATATCCAAGTTGTTTTTAACTGTAGTCTTCCTTTAGAAATTCATTTCATATTTTAGAAAAAGAATCTAAAATAACACCAGCCTCTTCTTTTACAAGCAAGTTTGCCTTGAATTGTGTAATTTGTGTCTGCAATTGAGCCCTAAAAATGTTATTTTCTTAAATTGAGTGGAGAAAACCTGCCAGTGAAGTGAAGAAGCTTTATTCTCTTTCCACTGTTGTGTGTTTCAATCCTACATACAAAGGTGGATTTAGGCCCAAACCTTGTAATACAGCAATGATATCATCAATGAGCAGAGAGATTTCCCAGAGGATTGGTATGATCTCATCAAGCGCAGACACACTGAGTAACATGGAAAACAAAATAAAGTATATTTTGATACAAATTTTTGCAATAACGTCTGCTTTAATGAGAAATTACAGTCAGAAATTGAATATTTTAGCTAGAGAAATCTGGTCATTGCAGCCTTGTACAGAGCGTTGAGACTGATTAAATGCAGAGTGAGTAGATTTGCAGAGAATGCACCCAAAGACTGTCTATCCAAGCCTGTTGAGCAGTGATAACTGAGATAATTTGTGTTAATCACATCCAGTCATTAGAGAGCCATCTGAAAAACAAACGCAGGTCCTTTTCATTGAGGCGTCTTTTCAGCACTACCACAGAAATCTCCCACTCCGCCATCTGACAATGAGGCAGCTGCACGCCAGTGAATGAAAGTGATTGTCTCTTTTCTTTTAATCAGCACTTAGTGAATGAGAAAAAGGAGAATTTCCCCTCTTCACTTTGCATGTTTTTTCAAGGGTTGATTGTGGTTAGCTGTGGAGAGCGACTTGTGATTTATGTTCTAACACATTTCATACTTTTTCTCTTTTTTTCCAAGTAGCTTTGTGCAAATGGTGTTAAGAACGCTCCGCTGAGATTTGTCTCGCACACTTCTCTGCAGAGGCAAATAACAAAACACCTCAGTCAATTTGGAAGTGGCTGGTTAAAGTCTCGCACAATCGGCCACGTCCGCACCATGTCACCTCGAGTGGGGAGGTGGGATGAGAGGTCAGTGGAGGAGATGAGGAAAAAACTCCCAGCCGTCAGGTGAGGTGACTGACAGGGGATGGAGTGGGGATGCTGAGGAGGCCAACAGGGACGCCAAAAAGGGGGGAGGAGGCGTTGTACAACTGCATTTTAATCTAGTCAGACCTCAATCCTGATAAAAGGAATCTGTCCATCTCTCTCCTTTCCATTCTGGGGGTCATCAATCACACGTGTCACTGCCCTCTGCTCTGGTGGATGACAGAGTCTCAGGGGAGCAGCGGGCCGAGAGCTACAGATGCTGTCCGAAATGGAAAAACCAAAGCGATGAAGGGGAAATATGGTGGCTAGAGACAATGATGACGTGCCTGATGGCAGATGAAGCTATGGGATAGATAGTGAAACAACAAGTGTATTACATTCACTACACACATTTTATTTTTCAAAATAGTCAAGTTAATATGCTCGAAAGTTATCCTTAAAGGAAAAGCTCAATATTTTAAAAAAATCTTTTATTTGTTTCATAAGTACAATAGGTAGTGAGAAAAAAGAGAGATATCAATCTCATGCCTGTGTGTCATGTATGGAGGACAGGACTCGGTTAGCCTAGCTTGGCAAGAAAGACTGGAAACGAGGAAATAGCCAGTCAGCTAGTCAAACACAAAGTGTTTGACATGTACATGAATTGAATTGAATTGAATAAACTTTATTTTGAACATTTAAAAAAAACAATAAAATATATAAGTAGAAATAAAACAAAAGTAACCAATAAAATTAACAATGAACATATACAGACTTTCAATAAGCAATATGAATAAACATTTCATGTCTGAAAAGGAGTAGGAAGAAGCAACATGCTTGTATAGTCCTACCCTTATTCTATACTAGTCTGTCCACTTAAAGATTCACATAGTCCAACTGTCTGCCCCAGTGTCCATCATACACAACTAAACCTCTATGTTCATCCTCCTCATATATAATCAACACTAACAAATCAAGACTGTGGAAAACCAGAAAACCAAAAACAACGTCACCAATAGCGAGCGTTACTTTCAACTTCCTCGTTTCTGTGGGTTTTTTGTCATCTTTTTAAACTATCTGATATTTTTACTCTGTTACCCCACAAATTAAACTACACACACTTTTAAGATTGGTACAAACACAATGCTGTTTCAAATTAAATTATGTCCCCCCTCTCTGTCTAAGAACATTTTTTTGTATGTTGCCAGGAAGTAAATTATTTCTTGATTTGTACATTGTTTGTTCAGTCTTAAATGAATATAAATAGAAAAAAACGGTTTGTGGTTTTAGAGGGAGTTTTGTGTTATGACTGTGTCTAGGCAAACAACAGCTGCATGCAGTGACTGTGTGCAGCTTCCTGAAGTCCTGATGTCGTTCAATAGCCTATACAGACACCTAAACCAAAATCTGAGCTTACAGACCATATCTGGCCACCTGTCAGGAAACGTTTCTATCACATACATGCCTTCCCTAAAATTACAAAGTGTCATTTTTACATCTCTGTTTAATTAAACAAATGAGATATCATGCATTAATTAGTTGGAGGTGTAGGGAGGCGTATTATTTAATTCCACCTGCCTCCAATCTTTATGCAAAGCTAAGCTAACCACATCTTGACTCCAGCTCCATACTTGACGCAGACATAAGAGTTCAAAGAAAAACTTCTTTTACACTGTTTAATGTCAACAGTCTGTGATGCTTCCTGCATTTCACTGAGTTATTTTATTATGAAAATGATTTTTTACATTGAAGTCAAGTCAATTTTATTTATATAGCACATTTCATACCTTCACACACACAAAATATGAACAAAATAAAATAAATCATGAGTACATATTTAAATAAATAAATATATATATATATAAAAACATAAACTCATAAAAATAATTCATACCTTGCCCACCCACCTACACAAACAAACCCACTCACACTTGCTTTTAACAAGTGGCACATCTTATATCATCAGGCAGTTTCAGACAGTGGGCCCATAATGACTGAATGCACCCTCACCAGATGTACTTCTGATCATGGGTGCAGTTGGGAGACCAGTGTCTGATGATATGAGGGTTCTGGAGGGTTTGTAAGCAGTGAGCAGGTCAGAGATGTATTTAGGAGCTCAACCATTAAGTGAATGGTAAACAGTGAGCCGTAATTTGGAAATCAATTCTGTATTTTATTGGAAGCCAGTGAAGTGATCTAAATATAGGAGTAATATGTTCACTTTTTCTTGTCCCAGTGAGTACTCTGGCTGCAGCATTTTGGATGGGCTGGAGCTGTCCCACAGCCTTTTTGGGAAGTCTGGCAAAAAGGGCATTAGAGTAGTCTAGCCTAGAGAAGAGGAATGCATGAACCAGTTTTTCAAGGTCTTACTGAGACAAGATGGATTTAACTTTGGAAATATTTTTTAGGTGGTAAAATGCTGTCCTAGTTATACTAGTACTGTGGCTTGTGAAGTTGAGTTACTAATTCAAGGTAACACCTAGATTTCTAACCTGCTCACTGAGTTTCAGAGACAGCAAGATCAGTTTGGAGTGGATCTCCTATCTCTGACCTCTGGTGCCTACCACAAAGATCTCAGTCTTGTTTTTGTTTAACTGCAGAACGTTTTGGGTCATCCAGTGTTTAATGTCACTGATACAGTTGAAAAGTTCATTTATAGGTCTGAGGTTATCATGGGAAAGTGAAATATACAATTGTGTATCATCAGCGTATGAATGGTAAGATACATTTTGCCTCTGTATGATGAAACCAAGTGGCAGCATATATAGATTAAAAAGTAATAGACCTCGAACAAAGTGACGCACTCAACACAAAGACAACGGGAGGCTCCTTGCTTGCAAGAAATGAAAATGGAATGCCTCCATGTTAACAAATGTGCTTATAGAGCAAAAAGATGAATATCAAAGGGGCTAAAGCAATACATGCAGATAGGATTACAATGGGTTCCAAACTCATTGTGAAAATTGCATATCACCAAATAACAAAAAGGAGAAATTTAAAGTACACCAGCAATCATGGTATTTATAAGATGCCAGTTGTCACATCAAAGGGTTGGTTTACTCAAATTACAAAAACATATTCTCACTTTGGTGGTCTCTAGCCATGCAGACTTTTGGTCTGGGTTTTCAGATATCCATCTCAAATAAGATACACTGTGTCTCCAAAGGTACTGATGGAGCACTCTGCATGTCAAATGCAATTGAATTTTGGCATTGGCATACACACTGCACATCACTCAAAAGTATAAAACTGTGTCATGTGTACGCCTTGGGATACAGAGTGAGTAGCCGTCTCTTAGATTGCTGTCTTCATCCCAATAAAATGGAGATGAATGGCATTTCATTTGTGAGAGTCAACAGTTTTCACTGTAGCAATTTCTTCAGTAAAAACTAGTTCTAATGAAAACTTTATATTGTGTGTTCTGTGGATTTTCCAGAGTAAAGGGGACAATGTTTCTGGATAGACATGTTTCTGTTTAAAATGTGAACATCTTTGAGCACTTTAAATGTGGTGGCTGTGGCTCAGGAGGTAGAGCGGGTTGTCCACTAACCGGAAGATCGGCGGTTTGATTCCCGGCTCCTCCAGTCCACATGCCGATATGTATGAATGTGTGTGAATGGGTGAATGTGATTTGTAGTGTAAAAGTGCTTTGAGTGGTCGGAAGACTAAAAAGGCACCATACAAGTACAGTCCATTTACCATTTAAATCAATACTATTCACCCTCACTGTACTTAACAACTGGACACATAAGTAGCTAGATACCAAGTGAGACATAGGTTTTGGTTCATGTGGTAAACCAATCATTTTTCTGTCATGTTTTTTCAGCTCAATCTGTGCAGAGGACCTTGTATTGGGATGTTGAGAACATTTCTGGAGAAAGTGTCTGTCCTCTGCTGCAGCCTGTAAAAAATGATCATGCAGCACACATTAGTGAAAAAGCCAGTTTATCACCTCACAGTCCCTGTCCTAGTGTCCTTGGCACCTGGTATTGACAGAGACCTCCACAGAGCTCATGTGAATTCACTTTTCCCCAGGACACTCGCCTTGGACTTCGCCCTGCCAATAGTGCTGCATATTTCTGGCCTGGGGCCTACATCACTCCTCCATTTCTGTTCAATACACAATCAACTGATGGTGTCAGTGGGGGTGACATTGTCTCTACAAGTGTCATTCGCCAGGCTGGAGAGCACTTACACTAAATGGCTCTTTGCCAAATAGCCCTTCAGCGCTGGCCAGTTCAATTGCACTGTCAAAAGGAGAATTACCTGCTGCGGGGCCCCAAATGGGAGCTCTCAGCTGATAAAGGACACCAGGAATCATTTAGGCTAATGTCTCCGCATTAAAGGAGCTCATTTTGCAACGAGTGAAAAATCAAGGCATAATCGCCACATCTGCATGAACAAGGGATGGTGAAGGCATTGTTAATTTCTCTTAAATGAGAGGCACGTGGCAAGAAATTGTGTGTGTGTGTTGGTGGTGAGGGGGGGGTGAGAAAGAAGTTTGAGTGGGCTCCAGCTGTAATGTTACAGCAACAGACTGCCTGCTTCTTGCTGGACAAGGGGGTTTTGGGGGGGGGGGCTCAATAGGAAAAGTGAGGTGTGGAGGGAGTGTTGGGGGAGGTGGGGGCCTCTCACCCTCACACATCCTTTGTCTCCTGGCCATCTGCTGGGGTTTCATAATGGCTGTGAGGGTGAGTGTGTGTGTGAGCAGGGGAGGGGGGGTCAGTGTAGGGTTGTAGGGCTAGATAAGGGGGGGTACATTCCGTCACCTTGCAACCATCCACACTGCAGAGCCATGTTGGGCCAGGCCAAGCCAGGCCAGGCCACAGGAGGCTGCAGACGCTCTGTCACACTGAGAGAGAAATTTACAGCCCCAGTGACCCCACTCAGATGACTCTCCATTTACCAAACAGTCACTCTGGTTTATTGCTCATTTTGTTAAGGAGTGGAGAGCTATGTCAGTTTATTAGTGTCAAAACTACAGAGTTAGCACAAAGCAAATTTAAAATTAACCTACAAGATTTCAAAGTGTAGAGGGACAGATTTTAAATTACAAGAGCGCAAAATCCTGACGTTGCACTCCGCGGGAAATGTGCTTTCTCCAGCAAATTCTGAATATGACAGCACACATGCTAACAGTTTTTGGCTAGCAGCCTTCAACAGGCAACCTTGTCTCCTACAAATTATGTTTATGGATGACTAAATGGTCTTGTCGATATGTTTTGGAGGAAATGTAATTGCTGGCTGGATTATGTTCACTTCAGTCTTGTCTGCCCAGCAACTGCTAGGTTCTTGTGCCACACAGATAGATGGATGGTAGTTGTACAACACACAGGGCTATGTATGCTTAGGTTAAGACTACTAAAACACCTTCTTTCTACCTCAATGATGACTTTTTTATATTTGACCTAGGCTACTATCTTGAACTATGTGTTTCGTGTTGCCTAAACAGAACAATAAAAACTTAAATCACACTTTAGTTGCCATGAATGGACAGTATAGGAAAACAAATGTTGACAGTGAACATATTGCAGATACATTCAGTATGAACATTTTCCAACTTTGCTGATATTGTCATTAAAATCATTTCCCCATTATGTTGATAACAAACGTAATCCTGGCTGCATTGCTTTTCTTTTCTAAATGTATTTGCTGTTGCAAATTAGCAGTATATAAACATAATTTTTATAAGACAAGACGTGTAAATACCTGTTAGAGTCAATTTAAAGCTGGAATCTGTAGCTTTCTGCATGCTGTTATCCTCAGCAGCAGTGAGGTGTAACTGATATAATGTTTCAAATAGTTTTTTGATCATTTGTTATTTGTTAAGGTGATGAAATTTCATACTAAAGTAGCATGAGATGCATAAAAAAAAGGTAATTTTGCAGTTTTTACATGTCTTGTGGAAGATTATGTTGAAGAATGCTGTTTATCTCAAAAGTGAAAATACATGCCAGCCACCAGTGTATTATTGCTACTGGTATTATATGATATAAATTACAAACACAGTGTACATCACACCAATTATTGAGTGACAACACTGGATTGAACAGTCTTTATTGACGTTGGTGTACCAGAAAGTATAGTGAGCTGCTACAGAGAACAATAACACTGAATTAATATGTAATTCTGATAACACTCGACCTACACATGACATAAAATTATAATATTTCAGTCAAATAACTTTACAGATTTTAGCTCTCATTCAAGTGACACAATTCATCTTATGGGCAAATAACATCAATAAAAACAATAACATTCAGGACTGGCTCTCTTTCATGATTATGCTGTTATAAATCTAACCCTGCCTGCTGCCATATCTGGACTTGTGATAAAAGCACAGAGTTGTTTTGCACTCGCTCAACTGTTTTGTTGTTATGATCTTCAACAGCAGGGAGGAAATAGTTAAATCTTGATGAAACTGAAAGCAGCATCCAGCGTCACCAGCTTAGCTGGTCAGACTGGGTGAGCAGGCTGTCACAGTGCTGTCACACTTTTAGATCTGTAGTTAAACTGGAGTTACTGGAGCATTTGTGAGGAAGCACACCTACACCAGTGTTTAGTTACTGAACTTAAAAAGTAAGCTATACTTGTTACTGTAGTAACTGTACAGCTTCTGTTCAGCTACAAACTGTCTTACTTATGATATAAAATTAATATGGACTTCAATAGAAATATATGCCATATTATGTATATTACAACCAATAATAAATGAGTAAATAAAAGATATAATTCTCTGTGGGCTACAGTGAATGAATCTCTGTAAAGAAATTGTTTTTTGCTTAATTTATAACCAACATTTTTCATTTCATCCCATTAATGTGAGTATTAAAACCATGTGCTCACCATAAAAAATGCAAATCTACACAGAGCAAAAATCTGTCTCATTTAGCTAATTGGCACGCTCGGCATGAGTCTGTGTGTGTGTGTGTGTGTGTGTGTGTGTGTGAAAAGAGAAAGTGGTATTGACCCTGTGAGCAGATGGGCTCCTCCACACTGTGCTGCTAAGGCCTGAACACACCAGGTCGTGCAGGAGAATGGATGTGGGAGTGTGTGTGTCAGCAACCATCTGACACATCCCACAACTGGTCCTCACTCCCCCCAGTGCTTTACATGTGAATGTAACAAATGGAGTGCAATCAGACCAATGGAGTTAATTATCACGATGGTGTGTGAATGCAGATTTTCAAATGATAATCAGGAATGTGGTCTAACTGCGTGAATGAAATCTCAGCAAGTTGAAGGCAAAAGTTGGGCAAAGCAAAACATACAGGTGCTGTTAGTTTTATGTTTAAGGCATTCTTCTGATGGTCTTATATTGTGCGCAGCACTGAGTTCTGACCATTTGCTTGTCACCAAAAAAATCCTCCTTCGGATGTCTCAGTTTGTGAGGAAGCCCTACCAGAATGGCTGGGAAGGTGATAGGAGGCAGACTCAGAGACTAAGACAAGAACTAAAAAAAAGTGATTTATTCTGTCCAGTGTAACAAAAAAGAAATGAATACAAACAAATCAAACTTAACTGGTTTAACTCAGGATAACTCAAACTTAAGCATGCTCATGTGCACACAGCTACATAGGCATCCTCTCATTTCTGTTCTGTTCCCTCTCTCAAACCAACAACTCTCCCCTTAAATTGGCCCTCCAATCTATATAGGCAGAATCATATTTCTTGCAGGCGTGTTTCAGTCTCCCACCTATAACAGGTACACATCAATGCCACTTGTATCAGTTATCATTGTTAACACAAAACATATCATCCACGGCATAATCCTCATCACAAGCCAAAATAAGTACAAATCATATGGATTCTAACCACTACTACTTAATCCTCTTCGTCCCTGGTGGGACATAATTCTTTTACGATCTGCCTCCATTGAGACCTGTCTTGTGCTGCATGCTTTGCCTCACCCCATGTTAGGTCCATTTCCTTTAACTCAGCTGTCACAGTTCGCCACCAAGTTGTTTTGGGTTGGCCTTGCTTTTTTTCCCCTCATAGAATCCATCTTAGTGCAACCTTATGGATTTGATCCTGGGCCATTCTGAAGACATGACCTAGCCATCAAATTCAGCAGTGTTTGATCTCTAGCACCACACTGTTGCACTTAGTTATCTTGTATAGCTGTTCATTTGAGATCTTCTCAGGCAAGAAAATGTAGCAGATTTTTCTGAGGCATCCATTATGGAAAGTGTCGATCTTTTTCATGTAATGTGTTGTCACTCACCAGCTCTCTGAACCATATCACAGCACTGATTTTACATTGCTGTTGTACAGTCGAACCTTTGTTCTTAGGCTTTACTGCTTTGACTTCCAGATAGGCTGGAGCTTAGCAAAAGCATTGTGAGCCTTCCCACGCCATGCTCTGATTCTTTAGTACTGCATTGTCCTTACTGACAAGACTTCCAAGGTAGGTAAACTCCTTGACATAGTCCAGAGTGTCCCAGTTCACTGTGATTGGTGCATCTGGAGTGGCATTAATGCGCATCCCTTGGGTTTTAGAGGTATTGATGTTCAGGCCTGTCTATTTGGCAAACTTGTTCGGTCTGTCAGTTTTCCCCTGCAGATGGATACGCTTTGAGGAGAGAACAGCAAGGTCATCAACAAAGTCTAGATCTTCAAGTTGGGTACTGCTGGCAGCTACTGCCTGCTGTTGTTACAGCAGGCAGACTTTTAAACAGTGGCGGATAAGGCCAAGATGGCCATTGGATGATCTTTTATGTAAGGGATGTTAATGAAAAGGGAATTTTCTGTTTTTTATTGTGTTTGTTTTCTTTGTTTGTCTAGGTACTTTTAGAACCATGTCGTGTTATTTATTTATGTTATTTATTAGCCCCTTTGTATATTTTCTGTATGTGAATTGTGGTTTTAGAACTTTGTTTGTTATTTATTAACTCATCTGTATTTTTTCTGTATATGAAATGTTGTCTTTTTATGGCTGCAGCATGGGTGAAGAGCCCAAGACAATTTTCCTGCTCTGTGGGACAATAAAGTTAACCTTGAATCTCGAATCTTGAGTCTCAAAATTTCCCCAGCATGATATGCGTCTGATCATGGGTGACATCAATGCCAAGGTTGAAGCTGATAATACTGACTGCAAGAGCACTATTAGAAGGCATGGATGTGGTGTGATGAACGACAATGGTGAACATCCAATGACACAACTGTGTCATTGGTAGCACTATCTTTCCACATAGAATATTCCATAAGGTAACATGGAAGTCACCTTATGTTTCCACTATCAATCAGATCAACCACATCTTGATCAATGGAAAGTGGCGCAGGTCTCTTCAAGATGTTTGAGTTTGCCATGGAGCTGATGTCAAAAGTAACTACCCTCTAACAGCCATCATCAAGCTGAAACTAAGAAAGTGGCAAAGCTGAGTCATCACAGGAAACTTCTCAAAGTAGCTAAGCTGAAATGCTTAAAGACCAACAATGAGTTTTGCTTGGAACTGGGGAACCGCCTCAGTGCTCTGGTTGACCCTACAGATGACTGTAAAATGAATCCCCCCATACCTGGTCTAACCCATGACATCACCAATGATGTCAGTGAGAGCTTAAAAGCAGGAAGCCACTGGCTGACTCCCCCTTTGTCTCCTGGAAAGTATGGTATGTTTGGTAAGAAACACAAGCTAATCTTACACCAGAAATGCAGATGTAAATGAATGTAACAAAATAATGCTAAACTCAAACAAAAGCTGGGATAGTATGTGTAAGCAATGCTTTACAATCGTCTAAATAAAACAAATGGCAAGTATAGAAAGAAATATTAAGTGTAATGGGGACAAATGGAGTGGTCTCACCCACTTTGTCACACAGTTTCACTTAACTTTTCTTGTGTACTTCTGCTTCACTTAGTTGATTCCATAAATTATCCTCTATTCTTCTATGGAAGGTATGTGAACCTGTTGTTCACAATCACAGTTGAGGATAGGGGCAGAGGGAAAAAAATAATAATGAAACCTGTCTTGTGGTTGCACTGCATTCTGGTTTAATGGAAAAACTGGTATATCTGCCTCTTGTATGATGGGCTTCACTCTGACTCATGGCTGAACTGTTGTACCCCAGGGCAAAACGGCGTCTTAGAAAAGCTTGTGATTCATTCATTCATTCATTCACGGTCTGTATTAGTCTGTCTATCCATGAAAATAGGAAAAATACATCACCAGTACACTTTTAAGGAGCTACCAAAGTCCCAAAACATGGTATTTATTATTGCTATTGCATGGGAACAAGCATCTGAATGTATAAAATATGAATGTATGTACATGTATAAACATTTATATGTGTAACAGGTTGTTATGCTGAGTGAACAAGATAATGTTTTGCTGGAACAAGATCCCTATACACAAATATGTGTAACTGTTTGCTATCCTCAGGGAATATTATATTGTTGGAGTAAGATCTATACATATACAGTATATGGTATATGTAAACAGACTCTAGGATTCTATTTGTGTAAACTGGCATTATAATTTTAATGTAGATTCATCACTGAATCTTCCTGAATAATCCTGAATATGTAATTTAACTTTTAAAAAAGTATAACTGGTGTGTCCAAGGGAGGAATTGACCCACTGGTTGCTTAGCTTTTGTAAATCAACTTGTTAGTTAGACTGTGTCAGATGGGCCCAAGCATGAATGCCAGTTATTATACTGATTGAGTAGCACACCATGGTGTCTTCTCTTTCACTCTTTGATACAGTTGGGCTAATGGAGAGCTTGTCCATCACAACAGATAAGATTAGAGTGATTGAGGGCTTGTCCATGTTTTTCTTTGACCAAGCTGTCTGACTGACATTAGGGCTGTTAGAAGGATTTCATGATGGCACTCTGACAGGGTTTACTTTAGAGAAGGTTCCAATCTGACAAAAATGGAAAAAAAGATTTCATATAAGGTTTTTGAGTGTCTGTCCTTGTGTAGCTCCATAATTTCATTAAACCCGATTTTAAAAGCTAATAGGGCCCGTCTAACTCTATCAAGCATTTATCTGTTGATCTTGAGTCAAATCCACATATCTAACTCATTTTAATAAGACACAATTCAATGTCAGATGAATTATTTTTCTTCTATGTGCATTCAGGCATAACGTTGTGTTACGTTGTACTGTACACAGCACAGCATCTAGCTGATTGTTTCTCCCTGATTGGCCCTAAGAGCTTCTGTGTATGGTATGTAAGAGAGTGAAGGGCACCCAGCTGTATCACCCACTGTGATTGATTCACCAGTCTTTCCTCCCCCAGGCTCAGGTCACGTGCCACTCTTTGTACTGTTTCCCTGCAGCACACAAGAGGCAAATAGAGGCAACAACAGCTGTTGAACGGGGATTCTGCATCTGGTTACCCTTGGAGAAGCATCTTGCTGTCAGCCGGGTAAGACGGACGAGAAGCGCTCTATGCTGGGTACACTGTCTTCTAGCTCAGCTCCACAGCTTACTCTTACCTCTCCAAGTGTGATGGATGGGACTGTATCATTCTGCAGGGTGTTCTGTTTTTCTCACCTAGGCTTGTAACATGAATGACTTTGCCAAATGCAATTCAGAAATATGTGCAGTGCATGAAGACTCAATATAGAAACTTTTCTGACATGATAGGGTTGTTACTGGATGTGTACTGAATGTGAAATAAACACTGACCAAAAACATCACTGCACAGCCCAGAGTTTAAGAAATGTGTCCTTGGGCAAGACACTTAACCCCAAATTGCTCCTGATGGCTGTGCCATCAGTGTATGAATGTGTGTGAATGGTTAGCTTCCTCTGATGGGCAGGTTGGGACCTTGCATGGTAGCCCCTGTACCCATTCAGCGTATGAATGTGTGTGAATGGGTGAATGTGATTCGTAGTGTAAAAAGCGCTTTGAGTGGTTGGAAGACTAGAAAGGCGCTATACAGGTACAGTCCATTTACCATTTAAATCAATACTATTCACCCTCACTGTACTTAACAACTGGACACATAAGTAGCTAGATACCAAGTGAGACATAGCTTTTGGTTCATGTGGTAAACCAATCATTTTTTCAGCTCAATCTGTGTAGAGGACCTTGTATTGGGATGTTGAGAACATTTCTTTACCATTTACCATTGTGGCCAAGGTTTGTCGACCACAGAAGGAACATACCAAGCACCTGTATGGACAGCAAACTAGTGAATTGTGATCCAGGAGTGGACTGAAACATTTCTGTGCCTTGATACTTTCTTTTTGCCGTGAAAGCCTGTCACAATTGCAATGCATTGTTACCAGTATGGCTTCAAAGTAGGCATAGCCACTGTTTTCTATCAAGAAAAAAACAGCCACTCTTAAGTCTACAGGGGGGGATATTTGAAACTGAAAATAGAGATTCTGGGTGGAAAAAAAAAACTTTAAAATTACTTACTTTGTCTGACCAACAGCAAAATGCAGAAAATCTTCACTTTTGAGAAGCTGTCACTGGCAAATGTTTGATGTTTTTACTTGATAAATGACATGAATGATTATTGTATTGTAAAAAGTAAAGACTTAATACAAGTTAATAAACTGAACTTTTCAGCAGAATATTTGGAATCATTACACTGTTGAAGTTTGTCCTGGAGAATCATGACACAAACATGTGCAAAAGTAATAACGTTTAATTAAAATAAAACCATGCAACAGGTCACCATCACCCTGATTAGATACAACCCCTGTTATAAAATAAACATCCAAAGTCGTACATTGCGTTCAGTGGGCATTCACTGGATGAGAGAAGAGACGACTCCATGGAGTATACACAGGTCAGCCCAGAGACTAAAGAAACCAAAACAAGAACCCAAAAACAGCAACACAAAAAAAATAAAAAAATAAAATCACAGCTCCTCCTGCTCCGCACAGGCCACAGTACAGTGGTGATCCTGAAAAGGTGCCAAGCACACAAACTCCATGTGCTCTGAAGAGAGAAAACACAAGGACCTGTAGTCGCCCCCCCAATCCTCCTCCCTCCCCACTCCCCCCTCCCCCCTCCCCCCCCAGCTGCTAATAATCAATCACTATCACAAAGCGCTATGAACCATATGGCACACAGAAGACAAGTCTGAGAACATGAGTGATGAGCCAGCAGTGCCCTGTTGATACATACGTCACTGAATGTCTAGTAGCAGTTTATTCCCATGTACCGGACATGTACTTGTTTAAAGATGCCCCGGCAAATTCACATCGTTGGGATCGCAGAAACTGGGGAATTCATTTGAGACTAATGTGGCCCGGGAGACCAAGCAAAGCATTGTTTAGGGTACATTTTGTCTTAGTGAGAGGGATATGTGTCAGTATACTGCAAGATCGGGAGGTTTGTTGTTTAAATTTTTTTTAAACAACTCAGAATGAGCCGAACATTTAACATCCATATTTCAGTCGGGGTTACAGAAGTTTCTTTTGCTAAATAGCAAGTTGGTTCAAATCCCTCAACGCAATACCCATATATAGCAGGGACTAACTGTCCAGCACACACACATAATTGGTACACTCAATCAGGTCATTTGTTATTTTACAATCTGGATGTAGAACACAAAGAGAATAAAAAAAAAAAAAAAACATCAGTAAGATGTACAGTATTTTGTAATGTTTGGTCTGCACCGTGAACTTTAATGGATGACTGGGCACTGGGTGAAGTCAGGTTCACCTGTGCATTCCTCTCTCTGTCCAATGGGAAGATCCGAGTCGAGTCTTGGAGATAACACAATGGTTGTGTAGTTTGAAAGTGGTAGAGTCAGTGTTAAAGCATTAAGAATGCTATGTATGTGTGTTTGTGTGTATATGTGTGTATATGTGTGTATATGTGTGTGTGTGTGTGTGTGTGTGTGTGTGTGTGTGTGTGTGTGTGTGTGTGTGTGTGTGTATATAGCAGCAGGAGCCTCAGTTGTACACCTGGCCTTCAGGTGGCTGGGAAAGCCTGTTGTTCTCTTTCGTCGTCATGTGCTGTCTGAGCTCCTGCAGCACCGTCCGGATGTTGTAGGAGTTTTTCCACCTGCACAGTGATGTCACCGCCTTTATGTCCACCTGAAGGGAGAGGAGGTGGAGAGGGAGAGGGGGAGGTCTATTTATTATGGTCCCAATAAGAAACTTAGTGTGCAGCCTGATCTTAAAGTTACAGTTGTAGAGTTCAATTAACTAAATGTCTACACATAGGATGTGTTCAGGGACAGTGCTGCTGTGTAGGTCAGTGCTCAGAGCCCAATACACAATGATAGTGCTTCAGTGTGTAAAACTAAAGACAAGTGTAAAAATATGCTTTAGTTTGCAGCTACGCAATTTGAAACATGACCTGTTGCACAGCATGTGTAGACAGTATTGAGACGGATGACTAAAAAACACTGGTTAAACACCTCTTGTCCAGACAAGCCTTTGAAGTCCAAAGACATAAGAAATGTAAGACACAAGTAGGGATCATTCTGTTGGTTTTCTGTTTTCAGAGGACATTATCTGAAAGCAAACAACTTCAGATCTTGAAAATACTTTCACTGCAGTTGGCCCCAAAAGTGTTATTTGAGTGATATTTGTCACATTTTGGCTTATTACTTTATGAGCACTCTCAGTGAACAGTACAGGTAAACATGCCAATGCCAGCTGGTGCACTTCTGTTGTGGTGATACATGAGAATGTATCATGATGATGTACATGATCATGTTATCATAAGTGTGACCAAACAGAAAGAAAAAGTATAGAAATCAAAAACTGAGATGCATCAAGATGCACTGACAATCGTTTTGCAAAACAGAATCTTAAATTTACGATTCATTTAATGATGCTCTGAGGGGGAGCTGTCCAAAGATTGAGAAAATAACCCAGTTTATCTCAGTGTGAGCTTGAAACTTTCGATTTCTAACAGAAAGCCTGCATTAGGAGCAGGAGGTGTGGAGTTTGAAAGAAGCAGGCAGGGAGGAGAGCTGCTCTCAGCCTCTGCTGCTTCACTCTAAGGTTTTTAATCTGTCTGTTCTAAGTCCTCTAACTCTATGGAAATATAATAATAAAACACTAGAGAAGCCTTTAATTGAATTGTGATACAGCTTGAGGTTCCCATCACTAGTACTATCTATCCCTCTAACATTGGCTTGTATTAGACCATTGCGGGCAATCTTGCAAATCAATAAGCAGGAGTGCTTTATGGCATATTTGATTTACAGAAGAGCTACTTCAATGTGATGAAGTCATTTGATTTCTTCTGTATTTAATCCAGCCTATTACAGATATTACCATCAGTTTCTTAACTGAATTTCCTGGTGATGTACTATATTATAATATTTCTAACACTAATTACTTATACTGACCCAAAGGTCTGTGAAGGAGTTCTAATCCTGTGTCCCTGCATTCATTATTTGCTCTTAATATGAAACCGCACTTGACTGTTAGCTTGTGAGTTGCTAGCACAGCAATATCTTAGTAGGAGGTGCGTATTGAAAGCTACAACTGAGACTGAAGCACAAGTCAGCTTCTACATCCCACTGGCGGGAGCAACACTGGGTTCAGGGAGTTAGATGTATACCGCAGTCCTCAACTTACCAATAACACTTGAGATCAATGATTCAACCAGGAGTGCGTGGAGAAATATGGATACTTACCACACCATTTGAATTGTGTACGCCGCTCAGGTTGATCTTGTTCACAAAGCGGACCAGAGGGGGATACTCTGGGTATCTGGATCCACATTCTATTTTCAAACTGTATATCCTGCCTTCATAGACAGTCTACGATTCAAAAAAAGGGGGCGACAGGTTAGCTCAAAGAGTGAGTGACCAGGAAATTCTGATAGCATGTGAGGTCCATTCATTTATAGATATTAATTAACTATATTTGTTGATTGAGCAGCTGACAAACCAAATGAAAATGATTAATGTGATTAATACATTTCATGACATGTTTAACAAAGCTGAAAGAGAACAGCTCAGGAAGCTAGAACTAATGTTACATCTTATTAAATATGGTGAACTCTTAGCAACTGGAGTTTAAATAATGGCAGTGAGCTACTTTGTTTAGCAAATTGGTTTGAGTTTGCGAGAACTAAGATCCATGTAGAGGTGAAGAGATGCACAAACATGCCATGAAGCTGAGTGAAGCTGAAGGTGGCGATGTGTCTGTTGTTATGACGTTACAGCTTTGTAATTACGCAATTTCAGAAGCCTAAACAATACAATTAAAATGAGCCTCCAGACATGTTTAAGGACATACAAAAATCCTCTGCCGTTGGGAGGCATCAGCACAGAAGAGGTGAACATGTGACTGGTCCTTAAAAACAGCCACATATGCTCTTGACATCTAGGGAACATGCAACCGAACTTACACTACTTTCAATCAGCAACATGCATATGACGCAGGTCTACTCAACATGGGTTCAACTCGTACTAGACCCGTTCATGAGACAGCTGTCGTTCTGCTTCTCGCTGTTAGCAGAGACTGCAGTCAAGTTCAGAAACTTCACTGATGAACCTGAGAATTACATCCAGTAACTGCAAGATAAAAGTTAGCTTTCAGTTTTGCCTCCTCTGTCTGGTCCATATGCATGCTCCCTCTCCCTTCATCACCCACGCTTTCTATTTCTCGCTCTCTCTCTCTCTCTCTCCCTCACCTTTTCTTGGCGAGTCGGTCCGATAACATTTTAAAAAATCACTATCGCTGAATTTATTTCTATTCCTGGTGGGAAGCTGAGCAGCCTCCGACCCATACAGATAGACCCCTGCAGTGGGTTTAAGCTGCATCACTGGGTCAGTGTGCAACCAGTCTACCACCATCTTTACATGCTGTCTATTTTGTTCCAGTACCACAGTGGTAAAGGAGCAACGTTGCCACATGCAATATTGCAAAAATGCAAACTAACTAGTGCATGTATGCACTTCTCTTTACTTCTAAACCACACAAGGAAGTAGTACATCATCCTAGCTCTCTAGAGGGTAGGCTGAACCATGTAAGTGCCACTAAAGGGAGCACACCCACCCACAATGTTCCCTCTTATTGAAACAAACAAAAAATCATGCATCTTTCACCTCAAAGCTTCTAGTGCACTGCATTGGAATCTACGCAAATTCAAACACATCCAGCTCCTCCGAGTACTTTCACACTATGTAAGCATCCTATTGGCTGCAGTAAGGACACACTCTTGTATGTGTGGGTGTTATGCAAAAAAAAAAAAAAAAAAAAAGTTAAATGATACCACAGGCCCAACTAAGTCATAAACAAAACCATCACATCATATTGCTCCTCCTCATGTAAATCAACTAATGGCATGTTGCTGAAGAGTATTTACATTTATTAAAAATGTGTATCAGTCATTAAGCAGGAATTCAGAGCTTTGTCTTAATAGTTAAGTGACAGAGCTTTGGTTGCAAAATACCAAGAGATACCTGCACCATTCAAAACTGACTTCACCCAAACTGTAAAAAGCACCTGTCACCTGCTTCTCTTTTACTATTCTTCTCATGTGATATAAAAAAACATCCACTGACAAAGAAATGCAAAAATATTTATCTTGATGTTTTGAATTGATTAGTGAATTAGAACAGTTTCTAGGTACAATAAACTGAATTGCAGCTGCATGAGTTGTATACTCAGTGTCAAAGAACATTTATTAAAACGCTGCCCTTCCTGATATTTCCCTGTTTCTAGTTCACCTTATTAAAGCTGATCCTCAACAAAAGGTGTGTCATTAGCTGATAAAGATTCAGCGTCATACCTTCAGCCTCATGTAACACGTGCATTTAAAGGTTTCCCTGCCCTTGCTTCTCTGTTAGTGCAGCACACCCAATCAGCCAAATACAGCGCAGCCTCTGTTCACCATGTTTGCATTTTCTTTGCTTAATTAAACAGCTGTTGATTCAGGTCAGCACAAGCACTGTGTGCCCTTCATCTACTAGGTTTAAATGGAATGGGAGCTCTGCTCATTAAGCATAAACATACACCACACCCATTCAGCTTTGAAGTACACTGAACATCTTCTATTATTCAATTCTTGACTATCCTGTTTAGACTGTCCCTTCGTCTTACAGAGAGATTTGATCAGAAACGCGTGTCAGTCCAGTGTGATGCTGGTAGTGTGTTGGTGGAGAGAAAAGCAGCATGACGTAGTAAAGCATTGCAGGCGCAGCTCACCTTGGCGGGGCCGATGATCATGCCATTCCAGTGAGTTAACGTCATGTCGTCATCGTTTTCAAGGCCCCAGCTCACTGTACCATCTCCACCTCCCTTCTGACCTTCCTCCAGTTCCTCCAGCAGCCGAAAGCTGCGGGGAACCACGATGCCTTCACACACACACACACACACACACACACACACACACACACACACACACACACACACACACACACACACACACACACACACAATATGGATAATTCAATTAGCTTTTAATTAATCACACATTAGGACTTGCCTGAATGCTAGGCTAACCTAAAGGAAGGGATCAGTAGAGTCAGACATGTCTCTGGTATCACTGACCATTTTTACAACTGATAATATCAAATTATTTTCATATTCACAGGTAAACAATATCTGACAGTGATTCCTGCTCAGACATAGAATCATCTATCAACCTCCTAACTGAGCCAAAGTGACACAGTTTGGTATAGTTGCAAATAATGATTATTTTCATTATTGATAAATCTGACGATTATTTTCTGATTGATCATTTTCTGATTGATTAATTGTTTGATTAATAGTAATTGTCTTTACTGCTGGCAGAAAATGTACACAACAGCAAAAGTTAGGAGGTTAAGGGGATTTTCAGAGGTTTGTGAGACAAGACTCAATTTATTTTAATGCAGCATCATCCCTGTTATCATTGTAGAACAATAAATCTGAACAGACTTTCTATTACAGCTGTGCAAAGCCAGAGATTCACTAAACATGTAAAACCAACCATCTGAAACTCAGATGCCACCATGTCTCTAGACAAATACATTATCAAGGGGAGGGGGGGGCGTCGGCTGTTACCTACACTGTGAGGTGACTTATGGATAGCTGTGACACCTCAACGGCCAAACACACATGCTGTGACACCCTGAAGAACTTTGAAATGATCACATTTGATTTCAGGTTTAACAACTGGGACTACTGAATTGGGTTTACACTCTTATATTATCAAATTGTTGTGAAAGCCTCAATAGGCTTAGCTATATAATGAGCCTTAATGCATGACAGCAGGGTTCCTCAGATAAACACCATTTTTCACAGTTTGACCACTGTGAGATGTTAAAGATCCTCTCTAGACCTGTTTTAAAATGTATATAAAATACTCTACTTTGATATGATTTTTTTCCACAAAAACAGTTAAATTATCTTGTTAAAATCCTTAAAAATTACATCTACTCCTTCTCTCTCATCAAAAATTCCAGAATCTATGAAAATGCAAATATTTTTTCATTTCAGAAGTTGAACAGCTGGACACAAGATGTCTCCTACTTCACTGTAAAGTCCATTTTTAGTGTACGGGCACTAGAGCTTCAAGTTTCCACATCACACTTGTGTGAGTTGAATACCAGACCAGGACTGGCTTCAAAACTAGTTATGATGCCACAAATCAAGATACACATCTTGAAATCAGATGTTAATGAGTACAGAGAAACTTTCCACTTTGAGCAGATGTATGTGAAAACAAACTGCACATGAAGCTCAAACTTTCAAACGTAGGAGCAAGAAGAAAAAGATGTTTTTGAGTGGAGGGGGACTTTAAATGTCTATCTATTAGAGGAGTTGCCTACTGAACTATTTAAAGTAAAAACATGTCGCTAAGGACAGGTTTCTACTTAAATAAGAAAAGACTGTGTTTTCAAATTGTCAAACATTGTGTTGAGTTAAATATCTTGGGTTTGGTTGTTATTGACGAGCTACTGTTGGATGCCTTGTCTCTCCAGTTGATGAACGGAGCTGTGCTGCCAGCTAATGTTATCTCAGGAAACTATTCATCTACCCAGCAGGCTGGTCCCGGCCGTCACCGCGGAGCTGACAGGAGGATACCGCTCACAAATGTGAACTGAGATAATAATGTCCTCTCTTCTCTGACCGGCAAGCTCCATAATGGCACATACAGATTGCTGCAGATGTGCGGGTGCTGCTCACACACTGGGCCAGCACTGCTAGCCACGGAGCTAGCGAGCAACGTTACGGCAGTATTTCTTAACATAGAGTGATGTTGCAGTCGAAACTGCACTACAGCTGGTCTGCTGGAGTTGGTAAAACGAACATGTAGCTAACGCGCTATGTTTGAAATTGTGCCTCTTCAGCAAAATAAATGAAAAGATACAGTCTGAACTGTTGGTGAAGTCGGCTTACCTGATCCGGCGGCGGCCGCCATCTTTGTCACTGCTTTACGGAAGCGCGCACGCAATGCGCGTGCAAGCCAAAACACCCAGTTTATTTCATGTGACGTGCTTCGTGTTATTGGTATAGTTATACATTTAAGACTAGTTAGTTCATAATGTACTGTCCTCTCCATGTCTACGATCACTTCAAACTTTATCACGACAAAGTGTTCCTGGATTTCTGAATGAGTATCAGCTGTGGTCAAGAAAGTTGGACAGCAGAAGCTGAAATTATAATTAATATAGACTCAGTAGCCTCTTACAATTCCTCAAAGTATGAACCAGCTAGGAGCGCCCGCTGATGGAGATGGATAATGCTGGATCGCCATCTACTGGACAAAAATGTTCTGGACTATGGACAGTGTTTAAAGGACAGGTTCACAATTTTTCAAGTTTGTCTTAAAACAACAGTCAGGAGACCAAATGAACATTGAAACAGGTTTTTCTTGCCATAATCATTCCTCCTGTTCATACTGACCATTAGAAGATCCCTTCATAATGCACTTACAATGTAAGTGATGGGGGGCAAAATCCACAGTCCTCCTTCTGTGCAAAAATGTATTTAAAAGTTTATCTGAAGCTGATATGAAGCTTCAGCATCCAAATGAGTCAAATCAGGTAGACATCTTTCAACGTTACAGTCTTTTTAGTGCCAAAGTCCCTCTTTTTGTTACTATACTTCCACCGCAGCTCAACAGGGAAACACTGTCTGAGGAAACACAAAGAGGGAATTTGATGCTAAAAAGACTGTAAATGTGGCAGATATTCACTTGATATGACTAACTCAGACTGCTGAAGCCTCATATAAGCTTCACATCAACTTTTAAACGCATTTTTGCACAAAATGACTGTGTGGATTTTGGCCATCACTCACATTGAAAAAACATTTGAAAGGGATCTTTTAATAGCCAGTATGAACAGGAGGAATGATTACAGCAAGGAAAACCTCTTTCACTGATCATATGGACACTTGACTTTTGTTTTAAGGCAGATTTTAAAAAGTGTGAACTTATCCTTTAAAACAACAGTCAGGTGTCCATATGAACTTTGAAACAGGTTTTGCTTGCTGTAAAGTTCTCTGTTAATACTGACCATTCAGAGGTTGATTGCACCTCAGCTTTAATGTGGAATAAAATCCACAGTCTATGTCTGAGTAAAAACATATTTCAGTTTAGCATTTAACTTAGAGTAACATGAGGCTTCAGCAGTCTTAATCAAATCAGTAACAAATTCTCTCTTTGTATTGCTATCCCTCCACTGCAACTCAGCAAGGAAACACTGTCATGCACTTTCAAACTAAAATGACTAACTTTGGAGGATACCCACTTGATTTAACTTAGACTGCTGAAGTTACATTTTTACACAGAAGGAGTACTGTATATTCTGTTCCCCATCACTCCCATTGGAAGCATCTGAAGAAGGGATGTTTTCATGGCCAGTATGAACAGGGGGAATGATTACAACAAGTAAAAACTGTCCAATGTACATACAGTATGTACTGTACATGGTCTATATGTTAAAACTCAAATACAAATACTATTTTAAAACACATAGAGGTGTATGACATTATTTTAAGACAACTTATTATCACATGTGTCAGACACATTTTAAAAATGGGTGGCTTACTTGTATTGACTGTTATGTGGGCTAATAAGTAAACACATTCTGCTTTATTAATGACTTGCAACATTTTCACATATTTCTACTTCTTTTTTATTAAAGAAATTAATATATTTATTGAGATTCAAGGTTAATTTTTGACCTTGGGATTTGACGACAAAACATGATCTTCATTGTTTCTTATGAATTGCTTTTCATTTTATTCATTTCAAAAATTAATTTTTAAACCAACATGGACAAATGTCCTTAAAGTGCTCTGAAAAAATGGAAAGTTGAACATCAATAATCTGCTGATAAGCTGAATTGTTTTGTCAATGAAATATTTTTTTTTATCTTTTATTGACATATCACTGACTGTCACTACTGGTCATCATTTAGTTCGTGAACCACACTTGGGCTCATCACCTTCCCATGGAGCTCTCTCTCTCTCCCATCACAGCACGGCTGTTTTGTTGTGTTTGCTGCAGACAGTCTCATACATGCACATACATCCACACATGACTGATTACTGACTTCCACGTTTTATTTTTTGTAAATAAATATTCTTACTCACACTTGTAAATTAGTCTGGTCTCCCATTTTGTCGCAGTCTAGGAGCCGGGCTGTGACATGGACATGTTCATTTTTGTGGCCTACATTTTCTCCAAAAGCATATTAAAGCTGAGTTTTAAAATCATTGGTTGACATCAAGACAGGCAATTAGTGCACATGTGTGATCTACATGAAGAAATAATCATCCTCTGAGTAACCAAAGGAAATCATTTCTCCTATTTATAGAGAGCACTCAGGGGCTGCATATCTCTGCCAAATCATAACCCTCTATACTTTTAATGGTAGATAGTAGCCAGGATTTCAAGAGACTGTGTAAATTCTTTACTGAGCCCTCTAGACCTTTTTCACAGCAGAC
Organism: Thunnus albacares; assembly: GCF_914725855.1. Lineage (NCBI taxonomy): Eukaryota > Metazoa > Chordata > Actinopteri > Scombriformes > Scombridae > Thunnus > Thunnus albacares. The sequence continues at coordinate 34,609,301 of NC_058109.1, read as the reverse complement.
ATTTTGACTTGTCGTAGCCAGAAAGGCACCGGTGGAACTGATGGTTAATGGTTAATAATAAAAGTTCCATTCAAGCATCCAAGGAAGCCATACTGGTGAACCATCATGCACTATACCAGGGTCATGAATTTGGAAAAACTAAATGGGATTCAGTGGTCATTAATGTCATTAATTGCACCTGTGTTTTTCCTGCTATGAAAAGTCAAAACATCTACTGTGAATACTAGACATTATGACTTGTCATACTGGGAAAAGAACAGGTGTAACTAAATCATTCACAATGTCTCTGTTCCATTTAGTTGTTCCAAAGCATCACAGTGTGCACAATAGCAGAACACCAGAACTGGGACACCCATCTGTAATGAAGTCTGTGCTACAGCAATTCTTTGAGTATGACAAGTTAAAATGTCTGCAGCAATAAAGGTATGTTCCAAAAAGCAGGTTTACTGGTTCATCTGGATGTCTTTGTTGAATAAAACCCTGATATATAAAAAGAAATGTGGGTTTTACTAAGTAAAGTTAGGACTAAGTAGACCTTGGAAGAAGCCAGGGAATATTAGGGCTTCATAAATGAATCACAGCCAGTCACATAGTCCATTTAATTGTGTTTGCACTGTTTTAACTGTGCAAAATTTCAAATGAGTCGCACTAAACTGATGATAGGCTATTGCACTGCATCATCTTGTTGTATGTCAAATAGGACATGCTTATAATAATTAGGCAACTAGTAGGCAACCAGGATATCAAAGACAAATGAGAAACCTTATGATGGGCCCGTTAATGTGCTTTGTCTCTAATTTGGTGAATGTTGGATGAAAACTGAATGATGAGAATCTTTAAGGTCTTTTAGGAAATCTCTTGATTGTATAATTGGCTACATATATCTGTCTCAAATTAAAACAGGATTTAAGATTCAAAAATGTTTTGAATCCTGGATCAGACTTCCCTGTTCAAGAGTTTGTTTCATGTAAATCCACATGGTGGCACAGCTGGATCTGGATCCACAGCAAAAACTAACAAAGCCCAACTTCCACCAAACTTTTTTTTAAATTTTAGGAGATATGCAAAAGACTGTAAGAAATAGACAGAAATAGGACAGTTTCAAACAGGATATCTTTAACTTGTAAGTAGTATCCAATGAAAGATCTTTGTAAGGGAGGGCATTTTTGAACATTTTCTCAGGAACCACTGCACCTATTTTAATAATACAAAATATAATAGCATGATTATCCATCACTACACGAGTTTTAATGTGGACGTCAATACAAAGGAGATCAAACATTTCTAACCACTCGAAATAATGATCAATATAAGTAATTTAGAGCATTCTGTGCATCCAAATGTATGATGCCTTTAATGTTCTCCAGTTCAAGAGCATTCAGGACCATCTACTCATATTTTGAATATAAGACTATCATATATATGCATATGTGCTGTGCATGCTATGTGTTTCTCTTTAGGGTATTGTGACCATATCAAACACACGATTAAAAAATGAAAAAATAGATACTGTCGACTGTTTAGTTGGCACTAGATTCAGTTTATCCTCCATTGTCAGGAGTCATGCAGACAGTTTTGTAAATCTGTAGCATTTTTCTTCTCAGGGGTGCTGCAATGAATTTTTTTTTTTTTTAAAAAAAGGTCTTTCTGACTAAAACAGCCTTGGCATGATAAATATCTATACACCCTGCCATATATCACGAACTCCTTGAATCAGTCATCCTCTCTCCGTAGAGACTAACCCTACATCTAATCCTAATGTCAGCCTTGGATGCCAAACTTGGATCATAAATGCATACCAGGCATTTTTTCTTCAAAATATCTCTCATGAACTGTCAGTGAATGAGGAAAAGTGAAAGCAAAACTTTTAAAAAGATATACAGCTGTGGCATCTTCTGAATTTAAAGTTAAATTTAAGTTAAATCACAAGAGCAAAATAATGAACATACTGGGATGGGGGAGGTTGCCCTCTGACCCACCTAGTCCAACACCTCCCCCAGCCACCCATCGCCAACCAGCCTGCTTCCCCACCCTCCATCCCCCATCCCAGCCAGCCTGCCCGCCCAGCTCCTCTATCCACTCTACAGACAAGTTGGTTTTCAGAGTTACCGCGAGTTGTGTGTGTGTGTGTGTGTGTGTGTGTGTGTGTGAACTTTGGGGATGAATGGCTCAGTGTTTTTCCTGGAGACATGAATGCAGTGTGTTGCTCCTGAGAGACAGGCATGCTCATTCACACTCTGCTTTTCCACTTTTCCAACTCACTTCTCTTTCACCCTGCCATGAATACAGGCCTGTGCTGAGAAACACACACACACACAAATCCACACAAACAGCCACACAGATTGAGGGTACCCCTAAAATTCCTGGGTATGACGGTACAATCAGCTTCAAAAAAAGTGTATCGCCCACATATTTTTATATTTATTGTACATGTTATTATGCTTGTTATTGCTGCTGGTGAACACAGTTCTTTTCCTGAAGCTAATCTGTCAGGCAAACAGCGAATGAGTACATGCAGTCTGAGTTAGTCATATCGAGTGGATTTTGGCCTTTCTTTTATTAGATCCACTTATGTTCACTATCCAGCTTTTAGGTCAATTTTAAACAAACTGGAAGATGTTTCCAATGAAGGAACAACCAGACAGCAAGACAGAATAGAAAATATAATTGATGGTGTACTGGCTACACTTTGAGTCACTATTAGGCTAATAATCGGTGATTGGGAATAGCAGAACAGTTGCATGCAGTATATGAATGGATTGGATTATTACTTTTATTGCATCATCTCTGCTCTGTTCGTAGATCATGGAGTCTTTACATGAACACCAATTATCCAGAAATATCTGGAATCTAGACTATTATATGAAATATTTCCATACCTGAGTTAACACTTGCCTTATTGGTAATATAGTTCAGATACATCAAATGTTTCATAAACAAGTGCCTGAATATATGAAGGTATACTGTATGATCTTATTATAGTGATGGTTCACTGACCTTATTACTATATATATACTCACACAATTCTGTTGCAATCTTAAGGACAAAAAAAGTTTCATATTTTGATTGCAATATCTTACTGATAAAACCTAATATATGAATATCTGAGCTGTGGTAGTACAGTGTATTGTAAGACTGGAGCAGACCCCAGTGTTGCTGTCTTGTCTTTGAACCCGGGGGGTTGGTTTTAAGAGGGGGGGCATGGTGGGTGGGGCTGAGTGATCTTTGAAGTGAGTGTGGCTTATCTAGCTTCAGTCCTCATTACAGGAGAATTAAGAGGGGGGAGATAAAAGGCTTCTTTTCACAAGAGGGGACAAGGATACAGAGGGAGAGAGAGCGGGAGAGAGACCCTCCTTAAAGATGACAAGTATGTGCAGCGGGTTTTGTGATCTCTGTGTGGTCTCTATTGATATGCATCGGATGTCTCAGAGCCTGACATGTCTGCTGTAAATGGATGAGCAGATGGGGATTGAACCCTGAACAATATCACCCAAAATGGAAAATATTTAGAGCTTCAGTTCCAGTTATACCATGCTTAGTTAATGCTTTTTGCATGGATAATTATAGCTGAAAACTGCTGCGGCTGCCTGTTCTTCCTTCTATGAACTGCTTATGCTATAGTACTTATTAAAGTAACTTAATAGCTGCCATTAAAGTGTGGTCCATGTATCTCCAGGCGTCAGAATTTAAACTTAAATGCATGTATTTTTATCACAGCATTCAACCAATCATCAAGACTTTATTTCTCTGAATAGATGTTATTGTAGTTTAGGAGAAAATTGTATGTCTGTTTATCTATACTGGGGTCTGTAAAGTGACAAAGTTTAGGGATCAAACCATGACATTTTTTGGGGGATGCATATCCCCAGTTGGCCAGGAGGGGTCTGCCACTCACCAGTCTTTTCACTAGCAGCTAATGCTGCCTTCACAAACAGTAGGGAATATTTGATTTACAAATGCAGCGAGCATAAACAACATAACGGTGGGAGCTTAGATATGCTGAAATGTGACTTCAGTAAAATTTAATGTTTATAAACCCTAAACAGACTGTGATCCTACACCAAATTATAGACTATCAAAGCAACATGAGAGTGAAAACAGCGATGATTGCAGCTCTCTGTAAAATGTTCACTTGCTGCTGTTCAGGACAAAGTTCATTTCTATCTCCTCTCTCCCTGCATTGTCTATATTCAACACTAGGAATATGCTCAATTAAAGTGGTACAACAATAATGTCCCCTTTAAAGTGTGAAAATACAACTCAATAGTGGTGTTTAGAAACACTGGCAAAATGTATTGGTTTTAAAGCTCTTTCCTCTGCATATTTAACATAATTTATAACCTTCGCCTAGTTGGTCTGTTGTGAAAAGTAGCTCTTGGTCTGTCAATTTTACAATTGAAACTGGGCACCACAAATGAAGAAAAAAATTCACATTGAAAGCATGTAGAGTATGCCTTCTACGTCACTCGCGCACTTGGTTTTGAAATAACTAGGAACCATTGAACGCAGCATGAAATATCCCCCTTTGCCAAACCCCTTTTCACTCCTGTGGAGATCTGTGCGCTGTGCGCAGCACCAAACTGTTCCCACCACCGTTTACCGGCTACATGTGGGGGGAGAAACCTGCAGAGTGAAACCAAGCTGAGCGTTACTTTCAGCTGCATGGAATACCTACACTGATTTTCCCACCGAGCCGTCAGGTGTGTAAACTAGTGAAAGTTGGATGACTGAGAGGAAAATTGCAAGTGTGGACTGAACGACAATGGAATTTGTGATCTCGTAACCTCGAGGAATAACGTTATCTGTGTCGGCTGATATGTCTGTATACAAGCAGCGGTTGTGGACGATGTGGATACTCTGAATGAAACCAGTGAAAACTTATTTCCTTCGCTGTAACGAGGAGTAAACCAGCATTTGGAGCAGCAAGTGACTGAGGAGAGTTTTACACGGGACAAGGTGAGTCTGTTTGGTCTACTGAACACAATCCACTTTTACTCGCAGTTAAAATCACAACTGCGTGTGTTTTCCATACTCGTCCCCGTTAGGTTAAATAACTCAGTCTCTGTCACTCACCTCGCAACGTTATTGGAACAACTTTTCACTGTGTTTGTGTGCGTAAGTTTGAATCTTAACCACTTTCTTTTCTTTCACTGTTTTCATTCACACCATTGCTTTGTTTATTAGAAATCGCTCAAAAGTTGAAACAGCAGGTTAATATTAGCAACGTTAGCTAACGCCAAGTTAGCCCACTGGAGCGCAGTAACTGGTCCACAGTGTGGTTCACTGCAGTTAGCTGACTTATCCCGTCACAGCCCCTACGTGTCGTCGCTTCAAGGCACCAGCCACTAAATTTCACCATTTGTTCTAAAAAAAAAAAAAGTGACCGCCATGCAATAATATTCAACACTGGCATGGACTGCACAAGTCTGAAAATTGGGAGTCTGAGTCAGAGCTAATGTTAACTCACTCTGATAGACTGTGGGATGTATTTCAACACAGTCTCCCGACCAAAGCAGGTTAAATTTGACAATGTAGGTGAATGAACATTCTTCATTTAACAACAGGTCAACCAGGTCTATTTTTTTTTATTAACGTATGACCTTATTTTGTATAATAACGTGTGTGCTGAATTTAAGGAAAAAAGTCTCACATATTGTTGCATGTATTGTGTTTTTCTTGTCGATATAACAAAAACTTGCTGGTACTTTTGAATGGTCATTCCGTCCATTTAGAGGGAAACAAGCATATGTTCACAAAAAAGCATCAGAAAAGCAAAGCTGAGGACCCTTATTACATTTTAAATATTTTTCATCAGAAAGAGCTATCATACTGAATACTGTATTGCAATCAAACATAATTATCCTTCCAGTAAGAGATTAATTTATCAGTACAAACTGTAAATGAATGCAGTTAAAGTTAGTATAAGCAAATCAGAAATCCCCAGGTGAGATTCTTGTTGTGGCTGATAATGGTACTCTACAAGGTCAAAGGTCAGATCCAGGGCTTCATGTTTTAGTTACTTTTAACACAGTAACTTGTTAAGCATTTTATTGGGTTTATCAATATTTACTTGGTTACAAGTGTCGTGGATGACACTCCAACAGAGGGACTGCTGAGAGTGTGACCTTTGTGTTTTTATGTCCCATGGGTGATGATCTCCTCTTACAGTGTAGTGCCTTCTTAAACTACAGCCATCTGCTCCTGTTGCCTCATAACTGGACTGATGGCTTAGTATAAGCCAGGAAATGAGATGGAATATCCCCTCCCGGTGATGATGATGATAATGATGATGATTGCTCATTTATTTGGGATCGTCAGTAGCATTGTGAAAATTAGGATGTGCCCAGATATTGTGCGTGCTAGCTCTTGTGTGCATGCTCACATGAATGTGTGCTCATTTTAAAAGGAAAGTCATTTCCAAGTCATTGTAGATTTAGTTTCCAGTAAATAAAACACAACAATTAACACCATTTATCTAAAAAAAACATATTTTTAATGGTTAATTCCAACATATTTCTGGGCTGAAGTTGTTTTTGTCAGCTGTATGGCCAGTGTAGCTGCACTAAAATAGAAGCAATGGAATATTGTAACATGGCTAATTGTGTGTTGGACCCAAATCAAATTAAATCTAGTTTTCAACTAAAGGAAAGATAGGCTGGAGCTACTGAAAATTGGTCAAGTGTGACAAGTATAAATAAGGCTTTCCATAGCTTCCTTGAGTTAAAGTTGTGGTTCATGTTAGTTTTAGAGTGTTTGCAATTAGCAAGGATGTTTAAGTGGAATTTCTGAGACTGAAGTGGAGCACATGTTTTCATTGGCCCTGAAGTGAATGACTGTTTATTAGCAAAACTAGTAGCCGGCACGTTCTTGTACTTGTACCTGGATAAAGTCAGACACCAGAACCCCAGAGCTGTCTGGACTTGTAAAGTGACCTTTGGTCCTGTGTATAAATGCCGTCATTATGGTGTGCACATGTGACCTTTAAAGGCTTGACCCGGTCTGACCTGAGATGGAAAAAAATGGAATTTTAAAAGGGTCTCAGATCAATGAAGAGGACTTTTTCCTGTTTCCATCATTTTCAGTTTAAGAAACCTGCTGTAAAACTGCTTTTCAGGGAAAATGATGAAGTAGTGAAAAATCAGGGCCAGCTGATTCCTCAGTTGTTGTAGTATCAGTGGAATAAACTAGTAGTAATAAACAAATAGTATTTATTTCTCAGTATGAAACTGCACAGGTTTATTGCAAGATGAAATATGTATTTTCCCCTAACCAATAATTAGAAACTGACTCTCGAGATGTCAGCCTTAACTGACAGGATTTGTGACAGCAGAGGTGGCAAAGTGCTCCTCCAATAAACAAGATTCACCTCACAAATTCTGTCACAGTGGAGGTGCCAAAGGTCAAAAGGTGAAAGGGGGGGGTTGGGTGTCAACAGCCCTTGTTTTCTGTGTCTGGCAGCTGGAGGGACTGCAGGGAGCATGTGGTGTCAAAACCTTTCATCATTACCCCTCTTCCAACCAAACAAATGTCCTTTTAACTGTTGTCTCATGCAGAAGTAAGTGTACAAGGATAAAGGAATACTCTGATGTTGTCTCTTTAGGACTGTTGCGGTGAAGGAATTTCCCCTGCGGTGAGTTAGGGTGGCTCAACAATGTGGTATGCAGTCATATACAGTATTAGTGCCTTTCTTTTTTTTTTTTTAGTGAAAATCAAGGTATGTTAGTCTGATTATGTGTCAGCTGAATGGAGCAGCAGTACCTGACAAACACAGAAAACACTTTAAATCCTGGCAGGAAACACAACCGATTCCCTGTAAACCTGGGATATATGAATGATGTCTGGCTGGACGCACCATTGGATTGTATGATTGGTTGATTGATTTGAAAACTACTTTACCTTGCAGGTTAAATGGCAGCCTGCTTGGCCACACAGTGACCTGGGAGAATTTAAACATATAACTGAGACAAAATATTCATATAGGTGTGTTTTTAACTACCAAGCATCAGCACTGACCCCCGGTCAGCTCACCCTGAGCCCAGCTCTGTCATGAGGGCTGGGCACCAGGTTAGCTTGTTAGCCTTGATGCTAGCTGCAGGAGCATCCGTGGAGCCCCACGAGCAAGAACTAGACACTGCGTGAGGCGGTCAGGACCCTCCGGAGTTGCCAGACCAGACCATTGAAGTGTAAAACAAGAAGGACCTAGCCTCATTAAAAAAAAGAAAAAACATGAACATAGCGTAGTTGTAGAAGTTGCTTGCTATCCACCACGGTTGGCTTGTCTATAGCGCGGTATTTCAATATTGCAGTTATTGCGACAGCCCTGTTTGTCTCACTTTGCATCAGCTGTGATATTTATGCTGTCAGTCTGGTGATGAACAGGTGGGGACACATCAAGGATGAACTGACTGATTGATAAACTGCGACTGGCCGGCGAGGACACTATATCATCAGCTCGGGTGTTGATGAAGTGTCTGTGAAGAAGGGTTGGGTACCATTTACATCGAACCACTACCAGTACCTGGAATTCAGTACCGATACCCAATGGTACTTTATTCTCTCTGTAATAAAACAAAATGTAATGTTAGTTGTAAAAAATACGTCCAAACTTCTCAGTTTCAACATTATGTATTTAGAACATTTTGTTATGCAAGGTAAAATGCAGTAAAAGCCTGTTGTCTGCAGCTCTTCATCAAACATCTCACTGTGGCTGTTTCTGCTTCTCCTCTTCCTCTCTGCAGTGTTTCTAACTGAACAAAGAGCTCCAAATAACTCCAGATCTTGTTGTGTCAACTTGTTTTTGTTGAAGAATAGCACTGCTAATGAAGCTCTGCTAAAACAGAGATAAATGTATCTAATTGCCTACAAGTTCATCACAATAAAAGCCTTTCGTTAGTTGTTTTTATCAGCAGTAACTTAAAGGACAACTCCATCTGTGTTTTTTCGGGTTGTTCACATGGAAATGCCCTCTCAGTTGTTAGCAAAAAGCAGTGACGTGGGTTAGAGCACGAAGGACAAATAACACTTGCGAGTCACACTGGATTCTGCTCTGATCTGGAGCCCTTTGCTGGCGGGAGGAGAGCTCAGAGTTTATTTTTTAAACTGTGAGCAGCAGCAACAATGAGTGCTCTGTCTGTGTGTGTGTGTGTGTGTTAGCATGTTTAGCAGAGCAGTAGCAATAGTGAATCAGTGCCAGATTGCTGGATTTCGTCTGAATGCAGCCTTATAGAGTCTTGAGCCTTTCATAAAGAGCCAAAGTGAAACTAGAACTTCTGAGTTCTGTTCCAGACGTTAGAAAACCTCATTCAGAACACTGACATTTGTAACTAGGCTAATCGCTAAAAATCCAGCCTTGGAGGAGAACCTCCCTCAACAGTACGTCGTGTGGCTTGCTTCATATGCTTAGACGATGACTGTAGTTTTTTGAAAATCTAACATCCATATAATATTGTTGTTTATTAAATATTTATGTATTATAGCAGCTTTAAATGAACACCCCATGTGTTCTAGATGTTCAAGGGCTAAACATCTCCGCTCAACAGAGGAGGCGAGTCCATGAGCGAGTCGTCAGTCGTTAAAAGACGACTTGAGAAGAAGGTGTTGGAGTTTAATGGATATGGATGAATCCAAGTTACTGCACTGCTGCGGTTGTAGTTTTTTTCATGGGACCTGTAGTTTTTTTCTGCACTCACAAAGTAATTGTTGTTTAACTTTAACTCCAGGAACATGATCATTTTTTCAGGAAGACAGATGAAAGAAATGCTGAATGAGAGATTGCAGAAGCTAGTGGAACAGAGGCTAGACTGTGACATCATGATTTATGCTCTCTATTGAGGCTTTTCCCCAGCCTTAAAGTATGGATTTTTGTAACATCTATAGATACATTTGCCTGTAGAGATGGTCGGAGGGCACTTCATGTGAACTACCACCAGCCTTTACCCCTTAGTAGCTTTAGAATTCTGTATGCATCATTTTTCTGAATGGATTAATATGGACCAGAAACCATGAGATGAAGTCAGCCAACAGGAAATCTATGTGGCGGATATTATCTGCAACTGTCTTTTATCTTGCCCATCGGAGAGGACAATCAACTCAAAGGGGATCAAAGTACAAGTAATTTGGAAGGACAACAGAGGTTCGACATGTGAACGCCGGCTTGCCCAGCAGGGGTCTGGGTCTCCTCTACTCCCATGGCCAGATTAAATACTCAATTTAATTATGTCACTGAGCATTAAGTCAGTAACCTTATCAGAAGGGTCTGGCTGTTTAATGGGGCTTTGTGAACCAACAGATGCACCAAGATTAGTGACAATATGCTGGTGGTGCAAACCCTGAGCAGAGGGATAAAAGACAGGCACGGAATCTGATACGATGTGCCCCTCCTGCTAGATACCACCACCACCACGCTGTAGGAGACCTCAAGATAGCAGACATTAAATATAGCCTCATCTGAGAACAGTACACTATATCTCTAAGTGCCTGGACACCGACAGGGCAGTGGGAAAATGATTTCAAGATCTTTTTAATGAATCATTAAGTAAAAATCCTTTGACATACTGTACATGTGTTCTTTGCTGCATGACATATTCATGCACTGATGATGATGCAAATTTGTACATGAAAACTCAAGAGTGGGTGTAGAATTTCAAGCTAATTAAAGAAATCCCCCGAAGTCATATCACCATGAATATCTGATGGTTTACTGTCTTTCCTGGCTTCTGTGTCGGCCCATATGAGGAGTGCTGCTGTGCCCGGAGCCCGGACTTGACTGTTTGTCCTCTCCAGTAACTGCTAGTCACATTTGGATCCTCACAGATTTCCCCTGCATATTGCTTACAGTGAACTTTATGACTCTAAGCCTTAAGCTGGACAGCTCCTGTCTTTCCGTGTCCATTATCTGAATCAGCAAAGCCTTAATTTTTTTTTTTTTTTTTTTTTGCAGCGGAGGATTTTCTTTGATAACAAGAATAGTGATAACACTCCCCAGGATTCTCCGAGGATTTAATTAGACAGGATAGCCTGTTAATTATTCAGATATGTAAATGGAGACCCAGATACATTCAGTGCCGTGGAATGTAAAATAGATTTGAGTGTTGAAATCTCTTTGAAGCAGCAAGCGAAGTGCTCTGTAAGAGTGTGAATTATTAACCCCTACAAGGTACGCTGCATGCTTCTACCGCATGCAGCTCACGGTGTGTGTGTGTGCGCTCACAATTGTTCCCTCATGAATGAAGCTGGTGTGTTTGCCTAAGGTCAGTGTTGAAGCACGAGTACACGTGATGTGTTTAGACAAGCAGTGCGCCACCTGGGCTTGGCAGCTCAAGCTCAGGTGGCTGAGAACTATTAAAAAAAAAAAACCTCTTAATCATTAATATTAATTCAAGGTTTGGTGTATACTTTGGTTTTTGGGTCACAGTTCGATATGTTTTCAGTACAGCAGGAAAAAAACATTTTGGTCTTTTATTTTGAAAAATGTAAACATCCAACAATGTCTCATTACTGACACAGTTATTGTGTCACAGTTTAGTTGTGCTGCAGTGGAAACTATTACTGATACAGTTGTGCTAAAGTGGAAAAAGAAAACAAGCCCATAATAAGAGAACTTTAAAGAGTGCAATGGCAAATTGACAACTCCTTTGTAAGGTTTTCAAAATCAATATTTGAAATAAAAGTGCAAGAACTGTGTAGAGAAATAAATATCTAGACTAGTGGCTGTTTGAGTCAGGAGGGCAGTGGCGCGGCTCCCTCCAGCCGCAACCACAGGCTCTGCTGTGGCCTGATGAAAATGCACCTTACCAGGCATGCCACCGATTCACGGGTGGGACACACTCTGTTTGCCTGCTATGAGTGTCTGGATGAAACCGTTTGTGTGTCCCTGTGTGAGCTGGGACTGTGTTGTCTGGTGGGGTTCACTCTCAAAGTGGAAGTGCTTTCTAACGGTCGCTGTTGGACAGCTAGCTAGCCGGCTAATGTGTCAGCTAGCTGGTCAGTCACTCAGCCAGTGGATGCGCTGTAAACTGTCTCCATATTTAAAAGAAAAGTTGTTAATGTGTCATGTTGACAGGTATTTCTGTTGTTGTTAGCTGTCCAGGTCCAGTCTGAATAGGTAGCTATTTAAATATTCCATGGTTAGCCTCCTGCTAGCGTCAGGTTCATAATACTTTAAGGACAATACCTCAAGCTAGGTAGCCACCTAGCATGAAGCTGTCATAGCTGAAGGCTGAATGAGCACCTCTACATAAAGGACATCAATTCTTCTTTCTCTGTGTTTTACTTTGTTAGTATGTGAAAAAACTACCAGGAATCACTGCTGTTTAGCAACTTTATACTGTTAACTCTACACCAGTGGTGGAAAGTAACTAAGTACATGTATTTAACATCGGACTATGGAATCTGGATCGGTACATGGATCGGTAACGTCAGTCTGATTATCTGAGTGAATTACGTCAGTATCAGCACCTGATACTGATATTGAATCGGATCAGTCCTAACTCTAGAGCCCTGTGATTTCCACGATGCGGAAAACAGAGACAGAATCGCAGAATTTGATAATAAAAGTGAAATCAACCATAAAATGTGGAATATGCTTAAATGTGGATGCAATCTATAAAAATCAGGGTTTTCCCTACCCTTAAAGGTGTTTATTCACAGCGCCTAAGCCAAATGAACAGAAAAAACGATTCAGAGATACAGTGTTTTGGTGTCATTTATGGGCAGGCTGCTGCAGTTTCTGACCTCTGTCTGTGTGTCTGTGTCTCACACAGTTTCACACAGACACACAGTCATGTTGAACAGACCCTCTGAGACGGTTAAGTAAACCAAAAAACTGAGGAATTCAACACTAACAGCTAAATTTAGAGCAGAGCAATATCCAAACAACTACTATGAGTCAAGAGAACAACTATTCTGTAAGTTTTGCCAACATACGAATGTGAAGCTCAGATGTGAAACACTTAAAAGGAAAGAATGTTTTGTTTTATAACTGTATTGAAGCTCATTCTTTCATAAAAAAATAGTGCAATGTTGTGTTCCATCAAATTCATTGATATTCATTAAATTTAGAATATTTTCTTATTGAATAGTTGAAATGTTATTCATCCATCACATGATTAGACTCTTTCTCATGACAAATTGTGCTTAAATTGTAAAACACAGAATTCCAAACAATTTTAATGGAAAACACGTAATCTGGAAATTCTTTAGAGTAATCGGCATTTAGAGCCACCTGCCTGGAAAAAAAAACATGATTTCTCAAAAAACAAAGTTGAAATCTTTAGTACTGATGGCCATAACAGAAGCCTATAGCATAGTGAAATTATACAGGAGACTCCTCCATGATATCATTAAAGGAAAACTTTGAAATTACAGTTGGGAAAAAATACTTCCAGAATCAGCTGATCCTTCCATGTTATTACTGTATCCTACCACAAGGCATTTATCATGATCTGATCTGTTTTCCAGCATATATTATATATCTCTCTCTCTCACTCACATCTCTCTACGCCCTCTATGCATCACTCTCTCTGGCAAACACCAAGCCATTTCATCCTTTCCTTTCCTTTGCACAATTCATCTTTTTCTAACTCAACACTTGACACCTTCCGCAGCTCTCATTTTCTCAGTATTCCCTTGCGTCTGCATTCATGCCTAAACCACGCTCCTGTATCATTTCCCATCTGTCTGTGGAGTTGAAGCAGCCGTTTGTAGAAGGCCCTCAGAGAAAGAGGCCCAGCTAGTGAGATAGGGTGACATGGATGAGAAGGGCTTTGTCACTGAGCTCGCAATGAGAAGATGAGACCTGAGGGTGGAGGGAGTACCGAACACACACACACACACAAACATGCACACATCCTTGTTATCCTGTCCTTATGAGGTCCTTCACATGAAAACAGGAATTCCTTTACTCATAACCTGAGCTTTAATCCTCTCTACTGTCTTAAATCACAGCCTGATCTAAATCAAATCCAGATAGAGTCTAATTATAAACCTGGATGAATGTGGACGTGGAAATTTCTTAACAGGAAACTCTGGCTTTTGATATCTGTGCTGAATGACACCGGACTTTCTCTACATTATGGCAAAATGAATATGAAAAACAAGACAGGACACATCTGGTCAGAATAAATAAACAAGACCAAGACTCTATTGACACAGGTTGCTACTCATGAAAGGGGTTTTGATACTCAGTCTCATTGCTGTCTTGTTGTCAGTGTCACACTGCTGATATACTGTAGCTATCAACTTCACTATCTCCTACGTGTGTCCAGATAAAAACAACAGCTCCTCTGCAGCAGACTGCATCTTTGTTCTGACTCATAACTAAGCAAACTAACAGTGGGGGAATATCCAGACACTAATAACAATTATTTCTACAATTATACAAGAGAGATTGCTGGAGAAATGAATGCTACAATCTCATCAGGAGCAGAAACAGGACCGCAGCAGACATAGTCGGCTACATAAGTATGAAACCATGGAAACGTTTGCAATTACTGAAAGAAGCAACTCTAATCTGTTAAGTAAATTGTTAAAGAAAAAACCTCATGCATCAACAGGGGTGGATTTAGTGATTTGGGGAAGTAAAGAAACAATGTTTTGATTTTGGGGATGGTTTACATTCACTTCAGGATGGTCACAATCGTTTTTTGGGACGGTGGTGAAAAAAGTTAGTGTGGTACCCTGGGACCTGGACATCTTCATCTGTCCAACAAGTGTTCTCCGTTTTCTAAAATAGTCCTTCTTGGTATGTCGTGACAACATATTACTGCTAGCAGCCCCTGAAGGTACCTGGAACTTGCATTTAGTATCACCTCCCAAGCAAGGATTGAAATTTAGATCCAGGAACTCGTCCCTCAAAGCTGGTGGTGAGCAGAGGAAACAAAAGCAGAATCTGTGACAATGGTTTTATGTTACGTTATATTGCTTTAAGTTCCTGAAGTGGAAAAAGGCCTGTTTGACAGCATGGCACAGCGCTGCACATGGGTCCATGTGAAAAGCTGCCAATAGAACCCCACCCCACAAAAACATCCTCCCTCCCAAGGTCTAAAAATCCCAACTAGTTCTCGCATATATAGTCCATGAACACACCTCACACACACACGCACACACACACACACACATTTTCCATCCACTTTGGGGTGTACTGCGCATGTTCTAGCTTTCTGAAAACCAATCCAGAATGTGTAAACAACTTGGCAGTAGACAAAATAAACTGGGTTCTGTTGGTTGTTTGTTGGTGTTTTGCATTTTCTGTTACTGTCTGCACCTGCACATTCCTGTGCACGCTCCACAGAGATGCATGGAAATGCTAGAATGCTTTTTGCATGCAGTTTGCATTTTTTTTTTTTTTTTTTTTGCATGTGTTGGTATAAGAATTTTGCTTGCAGACACTTTTTGGTCTTCTTGGGCTTTACAGCTTTGAAAAGGGTGGTCTGCAGGTCTTATACCCCCCTTCTCCTGCTCTCTGCATGGGGGAAAGAGGGAAAGTGGCCCTGCCTCCTTTGTTTCTTTTGTTGAAAAGGAGGCTGAAAAGACCAGCCAACCAGAGAGGGGCATTATGAGGAAAAAGTGGGGGGTTAGAGAGGTGAAGGCGTACCTCCAGAAGAGAGGACAGAGGAGGAAAGGGGGAGGAGAGGGAGAGGAGGAGGAGGAGGAGGAGGTGTGTCTTCTCCCCTGTCTGTCAGTTAGAAAACAGCTGGTGTTGACTGTAGACTCCTTCTCTGTCTCCTTAGAGGAAGGACAGGTGAGTGGGTGTGGCTGAAGAGGGAGTGTCCACCATCTGGAGGATAACCTCAAGCGTCCAGACTGCGGCATCCAAACAACTCTTCTGAAAATAAACTTTGTGAAGTTACCTTGACAGTCAATCAAGCATTTGTGGAAGCATGTAAATTGTGAAACTTGAAGATTTAAGGGCTGGTAATCAGTGTGAAATCTCTTTTTTTGTTCTTGCTGAATTGTTCTTTGCATCGCATGGCTGCAGTAAGACAGGTGGCCATTCATTCTGGCTTATGATTTGAAAAGAATGGACTTACAAGCGCGCTTGAAATCGAATATCATCTACATGACGTCAGACGGCTAGCTTTGGCTTTTGACTCCAGAGGCAACAATACAAGAAGCATCTGCTGTGGTGACACTTGCCGGCTTTTCTTTCTCACTTCATGCGAGTGTGTGTGTGCGTGTGTGTGTGTGTGGCTTTTCGTAGCACACAGACAAGCGTGAAAAGCAGCATTTTCAAATACCGACAGCCGACTGTTGCCAAGTGGCAACCATGAAAGCTCTTGGAGAACAGTGAGTGCTCAGTTTCCCAAGAAACGCCCTTTTTGTCAAGACAGCTCCTCCTAAATCGACCCCCCCCTCCGCCTTAACTCCCTTTAAACGCTCTGGGGGGAGGGACCCTCTGTCCTGGGAAAAGGGGGGTTGCTATGGAAAGCTAAAGGCAAATGTTGGATAGGCGTGTTAAAAGTTCAGGACCTTGGCCAACTGCTGGAGGACTCAAGTACAGAACAATGTTCCTGGGATGTCTGAAGCTACCTTACCTACTTGTAGGTATGCAAGTAGAATATCACTACTCCTGGCTGGAAAGAAGCCTTACCCTTTCAAATGATATAGTGGGCTTTAAAATGGTCTCATAAGCAGTGAACATAAATTTTCTCAGCCCATGTGAAGTTAAAAAAAAAAACAACATCAAAAATGTTAGTCAAGAAGATGTGAATACCCTCAATTTGGCATTACAACAGCATTTTTACATGCATCAGGTTTATTTAACTTTGTAATAATTTAAGTATCAGTCAGTCTGTTGAATTGTGAGATGTGGCTAAAAGCTGCGGAAGAAGCCAGTAAGTAGACCTTGAGTTAAGATTATTTAGTCAAACTAAAGGTATTCAGTTTGCAGAGATATGAAACGGAGAAAAGCAGCAAGTCTTTACATGTTAGAAGCTGCAACCAGTAAATGTTTGGTATTCTCAACTTTGACAAATGGGTTAAAGAAGGATCAAAATCTGATCAACTAACAGACTAATAAGTTTACTATGTAATTGAATCATTGCTATTGTTATCATAAGTCTACTGGAGATACAGGTCACCTCCTTTTATTGCATTTCAATGTCACTTGTCATTTACAGAGCATTATTTTTACAACCTGCCTATCATGTGTCTTCTTGCCGTGACACTTCCTGTTGGTTCACACTCCCACAGAGGTCAGGGGTCACGGGGCTCTGTTATCCTTGCACTGACACCATACTCCCTCAGTAGGGCTTTTTTTTTTTTTCCTTCCCACTGAAGCTTTAAACAGCACTGAGGTACTCTTGAGTTGTGTTGAGATGTTTATATGAATATGTGACTGCGTCTGAACGCCCTGCCAGCCCGCAGCGTTCCCTGGCAACCTTTGCCACTCGCTGCTAAGCTGAGCTGTGGCACTCAGTGTGGCAAGTATACAGGGTGCACTGTTGCCCTCACTGGGTTTGGATTTACAAGGCTTTGATTTAGACATTCCTTAAGCTGATCTGAAATTTTGGTTCCTTTCCTCACTTACTATACTGTAATCCTGGTGAATAAAATGAGAAGCGCGCTGCGTGACTAATTCACAGTCCAGAACATGTGCCGTGTTGTCTGCACATGGAAAGCACTGGGCTGGTGGTTGTGTAAAAGTTGTAATCGTTTGGCTTACAACATACTAGACTTCTGTGTGTATACCGATGAGTCTCGAGGCAGCTTTCATAAATAACACTCTCTTCATGTTATTAATGGAGAGCTTAAGGGTTTTTTTTTTTCTTGCTTACCAGGAATAATCTTTTCCACCCGCTCCACCTCAGTCGCTTTAATCTGGCTGCAAATGAACTAGGCCTCTGTTTCCAGGGTTATGGAGCACTTTGAGAGGGGGGGGCGGGTGTGAGTGTGTGTGTGTTGTTTGCCCCACATCCTAGTTTCATGTAACTCAAACAGCAGTTCACTACTGACATTTGTAGTTGTTCCATGAGCGCAGATATGCAAGAAAATCTAGTTGCTGCATGTCCAGTCTGTCCATACCAAACTGTTTTAAAGGTCTCGTTGCTCCAAAAGACATGACGGCAACTGAGCTTTAAATAAAAGCTTTATAACACATCAGACACTGATAAGAGTGTAGTTTGGATCAAACAAAGACTAACTGATATGGCCGTCCTTATCTTTACCACCTGTTCTGCCTTCTTTAGTAAGCTCTTCCTCTCTATGCTATTTGGTTTCTGCCCTGTCTTTGTGTGTGGGACGTAGCTGAATTATTAGCATAGAGTAACATAGTCCGGAGTCATAAAAGTTGGGATATTTTCTACCGTTGAAATAATCTTTTTAAATTCTCTCTAATGTCTAATTCACTATATTTTGCTTTGTTGCTGCTGTTGCACCAAATTTCCCTAAAGACATGTGTTCCATCTCATGTCATGTTAGCAGGATATGAATGTGCAGAGATCAAACCTATAAAGCCGAAATCCATTTCAGTTTCATTGGGATTTTCTGTCGTTTGATGTGCAACATTTGATGGAACTAGTGTAGTCGGGTTCAGTTTGAAATTTCAAATGTATTAACTTTAGTTTGAACATGATGGCGTCAGTCCAACCATCCAGACCAGTCACCCACTTAAGCATTTTTTCCAGTCTAGCTAATGGAAACAGTTCATCTTAAATGTGTTACTTTTATTTGTATTTATTTGTTTTGTTTAAAGTTGTTTTCTTCCTTTTCTTAATCGTTTCTCTCTTCCCGTGTTGTCCTGTTGGCAGATAGTCAGTATCACTCTGTCAGCCATTAACATTCCTTCTACTGAAACGTCAACACAAACCAAGTCCTCACACCTGTAGGTATCCTGCCCATAAAGCTGGAACCTCTAGGGCAGGTACAGATGCCCAGTGGACTGATATATTATAAAAACGTTATTTTATTGTCATTTATCTTAGACATAACAAGCTATTCTTATTTGAATGTGAAAGGTTTTCTGTTTTGAATGAATAATTTGTCTGTGCAGGTCAAAAT
Organism: Thunnus albacares; assembly: GCF_914725855.1. NCBI lineage: Eukaryota > Metazoa > Chordata > Actinopteri > Scombriformes > Scombridae > Thunnus > Thunnus albacares. The sequence goes on along the minus strand of NC_058109.1, from coordinate 34,590,305 downwards.
ACTTTAATGCATATAACGTAGAAAAGCAGCAGCATTTACAAAAACTTGTTTAAACCTGAGTCAACGGTTAACTCAACTTGCGCCTTGTTTCCACGGGGGAATGGCTGCGTCGTGTTCCATCTGTGACATGGTTTGGTTCCATCTTCCAGACCACTTCATACCCCACTGGGAGTGTTTCAGAAGCAGCAAATCGTTTAGGTCCGACAGCAGCAGAGAGACGAGAGCCACCCTTCTCCCTTCTACCTGGAGAGGAAGCCAGGGAGCAAGGCAGTCATGGCAGCAGTGGTGTCATAAAATCTTGGGATTTTCCACTTCCAAGATGAACCTCTCATTGTCCAGGGTGAGAAATCAACTCTGACCGGTTGACTTCTGGCCTGGTGCCACTAGTTTTAATGTAATGTTGATGTAGCGATGTGATATACGATCAGGAATCTGCACAGGGTGTTTTATTTGGAAAACTGACCAGATGCTCTATGCCGTTCCTGTGTCTGACTGGATCTGCTCTGTGCAGATGCGTGATGCACAGCTTCCATCAAAAAATAGACTGGGCGCATATGTCGGAGCTTCTTCTGGGGATGCTCCTAAAACACGCCGTAACGTGTCTGGTGGGATCACAAGCGTTGACTAGAGTGGCTGTGATCAGCTCCGTTGGCCACATTGCAGCCGGGAATGCAGTGCAGACGTGCCCCAGTGGAATCAAGCTGTTACAGTAAAGATTTCAAGGACTGGCTGATGAGGGGGAAAAAAAAAAGCAAAAGCGAAAATGTTCAGCCAAAATATAACGGAATTTGATGGTATTTGTCTGAATTTCCTGGTTAGTGTTGCACAAATCCACAGAGGTAATAAAACAGTGTCTGCAGGCTAACAGGCACACACCAACAGCTGAGAACTAAACACATGCTACTGCAATAAAATGAAAAAAAAAAAATCATTACTGTTGGCTGAAATAAACTCTGTTTTGCATCCCTACAATCATTTAGTCTCTGAGTGTAGCAGGGCTTTAAGTGTTGGTGATTTCCCCTCATGCTTTACTCAGCAGGAGCGATGATCAGCGAAGGGAGCCGTAAAAGTTTTGTAGCACAAACTGCCCCTCCTGTTCAAATATTACTGCTGTGTTTTACACAAACACATTAGACATTGTTTCCACAGGAGTAGCACACACTGATTGTTCATGATGTGCTTTAACTTCTCACTTTTTTTTTTTGTGAATGAGCTGTTGTTACAGTCATCGGCACATTGTCTACCATCGTTACCATGGTTTCATACAGGTCTGTTGTGTTTTGTCTTGGGGTGAACAGTAGTAGAAGGTGGTCTTCTCTAATTTTGTAGCGTGTACTTATCTTTTTATCTATTTCTTACACTTTTTTTACACATAGAGCTTGTCTTTAAGGAAATGAGTGTAATGGGTGACCAAACATTTATGGAGTAGAACATACCAGAACAGGTATGTAAGCTGTAAACTGCCCTTCTCACAAATTATAGCTTCTCCAACACCCCTAAAAACCCAGAATTGCATTGTTGCTCCTGTTAACCAAAACCTCCCTGACCCATTCATCCAAAAACTCTTTTTTACATTAAACAGGTCTTGTGATGTAATGCAACATGTTACTGAGAATGTAGTCGCACAAAAGCAGCACTCAAACCTCTCTGCTTCTTTTCTCTAAAATTCATTTAATGTCATGTTTTGTTTTGTTTTTTGACCCATGTGTTATCTAAATCACACACACGAGCTCTGGACAACACACTGCATTAGCACTCTTAAGTGTATTTGTTCAGCACAGATGTCCCGATGGGATCCAGCTGGAGTGGATTTTCGGTAGCAGAAACACAATGTCAGGACCTTTTTTTTATATGCAACAACTCCCTCATATCAAAAACACACATGCTCCTACCATGTAGACACACAGTATGATGGTTTTTGCAGAGCTCATTCCCCCGCATTAGGGGTTAAACCGAAATATGTTAAGCCGTGAACCGAAAACAGAACGACACGTCATGCTGGGAGAGAGCATGACAGATGGACTGTAATGCGACTGAAATGTTTGTAAATCACTCCCATTCATATCATTTCATGTTTCATTTGAACTTTATCATGATGATGAAATCAGACAGTATAAAACCAGTTGGGCCGGTGAAGGTGAAATCATGTGGAAAGTTCTACATCTTCATAATACTAATCCCTTGTTTTTGGCACGAGCCACAGTTTGTGTCAAAACTTGTGCTCTCGAGTGATAACTCAATCAAATCTGAACACACAGACATGACGCAAATATTGAGACTGAGTGCAACTTACAGCTCACGAGGATACCATCATCTCTGATGTGCACTGCAAATAAATCTGCTTAGTGATGATAAGAAAAAAGATATTTGTCTGTACATCCATGAGTACCTTGCAAACAGGAACTACTAATAGTAATTTCACATATTTTTTAGTGCAGCCAATTTGACAAACTGTAAATAAATATTGACTAAAAAGAAGCAGAGCTCAAGTTGTGGCCCACAGCTAACTCACTGTATCCATGGCAACCTTATACTTCCTGTTTACAACACCTTATTGCATTATAGGAACTTAAGTTCCAAAACTGAGAGCATGTTAACCCCTGAAATCAAAGTAAGACAGGAAGAACAAAATCCATTAATATGAACTTTTCATGTTGTACTAATATTTTTATGGCATCACTAATGCTCAGAATCTTCCTGGAACACTTTCCCCTGTGCATTCATATACACATATTTGCCCCGTGTTATAAATCAGTGAACACACAGACAAACAAACAGTAGATGGGAAGTGTCGGGGGATACAGTTGTAGGCCTGTATTGATTACACATGTTCAGTCTGCTGCTTATTGATCATAGACAACAAACTGATTACTATAATGACCCCATGACCTGCTGTCCTGCTTAGTAGAAGGCAATCAAAAGGCGATGGCCTCATTTAGATCTCATACTCTTTTTAGTGTCACAGCTGCATTGTACAGACACTAATCTCTGGTACATTTCATCCACCATTTTTTTTTTTTTTGCTTTTTAAATCTTTGAATAGAACTTGATGCAGAGATCCAGAGCTTCAAGAAGTCTTCAAGTCACTTTTGTCCAAATGCATTACTTTAAATCCAAATCATTTTCACAGTGAGAGAGGCAGCATTAGCAGCTCATGAAGCAATCACTTCCTGAGTGGATTTTATTTGACGGGAAAAGCTGATTACAGGTATGGACGGCTAAAGATGTGAGCAATCCTCTCAGGAAGTGGAGCGTAATCTCACCACGAGTCTGCTCATCCTGTTGGTGTTTTTGCATTAAGTGATCAAGTCTAGAACATCCTTTTACTCTGTAACTAAACTTTGTATTCTGCTCAAAATGAGCAAACATGCAGACACTTACTGATCAGTTGCTACTTGGATGGTATTTGATAACACTGAAGGGGTGGGACATGATTTTTTTTTTTTTTTGTTATGTCATTTGTTACATTTTATAAAAGAAAATGACACAACTATTTAGATAATTGATTAATCCTTTTGGTTAACCCTAACCCATCTTAAAAAACAAGTCCCATAATGTCTTTAAAAAGCGCAGTAGTTTCCTAAAACAACTGGGCACTGTAGTTGTCAGTAAATGTTACTCAAGCAGGAGGAAACGGTGAATTTGTCGGGAACTATTTTCAGCGGCGGATTAATACACATTTGCTGCTCTAGTGAGCATTCCTGGCAGCAGAACAGTGCGTGTCGAATTGTGTCAAAATAAACTACAAGTCTGTGGTTTCTGTGTCCACTGAAAAACCTGGCAGTGCTTTGGCTCCTAAACAATTTAGTATTTTTACCACTACGGACAGTGTGGAGCCGAACTTTAACACTGAATCCGAGTGGCTCTCTGTGTGACTGACATTTCATCAGAATCGAAGATGTTGAAATCCCACAGGAGTGTTGGTGGCTGTCTTGCAGTGGTTGCCTCTCCTCATTGAAAGTAGTGGAAACACTGCATGTACATGATGTGATTTTCTTCCCATAATTTGAAAGAAATGGAAATGAAACAACCATGCCCCGCAGTAAATTAGGCGTCCAGCCCAGCTCCATGTTTCCAAATCAGACAGATTAAGATGCAAGTCATCTATGGGTGAATTTACAGAACAGGAACAATTTTATATTTCCAGTTTAAAACACCTTATTGTTATGCGGTGATGGAGAATAGGAGAAATTTGAACCTTTGATCCTTTTGCAAGTGTTTTAAATTATAAAAATTATTGACAATGTTGCTCCGTGGAACTGATTTGTCCCAGTTTTGTGGAAAGGGTCTGGCCTGTGTTGAACAGCTGGTCTAAATACTGTAGGCTTCATTGGTTTGGCACAGTGGCAGAGGGGGGATATCCTCATTGATTGCCCCTGGGCCTCTGCCGCTGTTGCTGCACATCCGATTTTATCATCGAGCGCCATCTGATAGCAAAAGAACAAGTTCACACTTAATCGGCGCTCAATGTTGTGTGAAATTCAAGAAGAATTCCTGCAACACGGCTTCTGACGCTACAGGTGAAGATTCGTCTGGCTGCTTTTGACAATTTAAGCATGACATCATCATCATCATCAACAAATTGACTTGTCAGTGGCTGCAGGCTACATGCCGACACAAACCTGCTGTCTGCCGCCTCTAAATCAGACTGACTCAGAGTACTGTTGTGGTCTTTGGCTTTCTGTGAGCTCCACAGATGTGTGTGTGGAAGTGCCTGACAGGCGTGGCAGGAACACACCAGACTATGAAGCCTGGGGAGAGAGAGAGGGAGGGAGAGAGAGAGTGAAAACATGAGCAGTGAGATGGAAGCAGAGGTTGTAGCCAGAGGGAGTGTGACTCTTTTCACTGATACAACCTTCATACAGGAGATAGGTGTCCAACATTTGAGTCATTTGTACACAGACTGAACCGTAACGACAAGAGGATTCAGCAGAGACTTCAGTCTGCAGCTGCAGTTATGCTGAAACATGCAATTATATCAAATTAAATCACGTAATTAGTAAATGCAGTTAAGTTTGCCTCAGTTTTTGTCTCTGTGACCCGCACGAACGTCTCTTTAAAAATCCCTTCACTGTCTTCCTGTTCCTTTTTTAAACGTGTCAGGAAGTTTTTAAACCTCAGCAACAATAATTCCCTTTTTATAATAGTAAAGCCTGACACGAGGACGGTCTGCTGTCCAGTGGGAGCAGGAGGGAAGGGGTCACAAAGCCAGGTCAGATGATGTGCATCGACCCATTCAGTTCAACCACCGGTGTGAGATTAACCTGTATCTCCGAGTCATTCTGACAGGACTATCAGAGCTACTGAGAAACACAACCCATGTATTTTACACATTATAAAATCTTAACCAATTAAGAAAGAAACGTCTGGAAAAGGGGACTTCAAAGCTTAATTCAATTCATTATTTATTACAACTTGGGTCATATTTTTTGGAAGTTTAGGTCATCATTTCCATCAGTAATGATAACATTGCACAAAAGAGGTCCAAAGGGGCAAAGGCGGCTCTTGCTATGCAGCTTATTAGAGAGAATTTTTATGTCTATCCAAACAGTAGAAGTGCTCGAGCTGTGAGTCACTCGCCATTGTTTATGCAGAAAATGGATGAGACTTCTGGAAGCATGAGCAGCCCGATAGCTTCACGTTTACTTTCAATTTGAACTCCAAATCAAGTGGTTTAGATATTCTATCTTACCCTGTCTGACTTCATTACAGTGATATCTCTGTGTTCCCACATCTGAAAAATTGGTTTTGTCAGTACAATATTATTATAACGGAGATAAATGATGGCAAAACCCCACAAAAAAAATAAGATCCAAGTTGTAATAAAAGAATTATCCTTTAAAGTGGGAAACAAATTAAACCTCTATATTCCACTTGTACCCTCTGCCTGTTTTCATAGACGTTAATGATTCAAAGAATGAGTGAATTTAAGTTTTATTGAAGGAAACAGTGTTCTTGCAGAATGAAATGTGATTGAGGCATTAAATAAGAAGAGGTTTACTGTATATTATGGTATTAGAGTGTGTGTATAGAATATAAATAAGAGATAATTAACATATTTGAAGCTTTTTGTCTATGAGGAATGTTTGTCGCAAAGTAGTAAACTCATTTCTGGAGCGAGGCAGTGAGGATGAAAGGGGGGGATTTCACTGAGAGTTAAAAAAGCGTTGGTAATTAAAGTAGGCAGATGAGGCGTAGCTGATGACCCTTGTGTGTGTGTGTGTGTTTCCCCCCCACTGACTTAAAAAAAAATCAATCACAGCTAATACGAGTCGGGGGAACTGGCACACATACGCCGTGTGTTGTTGTCAGATTACCATGATGAGTTTTATCCTTTTTTTTTTTGCATGCCATTAGGAAACATGGTAGTGTAAATGAATGAATCGGTCGTAGAGACGGCGCGCCGCTCGTCATGTTCTGTGTGAGAATACAATTAGACTTAATGACCGAGCCGTCGCTGGAAAGTGCTCGTCCTCTATCTCATTAAGGCTTAGTGGGCGTTCAGACTGAAGTCAGACCTGCTTTGAAACAACACAAGCGGCTGCTGCGTTGGTGGGAATGTGTTGCTTAGGTACTGGTGAGACAATGAAATACAATCCAGAAAGTCCAGTAACAGATCAATGTGTTTTAAAGGTGTATCAGGCGCCAAAACACTGCAGATGGTTTATAATTACTCCCAGACAGGATTCTGCAATTCTGGAAAGTTATCACTGCAATACAGTGTTCATGTTACAAAGTAATCTTCCAGGAATGCGTTTTTTTTTTTTTTGGTGGGGTAAAACTGATTTTGGAGTTGGCTGAATTTCTGCCAGATTGCTGGTTGTGTGATTGATGTGTGATTAATTGTCTGAATAATCAACAGTCTGGCTGTGGGACGATGGGTTGGATTGTTAGAAATGTTAGAAATTCTGATTGACTGTTTGCAGCTGTTCCACAATCTCATTCCCCATATACACTCTGTCAAAAGATGTGTTTTAAACTCCGCCGAGCTCGTTTTAATATTTTAGAGTGAATTTTACGTGTTGGGGTTAAAACTGTAGTCTGATTGAGGCTGTTGTGATAGATCATATTGTCTGCATCTTCCAGCCATCTGAGGTTCCATATTTTTCTTTTTCTTCTTACTTTTTGATCATAGTAGACATAGGCCATCTTCTTTGAATAACCTTTATTGGGAATATCACTGGACAAAACTGACCTGGGGTTGTATGCTTTCACTCAGAGTGAGTAAAGTTTGAGTTAACACAACATACAAGACTAATAAATATGTACAGTGTCTGTCCAGCTTTAGAGGTATCAGTCGTCTTTTGGATACATCTCTCCATTCCCTTGAATGAGAAAGTGTGTCTAAACCTTTGACTGGTACTGTAGATGCCTTTCATCAGTTCACTGTTAAGATTAATGCCTGTGCTTACACTTCCAATGAAAATTCTGCTGTTTGGATCCAATGACACATTTATCCCTGGGTCTCAGGAATTCAACCATACTGTTTTTCAGTTTTGACACTGCTTTTTTTGTGGTGAGCTTTGTTGGCTTAACCTTTGTCCATTCTGAGGTGGAATGAGCAGATGTGGATTGAGGAATGAAGTAGGATGGCATCAGCTCTGTGCCAGCTAGCCTGAGAGGGCAGGGCAGGAGTTGTATTTAGACCCTGTATATATTTTCCAAGGAACAGTGAGGGGAAAAAAGCAGAAATCTCTGGTATTTAATTACAGAGCAGCTGTGGCCAAAGGCCCTGTGTCAATGGTAGTTTTAAGACCGACAGCTTAACAACCTCTGGAATGGGGGCACTGTTGGTTTTGGTGACGCTGTGTCATTTCCCTCTGTGAAAGTTTTTGATGTGTTTGGGGTATGTACATATCCCAGTTTCACTGAACAGTCAAAACTAAATGGTCAAAATAAAAAAAATTAAAGAAAATGTGGTGCCATCATGTGTACCAGAATTCAGCACCATTGCCCAGTGGAGGGTGAAAGCTCTCACTAATTTTAGGACTTTATAATGCCTGGAAATGGCCTCTTTTTGAAGTCTGTTTTCTCACGAGAATCCCTTTTGTGAAAGTTTTAGTTGCTTTGAAGGACTCATCTGCTGTTCACAGAAAATGTGCCTCCCTGCCTCCAGCTGTGGCACTGATATGTTTCTGTCCCAGGTTAATCTGGGCTGCTTTGGGTTGAGTCAGTCCCCTCTCTGTGCTGTCAAAAGGATCTTGTGAATTTGGACCAGTGTACACATTTGAGAGGACTCCTGGGTGCCATGTCCCTCCCTGTAGAGTTTATGAGGGGGTGGGGGTTTGGGGGGGGGGTATTTGCCCGCCTTTTTTGGCGAGTGACTCACTGGTTTTGGCAAAGTTGAACGAACACGCCATGTCACCAGTTGAGTCACTGTACATTTCCTAACAATGAGAAGCCTGGCTGAAATTGGCACAGTCCCATTTCATGGTCACAAAGGGAGCCATTAAGGCTTAAATGCATCCGGATTCAAGTCTCCCCCTTAACGTGAGAGAGTGCGCCTGGCTGTTGTTGTGTGAGTGCTCTTACATAAGGTTTCTTCATTTGGCCTGGCGTCAAAAGAGCCATTGGCAGAAGGACACAACTTCACTGCCTACACTCTCCGAAAGCTGAACGTAACGACTATGTTCTCAGACTAGATGGGCTCCAGGCTCCTTGATAACTCATCTGCAGCCTGTTTGCTCAACCTGATCAACCATTGTGTCATACAGGTCAAGCTTTTATCCTTGAATAGGAAACTCACCGAGGGGAACAAACATCAGAGCAAAGACTTCAATCCTTCCTGTTCCTGTCACTTCAATCCCATCAGTCCATCAGTCTCACCCACAATTCCACCACACTGCTCTCTGCACCTTTCAACTTCAACTTGTCTTCATGCAGCTCAGCTCCAGGCCTGACCCTTTACAGTCAGGGTCAAAGATAAATGGGAACAATAAATGAGTTACTTAGTGCCAGCTTCTCACCTGAGGGAACAGCCGCAAAACAAGACGCAGCACATCCCGGCCGCAGGGCACAGGTAGGAGCTCCTGGATCAGTTGGCAGAGGGCTGTAGAGTTTAAAACCACTTGTTTTGTTTGTTTTTTTTTACGACCTTGAGGGCGGATTGGAAAATCTCCAGGTTTGACCGAGCTTCGTCCAAGTTAGGGCGGCATTCCTAGACAATGACTGTCATTTGGATCTCCTGTGGGAAGGGAAGGATACTGCCTTTACAGCTTCAGGACACCTGTGGTGAAGGACAGGCATAAAATGAGAATTTTAGCAGGGTTGCAAAGCCTGAGAAGGATTCGGGTTTCATTTCATTTCATCTCTTTCTCAAAATCAGGTCATGCAGCTTTGTAATATAGTTAAGTAAAATTCTGTCTCCGAGTGTCTGGCTGTACTATGATTAAAGCATTTAGATGATTAAATTTAAGTCTTTTTGTTCAGTTGTCCTAACTTTGAAATATTCATAAAGATAGTGGGGCGTGTATTCGTCTCTTATGTTGAATACACAGTCCAGTGCAAGAATGATTCATTTCAGCTGCAAATGAACATTTAGCCCAGATTTGATAATATTTCCACTTGTTCATGAATGGAAGTCTTTTGGGTTTTACGTCACTAAATTTATAAAAGCAAAACATTTCCTCAGTTTTAAGTTCAAGTTATCATCCATTTACATTGGTAGCCTGTTAACAATGCTATATAGATGCATGTCCTTGTATGTAAGAACACTTTGGGCTTCAGTAATTGGCTTCAACTGAGAGGAGTTAGGGACCAGGCTGCTTCGGAATAGAGATGCACTGATTGATCAGCCACCGATCATAACCAGGGTTTTCAGCTGCTCGGCTGTAACCAGTGACTGATTGATCAATGTCACTCAGTAGCACAGACAGTACAGCCACACACACACACACACACACACACACACAGCATGTCATTGGTGTGGAAGTTCTTCAGCTAGAGTGAAGAAGACACGAAGCTCACAATTGGTAATACCCGTAATAAGCTGTGGAGGAACAACCTTGAAAACCTTTGGAACAACTAATTTAATCAGACACTTAAACTATCACCCTGGTATACTTTTTATTTAGAGATTTGTTTGAGTGAGAGAAGGTACTGTAACCTGGTGCTCTTTTTTATTTTGTTTATTTTGTTTTGGAGAAAATGTAAGTTATTTAAATAGTTAATGTTTTATATGAACATATAGTTGAATTTTCCATTAAAGAAGATTACAAAAATGTTTGTGTATGCTGTCAGTTATAGTTCTTAGAAAGAAAGAAAATATGTAAAGAAAGAAAAAAATCTTTCTTATTAAGTTCTTATAAAGACAAAAAATCAGAATCGGCCAAGAAAATTGCAATCGGTACATCGCTAGCTGCTAATGCTAGTGCTACCTGCCTTTGTTTGAATGCTACTGTTGCTAACTTCAACTGTTAGCGCCCACATCACCTTCTTAAATGAGTTGAGAGCATGTTATGATGACTCTGAATGCAGTGTAAAGATTTCAGGCATTTATTTCAGTGGATATCTGGGAGTTGGTAGTAAATTAGGTTAGCTAGCATAGCCATCTAGCTGGAGAGGGGTGGTGTGAATGGGTGGCTGTGAATGTAACCATACCCTTGACTTCTGTATTGGGTTTCAAGTAGACATCAGTTCATTTTTGCATTCCTTTTCAGAACTTTCATTTCTTTTTAAATTCTGATGGTCTCCTAACATCCCTGGTTGTGGCTTTGAATATGTGTGGTGAAAGGGGTCATGTTTCATGTTGTGCCAGGCTCTCTTCCTTGTGGCAGCCCTTTGTCAGGCTTTTAAAAGGTGACTTTTGTGGCTGCTCTTGTCTCGCCATGTTCAGCAAGGTCTTTGTTGTCTCACTGAACAAAAGCTGCCTTGTCTGTAGAACGCAGGCCCTCACCTGCGTAGCATGAATTAAGAAGTCATGGCAGGCTTTGCAAATGGTTTAAGCTCATTTTGTTGTGGAGAATTTTTCAGCCACTGGCTCCCGCTCTCATCATTTATTTCCACATTATGATTCCTCAAAGACCATTGATGTTGTACTTTGTCATTTATGCTTTTGGCTTTTAGGAGAGAAAGTTGTAAAAATGCTCTTTGTGGCTTTTCTAACTGAATGTCCTCCTTCAGATTTCGACAAATCCTCGTGGGAGACATGGAGACATTGGAAATGACAGGAAATAAGCAGTAGACTTCTACCGGTAAGTTGTCTCTATTTGTGCCAATGCTTGTACAAAAATGATTGTCATGTTCAATCATTATAAAGTGGATTTTCTTTTTTAAATATATTTTTTTGGAGCATTTTATGCCTTTGTCATAGGGACAGTGGAGGGATGATAAGAGGCAAAGGGAGAGAGAGAGAGATGGGGGGGGTGACATGCAACAAAGGTCCGCCGCTGGATTCGAACCGCGGACGTTGCGGCCATATGAAGTGACGGATTGGGATCAAAAAAACGGCCCTGACATTTGCAACAGACTGGCCCTATTTTCAAAGCCAACACCAACCCCGCTCAAATGTTAAGAGAAAAAGCTTGAGATAAAACCATACAGACTGACTAGAATGCAGAAATTTGCAACACACACTCAAACAAACACACACTATAATTGCTACAGTCGCTAACATATGCCAACAGCCATTGAACACAGTCAGAGAGTGGCAGAGTGCCACAGCCACAGTATAACGTTATAATAAATATGTCTCGCCTTCATGTAGTTAACAAGCTAACTTACGAAGGAGTTTGCTTTTCTCTGCAACCTCGTCAATGACATCGTCATTCTCTGTCCGTCAGCTTGAAACTTGAAAAACAATTCCAGGTGTTTGAATTTTGGGCGTCTGAAAAAAGTCATATTGAGCAATTTCTGCCACAAGTCCAGTGTCCAAGTCTATTCTCTCTTGTTTGTTTCCCTCATTGTCTTGCTTGTCTCCTTGGTCTGGGTCTGCCACAAGTTCAATGTCTTGACTTTTCCATTGGCTACATGGAGAGGATCATGGGAGAATGTGTTTATTAAAAGGCACATTTAGGACGATCTAAAATGTTTTGAGCTGCATGTATAAAATAACGTTTTGAATCAAAAATCATCTTATTTATTTATTTATTTCACTGCAATGACCCGTTCTTAGCAGCCCATATTCAGGCGGCCCTTTTGGCATTTGCCCAATTTCCAGATGGCCAATCCGTCACCGGCCATATGGCGTGTGTCCCAGCCAGTAGGCTACCACGGCACGCCATGAAGTGGATGTTTTGGCCATTGCTTGATATTTTACACCAAAATAGCTAGAAGTGTTTAGGGGGCAATCACTCAAGCTTTTATAATTATTTCCTTCAGTTCATCTGAATTACACAATGGCTCATAGGATTTGAGTTTCCTCCTCCTGCGGTGTCAAGTCCACTTCCCCCCAAACCGCATCCCACCACACTCTGCAGCTATTTAAAGTGTCAGCGGCTGCTCCCAATTACTCCTCCCCACGCCAAACCAGAAGCCCTGGCCATGCAAACGGACACCTCCCCACTGTGACTTTTATCTGTTTGTTTTCATATTTTCCTTCCCTCAGTCCGCCCTCCTCCCTTGTGCTCTTACTGTTTTTGCCTTCGCCAAGGATTATTGTGTTTTTTCTCCAGCTGACCTTGGTTACATAAACTAACGCCTGATCCCCCCCCCTTCCTTGATTCTCCTCCCTGTCCAAGTCCTCTTCCTCCTCTCTGTCCCACCGATCTGCCAGGATCTTAACCTTTTTTTGCGCTCCCACAAAGCCCAGTGTTTTGATTACATTGTGAAATTGGAGCCAGGACTATTTATTCCCAGGCTGGAGTTGTGTGGAGGACCTGGTTGGAGGATAAGCCAGAGAGGGGGGAAGCCAGGAAGCTGTTGTGGTTGAATCAGGCGGCTGGTGTCGGTGGGTGAACTGTTTGTCTTCTCATAACTTCTTTTCGTTGGACGAACATCCAGCCAGCTGTTTCAAATAAGCTGAACGCCCAGGGTCGCATCCCACTGTCAGCAGTTTCTGCGCATAACCCAAAACCCATCATTCAGCTCCGGCCGTTGCAGGGTGGCAGATTAGCCGCGTGGTTTGAGACGCCATCCAACTCTCAGCTGGAGGAAGGAGGCTCAGGCTCTGTTTTGGGAAGCATACACCCTGTTAAAGTGTCATTGAGACTGACACAATATCCTCTATTTCTGAGCTTTACAGCAGGAATACTGTGCAGTGGACTGTTCACCAAAATAAGTCTCGTTGAACTTTTCAACACACCCAAATACCCAGACAAATTGTATATATATACACACACAATTAGTCTTGACATTTGAACTCTATGGAATAATACACAACAGGCCACCTTTTTAAAAATGAAGGTATATATTTGTGACTGCAATTTTCTCTAATCATCCAATTAAACCATCCAATTAAATGTTTACAGCCTCTTCAGGTATATTTATGACCAGACTGGAGAGTGTGATTGGTGCTGAAACTCTGAGTCACATGTAGAAAACTGACCTCCAGCTCTCTTGTTGTCAGGCTGCTTTAACTTGCTCTCTTTGTGTTGTTACCAGCATTCCTGTAAATGGACACGGACATATTTAGTCTCTCCAACTACTCAGAGGTTATCATCGAGCCACCTCAAGCCCACATTAACTCTCCCTGTTTTCAACACTGAGCTGAGGCTGTGATTGAAGTGCAAACACTGGCTCAGTCTACAAGACTCCGGGGCCACACGTTTCACTTATGGGCTGCTTCGGAGCTGGGTTAAGACTGTGTTTATTCAGTTTGTCAGCATACACACACACACCCCTCTTCTCTTCCAGTAGCTTAACACTGTGTCACCTCTCTGTCTGTAACCAGCTGATCACACACACACACACACACACACACATACACATACACACACACACACACACACACAGTGTTCTCTAAACATTTACAGACCTCATTTGCTTCCTCAGGTCATGCACTTCACCTTGTGTTAAATGCAAAACATTGGAATATACAAGCCCACACACTACACACACACACACACACACACTTACATTCACACGCATATCTCCATACTTGTGATTTTGAGTCAGGTTAGTTTTGACTTTTGTCCTCTCTAGTGAATCACTGGTTCACTATTGTTCTCATGGTCTGAAAATATAATTGTGACACATGCATGCATAGACACACACACACACACACACATATATCTAAGGCCAAATGGAGATGAGCAGCCAAGCATTAGATTATAGGGAAATGATCAGCCAGGGTAGACAGGAAACACTGCAGCACAATGAAGTATGTGTTTGCACAAGTGTGTAGTGTGTGTGTGTGTGTGTGTGTGTGTGTTTGTGATCCTTTACCATAGACAAGTCTCATAGCAATAACAAGCAGACCGTGTGATGGTGTCATTTTAAAATCCGTGTTTAGGTTTCACAGAACACAAAGTATGTCATTAACAATTTAGCTGCTTTCGCACACAGACAGAAGGATAGATTACAGCTTTAAAGACACGACGGAGGTGAAGATAAGGCCGCGTTCACAATCCCTGAAACCACACTGATCTGATTTAAGAGATGGATACACGCAGCAGAGGAGGACTCGCAAACGGATCTTCCGTTCGGCTTCATCCAGGCATGATTTTATTTTGAGTTTGATTTGCAGTTTGGTTGCAGGCCAGCGTTCCGTTATCACAACTGTGCTGTTTGTGTCAGGCCTCTCACAGAGAATGCTTCTCATTCAAAGTAAGTTTCAGTACTTGTAGGCAACTATTTTTGCTGAACATGAACGCATTTTTATAGAACAAAATCAGCTAAATTATTCTCAAATGCATCAGTTTCAATTGTTGTCCTGACAACAGTACAAATAAAATAAAATAATGCTGAAATAAAAACTGTTAAAATTGAAAAAAGTTGTGTTTATCAGGAGATATCTGATGAAAATAAGTTAAAAAAAAAAAACAGTTTGAACTAGAATTTGGTATTTGACAAAGTGGAACAATTGAAACATCTTTTAGTGATTTCATAGGAAATTCTAAAATAGCAAAGCAATCATTAGAAGTATGCGGAAACATCGATTCACTTAACAATTGCTTTTCTTATCTACAACTCTGAATGGATTCATAAATGCCCAGAGTTGATTTCTGTAATAACGTTAGTTAATAACATTATTTGGATGGAATGAAAAAAGTGGGATCCGACCATGAGGACAGTGCAGCATATGGACACACACACACACACACACACACACACACACACACCAGGCTCCGTCTGCTACACTAAATGATTTGAGTCCTGATTGAAAAGTTCTGTCCAACATTCCCATACATGCTGTGTGAGTGCAATAAATACATGATGTAACAGCTGTTGCTAAGATAAATCTGGTTCGTGTGTGGTATGCTATGGCTGAAGAATGAGCATGCATTAAAACCACCCACCTCACATAGGCCGGGGGGGGAGATTAGTGTGCCTTTAAGCGTATCAGACATCTTAATTCACATTAGGGGGTTTGGTAAAGAATCTGGAGTGATACCAAATAAACCTGCTTAAACAAGCCCATACTGTGTCCACGGATAAACTGAAGATTTGTCTCTTCTCCTTCATTCTGGCAGGTGGACTACTCTGTGATTTGTTAGTCGGGTCACTCGCTGGTGTGTGTGTACGTACTCTTACTGTGTGTAGTCAGTGCTTGTCTACACAGAAGAAGGTATGGTCTAGAAGTAAGATCAGCAACAGGCAGCTATTGGCTGTTCCATGAGGTGTGTCTGTGACTGTCTGGCTGCCGCTGCTCGAAATGAAACAAACAACAAAGTGAAAATGTTTTCTCAGCCTGATGTTGAACAGTGCTGCCAGCAAATGTCAATGTACCGAGTGTGACTCAAGGAAGGGTGAGACTCGCTAATGACGACAGAGATGATGAAACCCCCTCACTCCCCCGTCTCATACGAGTGCAAGAGATGCTTGTAGTTAAAAGCAGCTTTTCCCCAAAAACTCATTTTTTCCTTGTTGTAAAAAAAGGTGTTGGTTCATGAGGCAGGAGCTTTCTCCTTTTCTGAGGAGGATAAGCAAGACAGAGGTGATTATTTCTCATCTATCAATTCATCAGCCTTCCACTCCTTCTACATCTGCTGTTGTCAGACCGAAGGCTTCATTAGAAATGACATTTGAATCGTGTATATAGTGAAATTCTGCGTTAAGAACCACGTTTACATCATTTAAGCCAAATTATAACAACCCATGTGTAAGACTGTGTATCTGGCCGTTAACATCAGTGGTCCTCTCAGTTGTTTGTGGATTAATAAATGCTGCTTTTCAGGCTTCCTGTGGAAATGTCTGCAGTTTCAGTTGTGAACATGACAGGATGTGGTGGAACCAATACGAACTGTTCTGTAGCCACACGAGCTGCTGACCCTGTCAAGTGATGGTTGAATGTGGTCATGTCAGGAAAAAAAGACCATCCTTCACCTTGTTTGAGTGTGAAGAGAAGAGGACTTGGAACTGTTTTTACAAACTGACACAATGTCACAAATGAGAAGCACCGGAGCTTTTAGAGCTGCAACCATCAGTCCATTAATCGATTCCTTTCAGTAATTGTTTGAACTTTATTATCTAAACTTTATCTGGTTACAGCATCTCAAATATGAGGATTTGCTGTTTTTCTTTCTCACACATGACAGTAAATTGTCATCTCTGTGAGCTCTAAGCAAATGTGAATGGTATTTTCTAGACTAGAGAAGATAGTCAGCAGATGAATCAGTACTGAAAATAATCTTTAGGTGCAGCTTTAATTACTTAAAGGAGCGTCTGTTCAGCCCTTCAGGGAACTGAAAGCTCAAACATCAAATAGCAGTGTTTTCCTCAAGAGGTGACCATGAGGGATGTAATGATGTTTGTAATCAGTGCTTTAATGACTTTAAGTCTGTCAGCAGTGAATCCATTATCACTTGGTGTGTGTGTGTGTGTGTGTGTGTGTGTGTATGCCAGTAGGATGTGGTCATCTCAGAAAGTGGCTGCTAATCATAAATCTATTCTCCTGGGGACTGTAAAACACTGACAGACCATTTGTTCCTTGGGACCTAATGCTGCTGATGACAAAGATGCTACTTTTTTATAAGAGCAGTGTGGAGCTGCAGCCTGTCAGCCCCACGCTGCTACAGCAGGTATCTCTACGCTTATCATTTTTCAGATAAAAAAAAAAAACTCAACAGTTGTGCTGAGTCTCTTCACGATCCTGTGTGGCTGATCAGTAATACTGATTCAATCCTGTATGGACATAGTTTCTTATGAATTAAGCTTTGTGTGTAAACACAGCAGTCCAGTATATCATTTGATGGTGGAAACAGCATTTGGGGAAACAGCAGATTTTTCATACATGTTAATATAATGAATATAGATCAGTCAGTGTCAGTGATTATAATAAATTGTTGATTAATTGCTGTTAATAATTTAATTGATTAAAAATATATTAACCGATAATGCAGAAGGTGAAGGAAGACAGAAAATGTTCTGTAGTAGGGATGCACGATGTTGGATTTTTTGCCGATATCTGATATTTTCCATCTCATTTGTGCTGATGCTGATACCAATATATGTGCACATTTACTTCTTCTTCTTCTTCCTCTTCTTCTTCTTCTTCTTCCTCTTCTTCTTCTTCTTCTTCCTCTTCTTCTTCTTCTACTTCTACTTCTACTTCTACTTTTACTTCTACTTCTACTACTTCTTCTTCTTCTTCTACTTCTACTTCTACTTCTTCTTCTTCTTCTTCTACTTCTTCTTCTTCTTCTTCCTCTTCTTTAGAAAGACGATATATGAAAGAAGAACTTAGGAAGACTGGAGTTCAGGAGCTCAGCATTAAAACTTTAATGAACTTGCCAAGTGGGAGGAGCAGTAGAGTTTTCTTTGAGTTTATCAGACAGACAGGATTAATGTGTAGGATTTAATCTCTGGTCCACATGCTGAAGCAGAAGGTGGCGGTAATGCACCTAGGTTGCCAACCGCTGTTATAATCCAAAAAGAAGAAGAAGTTTTTTTCCAACAGAGTGGTACATCCTGTCAGCTGGGGCGTTTCCTGTTATCTGTGCACACTTCACTCAGCTGCCTGACAGACCCTCTGTCCATCATGTAGTATGTAATATGCATTATATTTGATATAAAGTGAGGAGACTGGGGTAACCTGTTCTATTTATTTGATAACATTATAGTTTATTTACTGTTAAAGGCTGCAGCACCTTGGATTCATTGTTAGATAGAACACATAGTCTAATCTAATTAATGTCATTGAATAAAGCAGGAAGTTGTGCAGCTGTTTGCAGTTTAATGCTTTGGATTTGGTTGGAACAGGGACAGATGGGAGTGGCAGCTCTGCAGTTTTAATGAAGTCATTATTTTGTCTTATTTAATTTATAATTCAAGTAACTGGCTGTTTACTTGATCTGTTCTTTACATCCCTAATATACTCTGATCTTGTGTTGAACATAGTGGTTACAATGCTTTTATTATGAAAAAACCTCCAGCGTATTTCATAAATAATTAATGATGAACTGATTATTGATTGTTAACATGGGTGACTGTTGATTTAAGGACATTGTTTAAAATTTGCATTCCCACATGAATATAATAAATGTTATTTTTTTGTTGTTTATGCTAACGTTACTGGTGTTAAGGGGGGAGGGAGGAGCTGCTGGTCGATTGTTTGAGACACAGTTTCTTTTTCACTACCTGTAAAGCTAACGTCTGTGTTAGCGTTATTACTGCTCCTAGTTGCCATTTCCCACTGGAATATGTTTCATATGTTGGCTAGTCAGAGCTAACAGGTCTATCAACGGTGTTGTGTGGTTAAAAAAAGTTTTGAAAATGGAAGGATGAGTGTCACATACAAATTCACTGTTAAACAGTCATTTTACTAGTTTCCAGCAAGTTGCTTTCTTTCTAAATACACAAAATGTCCATATTTAAGTTGTCATTTTTTCTCTTTCTGCTGCACGTTTGCTTATAAATGGGAAACCCATCTATTGAGTGTTTTTAAATCATTTTCTGTGTTTATCTGTCTGTTTGACAGTACATGAAAGCATTAAACAAACAAATGATGTAATGCCGAGTGCAATCGACCCCCGCTTATCTCTGCACCCTTAGCAGGACAAGGTGACTTTCCTGCAGCGAGGCGGCTCGCAGCAAGCAGAACAATATAATCAAATCATGTCATTTAGTCGTCGTCTCGTCTTCTTTTCCTGACTCCGTTTTCGTCTCAGGAGCCACATGAACTACGCCTGAACTTCATATGACTTCCACCATCGAGACAGAAGAATGAAAGAGTAGAGGCCACTCACTCATTTCACTGATTGTGCCCTCTTTTTTTTTTTTTTTTTAATTTAAAGTCACCTACATTCGTCTTGTGCTTCCCGGACGAGCAGAGCGGGGGTGCAGAATCTCAATCACTGCTTGACCATTTCCATGACATTCACTCACTGCCTTAAGCCTTTCAGGTACCTGCAGCTTTTTTTTTTTTCCATTTACTTCCATATCCTCCTCTCTAATGCCCTCCTCTTCAAAGATGCTCCAGACCTGAAGGATATTAGACTCAGGCAGGGTTGAGTGCTTTTAGCAGGTGGTGTGTCGCTTAATGTTTGAATCCTGTGCTGTCAGAAGTAGAGGGAGGGGGGGTGGTGCTGTGAAAAGGTGAATAAAAGTGGGTCACTCATGGGTTTCCCTTCCATACCGTGATTTAGCTTTGAAAGCAAAATGCTGAAACAAGGTTTTTTGTCTCTGTTAACATCTTCAACATGCTTCCATGATACAATATAACCCCCAAACTACAAAGAGCTTTTACTTTAATCTTTGTAATCCACATTTCAAATTTGTGGATGCAAATGTATCCACACCCCTGAGAAAAAGGACAACAAAAACAACAGCAAACACTTCTGCAAGAAATGTGGTTGTGCATTTTAGATACAGTCCTAATTAGGTATTCTCAGTTGAACCGTGGCCTGCATCGCATTCTGCTTTTTTGCTATTCAGATGTATTGAAATGAGAGGATGTGCCATTTGCCGCTCTGCAGTGGTTTTGTTGTTTGGTTTTGATTATTTGCTTGTTGGTGGCTGAGGTTTTGGCGTAGCAGCTGTGTGGACTTGCTTCCCAATCTGTTCCAAGATTTTTAAAAAAAATGTTTATATTATGTAAAGGGTATATTAATTCAAAAGGTGCGCTGTGTCTTTTTCTAGTTGAGATAGCTTGATTGGATTTCCACAGGATGTGATGAAGTCATTCCAGACAATTCTTAACCAGGACAGGCAATTCTTATTTTTCTCTCTATCTCAATAATTCCCATCCTCCACGGTATCCCCATACCCTCACCTCTTTCATTTAACCAGCCGTTCTCTACCTCTGTTCTCCCTCCCCCTTTCCATTCATCCAAGACAGACTAAATTAATAGACAGACTGAGAAAGACCAAAGACTCAGAGAGACAGAAAGCTAAATTAGATGGCGAGAGAGACAAAAAAAGAGGCAATACAGGGGAGGGCGATGGGGAAATGGATGGAGCAGAGGCTGGTGGGGTAGAGTGATGAGATGAAGAAAACGAATAGATTGAAAGAGACAATGGACAGATTAGGGATAGAGGCCAGATGATACCCAGAGGTACAGTTAAACACACATGAGGCCGATCAATAAGGTATGCTCGACCTGAGGGAGGGGGCCTTACCCACTGACACACACACACACACACACACACACACACACGCACACATCTCAGGGGATGAAAGGACAATACACACCCAATTTTGCACCCATCCCATCCCCTCCCCTCCTCCACCACACTACACACACATTTACACACAGACACTATCACTGGTCTCTGGGGGTTTGAGCAGTTGACAAATTGGAGCTCACTCCTTGCTTTAAACCACCGACCAATTAAGCTTTGAACAGAGAAACCCAAGCATGGAAAAGCTGCAGTGTGGTCAAAATGACCACACACTCTGTACAGTATAGAACCTGACTGCTGAGATGAATCATGGCAGATCATGGTCCATCTAACTAAAATAGAAGGAGTCTCTGTTTGTATGTATGTATGTCCTTCGATTTCCTCAACAACCATTCATCTGATTGACTTCATACCTGGCAGGTGTATTGCCCAGGACCCAAGGAAGTGCAGTGTTGAGTGTCAAGTTGTTTGGATTAGCGGTTCTCGAGAAAGCTCCAAGCAGTAAAATTTTCAGCAAAGTTAGTCATAAACATTGAATCGCTGCTGCTGTGTCTTCACTTCCCGTGGCGTCAACGAGCGGAAACACAACCAGCGCCACTCTGCCATTGCAACCCACACTGTGTCTGGATGGAGGATTACACCCATAATGATAAGAACTACCATCTAAAATGGAAGGAGTCTCTGTCTGTCTGTATGTATTCCTCAACTTCCAACCCCTAGTTTAAGAACCATTTATCTAAAATATTTGTAGTTGCTTCAAGTTTCCTCAAGTTACAGATCATTTTGCATCGAGCAAAGCAAAGCTGCAGTGAATTAAAATATTAATTCATGTCAGTTGTTATCATATCGCCACCTTCAGCTGAAAATGTGGGTGAAGTGTTGCTTCATGTACTGGTGAGATGATAAACTACGCCCCAGGAAGTCCAGTTGGAGTAACAGAACATGAGTTTGAAGGCTTATCAGACAACAAAAGACTAAACATAGTTTTATGATTATATGAGGAAGGATTTTTACTGCTCTGGAAAGTAATCACAGAGGGAGTCTTATCTTTTATCACAACAATCAATATATGAGTAGAAATAAAGCTTTGATGTTGAGATGCACCGATCGATCGACCAGTGACCCAATCAGTGTCATATATCTGATTTTGTACTGGTCAAATTTACACGTGCCGTACCATCGTTCAAGTTGTGCACACAGAAGCACAGACAGTAAACATAAACAGTAAGATAAAGGTCAGGACACACCGCCTACCTTTACCTGTGTGTGTGACGGCTGACTCACTGAACTGCTACTGCCAGCCCTGTCTTTCTATTTGCGTTTGCGGTGCACATATGAGGAGGAACAACCATGTAAACATTTGGAACAAACTTAATCTTAATCAGACGCTTAAAACACCAACCACCCAAGACAAGTTCCTGTGTCTTGCTTGCCATCTGCTGATTAAAGTGAAGGGGGTTAGCCCCGAAGTTATCGACAATGGGTTAGCCTATCCTGATGGACCAGGCTCACTTAAGCTGGACTGACCTTTGGACCAGCTATTCTCATTTTAGTGACAATTTCAGCCACTCCTAAGGAATGAACGGAGAAATGTTTGGCTGCTGAGTCTGAGTTCATGCATTTATATTGAGATTTTAAGAAAACCAAATGTACCATGATATTTACTGTTACTGTCCATGCTTCAAATTATACTGTGATATAAAATTTTAGGCCATACCGCCCAGCACTAGTTCATACAATTGAATTTTCCATTTCAGAAAAGTCACAAAAATGTTTATGTATGCTGTCAATTATAGTTCTTAGAAAGAAAGAAAATCAGAATGGTCCAAAATCAGAATCGGCCAAGAAAATTGCAATCGGCGCGTCTCTACTATGATGTAACAGAATAAATTACCAGGAATGTAATTCCTTTCACATTTGATTCACCACTGCATTGTCTGGTCTGATAATATTAGTTAATGTGGGCTTGTAAAAGGTTCAACTGTTTGTCGGATGAGTCTGTATTTTTTTACAGGAACCAACTGCATGGCACCCCCACTGAGACCATGTCCTCAATAAACCATGGCCCCCGCTGCGTTTTTCTCCTCCAAAAACAGAGCTTTTCCAAAATGACTTTTAGAGTGTGTAAATGTGAAAATGCCAGCTTGGCATTGTAGTGTTTAAGGGGAAAATGGAGCTTTGAAGAAACATTGTCATATTGAAAACAAAACAGATGGTGGCAGTAGTGAGGCATTTCATTGGAAGAGGAAGACCAAACACAACGACAATAACAACGATGGTGGACGGCTTCATGCGAGCGTTGTTCTCTTCATTGTCTACTTTGACAGCTTGGTTAGAGTTAAATGTAGCTAGCCACCTTTCTCTGCTGAAACTGTTGTAATCTGCTCGCAATAAACAAAATGTCAGGAAGCCGCAGCGGAAATGGAAATAGTATACTGTTTCTTATTCACTGGTTTTCTGTAGCTGACTTGCTCATCAGTCCTCCGCACATGCCCAGTAGGAGGACAATTACCCATTTTGGTGTTTTAATGTGGAGGTATTTGCAGAAACCAGTTGAAACGCCTGCTGTGGACGCATGTCGATGTCGATGTTGAAAACAGCATTCTAGTATTTAGCCGGTTTAATGTAGACCTAGTCTGAATGTTGTCTAAATGGGGCCTTCAACTGCCAGGATGCATGTGTTGGGGACCTTTCTTATGTCAGATTACTGCATGGTAATTTCTGTATTGATGATGGCTAGAGTGGCTCGTTGGACCGCTCACAGTACAAGACTTTCAAGGAAACTATCAAACATGTTTTATAACAAATGGGACGTCCCAGACGAGGTTTGGAGCATGAAGGGGCAATTAAAAAGGGGTGTGTTGACCCTCACACAGCAGGGGTGTGCTGAGGCTCCATAACAGCCCTGCCAATATACTGATTGTGGAAGATCACAAGAGAATGAAACAGGAGATCGAACCGTGTGAGCACATGGCCTGAAGGAAGCTGATTAGCAAAGCAGATTGGTTGTAGAGTGACTCTTCTTTAGTTGTAGTTGTGCAGAGTGCAGGGAGAGAACAGGCCCAACCAGAGAGGACTCACTGCTGGGAGGAAGAATTAATGAAGACATTTGGGAATTAGAAGCAGCACTGCAGTGTGACTGTACGTTTGTGCTAACATGCTGATTAGATGTTTGTGTGTGTGTGCGTGTCTGTGAATGAATGTGTGTGTGTGTGTGTGTGTGTGTGTGTGTGTATAAGAGTGTTTAATTACTGGTCTCTAGTTTACTGCCAGCTTGTGCATCTGTTACCTGACTCCTTCAAAGCCCACAGATCCAAAGGAGCGGTGAGCAGCAGCCTGTGAAACCGAATACACTTTGTATCCTCATCTGCTGTTTACTAGCTGTGCAGACACAAGACGGAATGACGAGACACCGAAGCTGCAGCTCCACTACAGCTGTCAACTGCTGGAAATAGCCTCATTGTAAAAAAAAAAAAAGTATTGGAAGAAGTAGAATGGAGTTTAAACTCTCCATGAATTTACTGTGTAATGTGTAATTACATGTGTAGTGCTACACTGGTGTCAACATTTGTGTAACATCAGTCATGGTGATACACAGAGCTTCTGTGGCTCTATCTGAGCTGGCCAGCAGGGAGGACAGAGTAATGACTGGTATTTAGGCTGCTGTCAGGCCACTGTGCTGATAACAGTGTGTGGGAGAGACTGTGGAAATAGACTGTCAATCCTTCAATATGACTCCCATAACCACCGCAGCACCCTGGACACACACACACACACACACTTGGAGCAGAGGAGGTATGATAAAGCACAGGGGAGTTGTGTTGGAGCTTTATACAAGCAATCCAAATATTTTCTACCCCTTGTGCGTTCCAGACAAAGAAGAAATAAACACTGTCTTTTAGTGGTGCAACGGATCATAGTTGATCCGTGATCTGTACGGATCGCTCCCCCACGGTTCGGCACACATGTGAACCGTGGATTAATTGCAAAATTTAATGTCTCATTTAAGACAAAGTAAACAAACTGCTGTAAGTACAAGCTGCAGGACAAGATGTATGTTCATGTTCGTAAGTTATGAAGTTTTAATGATGTGGACACAGACTGTTGTTTCATGGACTACCATGTCTAAAGAGGAAGGTATAATACTTCATATTGCAATTTAATTTAACAATTGAACTTTGAATATTTTATATATTTTAAGATTTTATTTAAACATTGGACATCTTGAATGTTATTTTCATTTAAGATCATGGGCAAAGGTTCCATGCTGTAAGTGTTTTACAGAATATATGGAAAACAAAGTTAGTTAGTCTCTTTTTTTTTTTTTTTTTTTTTTGCTGATCCGAAAAACGATCCGATCCATGACTCAAATCTGTGATACGATCCGAACCGTGAGTTTTGTGATCCGTTGCACCCCTACTGTTTTTCTCTATGGTGCAGGACTGGACCACATCAACACAATGAAGTCCCACTGTGAGAAGCCAGGGAACCTCATTTTAATTAGGTCTTGCAGATTTGGATGCTGAGTTCTCCAGACCCAGTTGGGTATAGCATTAGCACTTGTAAGTCTAAAGCCTTGACTAAAGTGGACAGTGTATTCTATTATTACATAATATTACATTAGTGTTAGCATGGAGTAGGGCTGGATAATTCATTGAAAAGTAATCAAAACCTACATTACAACTCCCTTACTGACCTAATTTTGCTTTGGTTGGTAGGCTGTCTTCATACATGTAGGCTGTCCCTTGAAAGGGTCAGGTCCTAGTAATCAGGATTTAAGCTTGCACCAGAGTCACGCTGGGTCCAAATTATATTCAGCCTAATCAAGTAGGGTAGGGTTCCCTTTTACTGCTGTTGGTCTTGGGTCTCTGTGTAAGCATGTCTAATATGGATCTGAGTGGACTCTATCAGCTCTGACCAAGCGCTGTGTCATCATCATCGTCACAGGAGAAAAATGTGTTTTTGACGCATAACAAGGTCCAAAATGTTGGTCCCATGTAGACCACGAATGCAGAGGAGATTACAGCAGAGCAGCTGGACCAACATAAACTAACAGAGAGGAATGAAACATATCCGTAGCAGATTATCTAACATGCTCATTTGAAAGAGTTCAACTTCCTGCTTCAACCTTTCTTACTGTTGTTGTACAGAAACACAGTTTTACTGCACAATAGACAATTCTTCCATACATTTGGGTTGTTTTCAATTTAATTTTCATTTCCATATAAGTGATTAAGATAACTTGAATCAGGGGTTTGTCAGTCTGTCTGATAGTGGATGCTGTTTTGAAACTCAGTTTTTTAGTGTCGCCATGTCCCCAAATAAGAGAAATGAGATCATTAAAAACGGATTATGAAATATCAACCAAACTACAAAAAAAACAGCTGAATTGAAGCTTTTCAGCATATGCATTATTGTGGTATATATATAGGTAAATCCTATCCCAGGTCATGGAAGTCTAGTACCTGGTAGTGGAACTTTGCCTGAAAAAAAATACAGTAAAGATGCAAAATTAAAAGCTACATTTTCCTTTAAATCAGACACTAACAAGGCTGAAATCTGATGGTTTATCAGTGTCAGTGTGTCATGAACTGTAACTTTAAGAGAGCAGACAGATTCTCCCCCTGCCACTGTAGACAAGAGCAAACAGAGATGTGTTTGTTGATAGTCCATGGCAGAGTCAGGGTGCGGTTGCGTTCGGCAGCTGGAGGTCTATTGTTGTCTGATTGTGTATTTGTAGGCCAGACACACCCGTACACACATAAATCTGCCTTGTGATTATCCTGCTGAAACCTGGAGGAGTGGGGGTGTCCGCTCTATGGGTAGAAGGTGTTCAGTGTAAGATGATGCTACAGCGAGGGCGTAGGTTTGGTTTTAACTTTGACTTTTTTTTGACGGACAGCCAAAATAATTGTGTATATGTACTTGTTCTCTATCACTCACAGATCAGTTGGACAGGCTAAGGCTAATTTAGCTAATAAATAATATTCATGTCTTGAAGACACATATGGAATAATAACTCTGCTCTTGATCCACTCATGGAAAAGGGGAGAGATGGCATTAAATAGTAAACATTTCATTCATAGATTAATGTTTGGATTGATCACAGAACATTCTTATTAACTAAGCACTTCGGTTCTTCTTTAAAAAAGGACCTGATGTCTTAATTTGCTTTTGGGAGGAATTTTCACCAACAGTAATAAAGTTGTTTAATTTAACAGCATGTCTGATCAACCGTTGCTACCGTCCATACCCAAATCTACACCCATGTGCTACAGTGCGGGGAAGGGAGTGAGTCGGTGCGTGTCAGTCACTCTTCTTTATCGATCTTCTAACTAGGACCTCATCTATGACACCACTGGGGACTACAGTAGCAGTGACACTACTGCTCATATTGATCACGTGTGTGTCAAAATTGTCCGAGGCACAGAGAGCTAAAAACCAGTCAGTCTGAAATCTGCTTTTTTTTTTTTTTTTTTTCCTCCACCTCAGATTCTGAGCCCTGGAGCAAGTGAAAACGTGGTCAACTTTTTTTCAACTTCACCAGGACAGACCCATATCTACCTTTTAGCAGAGAAGGCAGAAAAGATTTGGCAAATTTTTCATGGGCGCAACCCATATACTCAACGCTGCTGCTCATCCCACAAATGCATGTTCCTTACAAATGTGGCACCATTTAAAAGGGAAATAAACAGACTTTTCAACTGTATAAGATTTATTGCCAAGAAGCACTGTTACAAGAAAGAAATAATCTACCAAACACAAATTTCCTTACTTTTTGTGCTAAGTTTAGATGCATCAGGACAACAGTATTTTTCAGATAGTAAGAAATCAATCATTGAAACAACACATGTTAAACATTCACTTTTAAGAGAGTGGGATTTCTAAGAGAAACTATTTTAATGGCAGTAAATCCAGTCATTTATTAGCTTTAAAGCTTAGACAGAATGAGACATTTTGTACTTCCACCATTCAGTCCAAGCACGACCTCTTGACAGATCCCAGGGAAATCAGCTCAGAGTTGAGCAAATATTATACTAACCTTTTATTCTGTTGAGATTTCGCCTGACCCAGTTAGCTGTAACATGTTTTTTTGATAATATACAGCTTCCATCTTCACACAGGAGGCTTTACCACAGGAAGAGTCCAGTAAGTTAGAGGTTCCTTTCTCATCATCAGAACATCTAGAAGAAATTAAGAAAATAATAAAAGATAAATGACCGGTTGGGATGGTATCCCACGTGAGTATTATTAGAAATTCTGAGTTGAACTGGGGGCAGCCTATTTAAGATATGATATTGTTTTCTGTGGAGAAAGGCTGTGTTGATAAAGGTGCTTTTCAAACTGTTGCACCCAAGTTATGGAATGCTCTCCCCTTATCGCTGCAATCCCTCGACTCTTGTGACATCTTTATGAAGCAGCTGAAAACATTTTTATTCAGACAGGCACTCGGTTAGCCTGTCTGAATAGTGGCTCCACTTTGTTTTTTAGTATGGTTTATTTCCTCATCTGTGTTTTGGAACTTTTGTACTCGTTTTTGTGTCTCTGTCGTCATTTGTTTGTCGTTGCTGTGGTTTTAACTTGTCAGCCCTGCCCTGTTTGTTGTCATTGCTATTTTGAATGGAGTGTTGTCATCAATGTAAAACACTTTTTGATTTTGTATCTGTGAAAGGTGCTTTACAAATACTTACTTCCTTACTTGCTAATGTTGGAGTCCTTTAAGTCCTTCCTAAGCCGAGGTGGTAAGGGAATGTGGTGTTTGATGTGGGCTCACACAATATACTGTGCATGTTGATACATGTACGTGGATTTACCAAATTTTCTTGGTGCACCTGGGTTGGGCGTTCAACCGACGCCCAACCCCGGTTGTGGTAAAAGGGTTATCAAACCGTGATGAGTGATGAGTGTTGAGCCATTTAGATCATCAACCACAAACATGAGAAGCTATCCAGCTGCTCTCAGTTGGAGTTTCCATGTTAAGAGTTAAAGACTGCCAAACCTAAGCAGCTTTAAAGACAGAAAACATAGGAAGCCCTCCTTCTTGCTTAAATCCTCAGACATATTTCCTCTTTAAAGTTATTTAGTGACAACATTTCTGAGCGAGTGCATGACAAATCTGAGTTCTGTTAGCGGACGCTGAAGAAAAGAGCGTGCATCTCTCTGTGTTTGTGCATATCTTCCATCTTTACTGGATGTTCCCATTAGTCTTTGACATTTTTTCGGCGTCCACACAAACACATTACTAACAGCAAGCAGCAGGAGAGTGATGGGGGCTGGGAGGGTGCCTATTGTTTTCTAAATGTCGCCCTCCATCTCTTGTATTGGAACAGAAGGGGTGAGAGCTGCTCACCAACTAGCAACCAACCCCCATCACACACGCGCACACACACACACACACACACACACACACACACACACACACACACAAACACACATATAAATACACACACACACTCTTGTTTTTCCCAGCCTCCCACTTCCTGCCACAGAGGGAGGAGGACATGGATGCAGAATGGGACCACTGGTGCGTTTTGATTGCTCCACAACAGTGGGGATGAGTCATAAATCAAACCCATGACCTGTCCCAGCTCCTAATCATCCCCCACATACACTCTCCCACCTCCCCTCATTTTCCAAAAAATGCATCTTCTCATCTTTACCCAGGCTTGGTTTGGACTGGTCGCACTGGGAATTGATCGGGACCATCATTACATGCAGATGGAGGGGTGAGGTGCGGCAGTAGCTCCTCTATCTCTGTGAGATAAACACGTTATGGATTTTTCTCCCAGAGTGGAGAGAGAGAGAGCTGTAGGTTTTACCTCCTGTGGTTGGGAGGACGCGGCCTGTCATAACACTGAATGGGAAGTGTGTGTGTTGGAGGTGGTGACACACACACTCACCCCTCACCCAGCTTATCAGTGCCCGGGCAGCTGTGTACCTGATGCTGTGTAATCTCATTGATCCCATTACCAACATGATGAACCAGTGCTCAGGCTCCAGAGTCCTGTTCTGGTGTGAGAGGGGCAGCTGGATGCGATGCTGCATGTTGGGACTGATCGCTTTTCACTTCAAAATGTAGACGTTTTAAAGGAACACTACAACATTTTGTCAAACATTTAGCTATGTATGTTGTTAAACCCATGAAGGACTTCTATTAGAGTTGTGTGTTGAGTAAGGGGAAACTTTGGGTCTGGGAAAATGTTAGCCTAGCTTAAGGAAGAAAGCTGCTAGCCTAATTCCATCAAATGTGAAAACAAAAGTCTATTACCAAGTAGCAATAGAGAAGTTAAATATCAGCATGCTTACAATGACAATCTTAATAGGAAATTTCAATATTTTTCAGCCTGGCTTGTTCTGAGTAATGGGTTATGTGAATGTTGCATGCACCACCTCCATTGTAGAGAGCTGGCAGCTAATGTTAGCCAGCATGTAAATAGACTCAAAAAAAAAAAAAAAAAAAAGACTCAGACAAGCGTTTGGAATGTAAAACAGAAGTTAAATATGAAAAGCTTTTGGTGGATTGTGCTGTTTGCCCTGATATATGCTGTTCTGCTGAAGGAACATTTCCAGAATCTCTACAAAGGAGGTGGGAAGTGGAAGTTAACATGTGTTGTACTGTATGTATTAATATCCCATATATGATGCACCATCATCTACCCTCCTCCTCCTTGAGTACTAGTTGTTGATTGGTTGCCGTGTAAATATCTAATCACCTTGCAAGATGCTAATTACCTTAAATGTTTTCACCTGTGTCTGTGCTATTTGACTGACATCTGTACTTAGCACACTTGAGGAAAATGTTTTGTCTTCCTGTCTTCTTTGTAGAAAGTGACCACTGAGTGTGACCCTCTCCTGTCATCACAAGTCAAACCTGGCAACCCCACTTCCAGGGACTATACACCCTCCTTTCACATGTGGACCACTGTGGAACAGGTCAGATTTTTAATAACTGGACAATATCTTTTCCATACATTAATCTACCTCCTTTTACAGATATACTCTATCATTGATTTCCTACTGTGATTGTTACGAAGACCAGAGGCAGCTGAAAATGTTGAGCTTTGATAAAAAAGAATTTTCTGATGTATTGGGGTTGATATCAGTGGAATAGTTGTAGCAGAAGTCCTGGCTGCTCCTCTTCGCTGTGTGCTTTTGTGTACGAACCTGTATTTCTGCCTCCTGGCCAGATGAAAGCAGAGTGCTGGTTGCTGCCTGCCTTCCAAGGTCAGGTCACTCAGACCTTGTTTAGATGTGAATGATGCTATGGGTGAATTCAGAGCAGAGGCGGTGAGTGCTGTTATCCCCTGCCTTCCTGTATAATAAGGTGTATGTGTGTGTGTGTGTGTGTGTGTGTGTGTGTGTGTGTGTGTGTGTTTAGAGAGTGGAGGGTTTGTGACCCTTGTGCTGTCTGGAGCACAATGATGAATGAGACTGTTAAGAGTGGAGGTGTGAGACTAGACTGTGGATTTCTTTACCATCAGACATGCGTACACACACACAAACACACACACACACACACACACACTTTATACTACTCTCCTGCATGAATCCTTACATGCAGATCTTGCTTTTCTTCTCCTCCTTGCAGCATCATCTACAGCTAATATATTATTTCTCTTCTTCCATTTATTCCTCATTGTGTCTGGGACTGTGTATCGCTTGAAAATGTTTCAATACCGACGCATGTATGATACACGAGTTTCTTTATCAATGCTTAAAAAAATGCTTTTTCAATGTCTCTCTCTCTGTGAATAAACAACAAAAGCAAATGTTAGCATGCTAACAGGCTAATCTAAGATGGTGAACATGGTAAACATTATCTTTGCTAAACATTAGCATGTTGTCATTGTCACTGCGAGCATGTTAGCGTACTGGCGTTAGCATTTAGCTCAAAGCACCACTGTGCCTAAGTGCATCCTCACATAGCTGCTAGCATGTTCTTGTTATGTTCATGTTTTAAAACAAACAGCTGTATAAGTTATAGTTTAAAAGTGACAAAATGTGATTTTAGATTAGGGAAAATCTGATTGAAGAATAAGTAGACAAGATAAAACAACTATTGCAGTGCCAACTAAAAAGAGGTCAACTAAACAGGTTTAGTAGGTATCAAACCTTGAAGTTACAGTGAAACAGAGGTTGGAGTGTGTTAAGCCTCTGTGATGTCACGAACTTCCAAGGAAAGTAAATATGTGGGTGGTGTACAGTTACAAGAATAACAATCAAATCTTTCAGATTTAACTTCCTCCAACGGTGTTGTTCTGCTAGTTGCTACGACCCACAAACAGCCATCAAACATGAGCATGAAAAGTTCAAGGAAAGAAGGAAAAAAGGAGATATTGATTATAAAAATACTCAAAAATGATTGTTTTGACATACTGTATATTTATACTGAATATAACAAGAACACAGGGACACAGGATTAGAATTTGGATTTTTTTTTAAAATTTTGCTGTGTTTTAAAGTTTGCCAATTTTATATCTATTTTATTTTTAGGTAATGTTTAGGCTGCTTGTGTTCAGGTATCATATTGTCACTAGTATTTCCGGAAACAGATCTGTGAACATTTCAAACACTAACCAGCCCTTAGTTTTCACTCTTCAGTGTTCCAGGTACAATTTGATCAGTACTCAAAAAACATTTGGGTTCCATATATCAGCCATACACAGCTCAGTTAGTAAGCCTGTCAACGTCACCAGCTGCTCTAGAAAGAGTGTGAAAGCCCCTTTCAAATGAAAGCCTTTCTGTTCCTGAAAGCTGTCATTTGATGAATACACAGGGAGCATGTCTTTTAGCAGCCATCACACAGCCCAAAATACTCCCTAAAATATGACTACATCTACCCAGCAACACTGCAAGAACCACCAAAATCCAAACAATATCACCATGCAACAAGCAGCAGCAGCACACACACACTGACGTTATTGTGCATATATTCAACCGCAGCTAAAACAGCCTCCTCCTCCTCCTCCTCCTCTGTGTGCTGCCCAGAAGGGGGGAAAAGCCATGCTCTTTTCAAACATAGATAAATTTGCAAGACCTTTTTAAATTTTTTACATTCCCCATTGTCTCGTGTAACGGAAATAATTTAAAGCCCTGTTCCTTCTGGTTCACCTTTTAAAAGCATGCTGTGCTGTGCAGACTTTTACTGTATATTCCTAGCAGGAGGTGAGGATGGAGCTGAGAGGGAAACATTCCCTGTGTGAGCATTTAACTCAGAATGCCAAGAGCTGCTGCCGAGATGCTGCACTATTTATGGTGAAGGAGTGAAGAAAGAGCATGGGGGGTCGGATGGGTGAGGTATTTCTGCATCTTTACTGCCAGGTGTCCAGACTTGAATAAGGAGCAGAGTAAAAATGGGGCTTAGAGAGGTGAGTGAACATCCTGATTCCAGCCCCATTAGTCATTTGTTTCTTTTTCCTTGGTATTGGTAGATATTGTTAAGATGTAATCAGTGATTCATAAAATTGTGCAAGTTAGATTGTGTAATTATTTACAAGTAAATACAGTGGAAGCAGTGAATCAAGGTGTGGACATAGAACGAAAGTAAGGAGAGAGGTTAGTTACAGGAAAAAGTAAACCAGCGGTTCCCAAACATTTTTAGTCACGTCCTGCTCTGGAAGCTGTAAAAATGTCCGGAATTCATGTGAATTTAGTGTGTTATTATCAACCCCCAATAAAACTTGGGAAACTAATGACACTGGAGCAAAGTAGAATTTTATTATTACAACAACAACAATCTTTGTGAATGAAGACAGCAGCCTCAGAGAGCACATCAACCAGAGAACAACTAACTTTTCAATTTAGCTGTTATGAAATTAACGTTAATGAGCAACAGTTGATCTAATCTGCTACAGATGATGATAGTGATGTCTGTTATTGTAACCAGTGACAGCGCTGGTCTGTTTAAAAGTACGCCAGCTACCTATTTGTTTTCCATTCTGCTTTGCTAATGAAAGAGTGAGGAGAGATATACGGTTAGATAAGAGATTTGTTTGCATTGGAACTGAACAAATCCAGGTATTTTATCTGAACTCTTCCCTACTACTGAGTAGTAAATAGAGATTTGGGATCATCACTGACAGATGTGGTGTCGATCAGTGATAATTTCACATGTATAAAAGTGACGCATTGCATCGTGGGATTGTTAGCAGATAGAAATGAACATTATCATGGACGCTGGTGTTACTGTTTGGGCATCTTTGAGGGTTAGAATTCAGACATTGAAAAAGGGTGGAGGGTAATGATAGAGCACTGTACAGTAAATAGGGAGTGGTTTTGGATACAATCAGGTCCAAAAGGTCTATATTGTCCCCATTAGTCATTTGGTTTTTTTTTCCTTGGTATTGGTAGATATTGTTAAGGTGTACTCATATTCATGATTCATAAAATTGTGCAAGTTAGATTGTAATTATTTACAAGTAAATACAGTGGAAGCAGCGAATCAAGGTGTGGACATAGAACGAAAGTAAGGAGAGAGGTTAGTTACAGGAAAAAGTAAACCAGCGGTTCCCAAACGTTTTTAGTCATGTCCTGCTCTGGAAGCTGTAAAAATGTCCGGAATTCATGTGAATTTAGTGTGTTATTATCAACCCCCAATAAAACTTGGGAAACTAATGACACTGGAGCAAAGTAGAATTTTATTATTACAACAACAACAATCTTTGTGAATGAAGACAGCAGCCTCAGAGAGCACATCAACCAGAGAACAACTAACTTTTCAATTTAGCTGTTATGAAATTAACGTTAATGAGCAACAGTTGATCTAATCTGCATTGGAACTGAACAAATCCAGGTATTTTATCTGAACTCTTCCCTACTACTGAGTAGTAAATAGAGATTTGGGATCATCACTGACAGATGTGGTGTCGATCAGTGATAATTTCACATGTATAAAAGTGACGCATTGCATCGTGGGATTGTTAGCAGATAGAAATGAACATTATCATGGACACTGGTGTTACTGTTTGGGCATCTTTGAGGGTTAGAATTCAGACATTGAAAAAGGGTGGAGGGTAATGATAGAGCACTGTACAGTAAATAGGGAGTGGGTTTGGATACAATCAGGTCCAAAAGGTTGATTGTCCTCCTGGTTATGTCGCACCCTCCCCTGCATTGGCTCTGCCCCCTAGTTTGGGAACCATTGCTGTAAACTGATAGACAGACCAAGGTCTCTTTCACACCAGTATACATTGTTGCCTGACAGGTAACTCAAGTCATTCCTCATTATCAGGCTACATGGACCCATGTGGGGAATTTAATTCCACTGACTGACACCAGAAACATGATGGAAACAAAGCATCTTTTGCCATCATATTATGAGAGCAGGTAGTTACTGTGTGGTCGCTACGTTTCACTCACTTCTTAATGACTGATGACTAAAATACAAACTGTTTCTGATGTATCAGAGTAAATCCCAGCAAAGTGTTACCATGGTTACTAAATGATTGTGGATAAATGTAAACACCACTTATAGAAATCACTTTTAGGAGATTGCTTTCTTGACAATCAGCAGATGAATTTAATAGATGATAATATATACTAAAGTCACATATCCACTGTCATAAAGTCCTGTGGTTGGTTTACTTTACTTTCACACAAACTTAACTGCACCAGATTTCACTTTGAACCAGGACCTTTTTTTCCCTGTCTGATTGTTTGTCTGCATCAGAGTTCAGTTGACTGTTTCACACCAGTCTAAACAAACTGAACCAAACCAGCTAAGAGGTGAAGTGTGAGGACACCAGGAGTAGAGTATAAATGATCACAAGTGTTCAGGTTGTGGAGAAAAACATGAGTAAAAAAAATCAGTGACAAGAGCACAGGGAAGCCAGATATTATATCTGTCTGACAGTGTGAGGCAGGATGAGGGACATGTGTTTTGAAGGGTGAGTGATAAGAAGAGGAGGCGTAGCCCCTCCCTCCATCTCTCCACACCTCCACACCTCTACCGCCTAATAACCAAACTGACGCTAGTGTCCCTCAACACCTTGTTGTAAACCACTGGCTTGTAAAACATGCACAGGTGAGGCAGTCACAGGGACGATATCTCTCTCTGTCACTTACACACACACACACACACACATACACACACACACAAACACTGGACTGTCAGGGGGGAAGCAAACAACATCTATGTGATGTTGATTCAGACAGGAATGTGCAGAGTTCTTAACATTTTTTTTCTTTTAAATGTGTATTTCCTTTCCATGATGTCCCTCTGTGTGTCAGTTCTGACGGACCAGCATGCTTTGCTGCAGCCAGAAGCAGCTTCATACGGGCATGCTCACCAACGGTGGCCAAAACCACGATGGCAAATCCACCTTCAGGGTGGTCCACTGTGGCAGAGTAGATTTGTTGTAAGAGATTACTCATAGTTTCAGACAGTGTCATGCTTCTTAGGCTGTATTACACGGTGAGGTAACCCGCTGTAGTTGTCAGGGTGTTACATTAGATTATGTGACACATTATGGCCTAGACACACACACTCACGTGCACACACACACACACATATCAGATCATGGTCACATTCGAGGACATTACATAGACTTACATTCATTTCCTGGAGACTTTTCCTAACCATCACCACTACTTGCCTAACCCCAACCTTAACCTAACCCTAACCTTAACCACTGAACCAAAAATCAGCTTTTTCCCAATTGGGGACATGGCTTTTGTCCAATTGGACAAGCTGTCCCTAATTAACTGCTCCTGAGTCTGAAATTTGTCTCCAAAATTAGCCTATGATAGACCACACACACCTCTACACAGCCAAACTAGGCCCCTTAGGCATTTTGTAACACTGTGAACTTGCACAGATACTTAGAAATGCATCCACTGAGACACACAAACAATCTTTCCCCTCCTCTCACACATACATACTCACTGTCTACCCTCCCCCATGACATACTCAGAAATATTGACTACATTTGCATTGTGAGCAGCTCATAAAATCCCCCTCCAGAGCTCCATAAGAGGCTGTTGGGCTGTGGTTTGTTCTTGCAGCCTGGAACACTAAAGCTGGGGTAAAGCAGCACCAGGTCCAGCACAGCGACGCTCACTTCCAAGAGGAATCCCTGGCATTTAACAGAGCCTGGTGAAGAGAGGTGGAAACAGCAATGTGATAGGACAAGCTTCATTCCCCAAGTGTTGTCTGTGAACACTTGGTGGACTTGTACAGTGTAGTCCAGTCTGTGTGTAGGAATAAAAAGGAAACTTTTGAATGGTTGTAATCAGTGTGTTGGTTATTTAGCAGGAAATGCAGAAGTATTACTCTGAGAACAAAGTCACATCAGTTCAGAAACAAGAAAGCACACAGATCTGATCATTACATGTGTAATCACTGCTAGATCTTACTGTCTGTTTCCGCTTTCTAGAAAACAGACTTGCAGTTGTTTTTAGCCATGCTAACAACATGTTCTCTAGGGGTGAGTTCACCACTTTTGTCCTGACTGAAATATCTCAGTAACTTTTGGATGGGTTGCTATTAAATTTTGCACAGACATTCATGGTACCCAGAGGATGAATCCTAATGACTTTGATGATCTTCTGTCTTTTTATCTAGTGCCATCATTATCTAGTGTCAACATTTCAACTGTCCAGACACTTTGGTTTGTAACCAAATACCTGTAGAACTATTGACATTCCCATCAGCATCAGCTGTACTTTGTGTTTTGTGCTAATTAGCGAATGTTAGCATACTAACATGCTAAACTAAGATGGTGAACATGGTCCTCATTACCTGCTAACTATCAGCATTTTACTTGATAGGTTGCATAACTGTGTTGGCATTTCTGGTACAGCTTTAAACTGATAACTAATGGATATTTTAATGTTTGTATCAATAATCACGTGTCCTCCTCAGCTCCCCTGCTGTGTGGAGTCCCTCAGGGGTCGGTTCTTCGACCAGTCCTCTTCTCATTATACATGCATCCTCTGGGTCATTTGTTCAGCTGCTTTCAAGACGTGTCATATCACTGCTATACCGATGACACACAGATCTATTTCTCTGCCAAACCCAATAGCCTGACTCAACTGTCCTCCCTCCATGATTAGCTAAGCTGCCACCAAAGATAGGATGTCTCTTAATTTCCTCCACCTAAACCCTGACAAAACAGAAGTTCTTTTAATTGGACTTGATAACTTTGCCACTGCAGTAGATCAGTTCATTGGTCCTTTTCATTCAAATATCAGTTCTACAGCTAAGAATCTTGGTATCATCTTTGACTGGTGTATGACTTTTGATCATCATGTTACTAAGCTCGTCCAGTCCTGTTTTCTTTAGCTAAGAAATATCGCAAAAATCAGATGTATCTTGTCTTCTGTGGATCTCAAACTATTAATTCACCCTTC
Source organism: Thunnus albacares (assembly GCF_914725855.1). Classification (NCBI taxonomy): domain Eukaryota; kingdom Metazoa; phylum Chordata; class Actinopteri; order Scombriformes; family Scombridae; genus Thunnus; species Thunnus albacares. The sequence goes on along the minus strand of NC_058109.1, from coordinate 34,552,298 downwards.
ATTTACTCCCGTCTAGATTATTGTAATTCCCTCTACATGTGCCTCAGTCAAGCTGCCCCCATTCACATCTCTGATCTCCTCATTCCACTTCTTGACCAGTTCGTTCATCAAATCTTGACCTTTTATCCACCCCCCACCCCCCCCCCCCCCCACCCCAACAGCAAGGCAAAAGGTGACCACGCCTTTGCAGTTTTACCCTGGAATAATCATGGGGAATCATCTTCCCCATTCTGTCAGATTTGTTGAATCTTTGGACTGTTTTAAGTGGCTTCTGAAAACCCATCTTCATAGGCAAGCCTTTTTATAGATCTCCATCCATACCATATGTTTGAGCTTGTTTTAGTTTGGTCTGTTTCTATTTGTGCTGTGTCGTATGTTTTTGTTCGTTCTATTTTGTTCTGTTTCTCATCGTGCTGTGTTTTATATTGTAATACATATTGCTTTATTTATTTATTTGCTTATATTTTTCATTTTATATATATATTTTTTTGTGTATGAAGCACTTTGTAACAGTGTGGTTTAGCTTCAATTACTTACTTACTGCCATGCCTGCAGCTTCACAGAGCTGCTAGCATGGCTGGAGACTCTAAAGGCACCGGTATGCTCTGTCCGAACTGCTTGTCAGTGATCAAATATCTTCAAAAATCCCCCTCCAAAGTCGTTATTAGGGGGCTGTGTCCAACTGAAACACCAACCCGACATTCACACTCACATCATGCTATGATTGGCCAGCTGTGTGGAGGTGAGAAAGGAGCCATGTTTTGAACTCGTTTCATTCTCAACACAACTATTTCTGTCACTTTTCTTGTGAACAACTGAGTGCAACACTATGACCGCATTCCAGGAGAGACTGTGTTATCCCTGCATTTAAACAATATCACATTTCCTTTGTCTCTATGACAACTGGCTTTTCACCCCTCCTTTGAGTGTGTTTCTTCAGACAGCTATAAACACTTATGTCTTCCGACATGGTCAGACAGCACGTCGTATGAACCAGTTCTTTTCTAGCCCTCAGTCTTGTTTGATTGTGTTGCTTGTAGTAGCAAGAGCCGGCGGTTATTTTTCGCTGAACAGATTTGTTGACAAATGATTAGTTATATTTGGTCGAGCCCTCCGGCGACTCCAACTGTGTGAGAGCTTGATTCCATGTTTGTCCTGGATATAACCTGTGTATCATCCTATTATCTGACTCACAGCCATGGGAATGCCCAAGGCTCTTTATGGTTTTATGGCTTGTCAAAACTGCGGAGTGGCTGGCAGCACTGCTTCCCGACTTCAATAGGATAATGATTTTTTTATACCAATGCTGTGTGTGTGTGAAGCTCATTTACTTTTTTACTGCACTCAAGACTCTCTTGCAGCCTGGCAAAAAAGAGCTCCAGCAGTGGTCGTCATACTGTTTTACTGCTCATTCTCACCTCCTGTATGTTATGCAACAAGCTTGCTACCCTGGCTCCATAAGCAACACACACCCTAATGTTTTATGAAGGCAACACTATGGAAAAACAGCATTAGCCGCATGGGACCACAAAGAGGCTCTTTGTGTAGCGGTGTGTTTTACACACACACACACACACACACACACACAGCATTCAGAGAGGAGCAGACAACACAGCAGTCACACTAACATTTACCCTTCACTCTCTCTGCACTGCCCTTGTTATTGCCCAGACAGGCACAGAAAGGAGTCTTTATATATGTGTGTGAGTGTGTGTGTGTGTGTGTGTGTGTGTTTTTGTGCAGGTTTGGCCGACCCCCTTCATGAGCACATGCTATCCATGGTTTGCAGAATCACCTCTACCGCCCTTCCTTCAAGAGCACTGCCTTCAATATTGTCCTCAGGTTGCAACAGCTCCATCTTTAACTGATTCTCCGAAAAAGAGTAGTGTTCTGAGAAAAAGAGGATTATGGTACTGGTTTGTAGAGAGAGAGAGAGAGAGAGAGAGAGAGAGAGAGAGAGAGAGAGAGAGAGAGAGAGAGAGGGTGTATTGTGTGTGTGAGTGCTTGGAGGGGAGTACCATGTCAGTCGGAAATGAATTTTCAGAACAGTTGTTCAATGTTTCAGAAGGCTGTTGGGGGGCTAAGCCTTCACCAAGCTGTGCTTCATAGCAGCACTGCTCATCTTGTTTCCATGTCCATATCACTTTTTTCTTCATCGTGTAGAGCAAAAGAATCACGTCTGTGCACAAATTGATTTTTTCCCTGATTTCAAACGTACACTTACAGTCTAATTTATTGGTGCCTGATGTGGAGAAAGAAGTGATAAGCTAGAAGTCTCATGTTATTTCACTACAATGATGCTCGTGTTTTGAGTGTAAGCACGAAGGCGTTAGAAAAAACAAGACCCCCTCTTCTCTCTAAATGAAGAATGTTTGTGCCTTATTGCTTTCTGTCTTCAGGTGTAATTAGTTCCCCAACTTGTGCGCGCACGTGCACGAGATGAGTTCAGTATTAGGTGTTTTCATGTTTTATTTCTTTCTCTTTTAACCCTTTTGATGAAATGCTTCCTCGGTGTCTTGGAGGTCCATAGTTTCTACACCTGAGCGGTAATGATGTCTGGAAATGTCTGTTAAACTTTAAGCTTTTCACTAAACGCTGTTAAAGTTTGTCAAGCACAGAGAAAAAAAGGGTTCCTAGTCCCAATGAAATCTTGAAAGAATTCGGTGTTTTCAGTGGCGATTGGTTTGCTGGTTTCACTCACTGAACGGCAAAAACAAACACTAAAATCATTCAACTGTCCCTGTGATTGTTTCTTCTGTTTTTGGAGTGTAAGTACAGTGATTGGTTGTTGACCAGGTGATCTATGCACAATAATACTGTGCAGGTAGGCAAGTGTAAGTGGTTATGGGACAGAACTGTCGCTGATATTTGATTATTTTCATCATCAATTAATCTGCCAATTATTTTCTCCATTAATCAATTAATCATTTTGTTTATAAAATGTCTGAAAATAGTGCAAATGCTTGTTATGATTTCCAAGGTTATCTTTAAGGTTGTCTTTAAATGTCTTGTTTTGTCCAAGCAACAGTCCAAAACCCAGACATACTCAGTTTACTAACATCCATGACCAATGACCAATGAACTTTCTACTGATCAACTAATTGATGAATTGATACAGTTATGTAAACATGAGATACAGGATCAGATTTTGTCAAGCGCTGTCTTACTTCTCTTTGGTTGTCCTGCAAATACAGATGTTAGTAGTAAAAATGGTAAATACTTTGTTGTTGTTTTTTTGTTCTTCTCATGCTGACGTGATGACACATTTACTTGACCAATCACAATCAACAGCACTGCCAGCAAGCCCTCAAAGGACCTGAAGCTTCCAATTAGTATCACCCCCAGAGCAGAAATGTGGTTCCAGGAACTCATCCCCAAAGCGGGCAGAGAGCAGTGGAAACAAAAGCAGAGCCTGTGAAACTAGCCACGTGCTACATTACATTTCAGTGAGTTCCTGCAGTGGAAACGGGCTGTTTGACACTATTTATATTATTTGCATGTGGAGGAGAATCGGAGCTCATGATCTACCAGCGACAAATAAACGGGTTTTCGTATCAGCTGATCATCAGTACAGCCTCCTCCAAGCTCCTCGAACCACACGCTCGCAGCGTTGAGTGAAAAGTTAAAGGAAATCAATAACAGATAAAAAAGGTTCTCATGTTAATGTGTTTATGTTTTCTGGTCCATTGTGGGAAGTTCTTCCATATTGTCTTTGTTCAGCTTGCCCAAAATTTCCACATCTCCCTTGGGAGAGCCAGACCCCTCTTCCTCCCTCCATCTCTCATCCATCTGTCGGTCCGAGGCTGCCTGGCTGCTGTCCCTCTACTAATTCTAATAATAGCTTGTTTTTGTGCTCTGATGCTGCCAGTAATGATGTTTCTGCTCCAGGAGAGTCAAAATATTTGTATGCCCCCCCCTCCACCCTCCGACCCCACTTAGTTGACTCCAGTTTGAAGCTTAAACAGCTGGCTCGCTGCTTTCTCTATCTCTGCCATCAGTCTGTTCTCTCTGCCTCTCCCTTCAGTTACTTCTATGTTTTGTTTGTTTTAGCTCCTTTCTTCTCTCACTAATAGGCTTCATCCTCTGCATGTGTCAGGTAACAGTCTTGATGTGTGTGTGAAGGTCCTGTTCTCTGTTAGAGATCTGGACCAATATGTTTGAGAATAAAGCCGTTCCATCAGTGCAGTGCTCAACACACTGAAACAAGTTAGTGTGATCATTTATCACAAGTCATATTAAAAGCTGGAGGTCACCAAACTATTCCACATTTGAGTGGACTTTGGTTGTGAATGGTTTGAAAGCTTTCCTGATTCAACTTCTTTTTTAAAGGAAAGATTTGCAGTGTACCCAGTAGCCAGATTTTGCTGGATCCGGGTGTTTGATTAAATGATTAATTTTATTCTAAGGCTATGGCATAAAAAATGATGATTTACTCATAATTTAGTCTAGAGGATGTTAGAAATGAGGACTTCCTATCACATATTACCAGAGCCGAAAAGGATGTCCTCAGATTGAATGTCTTTTTAGTAAAATCAGAAAAAAACCCCCCAAAACCAGGCAGTGTTTCCTCTAGGATTTTTTTCAGCAGCGGTGCTGTAGTTTACAAGAATTTGTCAAATTTTAAGATGCTAAACAGTTAGGCTACATACAGACAGCTTTTGTTTGAGCTTGTTCATAACACTTCACTATTAGCCCAACCAGCGAGCTGTGCTTGTGTAAAACATGCCAGCGGTGGATGGAGACTGTGGGCAAAGCAGGTGGAAATATCACTTTTCTACATATTTATGGTTGTAGAACAGGTGGTTTGATAAAGTACTTATTGGCCTTTCACTCACAAAGGTTTTACTGCACTCACTGGAAGTAGAACCTGCTTCACTGTGTCCACTGCGGCCTCTCTGCTGCTGTCTGCTGTGTGTGTGTGTGTGTGTGTGTGTGTGTGTGTGTTTGTGTGTGGAGGAGCTGAGCCCCGCCCTCGATCAAACACCGACACAGGGAGCAGAGGAGAGGCTGCAGCAATGACACCAATTCCCATTCTCTCCACAGTAGCTCCAGTCAGCTGCGTAAAGTGAAGAAAGTGCTTGTGGTTTGTATTTGTTTTAATTATTATGCACAGTGTGAAGTTTCAGCAGTGGCGTTCATCATTTAGCAGCACTGCTGTTGAATGTAAATAGGGGAAACACTGCCCCAGAGTTAGCAGGCCAGTTTCTAATGACATGAAACAGTTTGAGATGCTAAAATCAGTAAATGTTTGTCATTCAAGACTGGATTGATCATCAAAATGATCTGCAATTACTATCCTGTTGATTGAAGAATTGATTAGTAATCATTTTAACACTACACCCTTGAACTGATGAGATGGTGAAGGGTCTCCATGCATCTTTCTGCTGACAGCATATTGTGTCTTGCACCTTAAATATTAATGCCACAGTGTATGCCGAATGATAAAAGGAGATTCTGAGGTGTCTGGAGATCAATGTCAGTGTTTCTGCCTGAAACAGACTTAAAAAAAAAGAGGAACTGTTTTTTTTATATATTTATGCTTTTTCAAGCAAATGAAAGACATGCCCAAATATGTAGTCATGACAATTAAGCCAACCTCTAGTAGCAGACAGTGGACAATCCCAGATAATTGACAGACTGAAATCTTCTTACTGTGGTGCAGCATTAAAATAACCATGATAATTAAACCACAGAATAAGTTAGTTTCAATGGGCCAGACCCCAATAATGCAGCCAGAAAAGATAATCCCAGACACACAGCCTTTTCTCTCTTTGACCTCACTCTCTCACATTCATCCATTTCCCTGCATTCGGACATATCTGTGATGTTAAGCTTTTCTTGTTACTGTAGAGAACAGAGTGATGTCTTGTTGGAAAATCTCAGAATTGTCATTTGGGAAGAAGACTAGACTGTGCATGTAAAGTTGTTATCCTAGAAAACAAAGAGGAAATGCAGTGATGATTCATTATGAAGCCCACTTTGCTTCACTTCCACATTATTCCTTAAGCTTCAGTGACATGTAAAACAATATAACTGGAAGCAGTACTTGGCAGAGTCCGAGCAAGCAGCATGGGAACTGGGATCAACTGTAGTGCCACATAATGGCCAAGTCTCAACATGTTTGGCAGTGATTAGTAGCAAACAAATGGATAAAAAACCTCTATCATGGTTGTTTTTTGAAATCTACAAATGAAGGTTTTGCAGTGTATTTTTACATAGACTGCAATCTAAAGTCCCTTTCACACATGCACTGCAACCTGTAGCGGAGCGAGTGGGTGGGCAGAGGGGGCAGCTGCCCCGGGCCAACGGTTCTCTCTAGTTACGAAGGGGCCCACCTTGAGCCCAATCTGCCTGACCTAACAGGCATTTTTCTTGTTTAGTTGAATATTTTTTATAAAGTTTGTTTGTGTGTCTTGATTGCGTCAAGAAATAAAAAGTCAAAAATCATACTCAGACCACGTCTGTGCGTATGCAACTTTTTGCAGAGCAGAGACAAACCCCCACCACTGCCAAGGGGGTTGTCGTCTTATCGCCAGCAGAGGCACTGTGTCCTGTTTGTATTGCTGTTGATTTGTCCCTCTTAGTACCCCTTTAATCAGGCCCCTGTCACTCTGAGTTGATTTGGCTGCTGGGACCGGGAGTTTTAAAAGCTAAGAAAAAAGAAAAAAGCTCATTTCTGCTGTATTTCTGTTTCCCTTGCTGTTTTTCGTAACAATAAGTGTAAAAAAAAAAAAAAAAAAAAAGTCCAGATCAGAGAAATCAGTTTAAAATGTTGATGTGACATCATCATTACTGATGTCAAGCTCTCTCTCTCTCTCTCTGTGCATGTGTGTGTATGTGCATCATCTGACTTTGAAGTGCTGAGGAAGTGTGTAAGCTAGCTAACAGTATTCTGTCTGTGTTGACTAAAATGGGGGAAAAATACAAGTCCGACGCACTAAAGTGTAAGGAACAAGAGCAGAGGAAGAATCTTGTGGCCTCATGTGTTCCACTCACAAACTTCTTCTCACTCTCAACAACTCAACCCTCCATGTCTGGCAAGTGTCCCGCTACTAGCTTCACTACAAGCCAAGCAAGTGAAAATGTTAGTGGAGCTAGCTCCATGCAGGTAGCTGTGGTCAATATGCAGGAAAGCAACCGTGATAATGATGATGATGGTGGTGAGGATGAGATAAATGAAGACACTGAGGACCAGGTAAATGAAGGCACAGCTGTAGTTGTAGTAGTGATGGAAGTGGAAATGATGATTTTGTTGATGATGATCATGATAATGATGGTAGGCCTATGGAAACTACTGCTGCTGAGCTGACGGCACAAGCACGCCCCCTCTCCTCCAATTACTCCCCTGAATCTGATCAATGTGCCTCAGTCTCAAGTAGTGCTACAGATGTGCACCCAACCTCTGTTTTTTTCTAACTTAATACTGAAGAACAGTACCTAACGGATCCCTTCTTTTTCCAAAAGAAACCTCTCACACCCGAACAGATCAGAGCACTGATAGAGCACGGCCCATGCCAGCCAGGGCTGAAAGACAGATATGAAGCATTTCCATATGATGAAGATAAAAGATGCTTCAGTCCTGTGTGGTATAAGCGCACTATAGGTCAGTCATGCACAGTGGACAGACAATGGTTGGTGTATTCTCCAAAATGCAAGCCCCTCTATTGCTTTTGTTGCTGGATGTTTGGTACAGAACAGAATGAAAGGGAGGCAGTGGGTGGACCCTACACTCGGCGTTTCAAAATTTAAAAAGGGGATAGAAAAAATCAAGCAGCATGAGAAGTCTGCTGCGCAAAGAGAGGCAGAGAAAATGTTTTTGATGACCAAGTTTTGCATCTGCCAGGACAGCTCAGTGGTTGCAGAGCTAATCAGAGTCGAGACGGAGCAGATTGAGAGAAACAGGAAGATTTTACCTAGGCTGATTGACAGCACCCTGTTTTTAGCATGACAGGGCTTGGCATTTTGGGGACACAGGGAATTTGCTGGGTTTGGTGCCCCATCCTCAAACGAGGGAAACTTCTTGGAGCCATAGAAGCTGTTGGCCCAGTACGATGCTCTCCTAGAAGAACACACGAGAAACCCAGCGGATGTGTGACCTAACTGAGCCATCAGTCTCAAAATGAGTTAATTTCAGCCCTTGCCAGCGAGACACTGAGTAACATCATAACAGAAGTTAAAGCAGCAAAGTTTTATTCTGTCATTGTCGACTCCACCATGGACATTACCAGGATAGATCAGTTCTCTCTGTCCCTCAGGTGAAACTGGGAACAGCATTGAGCGCTTTATTCAATTTGAAGAGCTTCCAAGTAGCAATGCAGATACATTCTATAATGTACTTGTAAATGCACTCGAAACATTAGTCTGGATGTTAACCTTATCCGGGGCCAGGCACATGATGGGGCAAGAACAACGTCTGGTCATTTATCAGGGCTGCAGGCAAGGGTCAAACAACAGTGCTCCCAGAAGGCATTTTACGTGCACTGCTGTGCACACAATCTAAACCTCATCCTCCTGGATGCAAAAATATTTTTTGGTACACTGGAATTGCTCTACTGTTTTCCTCACTTCCAGCCTTCCATGATTTAAGATCCTAGAGGAGGAACAGGCCAACATGCAGCTGGAGGGAACTATACTAACATTGAAAAATCTGTGGGATACCAGGTGGGCATCCAGGAAGCAGGCCACCGAAGCCGTGATGCAAAGTCTACCTGCTGTGCTTGCGGCTTTGGAGAGGATAAAAGAACACAACCTCAGTTCACCAAAGACAGCCTCTGAAGCAGATGGTCTACTTCACAAGATAAGCACATTTGAATTCAAACATATGCTGTGCTTTTGGAATGCCATACTGCCATACAGAAGACGTACATATTATCCAACTACCTCCAAAAAGAATGGCTAGATGTCAGCACGGCTGTCCAGCTTGTTGACACCTGTATGGCACAGCTCAAGGAAATGCGCACAGATGTGTCATTTGAAGAAATGATCGAAACAGGGTAAGACATTGCTAGGAGGTGCAACTCTTCCACCGAGTTTACAGGGGGGGGAGGCCGGAGACGAAAACGCTTCCATGATGAGGTGGCAGAAGATGATGTAACCCAGGATCCCAAAACGCGTTTCAAAGTGGAATTTTTTTTCCATATCTCAGACATTCTTGTGCAACAGTTTGATACACGCTTTACAGATTTTTGCCAAATGGCAAAACTTTTCTCCATTCTGAACCTGAAAAACATTTCCACAGATGATGCAACCAACAGGATCCAGGATCTAGCCAACTTCTATGCTGGAGACGTGTCCGCAGCTGAGCAGGTGTTGGATGAATTTCTTTCTTACTGTACTATGTGTAGCGAATTCATTATCTGCAAGGATATGGAAGGGGCATTACCCAACATCAGTGTTTTGTATCGTATTTATAAAACACTACCAGTCACCAGTGCAAATGCGGAATGCAGTTTCAGCCGCCTGAAGTTAATTCAAAACTATCTCCAGGCATGCATGAAGGAGGCCAGACTCTCAAACCTCACCTTACTGTCCATAGAGAGGGATATTGTCATTGATAAGAACAAGGTGGCTGAAATGAAAGCTGCTGGATGAAAACATCTTTGGTAAATTGTTTCACATTCATTATTTGTGATGACATAGGCTTGTCATAGATGCCAAGCCTTTTTCAAAAATAGTGTTGTTTGTTGCTGCTTTGGTTGTAGACCGCTGTGTCTGCTTGGTTATTGGATTAACAACAGGCCACACATTGCTTGCACACTTGTAGTTACTTATCGTGTGTGGGTTAATACTGTGTGGCTTGATTGTGTAGACTATATGGTTGTATGGATATATGGACATCAAACATCACTGAATGTCAAACTGTGTGTTCATTTGCGGGGTTTGAGCAAATTATTGGTAAAATCCATGGTGCCGACCATGGTTCTGAAATAGCTTATCAGCAGTTGTGCTATTTAAATATCAGCAGTTCACTGTTTAATGATCGATCTATGGTTCTGTCCATGGTGCTGAAATAGCATACCTCGTTGTAATGCGCATTTCTCTCCGTTGCGCCTTCTATCTTCGCAACTTTCCCCTTGTCCCTGTAGGCTGTATAAGGGCCCATTTGAATAGGTCGTGTATAGTGTTGTACACCACCGTGTGTATTTTATGTTTATTTTATTCTCGTGTAAGAAAGACATGTTACTGAGACAGTGCACCTGGCCTGTCTGCGTTCAGTCGATGTATGTAGGGCACCATGTGCTGTCCTCGGTGCAGAAACATTTGAACGTGACTGTTAACCTGTTTCTTTTTATACTTCAGAACAAACTTGTCTACAGTGGCTTCACTGTATGTTTTCTTAGACATAGGCTTGCTTGGTTCAATAAGTGACAATTTTTGTTGTTGGACAGGATATAACAGCTATTTTACAGTTGTGAATTTTAAAATGACATGTCCCTCTGATGAGGTTCAGAAGGGCCCATTGAGAATGCTCCGCCCTTCCTGTGCTGAGGGTCTAGCTCCGCCCCTGACTGCAACCCTGAACTGAATCTAGACATTAGCCGGAGGAGCTTTATGTGAGAACACAGTCACATTTAGAGAGGATTTCACCTTTGCTGGATTTTGTCACATAAACGCCTATTTGGTCTGTAGTGGTCAAGCAAGCAGCCATATTTGATATCTTGTAGAGAATCAGAATCCACAGAGGTTTTGTGCCAAATTTGCAAATAATTGGCTCTGTGGTCTTGGAGGAGTTCACAAAATAGTTTTTTTTGCAAAATTGTGAAACAGCCAGGAATGTAACTTGATTGAGTAGCTGTTTGAGTGAGACTATAACACTGGGTGAGGGATGATCATTGAACATGAGGTGAGAAAGTTTGGCTTGCTGTTTGGGGTGTCTGCTGACTGGCTGACAGTTTGGCTCCTGAGATGCGCGCACACACACAGGAAGAGACAGGAAAGTGACGTTTTAATGCTGCTGTTACTGTCTTCCTCTCTGTTACTAGGAAACTTTGGCCAATCACACTTCATTTCACTGCTGCACTATTGTTTCGATTCTCAGAGTCAGCATTGTGCTGCCAGAATAAAATCCTGTACTGCAAGGCCAAGTAGCATTAACAAGCTGTCAAGGCCTGAGGGGTGTGTGTGTGTGTGTGTATGTGTGTGTTTGTGTGTCTGGTCCCCTCTCCTGTGTCTTGAGTCATGAATATGGAGCAGCTTCTACTTTGTTCAGTCACTCACACACAGCATCAAACAAAAGATAAGACTGTGAGGGTGAGAGTCTGCCTTCAGAGCAGGATAAACCAGCTGAATTACACCCCCTGAACCAGCACTGCATCTGGTGAGGTGTAGAGAAGCATAGGTCGAGGTGAACTAGGGCTGGCTGGAGGACTGGTGAGATCAGGGTTTGGGTTTGAGGACAAACATTAGATCAGATTTATGTCACAGAAAAATGGCGGTTTTATTTTCATAGTTTCATTCCTTTCAGTTACAACATTTCACTACATTTTTCACCAAGTTATCTGCTGAGATCTTAGAACACAACATTGCTAGACATAGCGTGTTGACATGCACTTAAGAAACCAAGTCACCATCAGCTTTCAGCAACCCGATTTGTTAAACAAGACACATAGTTTACAGAATCGGGGTAAGGGATTAAGAAACCCAGTGTTAACAGCATTTTTCCAAGAGCCATTGTAAACATACTGAGTGAAACAAAGTTCTACAAGGAGTCCAGCAGGGCAAGCAACATGACCAAATGATTAGACAGCTTGACAGTTGTACCATATTACTCAGACCACTTTTATGGTAGTAAAAGCACAAGTAATCATAAAAAATGTACCTTAACTGTCCGTCGTGCATTAGATTTCGTAGAGCTGATTCCTGTTTGTTTGTTCAATTACTAGACATTTTGTTTACAGTCACTAAGAGCTGGGTTTAGATAGAAGATCAGCATCTATCTGCTAAAGGAAGGACTCTCTGTCTGTATGTATGTCTTTCGTATATCTCTTGAACCATTCACCTGATCAACTCCACACTTGGCAGGTATATGACTGGGGACCCAAGGGAGTGTAGTGTAGAATTTGGTGCAATTCACACATGTGATACATTTAATATTAATAAACTTCGAATAAACCAGCAATCAGTGAGCCGCTCCACTCTGTGCAGGGGCAGGGCGCAGGTACAGGTATAAACACTTGTGCTTTTACACAATGTCAGGCGACACACCGTACCAACTAGTTCGTTTGACGCATACTGAGGCCTTTATACACTCTGTTGGAAAGCTGTAGCTGCCAATGTTGCTGCATCTACACATCAGCAATGAAGTGCTTCTCATTGAGGGCCTGATTCTGACTTTCTTCAATATGACTTCTGACATGAGTTCAGTTTCACTTTTGACACAGTGGAAGTGGTTTTGTTTGTGGCTATTTAGAAATACAGTTCTAGTGCGTAAAAATAGAAATGTGCATCAGGGAATCAGTAACTGAAATGACTTATTGAATAATCAAACGTTCTCATGCTTCAATTAAACATCAAAATTTTGGATTTCTTGTATCTGCTGTATTTCCAACAGTATGTTGAGGCAGCAGTAGGTCCCTGATGCAGCTGCCTGTAGGCCCATTACTGCTGTGCTGCCTAACTTGCTGATGAAAATGAGTGGACAGGAAAAAATAGCTCTTGTCCTTCCTACTTTTCCTCTCTGTCAGAGGAGTTTCTGCATTCCTTCTGATAATGTGTGCATAGTTCTCCCTGCCATAATCAGCATGTAAAAACACAAGCTATAATTTGCCTGTGAAGACGTTGCCTCATGAAAACACAAATGTGCACCAACACGCACACACACACACACACACACACACACACTTTTTCCCCCCTTCCCAGCATATTAGTGCTAGACAGTGACTTCGTACTGTTTATATGAGCGTGATTACAGCTGATATCACAGTCCAGTGGAGCAGAGACACACAGGCTGTAGCTTCTGTTTGCTTCTAAGAGCCATAAAGTCAAAACGATAATTTATTTTATCTTTTCACTGTGTTTGCTAACTGGCCACTGTGGGCTAAGATGTGTGTTGTTCCCCTGAATGGCCATGCACAGAGGGTCATATGTCAGGGAGTGATTTTATATACAGTATGTGGCTGAAATGAACCTTATAATATCTGTAAGGCCTGTTGTAGTAGTTTTTTCCAAAAAAATACCTAGAGGAGTAAATCATTTTAACCAATTTTCACCAGGAATTTATATTGTTTCAGTGAATCAAATGTTTTATCAAGATCAGGCTTGGGGTCCTCTAGTGGTGAGGACATCTTACAATGTATACAGTACATAATTCCACTGATAGACAATGAACAGAAGAATGGAAACAAAAACAACACAGAGCTGCTGAGCTGAGAGTGCACCAACCAACTAGTACTCAGTGTCCACTCTAAACACACAGCCTGTGGGCACAAGATGGCTGAAAGGCTGGAAACCCACCGGGCCCAACGAGGCCTGTAGCCACATGCTTGTGTCCATAACTGGCTGTGGATGTGCAGTGGGCAGGGCCAGAGCTCGTGGGACAGAGCACACCAGTGTCAAAGGTTGTGTTTTGGTAATTTGCCTCAGGATAACTGCTGCCCTGCCTGCTGGAGCTCCTGGTGGAACAGCGGAGCTATTCACTATAATGACTTCACTGCTTTTTATTCCATGACTGAGTCCTGAAAGCTGGTAACATGCTCAGTGCCTCCTGCTGGAGGTTTTATTTCACTGGTATTGATGCGATGCATGTGTGTCCCCATCTCTTATTACCTAATCATTCTACTCTTCCTCTTCTAACTTTTATGGTTCACTTACGAAAGCAAAGCCACACCTGGAGCCTAATAACCCCCTCTCTGTCCACCTGGTCAAGGGTCTCTTCCTGCGTCTGGTGGAGTGATGGTTGGTCTGTCCCGTTGAATCACTCAGACCGTTAAGCAGCTAAGTACAGTTAAAGGGTGTGTCTCAGTGTGTTAAGTTGGTAATGATAATGTGTGTGTACAGGTCTCTCTCTCCGTGTCCACACCCTTCTATTGGCTGTCAGTGTGAGGGTCCCATTGGTCTCTCTCTCTCTCTCACACACACACACACAACTCTATACTTAACCTAACACACTGTGGTACCCACACGTGTACAACATGCACCTGCTGCTATGACCAGCACTCACAACACTGAACACATAGAAACACATCCAAACATATTAGTCTTATGCATATATGTATAATATTAAACTTAGAGCTGAAACGATTAGGCAATTAATCAACTATTAAATTAATCGTCAACTATTTTGATAATTAATTGTTTTGAGTCCATTTTTTAAGGAAAAAAAGGTCAAATTCTCCGATCCCAGCTTGTCAGATGTGATTATTATCTTCTATTACAGTAAACTGAATGTCTTTGGGTTGTGGACTGTTGTGGACAAAACAAGACATTTGAAGACCTCACCTTGGCCTTTGGGAAACAGTGATGGACATGTCTCACCATTTTCTGACATTTTGTGGACCAGACAACTAAGAAACCGAATGAAAGCCTCATTTAAAAAAAAAAAAAAAAAAAGGAATAAAGGGATGTTTTTAATCAGATTTTATGGCTTGAGACAATAAAATGTTGTTTTTTTTCCCAGCAAAGTTCAGTGTTAAACTGGGTCTTGTTGTGGCAAGAACACATAAGTAGCTTTCAGCCATAAAAACTGAAGAGAAAAAGGAGACAACAGTACTTAAAAGCTGCTCAACCAGATTTCCACCAAGTCATTTCAATCAATCAATCAGACTTTATTCAATAAAGGGCTCAATAATAACAGCGCTCTATAAAAACTGAGGAACTGGGGAAATGCTATCATAAATCTCATCAATTTGCTATGAGGAAACACCAGAGACAGGATTCAAAAACACCCAGTCTAGTGTCTCCCTGACCTGTTTAGATGTTTCTGGGTTCTATAGGGGGTATACAGTATATGAAGGCACCACAAATACTTTCTCTCAAAACCAAAATAATACCAGAGCGGAAGACATGAGATACAACTTACCCTGAAGCATTATAACTTCTCCGCTCGAGTGCATTCAGAAGTTATTGCATGTGCCAGTGTAGATGCTTTATGATGTGTGCGCTGCCAGCCGCACCTGTCTGCATCTGAGTTACGATCCAGATAAACTCTAAAGACTTTTATAGCTTCCTGTCTGGCAGCTGTGGCTGTTTGTTTATGATAGTCCTGATGACTCGCTACTTGCTCTCATTTATGCCCCTTAACATCTAATTCCTCCACAGACATGCCCCTTCATCACGCTGACATTACTCAAAGGCCTACAGCAGCTTGATTTGAGTCGTTGCTCATTTCCTATCTGTCTGATTTATTTCTACTTCCTTGTTTTCCAAATGAGTATTTTGACACTGCTACCTATAAAACAGAAGGCACTAGTTTAAACTGTAATTGGTTGTAGTTGTTGTAGTTAAATTTTTGAAGAGGAAGATGAAAAAAAAACAACTATATTTACTGACTGAATTAAAAGTCTCCAGTCTTATCTTTTGTGCCGTTTTGAATGAAACTGTGTGACCCTGAGACCTTAGTCAGTCAGTGTCTTTCATAATGCCAAAATAATAAAAAAAAAAAGAACTGTCACAGTCAACATGAAAAGAATGAAACATTTAAAAAAAAAAATCTCACATCATGCAGGAATTGTCCTCATGGTTGACCTCAGCTCACTGAATAGCAGCCTTTACATACAGAGCTACATTGATTCGTGAGGAGGAAGTAGGAAACGCATGCACACGTTCGGTCAAAGCCATTGAGTTCCACCCAAACGTAGAGGTGATCCCAGAGACCCGGATATCCGTCCTCTCTTATATCCAGCCTCATCCTCTGTCACCCCAGGGTGATTTCTCCGGGGCCATAAAGTTTAACAACCATGGGAACTTCCTTTACCCACCCAGCTCCTCTGCAGCGACAAGTGGCTCTCCTCTGACCACTGAAACATGTCCAGAAAAGCCTGCTGTCATGCCACTGAGGGACAGGACTTCATCCCTTAAAAGGGCTTGATCATGGAAACTTTTATGTCTTAATTTCTGGAAAGAGTTTTTCCGGAAGAGAGCACAGGGCGATGATTCCACTCCTCCTCCTCCTCCTCCTTGTCCTCGTCCTCTCTCCCTGTGAAGTTCATCAGCCGAGGAGGAATGTGTTCTTTTAGATGGGCGGCAATTGTTGGGGGTTTCTCTATAAATAACTTTTTGTCAGCCAGCCAGCCGGGCTGTCCAGCTCCAGCGCCAGCGGGCAGACTAATGCAGCGACTGAGAGGGAATGCACCAACTGAAGTTTTGACACAGTATAGTTACCACTGCTACTCCTGCGCGTTCATATTAAGAGAGTGAAAAACAGTCAGTATCTTAAAAGTAAAGACGGAAAATCTGTCCCATAAAACACAACAGTTTTGTGAAGCAGAGAAAAGATTTACTGTCCGTGTGCATACGTGCCAGCAGTCTGGTTTCATTTTCACACTTGGATTTAGTGTTAATACCATATAAGAAATGGAAATATCCCACTCAACATAAATATAAACAGCTGCCCAGGTCCAGTGTGTAGCTAGAACATCTTCGGAAGCTATGTTGATGATATGCAGAAAGCCAAGCGATGCGGCCAGCCTTGATGTTATGGTTGAGTCTGTTATTAATAGTTCTTATAAAGAGCTACCAGCTGGGTGGGAGAAACGGTAGCAGACGACAGACAGCGCTACGCCGCTCACTGTCTGCCATGTCTGAGAAGAAGAAGATTGATTGCTATGGTCTTCAAGTAATGTGTTACTAATGTGTTACAAATCAGAATGAAACGGTGAGACTGAAATGTTACAAGTGTCACTGATAAACCGAAGAGTCCGGTTAAATTGTGGCACCGTGGTGCGTTTGAATGACATCCAGTAACATGAGAGAGTCCTATTTAAACCGTGTATGTGAATATGCTGAGTGTCATTGTTTTCTATCTGGTTTCACTTGTTAACAATCAGCTAGAAATATGTAATTCAATTTCTATGATGTGACTGTAAGACTAGCAAAGAGGGTAAGCAGCCGGCAGTAATGCTTGAATGCTTCCAATTTGAAATAACAGGAGGTTTTTCCCATTCAACCAGCATTGCCTGAATGCAGCATAAAGATTCTGCTT
The DNA here is from genome assembly GCF_914725855.1 of Thunnus albacares. Taxonomy (NCBI): domain Eukaryota; kingdom Metazoa; phylum Chordata; class Actinopteri; order Scombriformes; family Scombridae; genus Thunnus; species Thunnus albacares. The sequence continues at coordinate 34,535,161 of NC_058109.1, read as the reverse complement.
TGAATAAAACTAATAAAACTTTCAGCAGATGAAGTTAGTGCATTCAGATTCTGGGTACATTTTTTGATGAATTGTTTTGTTCACAGTTCCAGCTTTGAAACATTGTGAATTTTCTACATTTTGATTGGTCCTGTCTGTAAGCTGTCCCACTAGCTTATGTAACTCAGTGCAGTCTCTCTTATTTGCATTACTGCAAATGTCAGTGGCTTTCCTACTTCTGGAACAAAACCCGGAAGTTCTGTCTTCATTCGATGAAACCGGATTCAATGATGGCTGAAGCTCATGGGAATAGTAGTATTTAGGGTCATCCGCCTATAGTGTTACATCATCCTGAAGACACCCCTGTGTTTGAATGAACGTGTTCTCAACTTGTAAAACCTGATGTTCGGTATGATCAATCATTTGATGAAAGATCTGCTCTAAACTCTCATCAGGTACTGGTACATTCAGCTGGTCTTTTTTTTCTTCTTCTGTGGTCCGTTTCATCCTGCCTCTGGATTCAAAGACAGTAAGTCCCTCCTGCTAAGTGTTACAAGGTAGCGCTGGTGGTTTACACAGCTCGTATATCACAGCAGTAGCAGTTGTGCTGTGGTGAAGCAGGAGGAGGAAAATGTTGACGGCTAGTGTTTGTGTAATTGAGCGCCGTGGGCTCTCGCAGACACTGAAGCATCCTTTGTAAACACTGTTTGTTGATGTAAAGGCTATGACTGATTGCAGATGGCTGCCCTCACTCAAGGCCTCGCTGAGTCCTCTATGTGTGTGTGTGTGTGTGTGTGCGTGTGTGTGTGTGTGGGCATTTTGGAGTTTATTTGTTTTAAGTGTACAGAGGAGGACTTCTCATTATAGGCGTGTGTGTGTGTGTGTGCGCTCATGCACATTTGTGTGTTTACGCTCACAATCATGTCACTAATTAGAAACTTGCTTTAGTTCCCCTCCCCCTCATTCTGTGAATGAGTGGGTGTTGAATGGGGCATTATGGGTAGGCACTGTAATTAATGGCCACCTCATCCTCTCTCTCTCTCTCTCTCTCTCTCTCTCTCTCTCTCTCTCTCTCTCTCTCTCTCTCTCTCTCTCTCTCTCCTCTCTCTCTCTGTCTCTCTCTCTCTCTCTCTCTCTCTCTCTCTCTCTCTCTCTCTCTCTCTCTCTCTCTCTCTCTCTTATTATCATTAGTCACATTCCATCAGTTCTCAGTGAGCACTGAGGCTTGCGAGCACTTGTTTCTGGCGATTTCCCTCGCTGTTTCCCCTCCTCTCTGGCTCTCCCCCCCGTCTTCTCCTTTCACCATTGTCTTCCTGTAACCCCATTTCTGTCTGCTTATGTCACTCTGTAAGCTTTTTCGCTTCAAATATGCTCTGTCCCCCCCCCCCCCCCCCCTCCCTGCTGTTGTCCCTCTCTGTCTCCTCCAGAATGTAGGATAGCTGAATATCAAATGAATGAAAGGCTGGACTCAATGAAGCGGATGATGGCTCAATTGAATGTGCCTCTCAGGAATGCTCCGTTTTGTTGTGGAGTCTTTTGGCCCCAGCTCAGGCTCCAGTCTAGTCCAATGTTATGGTGGGTAGACTTTGGTTTGTCCTGTGAGGATTCTACCCTGCTGGTCCTGTCTGTCTTCTACAGGCTCCACTGCTACCTGTCATCTTAACAAGACGTTAGTACAAGTTAGTTAATCTCTCCTTTGTTAATAAAGTCGCCCATAATTCCACTGGAGCACCATCAACATCACCCAGACACATGATGAAAACAGTGTAATTTAGCCATGGTAGCTTAACGTATCACAACTAGAGCCTGACCAATGCATGGGCAATATATAGAGCTGAGGTGCTGATGTTACTTCTATAGCTGCTGGTCCTCTAGTTCTGTAACTCAGTGCCATCTCTCATTGAGGATTTTTTATTTTAATTATTTGGCCACTTGGGGGCAGCGAAAACAAATAGTGAGCACAACATTGACACATCACTTTTTAAGTTTATATATTGAACTTGTTAGCAAACAGTTGCTTATTTCCACATCCAGCAGTTACAGAGCAACATTATCTTTCATGTGGAGTCGTGTTTCTGTCCACCTGGTGAATGTAAGTCCAATATTCACTCTCTTTTAGCTCTGTTTTTGCTCTCCACCAACTCTTTAGCTGCTAAATGCTCCACTATGTTCACCAGCTAGTTTACAGCTAACTGTGTCTGTTTGCTGTTTGATGCTGAGCAGGTAGTGATCAGTGGCTTTTTAGGGATTTCTTTGAAAACAGCTGCCTCCTGTAGCCGAAAACAACACTATGAGAGCTCTGAGAGTGAACCAAAACAGTAAAGTTGTAGCCGGACAGCTAAACAATGAGCTGAAAGTCGATATAAAGCTTTGTAAAGCTGAGCTGCAGAGTCACTGATGATTCTCTGTAGATTCATCACTATGAGTCACGACATCAGCTCTTTGTCTGCTGATTTTAGCTCATCAAAGAATATAGGCTGAGAAATTTCTCTCAGATTTATTTATTTATAATTTTCACATAGCCATGTCAGTAGTGGCCTCAATAATCCTGGTAATCCTAGTTCACTTTCTAAGCTCAGTTGAAGCCATGCTACCATGATCCATCAGTTTGCCCTGGCCCTGCCTCCTTCAAGGTAAATTGGTGAGTCATTTGAATGACTGAGAGGGTTGTTAGCTGTCAGCTGAACTCTATCAAACACCTGGACTATTACTGATGTATGTATTCACCTTCTTTTTGACATCAGGTCCTCTGTGAGAATGTCCAGATGATTCAGCGCCGCCCCACCCATCACCAAAACAGTTCCAACACCACAACCCAACACCCAACCAGCCACAACACACACACACACACACACACATGCACAGCTTTAGACCCAGCTAACAGAGGCTTTTCTTGCTATCTAGTAATTTACCACATGTTTTATCAGTCCTGTGTATTTTATAGGAGTACCTACTGTATATTCTATCATATGAACTGTGTTAAGTTACTGATTCTGCAGACAGCGCTGGAACAAGATTTAGTCCATTACCTAAAAGTAAGGGAACATTTAGATAAAGCAATTACTGCCACACATTTCCTCCTCTCCTCTCTCATCAAATTGATACCTTTTTGGCTCGCTGAAGTCGCCAAAAAAAAAAAGAAGAGACTTCCACTCTGAGGCGAAATGTGATTTTTAATGTGAGAGAATTGAATCAGGAGTCCATTCTCCTGTTCTCATGTGTCTCAAACTCTGAATGAAGTTGAGTCTGATTGGATTATTCACTGCAGGAAAGGGAAACCTCTTCCAAATGAGATGGGCCTGGAGTGATGGCAGCCCAGTTTACTGTAGTTTTTGGCTGTTTGATGTGCAGCTTTCAGCAAAAAGTGAATTAAGATAGATGAGGACCCAACTGGCCTGTTACTCTTGGATAAGTAACGACATCCTGCAAATGTTGAATTATTGGAGAAGACCACCCTGTGCTCAAATTCTATATAGCAACCCATGATGGAGTGTTATATATCCTGCTTGCAGAAACTGTCTTCTAGAGGAGGAAACAGGAGAAGCGCTGTATTTGTTGAACTAGCGCTTCTATGAGTTAACATGCCAGTCATTCCTGTCTTTGCCCCTTTAGGCTCTGAACCGGTGCTTTCTCAGGATTATATGCACAGGGCTGTAAAGCTTCTTCCACTGGGGAGACGTGACACGCTGACTACAAAGTTCACTTCCAGTCACAGAGCTGTAGCTTTTGACCAAGTAATGAAAACATGTTTCCCCCACCTCCAGGGGTCAAAGGAGAAAGTCATTTGCTTTAGATCGGATGATTTTGGGTTCGGTCACTGAGACATCAATCAGTCTGCTTGACCTCTGTGCCTCTGCTTGTACTGGAACTGTAGGTATAAGCATGCCTTCTAGTGGAAACACAAACATCTGCAAGGAAGGGTCTCATGAGGAGTTTTAGATTTAATTCAGATTGGGTTGTAATTGTATAGATAACAATGATAATAATGATTGTGCTCTAGTAAATAGATTCTTTTCGTTGCCTTTCTTTCCATCTTTGGCCTCTTGCCAGGCCTTTACCCTCATTCCCACATACAGGAGCTTGCCACCAACAAAGCAAGCTTTCTAATGCTCCTAGTGTGGCAGGGAAAGAGGTGTGTGTGTGTGTGTGTGTGTGTGTGTGTGTGTGTGTGTGTATACACTGGGTGAGGATTGGTCTGTTCAGCGGGCTGAATAGTGTCTTTTTCAGCCTGTCTCTGTCTTTTTCCCAACCTCCCCTTTGGATAAGCTCACTGGAGATCCGCCTGAACTTGTAAGCGATAATCCTGCTTGTGTTCCAGTGATGGAGTGTTGGGAGGCGATGGAGGAGGAGAGGATAGAAAGAAGAGGGAGATAATGAGCAGGAGAGAGGAGAGTGTACTGTATATAGAGTGAAATAGGAGGATTAGGTGTAATTTAGCAATCATAACTGGAGGAGACATTACAGTATTTCACAAAGAAAGTGTCAAACCACAGACTTGGGTGCCCAAACAGGGGAACTCTACCCCTCTTAAGGTTCTCATGCCATCCTCTTTTACTTCACAGCAGCTTGTTTTTTCTGGCAGGGACTCTCAAACCAAAGGGTTTTGTACCTTGTATCCTAGCAATGAGGGAGGATTGTATACTGGGACAGAGTGTGTGTGGCACTCAAAGCCCTCTTGGACTGACACTACTTGACTTGGCCTCTGCTGAGGGCTTTTTACACACGAAAACGGATGTAGCCGGTCAGACATAGGTCTGACAGGAATTTCAATGGGAATGAGCTTCCCACGGCTTGTAGTGGACTGCAGTGATGCCAAAAACACAAGGTGCTCCAACTTCAGAGTCTGTGTTTGTAGCAAACAAGCAGGCTTGTGGTTGGCCCACAGTCCTTTGGGGGGAGTTTTGTCATCTATGCTTTTGCTGTCCTACTAACTCACACTGGGTGTCTTAGTATCAGTAGAGTATACTGATGTGTCCTCTCTTTCCTCTGTGTTTCAGGTCGTGTCCAGAAGGATGTGTTTTTAAACCTGAGCTGCTGGGAGGTCAAGAGGTGACATGCCTCTGTAAAACACCACGGGAAACAAATGGTGAGGAGCCAATGTCTCAAAAACATTTTGTAGATTGACACTAAAATGAGAATTGCTGGTTCACCTTAAGTCAGCCCACCTTAAGTTATCCTGGTCAGGTCACTACACACACACACACACACACACACACACAAAAGTATCCATATGGGTGTCTGAGACTAAATGTGTGATTATATGGTGATTAATGAAGTAATTTGTCTGTTTGGAGGTTTGTAGTATTCTTTCTAACAACCTGTCCTGTCGTCCTTCCCTCAGCTCTGCTGCCATGCCTCCGGGGATGGTACGTCGTCTTTCAGTGTCAGCAGTCCAAACGCTGCTGTCTCTCCTGCTGCTAGCCATCGGCTGGCCTTTTGCCTCATTACCCAGTGGTGTTGTCCAAGGAAAAGACTCTTCCCCCTCCAGCCTTTACCCCACCTTTATCCGGAATGACACTCTATTTGAGCACATGGCCCTGCACCCGGACCCCAGCGTGGGTCGGGTCTACGTGGGGGCCAGAGATCACCTGTTCCAGTTGGATCAGTTCCTCCAACCTGAACTCCAGGACGACACCGGACCTGTCACAGACAGCCGGGAGTGCTTGCCTCCTGTAACCGAGAGCAACTGCCCTCAGGCAAGGGTAACCAGTAATCACAACAAGCTCTTGCTGGTCGACCCTTACTCCATGGAACTTATTACCTGTGGGAGTGTCAACCAAGGAATCTGCCAGAAACGTAGCCTGGATTCTGTGGATACAGTACTTTTCTCCACCGAGAGGCCAGTGGATACCCAATATGTAGCAGCCAACCACCCTAATGTTAGTACCGTTGGGCTCGTAGTTCGGTCTCATCCTGACAGGCAGCCAGTGCTGTTCGTTGGGCGAGGCTACACTAGCAGCCACCCACCCATCTCCACAAGAAACCTCGCCCAGGAACCTGTCTTTTCTTATGAGGAAACTGCTAAGTTGGCCGTGGCTGGCCGTCTGTCTGAGTATGACCATCATTTTGTAGCCTCATTTGCCCATCGTCAGCATGTATACTTCCTCTTCTACAGGCGGGACCTAAAGTCACAATCACGCGAGTACCGCACCTACATCTCCCGTGTATGTTTGGATGACCAAGCCTATTACTCGTACGTGGAAGTGCCCTTGACATGTCGTTCCAGGACAGGAAAAATTTACAACCTCCTGCAAGCTGTCCAGCTCGGACTCTCCAAGGATGGAGTAGTGAGTCAAGGCTCAGAGATTCTTCTTGGTGTCTTTTCCACTCGTTTGGCTTCATCAACTCGTCCCAGTGAGGACTCGGCCCTCTGCATGTTTAACCTGGAAGATGTGGACCGTAGGATTAACTCCACCAGAGACCTGTGCTACACACAGATGGGTAAAGAGACAGGAGTGGAGGCAGCCTACATCGAATATGAAGTAAAATCCAACTGTGCCAACCTGCCAGAGGTGAGTTCAACAGATCGAATCCCCTTGTTTCTTATTAGGGCTGTCACTAAACAAGTGCAAACGAATGAGCACTAACACTTAATTCATTCAAATGAATTTGAACACAACACATGTAGCAGAATCCTAAACTATGATGTAGAATTAACTTGAATGGAATTATAAAATCCAAAATTCTTCCACACATTAGTTCTCAGATACTTTGTTGTCATGGCTACAGAGTTTCTCCCAGATGTTTTGCAGAGGTGATAAGGCACAGAGATCTGGACACATCTTGGCTCATTTAATATATGGCAATTGCTGTGTAAAATCATAACGTTGCTCTTTACTCTGAAGGTTAAGACTTTATTTTGTAAAGTCATATGATGTAAGTGGAGGTGGTCTTTGTTTCAGGTTGTGTGGCCCACCTTCACTACAATTTCAGAGTGAAATATAAACAAATCCTCTTCCCTCTCTCAACAACTACCACTGAGGTACACATTAGTCAGGGAATTACCCAGCACTTTCTCCAGTGAAACCGCTGTGGCCAACATTCTGAACCAGTTAGCAGTTACACAACTCCCTCCCATGTGCCAGTGTGTGTAATTGTATGTTTTAGTCACAGGGTGTTACTGAAAAGCACACATGTCACAAACAATGTCTTGGAAGAATATGAATGGCCTTATATTGTATAAGAATGACATTTGCACACATATATTTCATTCTTCCCCCCTGTGCTGTTTTATATTAAGGTATTTTTTCTTATTCTGAGGGGAAAAGTTAACTTAGGCTGAGAGGCAGAGAGGAACACGGTGAACCAGTCACTATTAACGCAATAAACTTGACATTCTCCTCCTTGTTTTCATTGTTGTGTGTACAGAAGAACAGGCTGTCCAATTCTTTTTTTTATTTTTATTTTTAGAGAAGTGATTTATTTTTTCTTTGATGACTATACTGAATAAAAGCTTTCATCTGCCAAAGCTGGTGCCATGCATCTGAAACTGACCAGGGCCGTCCTCTTCCATCAAAGTGACCTCTGTATCAAGAGAGGAAGAAATTTAATTTGACATTTTCGTAACAGACAAATGTAATCCTGTGGAGGAGGGATTGAATTAGATCAGCTCTCTCATAACACCGACTCTGGAAATCCTGACTTTATGTGGTGTGTTTGTGTATGTGTGTGCGTGTATCTATAAGCATTGCATTTGGATAGACATTGTGGCCTAATTTGACATCCTCCTCTATTATCACATCCTCATGTGTTGAGGATGGAGAACAGGCTGACCCCTCAACCTGTGCAGCCGCACACAACAGATTAGCTGGAGGGGGAAAGGTAGCGTGGGCAGTGTAATTGAATAGAATTGCTGGTCAGAGAGGGATCGATCGGTGGCATTAGGCGTACTTAGAGGGGTGGGGTTGAGGGTAATGTTTTAACAAGGCCTGACAAGGACGGATGAAGACACACCAGGCAGAGACCAGGCTCTGAAGGAGAAAGAGAATAAGAGACTCAGGGATACAGATGCAGGAAATTGGAAGCAAAAAGTGTCCGTCCCAGTTCCACCCTGTTCAGGACTGAGCAGCAAGGCACAGGATGCAGGTGTTTTGTTTCAACTCAGCAGAACTGATCTCAACAAAGACAAAACTGACCTTACTAATGACCGGTCAAACCATCTAACAGACACGAGGGGTGGAACTAAATTAACTACAAATAAACACTTCACGGCTTCTGACTTAATATTAACTATGCAGAATATAAACAAAATAACTATGAATTAAACATAACTGAAAAAAAAGGCAAAACCAAAATGAAAGTGATGGTGAATGGAAACACTCACCATTCCTGGATAGGAAGTATAAGAAAAAAGAAAGCTAAAAGCAAGAGCGGGACAGTGTTGAGGGAGCTGGTGTAATTAAGATGTCAAATCTCAATCAGCCTTCATCCCTGTTCAGTCTTTTCGGCTGTGGCTTGTGGGTGGCTGTGGCTCAGAGGTAGAGCGGGTCATCTACTTATGAGAAGATTGGCGGTTCGATCCCTGGCTGCTCCAGTCCGCATGTCAAAGTGTCCTTGGGCAAGATGCTGAACCCCAAATTGCTCCTGAAAGCTGTGCCATCGGTGTGTCAGTGTGTGTGAATGAGCAGTAGAAACTCCTTCTAATCAGCAGGTTGGCACTTTACATGGCAGCCTCTGCCATCAGTGTATGAATGTGTGTGTGAATGGGTGGATGTTGGCATGAAGTATGGAGCACTATGTCAGAAGACTAGAAAGGCGCTATATAAATGCAGTCCATGTACCGTTTACCATTTGCCAGGACAGTCCATCTGTAGCAGCAGACAAGGATGGAGTCTCAAGTGAAGTCTAAGCTGTCAAGGACACACTTTGTTATTGATGATCAAGATGCAGGACTCCTACCAAACATTAGTGGTCAAAATGCAACTTTAGCAATCTTTTCTTGTTACCCCCCCCCCCTTCATGGTTATTACTGGCCTCAGTATTTATGGCTAAATGTCCAGATGATTGCAGTTTGTACTGCGCTCGTCAGCATGTGTCATTACAGTGTAATCACAGGCTCACATCAGCCAGGGCTGTTAGCGACATGCCAGCCTTTAAGCTTCCAGGCCATGTTCCTAGACTGGACGTCATAACTTCATAACTATTTCAGAAGTCTTAATGTAGTTTGGGGCTATTCTTAGCATTCAGTCATCCCTGCTTGTTTTCCTCTAATGGTTGGGTTCCCATGATGTGGACAAAACAGGCTGTCTAAACTGTCCTTCACTCCCCATGGTTAACTTAATCAATACTCAGTGAGGCCTATATATAGTTGTTTGGACACAGTTTAGCTATGTTATTACAACTAAGTTTCAAGTTTGGTACAGTGGTGAAATCAGGGATATATTTAGGTCATACTGCAGTTGAGTTGTGTCTTTGTGATGAAAAAAAAAACCTCTCTATTTCTTAAGCGCTGGCCAAATAAGGAGTCCATTCATAACAACAAACCAGCCAATTGCATGCAATCCATCAAGACAAGTAGCCTTCAACAGGCAGAGCTCTCAGGTTCATTGCCTCCATTTCCTATTGTTCGGATTACCAATGATGAAGCAGTGACCCTGCTTTCAAATGTTCTCTTGGAAAAATAAATTGCCCGGAACAAAAAACAACAACCCTGCCGCCAGAGCAAAGACTTTCCACTGCCAAACTGTGGAAGCAAAAACAAACCTCCTGTAAGCTTTAACGCACAGAGCGTACAAGTCACTGGATTCCTGCAATGGTTTGTCCCAAAAACTCAACCCCTCGACGATAAATCCTGCTGGGATTTTACTAAGCACTATGGCAACACTGCTGTTGTATTTTTGATAACTTGCTGAGAAATGATCATAAATCATGCGAAGAGTTTATTTTTGCACAAAACAAGCAGTATAGTTTACATTTCATGAGCATTATAATGTGTGTTATTTATTATGTGTACCTAATCTTCATGTGAATTGAACATGACATGTTGCAGTCACCATACACTGATTTTCCTCTCTCCTCTATCCCCATCGGTAGAACACTCTGGACGCCTACCCCTGTGGCTCTGACCACACTCCCAGCCCCATGGCCAGCCGGGTCGCCGTGGAAGCAGAGACGATATTGGACAGCCCGTCCGCCCGTCTCACCGCTGTGTCTGTCAGCATGAGGGCAGGACATACCATCGCCTTCCTGGGAGACTCCAAAGGCAACCTGCACAAGGTAACACACCGTCACAGATGTTAGGGCATGCACAGACAGGTTGTCAGTTTGCATTCTGGTGGGTTTGTAACACAGATACACACACACACAGAAAAGCACTAACAAGGTGGGCTTTGTGTTTGCTGCTTGTGATATTATGCAGACATTGTGTTACTGCTGGAAATCTGATGTAATAGTCTGGCATACTCAACGACTTGTGTCATTACTTTGAGTTCAGACCCTATTTGGGTAACATGTGCTGGGTTTTTCTCACTGAACTGTAATATCTGTCCCTGCACAGGCGTGGTAGTCAATCCAGCAAACATTCAGTTCAACACTTTTTTCCATTCACCTCAAAACGCCGACTGCTCTCTATTCTCTTGCCAACTAGTGGAGGTTTAAAATAGTCTCACTCAGTGTGCGGAGGCAGGCAGGCTCAATTGAGCGCTCCAGAAATAATCTCAGGAGCAGAGAGTCCTTCCTCCTGCATCTGGAGTTGTTTCCATCTTGTTGTTAAAGGAATGCACTTGCATATGCAAGATTTTGATTGTCCCAGTATACTAACTTCACTTACCCAGTAAATGACGAGCACATACACAGCTGATAACATCAGTGTATCCCTGGAAAACCAGTGCCTCTGGTGCTCTGAGACCACTCAGCCATTGATATTAAAAAGATTTGAAAACAAGCATATATGGCACAAGTTTTAAAATCTGGTGTCATTAAGTCAGTGTAGCTAGTTACCCACTTTGCTTGGTTGGTAATCCAGTCTCAGCTGCTACTGATTTTTGCTTTCTCACATTTGAATTAATGCTCACGATAAACCAGATTTTAGTATGGACTTGATTTAACTGCAAGGAATTTACTGCAGAAACTGACCAGGGATCAGATTATCTGTCAAGCTGCTCAGAGTTACCGGAATCACAAAATGTCACCATGAGTAGCTCAAAAAGACTAAGCATGCTGTGTTAATGTTATATTCTATAATCTCTTTAAAATTATAGCATATAACATGAAAGGCCAGAGGACTGTAGTTTGATATAATTGTTGGTTATATTTTTCTTTTTCTTCTCAAAAGTTCCTACATGTTTAAAAGATATTGAATGGTGTCTGCCCTCTGTGTTTTATTCAAAGTGTTCCTTATCTTTTTCCAGAAATAGTGATGGAAAAGGGGAGGTCTTACAAGTGGTCTTACAATCAGGGTTGTCTTATAGTATATTCAGGTTAATATGGTAATTAATATGGTGATTAATGAAATATTTAATAATGACAAAAAAAAACACATTAAGGAGCAAAATAAACACTGAGATACACCTAGTTACATGCATCTTCCATCTGTCTTGGCATTTGAAAGCTCTAGAATCCAACTTGACTGTTTGTTCACTGATATTACACATAATACTCTACATAGGCCAAAGTATCTGGACAAGCAAACATTACATCCATGTATTATAGTTGAACATATCATTCCAAAACCATGGGCATTAATCACCAGATGTTGGAACCTGGCTGCAGGGATTCGCTGCCACTCCACATTAGTGAGGTCCAACACTGATTTTTGGTTGATAAGATCTGGCTCACAGTCTGTGTTCCAGTTCATCCTGAAGGTGTTGGATGGAGTTGAGGTCAGGGCTCTGTACAAGCCAGTCAAGCTCATTCACACCAAATTAGCGAAACCATTTCTGTACAGGGTTGGCACAAAGTTGCAAACACACTATTATCTAAAATATAATTGTATGCTGTAGCATGAATACCTCCCTTCATTGTGCCTAAGGGGCCTAGTCCAAACCAGGAAAAACAGCTTCAGACGAAGAGGGGTGTCCACATAATTTTGGCCATATGGTGTTTATTCAGCTACATGGCTGCCAATAGTCAAGTCAATTTTATTTATATAGCGCCAAATCACAAAAGATGTTATCTCTGGGCACTTTTCACATAGAGCAGGTCAAGACTGTACTCTTGACTTTACAGAGAGCCAACATTCCCCCGTGAGCAAGGAAAAACTCCCCTTTAACGGGAAGAAACCTTGAGCAGAACCAGATTCTAGGTGGGAGGCCATCTGCCTTGAGTGGTTGGGTTGAGAGAGAAAGACAGAGGAGGAGAGGGGAGAGAGAGGGACACAGAGAAGCACAGCAACAACAACAATAATAACAATAACAACAATAATAGAAATATGACTAATAATGATAGCAGTAGTGTGCATCAAGCTGATCAGCAGTCGGTACACAGCTGGACGAGAAAGCACAAAACTGTGGGGAAGATGCTAAGTTAGTAACATGCATTAATGGTAAATGGACTGCATTTATATAGTGTCTTTCTAGTCTTCCACCCATTCAAAGCGCTTTACACTACATTATACTGCATTCACACACACATTCATATGCTGATGGCAGGGCTGCCATACAAAGTGCCTGCTCATCAGGAGGTATTTTTAATCATTCACACACACACACACACACACACACACACACACACACACACACACACACACACACACCGATAGCACAGCCTCCGGGAGCAATTTGGGGTTCAGTATCTTGCCCAAGGACACTTCTTCCACCCTCTCAAAACGCTTTACACTACATTATACTACATTCACCCATTCACACACACATTCATATGCTGATGGCAGGGCTGCCATGCAAGGTGCCTGCTCATCAGGAGGAATTTTTAATCATTCACACACACACATACACACACACACCCCCGATGGATCGAACCGCTGATCTTCCGAATAGTGGACAACACACTCTACCTCCTGAGCCACAGCTGCCACTAATGGTACATGAATGCGTACAGATGGAGAGGAGGAGGAGAGAGGAGCTCAGTGCATCATGGGAAGTCCCCTAGCAGTCTAGGCCTATAGCAGCATAACTAGGGGCTGGTCCAAGGCGAGCCTAGGTCGGCCCTAACTATAAGCTTTATCAAAAAGGAAAGTTTTAAGCCTACTCTTAAACATAGAGAGGGTGTTTGCACCCCAGACCCAAACTGGTAGATGGTTCCACAGGAGAGGAGCCTGATAGCTGAAGGCTCTGCCTCCCATTCTACTTTCGGAGACTCAAGGAACCACCAGTAAGCCTGCATTCTGGGAGCGCAGTGTTCTAGTGGGGTAATAGGGTACTATGAGCTCTTTAAGATATGATGGTGCCTGACCATTAAGGGCTTTGTAGGTGAGGAGAAGGATTTTAAATCCTATTCTGGATTTTACAGGAAGCCAGTGCAGAGAAGCTAAATTAGGAGAAATATGATATATTTTCCTAGCTTTTGTCAGTAGTAGATCTATAATTGGCTAAAACACCTGAATCAAGAGTAGGCTTCTTAAGAAGAGGTTTAATTACAGCTACTTTAAAGGACTGTGGTACATAGCCTGTTACTAAAGACAGATTGATCATATCTAGTAAAGAAGTGCTCACTAAGGGTAAGGCTTCCTTAGGCAGCCTAGTTATGATGGGGTATAAGAGACAGGTTGTTGGTTTGGATGAAGAATCTGTTGAAGTTAGTTAGGGAAGGTCGATTGGAGAAGACAGTCTAGTAATAGGCAGCTCTGGCATTACAGAGGGCCTTCTTTTATGTTTCTTGTCAGACTAAGCGAGATTCTTCTAGTTTGTTGGAACACCAAATCCTTTCAAGTTTGCGTGATGTTTGCTTTAATTTGCGGGTTTGAGAGTTATACCATGGAGCTAACCGTTTTATTATCTTCCTTTTTAAAGGGACGATGGAGTCGAGTGTCATTCGCAGTGACCCTGCGGCACTATCAACAAGATGATCAGCTTGGGAGGGACTAAAATTAGCATAAGAGTCCTCTGTGGTATTGAGACATGGCATTGAATTAAATGCTGATAGAATCGCTTCCTTAAATTTAGCTTCAGCACTATCAGATAGAAATCTTTGCCTAATGCCATGTAGTCCAGTAAAAGGAATTCAAAAGTTATTAAGTAATGGTCTGATAAAATAGAATTTTGTGGAAAAACTATTAAATGTTCAATTTTGATGCCATATATCAGAACAAGATTGAGGGTGTGTTTAAGACAGTGAGTGGGTTTATTTACACTCTGAGAGAAGCCAGTTGAGTCAAATAATGAGATAAACACAGTGCTAAGGCTATCATTATCAATGCCCACATGAATATTAAAGTCACCTACTATAATTACTGTATCTGTACTAAGGAAGTTTGATTAAAACTCTGAGAATTCAGATAAAAATTCAGAGTCAGGACCAGTCAGGCCAGGAGGGTGGTTTTCAGGTTGGGTGTGAAAGACTAAGAACAAGGCTTTTGAATGAGTTATAATTAAGTTTAGATCTAGGGTTGATTATTAGGCTTGACTTGAGGCTTGAGTGGCTGCAACTCTTGAGGAATGTGACCCTGCGACATTGTTATTGCAAATTGTGGGAGAGATAAGCTTATGATGATGTTATTTTAATCCAATACCAAAGACCCACAAAATACTCTACATTTTTATGAAGCTTATCATATTCAATTTTTGTTGACACAGTGTTGATTCATCTTTTTGTCGCGGAGTCTGTAGTTTGTGGTGGTGTTGAATTAAATTGCTGTTATATATCCTTTTGTCAGTGCCAGGGTAGAGGATAGGAAGTAGTAAAATATAACGTCTTGTATAACAGAGACTCAGTCTGTTATGTATAAAGGAGATGTCCCTCCCTGCTGTCGGTGGGTGCCACTCAACAGAAGTGTTGGTCTCATTCAGCCACAGTAAACAGTAAGAAGTGCTGGGCCGGACAGCCGGATCATGTGAAGCTCCTCTGAAATGACGTTACGCTCAGCAGGCTGTCAGTTTGATTAAGAAGGTGTAGTGCTTAAATGCAGGGATCCCAGTTGAGTCACGGTGGGGTCAAGTATGGAAGCGTTTCTGCTGGTTCAAATGGAGGTCAGGGTGAAGCTCGGTCAGACACAAGAAGACTCAAGGAATGGCCTGTTGTGGATAGAAAATGGGAGAAAAGGGACGGGGATAACAGGCATATGCGATTAGTAGGACATGTCAGTGGTTTATGTGTTGGGAAGTATGAAAGCAGTTTTTTTCATGCTGTTCGTCTTGTTAATCACAAAACATAGTTTATGTGTTACATATATCTATTTAGGTTATTAATAACATGTAATACTGGACTAAGGACCAGTATCAGATAGAGGGTCATTGGAGCACTGAGTTGTAAGGAGGCCCCTTGATATCAGGAGTTTACAGATCGTGAGCTCGCCTGCACACAGTTGGCTCTTTGTGTCATTTTTTTTTCTCAATGGCTTGCGGTTGAGGCCCCCTGCACAAGCAGAATTAGCACAATGGCAGCCATTAACGTATTTTTACAAGGTTACGTCACACAGTGCCAGCTAAACCTCGAGCCATACATCACTGTGACCAGCTAATGGAGCTCCATAATTTATTTGTGCACAGTCATCTCTGACTGGTAGACACGTGCACTTTCTAACAGAGAGTCTCATTCAGAACGATGTGGAGTTATTGCTCAAAACAGCAGACAGTGTCAATGTCAGTGTCGTTAATGGACACATTGTCAGTCTATGTCCTCCTGACTGCAGCTACCAACGATGAACATTTCAATTCATGTTGGTAGCAGCCTTAATGATTTAGCTAATATACTGTACATACAGTATAAATGTGATTTAAATGCTACCAGCTTCATTCATTCTTCATTGTGTCCTGGTGGAGAAAGATCTTCCCAAACAAACTTCTCAAGAAACAAGAACACTTTTTTAAAACAACGTTTCTGAGATACAAGTAAGCCCATAAATCCTGTCAGTTCCTCTCTGAGGATAAGATATCAGCAGAGCACAGTTGTTCATTCATTCATTCTGTCACTCAATCATTCACTCACTCAAAGTTAAGCCATGCCCTCTAGTGGCTGTTATCATTACCGACTGAACAATAAGAAGTATTTTTTTTAGCAAATTGATCAATTGGGACAAACAAATTCGATCATAGTCTTATTTTGAAATATACATGTTTCGCTGATCAATATTCAAACGCATCTGTGTTCACGTCAAGTAGTTTTCATGAATGAAAGAAAGTGACAAAGCACACACACAAAAACCTCAAAGAGGTTTATCTTAAGATGAACAATTTACTCACCACTCGAGGTGAAATCATCAATTGATTCATAGATCAACAAGTGAAAATACCGACTCTAGTTCCAGTCTCTCAAATGTGAGAAATGTTTGCTGCTTTTCTCTCTCTCATTGTAAAGTGAATTATCTTTTATATTTTATTCATAATGACGGTAATTGCCTTTAACACCACAATGCAAAAGCATTATCTAAACAAGCTTTATTTTTCACTCTGGAGGATTCATGCTGATCATAGAAATGAATATAACTGCTGTAAATGTGATTTTAATGGAGACATACAGTACTTGAATGTTTAGATATATGAATGGCATCTAGAACATCCACTCATTCATGAACAAACAGAGTAATTAAAAGCATTTATTTCCCTGCATTATGTGTAATTACTGACGATGGATGAGCAGTTCTAGCTGTGAGGCAGGACGGCGTCTATTAGAATCATTTATTTCCAGAACTGTGTTGATGCTTTACATCGTGTAACACACTGGCCTCTATACTTGTTGTTGTTCAGTCACTTCAGACACTCAGCAGTTCATTTCCCAGCTGATTAAACCAGCTCTGCGCTCAGAGTTTAGCTGTGATGTCTTGTTCTCATAATAAATCATGGAGCTTCCTGTCTGTTTTTCTCTGTCCGGTCAGCAACCGTTATTTCCTTTAGTGGGATGTAAACTTACTTCTTTATCTTTAGCTTTATCTTCCATCCAAACTTTGGATAACAATCAGCCAACTGTCCTTTTTTTTTTCACCTAACATCCCTTAGATGTTTTGTTGTTGTTACTGTGTCTAAGATACATACTGAGTGGGACATTTTACAGATGAAAAACCATCAGGAATGTACCAGCTGCTTGTTTTTACAGGTGAAAAATAAAGTTGTCACTACTCTCTGGTGGACAAACTATAAAATGGTGACATATTTTTGGCATTTCTTTACTTCAGTTTCTTGTTATTTATATGCTGACATACATGCTGATACTGACACCAGCTGACATACCAGCCTGGTGGGCTCTGATAGGTATGTGATGATGTTTTAGTCACTTTGGCATCACTGGGTTCATATCATGCTCCCTGACGTTTAATTGACCTCGTTGTGTGTGTATAGGTTTAGACAGGAGAATGTAATGTTATGTTTAAATAGCGACATATTGTTCCCCCCCCCTCCACTTCCTAGTGATGATGACCTCAGCCCCTTGGCAGATGAACATGGTGTGCAGTGATTGGTTAATTGTAGCTTCTGGGAAAAACAAGAGAGCTAAATGAAATTACACTTGCATCAAGACACAGGAGCCAGTGTGATTCCTAAAACCTCACCAGTCTTATAAAGATGTGCTGCTTAAAGACATGCTGCTGACCAGTTAAGATTCCATCTCTAAATGTTTGTTTTGTTGAGGTCAGCGCAGTGCGTAACATTAGAAGAAAGCAGTTTTGTGCAGCAGAAAGCATGCAATGGTTGTTAAGCACCGTTCAGTTGAACTTTCTGACATTTCCAACTCCTCCTGTCACATGTTTGTTATATTTTATTCAATGTTTTTGTGTGATTGTGTTCACTGAAAGAAGAAGCTTTGGGTGTGGATCTCCCATCTCCTCTTGCTTTACTTCTTTGAAGAGAGGTATGTCATTTACTCTGTTGCTCCTTGTGTTGTGTAGCCTCATTAATGAAGTGAAGGCTGGATGGACAGTTGTTCAAGCTGGAACAGTCAGTCTTTGAGGAACTGTGGGATCAAAGAGTGTTGGATTGCATAGCTGAACTCAAATCCTCCACATACCTGGAGGATCGGATTATCCCGGCATCAGGGAGACATCCTGGCCTGTATCACTGTATCATATTCATCAGATTTTCCAGTGTCTACTACTACTACTACTACTACTACTACTACTACTACTACTACTACTACTACTACTACTACTACTACTACTACTATACACACACACTCACACTGGT
Organism: Thunnus albacares; assembly: GCF_914725855.1. Taxonomy (NCBI): domain Eukaryota; kingdom Metazoa; phylum Chordata; class Actinopteri; order Scombriformes; family Scombridae; genus Thunnus; species Thunnus albacares. Next base: position 34,516,958 of record NC_058109.1, on the reverse strand, counting down.
ATGAATTCACAGGGCAGATCAGAGAATCCACACTTCTCCTCCTGACCTGTGCTGGATTTTCCCATTAGCATGATTGCTGTCTTTGTTACTCTTGCAGTGAAACATCTCACTAATGATATTAGATGGAATGAAGCTGATTTTCATGCTCCTGTAAATAACATCCAAAGGCTGATGTGGAGCAGTCGGTCAGGCTGCCCTCTTATATTAAGCCACACTACAGCAGCTCTGGACTTTTAACAGCCAGCCAGCAGACTGCACAGCAAGGCCTCGTAATGTTGTCTAGCTATTTATTTTAATAGCTCCGACTATCCAGCTTGGATTTTTTTTTTTTGATGCTGTCAGACATCTCTTCGTCTCACCATCTGTGCTGCAGATTTTCTAATCTGGATATATTTCTTTATTTTATCACTTTATTCTTGTGTTGTTGTTTTTTTTTTTGTGGTTGTGTGCATAAACACAGCATCTTTTAACAGCTGTTTGGTTGTACACATGCAGTATACAGCAACATGTTATAATCCTATAAGGTAACAGGATAACATTTCAGTTATTCACATTGTTTGTTAGAGTTTCCTAGAACTACTTCCCTTTTTTTTCAAATACGAGTTCATCTGTAGCATTTTCAGGACATCTCAGTCTTGTTTGCTTAAAAGTTAAAGGTACCTTGTGGAGATTTTTTGACCACTAGTAGCACTATGGAGCAATGTTTTTATAGTGTGCTCCCACAGATGTAAACAATGCAGGTTTCAATCGTTTTAAGTGTTTTATGAGGAAGGAAATGTTTTCAACATGTTTTTTAGACCGCAAGGATGCACACAGTGTGCTTCGGTGAGTGACACTGAATGTAAACAGAATTTATTTATTTATTTATTTATTACAGGAAAACACCACAGGGTACCTTTAAGCATCAAAGTTTTTGATTTTGGACATAATAGCTACAATCCCTACACAAGGTTCTCTTACTAGATTTTTCTAGAGCTGTCAATTGTATAACTAGTCAAATGAAATTCTTATTATAGCATGTGTGGGTAAATCCTTTTAAAATATGCCATAATGGTGTTGTGTAATATGCAGGAAAGAAAAATAATGAATGGTCTATTTTTTACGTTGTGAATTAAAATGAAGGCTTAACAGAAGGACATTTTTAAAACATTTACATTTTCAGTTGTAGCACAGTGCGTATTTATTTTCAGCAGTCTGTTGATGTCTGTTGAATTGATACATAATTATACCATTTGTCTTTGTGTGTGTGTGTGTGTGTGTGTGTTGGTTTCCGCAGGTGTTCCTGGGGCCAAATGGCGAGGTGGAGGAGTACTCCATCATCACCATACAGCAGAACACAGCCATCAGCTCAGACCTCATCCTGGACCAGAAAGAAGAGCATCTCTTCATCATGACCCCTAACATGGTATACACACATACACACACACACCAGACAGCAAGTACTCACTTTCAGCTTCTTTTCATGCTTTTTTCCCTCAACACCGCCTTCCTGTGTTGTAGGAATAAAGCAAAAGAGAATTTTTTTAGACACTCTTGTTCCTGTCCTCAATTCTCTGCCTTCCACTGAGGCAGTCTGTAGTTGGGATTATTCTAATGACCATATTTTCATTTTGCATTGTTCCACTTGGAAAAGTGGGCCATCTATTCTTTTTAATCAGATTTCTAGGAGCTTAGTGTGGATGGTTTGCACGACTGAACATTATTGTGTTGTCTGATTCCAGCTGCAGAAGAGGCCAGTGGCTGAATGCCAGCAACACCCAGACTGCCACTCCTGCCTGCTGGCCCACGACCCTTACTGTGGCTGGTGTGTCCTGGAGGGAAGGTGAGATACACACCAGCAGGAAACTCCAGTCTTAGAAATGCACTCATCTATTGTAGCAGGGGGATTACTTAGTCCATGAATCAAGTAGTTGATCAACAAATGAATCTGTGACAATTCTCATAATTGAGTGTGATTGATAATTGATAAATGATCATTTATCAAGACCAAAATATGAAACATTGGCTGGTTACAGCAGTCATCTCAGTGTAATTTCAATATGTTTAGGTTCATTTGACAAAATGAACAATTTGAAGACATGACTCTTGGTACAGCTAAGATCTCCTTCAGTTGAAACACATGAAAAGTATCATTTCTGAGTGACACACTATCATGAATAAAGCTGCTAATACTGATAATAGTGAAATATTATTAAATTCCATTGTTACTGTTAACTGAGTACCTCGCAGAGGTTAGCATGGCACTCCCATAACATTACGATACAATATGATACAAAATACTTTATTAATCCTCCAGGAGGGAAACTGAGTAACATTGTCAGATTCTCAACTTTAAAAAAAACTGTCCATGCATTCTTCCAAACCTGGCACCTATTGCCCACAATGCACCTTGACTGCAGACAGTTCAATCAGGCATTTGGGTGTGTTATGCTAGTAGCGGCTAATGTAGCCTGGAGCTGCTAACCTCACTTCTTTCTAACTCCACACCCTCAGATTTGTTTCAGTTTTCAAACTTCAGCCCCAATTTACACTGACAATTGATCAGATTTCACACAGCTCCCTCTAGACACACAAAAGGCTTTCTACCACTTTTTATACATATGCAGTAGTCCTCCCCAACACCTGGAAACATACGCTGATGTGTAAAGTCTGTGGCGTTCCCCTTCAAGTGACAGGTGCATTATGCCTGTATACTGAACACCACAGTGCAACACTTCATGTTAAAAGCGAGCCTGTTAAACCTCTGCTGAAGAGCAGCCGCTGTGGCCTCAAGTGACACTTACTGGATAATGGAAAATGCTAAAATGTACTGTAGCACAAGTAGAGTTGTAAAGTCAAAAAACTAAGTTTGTACATAGCAGTGTCTATAAGTTTTGCTACATTTAACATATTCTCATACTAAGTTTTACATGATGAGATTTATTAAAACCAGTACTGACTGCTTCTTGTTCTGTTCTGCTCTGTTTATAAGAATTTTAAAGTACAAACCACTATAAATTTTACAAAAATGTTCAGTGCTGACATGTTGTGAAGTGTCAGTGGGCGAGAAAGCTGCTGACACATGTGTTAGTTTTTTAAGTGTTTTTGCCAAGTCATGTTTGCTCTGGTGGGGTTGTGTTTGAGTGTGATGAAAGAAATCTACCCCTGCATCCCATCTGTGTCTCCTCCCCCCCTCTCCTCTCTCCTCTACCTCACCACCTGGCCTCCCACCTCCCTCTCACCTGGATCTTTCCCCTCCTCTCTTTCCTTGTTTACTCCTCTGTTCATTTTCCTCCTGGTTACATTTCCTTTTCTCCTTGTTGCTTGTCCTTTCTAAGTCCTGTTTTATTTTTTTGTTGAACTTCTGTTTCACACATTCCTTACATTAGAGTTGTGTTGTTTTTAGTCCAGCTGGAGTGGAAGGCAGACAAGTTAACAGTCCAGGAAGGAGTTGCTGTGCAGTTTTACAATCTCAGTATGATTTATGGACCAGCAGGATATCCTGAAAGTCATTTTCATAGTTTAATTTGATAGTAAACGTTATGTAGAGTGAGAGAGACAGAGATGGAGAGCCCGACTTCAGCTCATATTAAATACACTTTACATGATGTAACAGTGCAGCCTTGATGTTTCCCCCTGCAGATGTGTGTTGCAGTCAGAGTGTGCTCGCGGGAAGCAACCCGGTCAGTGGCTGTGGAGCTTTGACATGGAGCAGCAGTGTCTGGTCATCCAAGACCTCAATCCCTCCAACGTCAGCAGGGAGGAGAGCAGGACGGTGAGTCTGCAGGACACTTACAGTATATACACTCTGTTCAAGGCCATGACATGTTTAGTTAACACACTTACACATTTGGTTATTGAGCAGCTGAGGAGTTTGATTTGAACAAAACAAAACTATTACGCACACGTCCATGCACGTCTTGAAAGAGGATTTAAGGAAGACTGTCTTTGTAAACAGAATTTGTTGACAGAAAGACATCTAGTTTCTGTTGACTTCAGATTAAGATAACCATCCACCTAACCAGCTACAAGCTTTAAGCTTAAGAGTATCTTTCAAGTCATCGCTATGGGTACAGTATGTCCATGGTCGTATTCTGTCTGTACATGTCCCCCCCCCCTATAATAACACTCTCCTCACATACCAAAAGCCATAAAGCTCAGGATCACTTCGCCATAACTCATCCCAGAATCCTTTATCAGCTGAGGTGGGAGATTTACTGTAACTTGGCTGTGTGTGTGTGTGTGTGTGTGTGTGTGTGTGTGTGTGTGTGTGTGTGTGTGTGTGTGTGTGTGTGTGTGTGTGTGTGTGTGTGTGTGTGTGTGTGTGCGCGCACGCGCATGTGTTGGATATGTGAGTTCAGGGTGTCAAGACGAGATAGCGATCAGGGCCCAGTCCTGTCATGTTACTGGTGCAGTATCAGTCGTCTGTGTGGAAGATGGTGCCTGTGGATAACAGCAGAGACACAAAATATATACAGTTCACACACTTTGTTACATCATGCTGTTGGAGAGGACGACTCAAGAATGTATTGTCCTGTAATTCTAGGTGTATATAGTTGGGGTATGTTGTCATGGATCTAGTATCACCACATTGGTGATCAGAAAAAAATGCTTTCATCTGTGCCACTGCCATAGGAATGCATTACTAATGTATGCTGAGGTAGCTAGTTTCTGGTCAGATTGTCTTACCCAAAAAAGTAGTACTTGCTCAGGGTTCAATTGAATCATTTATTTTGAAATGAGGGAAAGATTTGTGGACAACAGCATTTAAAAGGGCTGTGCTGGTGAATAAAACTGCAGAAGTTAAGATGCACACTATATTACTACAACATCTGTGGTTTGATTCCTATTAATAAAGGCAAAAATGATAAAAAAAAAAAAAATTACTCTTGAAAAAGGCTTACTATGCAGGATTTTCCTAAAAAACAATATATAGACTTGTACAAAAATAATCCCTCTCAATCATCATTTATGACCCACTAGAAGTGTGTGGCTGTGTATTTATCTGCAGAGACTCTGCCTATATTTTCTTATTATTTTGCTGTGTTCTGGAGGCTTCTGGGTGTCAGCCTTTGGGCAGTGGGTGTGTAGCCACCAGCCAATAACAGTGTGCAGGGTGTGAGGTCTGGACTTGTAGCGTAGCGACCAGGTTACATGGCTGTCTCCGTCTCTCTCCTCTGCTCTGCTCTGCTCTGCTCTCTGTCTCATGGATGTATAAAGAGCAGCAGGTGTGTGTGTCTGCTTGACCGAGGGCAGGACTGAGCTACACACACGCAGAGCAGAGAGATCACAGCGGACAGGATGAAGCTGCATTCACACAAAATCCAGCAACGCGGCACCTTCCTGCAGGGTTTTGCGGAGGTGTGGGTGTGTTTTTTGTGTGCTTTAGAATGTAATCGCTGTGAAACAATCAGAAAATAACATTTTATTTATCCGATTAACGGCTTTGTTCTCGCCAGCGCCGCTCACTCTCTAGCTCGCTCAACCATCGCTGCTCTCTCTCTCGCTCTCTGTCGCTCTGGTGTTGCTGAGGAAGAGGAGCCAACTTTGAATGCTGTGTTTGCAAACACCAACTGAACAAATCCTGCATAGTATGCCTTCAACGCTGGAAGCCAAAGGAGTTCATAAGACCTTGCAGTGATCCATTTTTTATAAAGAACAGCTTTTATATTTGAAAAGTTAACTCAAGATACAAAACATTTGGATTAGTTGAAGGTGTAGTACAATGAGTTGTGAAACATAAGCTACTGATGAAGTTATTGATTGAATTAAGCACAATCAAAGACATCACATCACTGAAAGACATCACTTTATTGGTCCTACTGTTAGACTCAGACATGATATCTTAGAATTGCAATACATAAACATCACATGAATGAGGAAAAACAGGTGGAGCCAAAATAAAAAATGACAAAGAGTATAATCTTCAAAGAGTTTGATCAGTATGATTCATGATCCTGCAGCAGGGGAAATCCAATTTCAAATCTAATTATTCCACATTGACATTTACAAGTGAGCAGATTAGATTTATGTTTTCCGACAGTTTAATCACTTACTGTCATTATGACCTTCACTGTCCTCTGCAGCAGCACAGGTGTGGACTTACTAATGCCGGGTTCTCGGTCTAACAAGCAGCAGCAGCAGCAGCAGCAGCAGTCTGGTGAAACAGGAGTTGGGAGTCACATGTGAAATCAAATTGTGTGGACGGAATGACAGAAAGAACTCCAGATATCAGAGTTACATCGTGTCATCAAGTGATTTAAATGTCTAAGAACTATATTTTTTGAAGTCTGTCACATTAAAAATGTTTTGAGATGATGTACCAGCAGTTTGATGACATTTCCTCTGGTCTTCCCTCAGGTGTCTCTGTCAGTCCCAGGACTTCCAGTGTTAGAAAAAGGCGAATCCTACTCCTGCTTCTTCCAGGACAGCCACAGCCCTGCCACTGTCACCGAAACCGGGGTCACCTGCCACTCCCCCGACACCAGCCGGGTACCCATGGTGCCTCCAGGACAGGGTGAGTGCTTTTTAACCCTGGACTTGTGCGTTTGTTGTTTTGGAAGCCTGACTTTAATTACTGGTTTGAACTTTTCAACTTTATGATTGAAGGATTTGGTTGCATCCTGTAATGTGATGTTTCTTTGCGTGTGTGTTTCTGTATATATATGTATATGTGTATATGTAACACACACACACACACACACACACACACATACAGTTCAGTCCATGTTTCCATGAATCTAGGCTAACCCAATCCATTTTTTTCTAAACCAGCTTACACAGCAGGGAGTAATCTGTATTTTAAAGCATAAATCTGTAGGTTTGATATGTATTTTGGTTTATTTGGTTGGTTGATAGTTTATGAAGGAAGATTAAAGGGGCTTGTAAATAAAAAATTGAAGCGTCTACAGAGGTCACACTCACCCAAACATTCACATGATTTATGTCTCTCTGTGTGTCTCAAACACACACACATACACACACACATATACTGGTTCCCATGCCTGCATTCCTGCTTAGAGAGAATCAGCCTGGGGGGTGGGGGGGGGGGGTTACTGAGAAATGGACACACAGGCTGTATTTAGGGATCTAGCTGTGGCTTACCTTTACTTAAAGAGGTTTAGTGCCAGCGTTCAGTTAATGAAAGACGCAGCTGAAGGCCAGTAAATGCAGCTGTTTAAAGTCGGAGATCAGACTCTCACCTGACTGTCGAACAAAAGCCTCTTCAGTGCACGAACGAACAAAACTTTAACACTTAAATCCTCCAACTGAAAGTAGATTTTCACACTGAGGTGAAATCAGCATTGTCAGCTCAGCAGTGATTTATAGTACCTTTACTCAGTGGTTAAAAGCTTTCTGAAAGACCACAAAAGCCACAGAAACAATCATGATGTCATCACTTTGTGGCAGATAGATGGTTGCTAAGCTGTTAACTTTATAAATCATGCTTATAGAGGCCTTGTTTGTACTAAACTGATGTGAAACTGAATGTCCCAGATTAAACTGAAGACACAGAGGCAGCAAAGTAACATCACTGTCAGATGGGACAGAAGATCCCCTTCAAATATGTTTCCAATGTAATTGATGGAGGCCAAAAAAGTGGATATCTGCCACATTTACAGTCTTTTTAGTATCAAATTCCCTCTTTTTGTTTCCTCAGACAGTGTTTCCCTGTTGAGCTGCAGTGGAAGTATAGTAACAAAAAGAGGAACTTTGGCACTAAAAAGACTGTAACGTTGAAAGATATCTACTTGATTTGACTCAATTGGACGCTGAAGCTTCATATTAGCTTCCATTTTTGCACAGAAGTGGATTTTATCCCCCATCACTTCCATTGTAAGTGCATTACTGTATGAAGGGATCTTCTAATGGTCAGTATGAACAGGAGGAACGATTCTGGCAAAAAGTCTATTTCAATGTTCAGTTGGGCACCTGACTGTTGTTTTAAGACAGATTTGAAAAATTGTGAATGTGTCCTTTAAAGGTGTTGCAGACTGGCTGTGTAGTCGACATGAGTACAGCTTCATACAACTTTGGTTTTATTTCTGTAGTTTTGTCCATCATTTCTATCGGTTAATTATTGAGATCTGGGAGCTCGGTGACATCACTAAAAACAAGTTTGACAAGGCAAGAAACATGAGCAGTCACATGACCAGACAGATTGTAAACAGACACCAAAGTGAGATTAGTTTAATATGAAGAGAAACAAAATAAATGAGCAAAATGATTACCCCACCTGTCCTTAAACATCACATTTTATTATGACTGATTTTTTTCATATCAAGCGTCACTGTGCATTGAAGCTCCATGCAGCTTGAAAACAGGGTAACATACTGTAGAGAGAAGTGCTGTTATACGTGTAGAGCATGTGTTTAAAAGGCCTTGAGCCCTGCTGTGTTTATGTCTGCTCTCACTGGGCTGAGGATGGAGGGCTGCACATGGCTTTTATTAGCCTCTGTGTTTTGGCTGTCTGGACCAAACCTTCTCCCACGTTCTCTCACTGTGTTTCTGAGGAACATCATACTCATCCCAGACTTTCTGAATCAGAGACGATAAGCCTAGCCAAATATTTTCAGAGCCCCGCTTGCTCTGCTCTGTGCTGAGTATTGTTCTCAGCTCTTCCTCATGCCGTGTCCCCTCTTTGTCTGTGTCAATGTTCTCCTCAGACTTCGTCACAGTCACCTTGTCTCTCCGTTTCGGCGACGTCACCGTCACAGCGAGGGATTTCACCTTCTACGACTGCACGGCTGTTAAGCAGCTGTCTGGCAGCATGCCGTGAGTTACCACTGATGAATTATCATCTCTGCTCTCCTGTCCGCTCTGCTTGACTCACTGTATAACTGCAGATATTATAATCAAGTCTTATTCTCTATCTGAGACTTTGACTCTCCATCAATTCACCCTACACTTGTCTCTAATGTCTTTTCTTCTCGCTCTCTTGCTTTAATTGTTCTCTCCAAACCTGTGAGCCTTGTACTTTAAATACTCTTATACTCCAGCTCTTTCATGTCCATATATCCCAACTTATATATCAACAACACATGTCTGTGAAGGCTGCAGGCACCTGACTCCTGCCCTTCACTCTCTCTCTCAGTAGTCTTTCCACCTCTGCATATGCTCATCACATGACTCAGCTGTGCTCCTGGTTTTAACCTGCACCCATAATCATACTGACTGGCTGTGGTCTGAAAAGATCTCCATCATATGAGTGAAGGAAAACATTCAATATTTGATGGGTGTCTTTTTGTTTAAATAATTGTAATGTTGCTAAAAAATGTCCAAAAATAAGCGCGTTCAGTGGGCTCAAAAGCAAGTGATGATAGGAATGTGTTACATGACATTCACAGAGCACTCAGTCACATATCATGTTTTTACTTCTGCTTTTAGCTTGAAAATATAAAAACACAATCACTTTATCACTAAGCCAAAGTGTTGCTCATGCCATTGAAGCTGAAGATCCATGATCCATTTATACTTTAGTTGGCTGACAATGATTTTTTCTAACTATACATTCATCACGCTATTACCAGTTCTCCTGCTCTGCAGTGCACAAAACTTTCTTTCTGATTTTAAGGCTTTTTCAGTACCTAATCTTTTCAGTTTTTTTTTACCTCTGCTAATTAAAGACACTCAATTTGAGGCTTTTGTGCTCTCTGCAATTTTCATTATGAACCAATCTGTGTGCTGAAATATGGAGAAAAGGCTGAAACACTGCTGCTGCTCTGCTCACTCAATCAGAAAACAACAAAACAAGGGCAAATCACACTCAGCTGCAAACTTCATGGGTGTGTTTGCGCCGTCATATCATTCATTAGCACAATATCTTTTGTGAATCGGACCTTAAGACGGGGCAGATAGCAGTTGCAAATGATGTGCAATTCATGGTGCCAGCAGTGGGTGCAATCCATTTGTGAATCCACTACTCATAAAACACATGAAAGTCAAAACTCAATGCTTAAAATGTATTATTTTGTTCATGAAGTCAACCGTCTCTTATTAGGAAAAGGACAGTGACTGTGTGTTATGTAACAGTGAGTAAATCATTATCCATTACATGCAGTATCTATGACATGTGTCTGTGTGATGATGATGTCAGATCCTTCTCCGTGGCTGCCTGCAGCTACACTAAACAAAACTTGTCTTTAGTTTAACTTTCAGGACAAACAGGACAGGATTCGGGATTTGGGACAACTGCTTGTAATTCGGAGCTGTCCCGAATTTTTCAGGATGTCTGGTTTAAACCGATGTTCAACAGGATATTATGTTTCCGCTCCACTAAAAGTAGCAGTGTGCTACTGTCAGAGGACAGTTTACAATGATGTAAACTTATGATGAGGACAAATCATTGTATGATTCTAATGACAGAAATTAAAGATAAAAAAATCTGCTGATTATGCTGCAGATTTCTTTTGAACATAAAAAAAAATAATACTGAGCCCAGATGAAATTGGATGATTCACTGTCGGACGCATGTTCACTCTATCAGCCTCCCTCTCTGTCCTCTGCCCACTACAGATAAGAAACTGTGGTTCAATTCAATTAGACCACTGACCTTTCTTACCACTGGGGGCAGATTGGCAGCAATTGGATTATTCTGTGTGGTAGAAGCAACAGTAGCTGCATCGTGCTTCCTCTATACCATCCTGTTCTCTTTCTGTCTCCTACTTCTAGATAAAAAGCCCATACTACTACTATCAGACCTCTCTCCACTTTTCTCCTCACAGCTCCAATTCCTGACTCACTGTTTCCCCTTCTGCTTGTTCCAAGTCCTTCCACACAGGCTATTATTTACTGTCTCTAATGTGTACATTCTGTTATATCTGCCTGCAGTTGCCGTGGTTGCGTTTTGAGCCGATGGGGCTGTAACTGGTGTGTTCACCAGCACTCGTGTACCCATAAGCCCACCTGTGAGGAGGGGGTCGTCATCTACAACCAACATGTAAGTGACAACATGACACCAAACAGCAGAGACTGAGGTGTGAAATACCTAAAGTTGCATCCTTGAGTTTCACACAATCACCACTTTTCCAAACTTGAGCCAAAGAAGTACATTCACTGCTCATAAGAACATTGTTCATAGCCATACCTAAGAAGCTGGTAAGTAAATATGAACTATCAAATGTTGCATTGTTACATACATTCATGAACACCCATGAATGTTTTATTTGACCTCATATGTCAGTACAAGCATACATAACTTGGTCTTACAAAACATCATTGCTGTGCATGTGTCATAAGCAACAGTAACACAATAACAGCAGGTTATGTGTTCAACATCACATGTAGGTTCAGTCTGTGAGTCTGGTTATTTCCATTTTTCTTTTGGCCATTAGTTTTTTATTTTTATCTGTCTCACCCTCTCCTCATGTCCTCCCCTCCTCCTCCTCCTCCTCCCCCCAGTTCAAACTCCCCACCTCAGCTCCTCCCACAACCAAAACTATCAAAGTCATCACTCCGCCCTCTACCACAACTGCTGCCCCGACAACCACCACCGTGACAACCACCACGACAACTCCCACAACGACGACTGTCGCCACGGCAGCGACAACCATAGCTCTCGTCACTGTAGCAACCACTCAGGAGCCAACCACCCCTCCCGCACCCACTACCCCACCCACAACCACAACCAGCCCTGAGCCGACGACCCCACCCACCACCCTGCCCCCTCAGCCTGCCAGCACCCTGGTTCCCACCACGGCAGCACCCAACACTCCTGCACCCCCCAAGGTCACCACCTGGAAGGAAGAGGAGACAGAGCTGGTCATCGTCACTCAAAGTGACACTGAAGGCACCGCAGTCACTCCCAGTGTCGTCATGGTGGCTGCAGAGCTGGTGCCCGTCACCACGGCTGATGGTCTGAGCGAGGATCTGGAACCTGTGGTGCCTCTCATGATCCCACCCCCTGACCCGGACTACTCCCCCCTAGAGGTGGTGACGGAGTTGCCTCCCAGCAACACCCAGGAAGCTGAGGGCACACTGAGCCCGGCAGAGCCTCCCACCCTAACTTCATCTGGCTTTCCTCTGCCCACGCCCTTCCCCATGGGTGAACCAGCTGACTCTGAGCCCTCCCTCTACCTAGACCTGCCCCCGACACCCACCTCACTGCCCCCGCGAGACTCCCACACTGAGGCAGGGAGCCAAGGTGCAGACCCTGAGGTGCTGCTCTTGCCGAAGGAGGAAGTGGACGACCACGCTGAGCACGCCGTCCACACAGAAAATGACACAGCCACTTTCTCAGCTGCCACCGTGCTGTCAGGTGACGGTGAGGTCGACCACGCCCCCCCCGCCTACCCCCACCTCCTGGATACTGACTCAGAGCTGGATTACCAGTATGATCCAGCTGATGCCTTCCTCCCGGTGAGTTCCGCCGCCTCTGTACTACTTCTTCTACTTCTTCTTCTTCTCAAAGCTTCAGCAGCCTCCCAGCGCTCGCAGCTCCTGACTGGACTCTAAACTACTAAAGGAACAAAGCTCAAATCAGCTTCCCAGTCTTTCCTGTTTCCCTGCTCTTCCTTTACCATCTGACACCTGCGCTCTTTTTGTTCTTTTGCTTTATGGACTGATACCAAGAAAAACGGCTGCTGCAGCAGTTGTTTTTTGTGTGTGTAAATGCTTTCATGTTTGCTGATTTCCGCATTTACTGCACAGCTCAGTGTTACTTTAAAAAAAAAACACTTTGAAAGTTATTTTTTCTTTGAGAATTCTACGTATGTGTTTGTGTGTGAATGAAAGCGAGATGGTGGTTATTTCTCACACTGGGTCATATATCTGTCAGGGTCATAAGGCTGAATGAATGAACTATGAATGAAACTACAGTATTATGTTGATCTTGTTTCTACATGAATAGAATCAAATAAAATAATGTAGCTGCTTGTTGTTTAGGACCTTTCAACCAGTCAGTTACAGAACACTCAGCTTCTAAGTAAACCTGCTTAGTGTTCAATAGACAAACTATAAAAACTTATTAGTGGTAACCTTGACATTACTCACTAATATTGAAATAATGGAGTTATATATATTGATAACAGCTGCAAAGCCGGCCAGTGATGGTAATGATGACAAGCTGCTGATAGTGAAGTAACACCTCTATTTACTGACACTGGATTATTGAGGCCAATACTGATATTTATATTTGAGAACTTAAAAAATCTAATAACAATATATTGGTTAAGGCAGGTCCATTTATCAGTCAAGCACTAATTTGTATAGCACATTTTATGACAATTGTAACAAGTGCTGTATGGTCATAAGTTAGAGTGTAAAAAAGGCATAAAATAACAAAATTATATATTTTAAAAAAATATAAATTGCAATTAAAGCACAAGAGCTGTTGTCAAGAATTAACCAACATAGAACACAGGTTTAAAAAGATCTTATTAAAGGGTAAAGTAAACATACCTAATGTGCCAGCTTTCAAAGCTTGGGAACAATAAAAAATGAGGTCACATGAAGGAAACAGCTCATGTATCCTCTGATAGTGGCGTAATAAGAATATAACCAATAGTATATCCTATAAGACCGTCAGACTCATGATGGATAGTTTAAAAATGGATTTAACTGTAGTAGAACCAGAGACATTGTTTTTTAAATTCCATTTCAAAACCAGGTAGCTACATTACCCACAATTCCACTTGATTCAATTCACTCAACTGTACAGATTTGGTTGTATTATGCTAGTATTGGCTAATGTAGCCTGGAGCTGCTAGCCTCCAGCAGAGATGAGGAACTACAGAGGTCTGCTAACCTCACTTCTTTTTAACTCCACACCCTCAGATTTGTTTCATTTTCAAACTTGTAGTCTTCAGCTGCAACCAACACTGACCTCAGTCGAGTGACATCACTTGACGTAATTTATCAGATTTCACACAGCTCCCTCTGGAGACACAAAAAGCTTTATACTACTTTTTGTCACATATGCAGTAGTACTCTCCAACAGCTGGAAACACATACTGATAAAATGTGAAATCGCTGGAGTTCCCCTTTAAAGTAACCATCTCCAGCTTAGTGGTGTCAAACACCTGTTTATAATTTAAAGTTTCCAACTTCGTCGCCTCCAGTGGTAGTATCTAAAAAGACAGTGTGGCAGACAGCTGTGCACACCAGGATTGTCTCATTGTTCTACAAGTAAACTCATACCATCAAAATAATTATAAAGATGCTTTAATATTTATATAAAATCCCTTAAAAATGTGCACAAAGTGGTATTAATGTAAACTGCAAATGGTTAGTTTGATTGGCCATCCCACAGGATCATAAGGAAATGTTGTGTGTATGTGGATGTAGAAATTAACACAGTGAGAAAGAGAGAACTTGTGTGTTAATACTTGTGAATGTGTGTGTGTGTGTCTTTGTGTATTGGGCAACAGGGGGACGAGGGCTCCTATGTGAGCTGGGGATCCTCAGCTTGTCCCTGTGTGGAGAAGGTTCAGGGTTCATCACTGCTGCCTGTCAGGGTGGAGAGGAAGATCACTTTACTAGCCCGCAACCTGCACCTCTATCAGGTACAACACACACACACACACACACACTCTTAGCCTCAACACATGACAAGGATGATTCTGTTTTCCTGGCTGGTGAACTGTTCACCAAAGACAGCCTTCTGTGTGTGTGTGTGTGTGTGTGTGTGTACAGGACACAGAGCTGGACTATGAGTGTGTGTTGGTCATTGAGGGGCAGACGGTGGTCGTGGACGCCTACGTAGAGACGGATGACATGAATCCATCGAACTTTGACATCACCTGTCAGCTACATCAGGTCTGATATTGTGCGCTCACTGATTACTTCATGTCACAGAATCATTGGATTTTGTTCAGACAGGAATTAACAGAATTAAACCATGAGGTCACTGTACAGAACATAGATCCTAACCTTGTAGGAATACTGATGTGTACATATTATTCCTCAGTTGAGAAATCCTATTAAAGCTGTTGGAGAGGAAAAACACAAACAAGCCAAATTCTAAAGAAGAAATACGGAAAATTCCCACACACTTTAAACTTCTTAGTCATAGATTGTAAATCCTAAATGAAAGCTTGTTGTTTGTCCAGTACACATACTCTGCACCAGTGGAGGAATACAATGCCATGGTGTATGTGAAGAGGAGGGACACCTTTCATGTGGACAGCTCTCCTGATCTGTATGGTGAGGTCAAAGTACACTTCTGCTTTATTTTCAGTGGTACTGTATTAACTTGCATTATTCTCCTTTTCAAGGAATATATATGCTTTTTTGCATTCAGTATTGAATAACATCCATATAGTCAACCACACATTAAGATGTCAACACTCGATAGCAAAACACTTGTCTGATGCTCTCGTGTGTCTGTCCTGCCCTCAGTGACGCTGTACAACTGCTCGGTGGGCCGGTCTGACTGTAGCCGCTGCCATACAGCCGACCATAAGTATGGTTGTGTGTGGTGTGGTGGTGCTCAGGCCAGATGTCTGTATTCAGACTCCTGCAGTGAACCCGTACAGCAGACATGCCCCGCGCCAGTCATCCACTCTGTGAGTACTGACCTTTGACCTCTTTGACACACAGTATGATTCATGATTTCTCTTCATTAGCTTAGATCACAGCGAGTACTTTCTTTTTTTCTCTTTCCTCACCAAGACCATTGATTTTTTATCAGAGTTGAAAGAGAAAAAAAGGTTTGATGTGAAAGATAACATTTCTATGATAAAGAAAGAGTTCATAACTCCTCTCAGATTGAGCCACTCTCGGGACTGTTGGAAGGCGGCACCACAGTGACCATCTCAGGCTCCAACCTGGGTCAGAAGGCTGAAGACATCCTCCACTCTGTGTCTGTGGCCGGGGTTCCCTGCACTGTCATCCCCAGCCTCTATGAGGTCTCCTCCAGGTACAGACCAACTGCTGCAGGGGCAAAGATGAGGGAGGGTTTTTCATGTTTTTAAAGGAATTTGAATCCTTGCCATGGTGGATTTAGTGAATCATCCCAGTGTGTCAGTTCCAGGGTACATGCTTGTCCTCACCGGTTTATAAAGAAACACCATGGTAAGTGTGATGAATGTCTTCCAGGATTGTGTGCAGGACCAAAGCCAGCGGAGGAGAGAAGGTGGGCCACGTGTCTGTTAAAGTGAGCGGAGGAGAGTTTGGCCTGTCCAGTCAGACATTCAGCTACCAGGTAATCCGTTTATATTAGATTAGATTACAGTAGATTAGATTAAACCTCTGTGTAAATCTGTGGTGTTGTTGCAGCAGCCAATAGTGAGGGAGTACAGTAAGAAGATACAATGAAAACAAAAAAACATCAAAATAACTTTCATGTCCAGTAAAACAAATAAAAACTTCACTTGAGATTTGTGACTTTAACTCAATATTCAACAACATGGAACTAGGGGCGCAACTAATGATTATTTTATTTATCAATTAAGTTTTTATTGTTTCTCTTATTTCTTTATTATAGCCTTTAAAATGACAGAAAATAATAAAGAATTCCCATCACAGTTTCCTTCAAGTGTCTTGTACTGTCTGACCAACAGTCCCAAACCCAAAGATACAGTACAGCTTATCTTGATAAATAACTTTTAACTGATTATGACCATTGCTGACAATTAAGTTTATGTGGATTACCTGCTTGATTACTCAGATAATCTTTTTTGTTCTTCATGGAACATGATATCATTAGCAAATTGTTGCAAAGCCTATTTTACATCACTCACAGGTTGTTACATTTCAGCCATTAAGATAAGGGGACATACAGTGTGTCCATATCCAGACATATTTACAGTAACTTCAGCAGTACAATGACCTGAAATTTGTAGATTGATAATATCACAAGCAGTGTTACAAATGTGTTTTAACATCTCGTTCCAGGAAGTAGAGGAAAATAAACTCATGGAATATGAACTGCAAGCACAGCTGTCCTTACAGCTGGTTAATGATCAGTTCCTCTGTAGGTTTGTGAGATTGATGCAAGTTCTAACCGCCTTCTTCCTCCATCCTCTCCACCCTCTCAGGACCCATTTGTGATGGGGGTATCACCTGAAAGGGGGCCCAAAGCTGGAGGAACATCTCTGACCATCACTGGCCGAAACCTGCTGACAGGTCGTTCTTCTGACCTCACCGTCACTGTGGGAGAGGTGCCCTGTAACATGTGAGACACACACACACACACACACACACACGCACGCACAAGGAAGTGGATATGTTTAATTTGTTGAATGATGACCAGTCTGTGGGTTCAAAGCCAGATGTACTATAGATGCTGCTGTCACCTAATTTCTTTCCTCTGACCTCCTTTTGTCAGAGGGCGGAGAGAGAAAAGATGGTTTCATTCTGGGGTCAATGACGTATCACGTTATTTATTTATCTGTCCTGTGTGCCTCCTCTTCCTCTTCAGTGTGTCGGAGGTGCAGAGCTCCAGTGTTCAGTGTGTGACAGGCGGCAGTAATAAGACAGGGGATCACCGGGTCACCCTGCATTATGGCAGCAGCCAGCGCCACCTCCACACTTCAGCTTACCGCTACACCCACAACCCCAACATCACCCACGCCACTCCAGCCAAGAGCTTTCTGGCGTAAGTGTGGGGAATCTGACCTTCATCACTCAACCCTTACCTCTTCTTCTTCCATACTTAGAAAACTCTTAAGTGCCGTAAATTTAATTTTGACACTTTCTCTGTTTAGTGGTGGTCGACTGATCTATGTGTCGGGCCACAACCTGGACGTGGTGCAGGAGCCCCGGATGGTGGTGACCATCTCTCCCAAGGAGTCCACCAGCCAGAACAACAAGAAGAAGAAGCGGAGGAGGAAGAGGAGGAGTGGAGAGCAGAGGGAGGACAGAGAGAGGACCATGGGAAGGCCACCTAGGATGGTTCCTGACCCTGTGTGTCCTGGAGACCCACTCTGCTCCGACAAACAGGTGTGTGTGTGTGTGTGTGTGTGTGTGTGTGTGTGTGTGTGTGTGTGTGTGTGTGTGTGTGTGTGTGTGTGTGTGTGTGTGTGTGTGTGTTTGTGTGAACATCAGTAACACATCAGTTTGCACTCCCTTTACCTAACTTACCGTACTCTACCTGTTTCATCAGTTCATGGAACGTTGCGAGGTGAACTCCTCCTCCCTGATCCTGTGCCGCTCTCCTATGGTTAACTCCTCCGTCAAGGGGTCAAAGGTCACAGTAGAGTTTCTATTGGACAACCTGCGCTTTGACTTCCACAGTCTGAACTCTGAACCCTTCAGCTACGAGCCCAACCCCATCCTGCGCCCTCTGAACCAGCAGGACCCTGTGAAGGCCTACCGCTACAACCCGGGCAGCTTCATCCAGCTAGAGGTCAGGCAGCTCTGGAAGCAGCAGTAATATTAAATAAAAACATAACCAGGCTTATCTATAACACATGTCAGTTATTAATTCTATCTGGCACTGTGGGCATCCAGGCAGCTATTTGTAGCAAAGGAAGCCAAAACCAAAAAGCGGCTTTGTTTGGTGTCATCAATCATCCGCTGACACACAAAAAAAAGAGGCTGTTTTGGAGCAGCAGCAGCGTCCAGGCAGTTTGATATGTAATGATGCTTTTGGCCATTTAAAAACATGTGACAGTCACCTCCCATTTCAGAGTTTCACTTATCTTTGGACATACAAGGAAAAGAATTACTATTTTAAAATATGTAAAACGTTTTTGTAAATCTGTTCCAAAACATTTATAGTGCCACTGACATAGCTTAACTAATAATAGCCTAAAAATGACTTTTGAGGTGCCTAGCCAAGACATGGAGTGACAGTGGCATAAGCCTGTAAATAAAAGGATTGAAAGGAGTTGTTGTTGCATCTGCATCATATGCTACTACATAAGGGAGCTGCACAATGTGTAAGTAGTTTTATTAATGGCAATCTGCCACCATCAGTAGGAACTACTGCCAACTGTACACTCTCTGTCAAAGTGATAACTATCAAACAACTTTGCTGCCAGGTTGTTATCTCTCCTACACTGTGACGGATTAACAACTAGATGATGTTAACATGCTGCTTTTCATGTGACATTAAGCGTTTTTGCATGTTATCATGCTAATATAAGCATTAATCTCAAAGTTCAAAGAGGCTAAAGAAAATTCAGTTTTAGAAATATTTCGTCATGAACTGAAATGTCAGGCAAAGGCAATTTCTGACCTGTCGCTGGTGTTTAGATGAAAAGTCAGAAGATTACCAAAGGGATTGGGTTCATCCTTTGGTGATTATGAATATCTGTGCCAGTTAATAGACGTCCTGATATTTCACCATGGACTGAAGTGTTGAAGTGTGAGATATCAGACTGACTAAAATTGCCAAAAATGGCCTTTGTATAGAAAAACAAAAACCGTTTAAAGGCCTTACACCAATGCAAATTTAATTAATTATTTTTTTAATTAACATCATTTTTGTCATTTCATACAAAGAAATAACTAGTTGAAGGGAAATTAGATACAAGATAAATTAGAATCTGTTCTGTCCTCATGTTTTTCGCAGGGGGAAAACCTGGACCTGGCCATCACTAAAGACGAGGTGGTGGTGTTGGTCGGGGACGGTGTGTGCGCTGTCAAGACCCTGACAAGAAACCATCTGTACTGCGAACCGCCACCTCAGCAGCCTGCATCGGGACTTAATGGCAAGAAGCGTGAGGGCTCTGACAATCTGCCTGAATTCACAGTGAGTCTACCACGCTTTCTTTGGACCTTTAAAACCACTGAAAAATGAAAATGTCTCTTGTAGCATACGACTGGACAAGCAGGGTGCGGATTATGTGAGCACCAGGCAGGGATATTTACTGCTGTTAGAAGTCTTTAACTGTTACTTAAGGATGTGTGTTTGTGTGTTTCAGGTCCAAATGGGAAACCTGAACCTCTCCCTGGGTAAAGTTCAGTACGACAACCTGAGCCTGTCCACCTTCCCCCTTGAGGCTCAGATTGGAGTCGGGGTTGGAGCATCCATTGTGGCCCTCATCGTCCTCATCATCGTGCTCATCTACAGGTTAGGGGGTGAACTTTGTGTCTGTGTGTGTTTAAATGTGCACTTAAGTATAGAAAAGAACAAGTGACACAATTTTGGATCAATGAATAAGTAAGTTAAAAGTACTTATACATAAAAAAAAAAAATTAAATTAATGGCGCTATGGAGCAATTATTTTTACTCTGAATTACAGTGTTAATATAGGAAACAGGCACAATACAAGAATGACACATGGAATCAGTTAAGTCATTTGCAATTTGGCACACGTCATCCCTGAACATAAACAGGGATGACAGACGTGATGAGCAGGCCTGAATTATTTGTATTCCAAGCACACATTCAAAGGATGCACACTTACAAACACACAAGTGAAATACATTCCTGCCAGTGGTTTTATTCTATTCCACCAATGGACAGTTGGTGGCAGTAATGTACCAAGACATGTAGCAATGTGTCAGCAAATGGCAGGAAAAAGCTAGTTTTCGCAATTGCCATTGCAGCCCTGTGGCCTGAAATAACAGTTTCTGGATAACTGTAAATGCTACAGTGTAGCATAACAGTAACACAAGTATAGAAGAGTCATAACTGACTCAGTAATGTCAGCAACACACCAGTGTCTATCTTAAGTTAGCTAACATTAGCCAACATAAGCTATTGGTCATACCAGACCAAGTAATGCAGTAGCAGAAAAACTGCATATGAATTGGACATGGGCATGTTTTATTGCTCATGATTTCAAGTAATTTCTTCAAGTTGTTATTTGTAAATGGAAGAATGTGTTTTGTTTTACTCAGTTGAGTGTTACAGAACCTTTAGGCAACCAACAATATCAAACTGGGAGGGAAGAACATTGTTAGCTCATGTAGGCTCGTTGATTTTACACCCATGAAGGTTTAAAATCAAAGGACCACAGTGTGACCTGCAGGATCAGGATAGTCACCCTAGGGTGTTACCAAATCAGCCAGTGTTTCTACTCTGACCCAGCTCGACCCCTCTATTAACACTGATCCTTACTGGTGGGGGATTGTGGGGTCAAATTACTTGAGTCAACTGTTTCACAATTTCATTGGATTTCCACTAATCCAGTGTGAAACTATTACTTGTCCTCTCTCCTCTATCCTTGTGTGAACCTCTGCTCCTGTTCCTGACTGTGTCTGACAGGAGGAAGAGCAAGCAGGCTCTGAGGGACTACAAGAAGGTCCAGATCCAACTGGAGAACCTGGAAACCAGCGTCAGGGACCGCTGCAAGAAGGAGTTCACAGGTAAAAGAGCAAAGTTACATGAGAGAGGAGAAAGCAGGAAAGAGAGGACGGCAGTTGGGAGAGGAGATGGAAAAACAGGAAAGTTTGTTTTACTTTGAGGAGGCCAACAGATCCACTTTGTTTTTAGACCGGGCTCATGAAATGATCTATTACATCACACGTCCTGGATGAAATGTTCTTCACATCCCACATGTCTGCTGCTGAGGAATGAGTTTAATTTTAGTCTGCCATCACTGTCCAGTGTCAATATTTACCAGCTCTTGCCTCCCAAATTAGTTCCCAGCATGCACTTTGAATGTAATATATAGTGGAATCTGGAGATAAAAGAGCTTTTAGCAACACCTCCTGACCTTTCACCCCTCCTTCTTCACCCCGACCCAGACCTGATGACAGAGATGATGGACATGTCCAGTGACCTGGTTGGTTCCGGCATCCCTTTCCTCGACTACCGGATGTATGCAGAGCGCATTTTCTTCCCTGGCCACCGGGAGTCGCCGCTGAGGCGAGACCTGGACGTTCAGGAGTGTCGCAGGCAGACAGTGGAGCAGGGCCTGGTGCAGCTGTCCAACCTGCTCAACAGTAAACTCTTCCTCACCAAGGTACAGCTACATCATCACAATCTGTGACTTGAGCACAGTGAGGCTTATATTTTGAACAGAAGGATAATTAGCTTCTTTTCTTCCCCTCAGTTCATTCACACTCTGGAGAGCCAGCGGACTTTCTCACCCAGAGACCGAGCATACGTGGCCTCCCTGCTGACGGTAGCCCTGCATGGCAAACTGGAGTATTTCACCGACATCCTCAAAACCCTGCTGAATGACCTGGTGGAGCAGTACGTTGCCAAGAATCCCAAACTGATGCTGCGGCGGTAAGAAGAGGAAGGAGAATGAGAGTGTGGTTGTACATTCAAGCTGTTTTACAGATGTTTTTGCAGTGGCTCAGACTCTGTGTGGTCTCTCTGCAGAACAGAGACGGTGGTGGAGAAGCTGCTGACCAACTGGATGTCCATCTGCCTCTACGCTTTCCTCAGGGTCAGTCAACACATAACGCATGATCTGACACACAAGAAAATGTTATTCCAGTCATAAATGTTAGGACCTCCAAAAGTGACACTTGGGTTATAAATAAGCATCATTCTAGA
The DNA here is from genome assembly GCF_914725855.1 of Thunnus albacares. Lineage (NCBI taxonomy): Eukaryota > Metazoa > Chordata > Actinopteri > Scombriformes > Scombridae > Thunnus > Thunnus albacares. Next base: position 34,494,640 of record NC_058109.1, on the reverse strand, counting down.
GGATTTGATTTGTGCTTGATGAGAAGGTCACCAGCCTGAGCAGTAGTGGTAATGTGTGTATGGAATTAGAAAGACTTGTTAGTTCCCCAAATGTAATGATAGATGCCCACAAGAAAACACTTCAGTGTTTTACACAGATTCTTTTTATGACCAACTTTTTATCAGATTAAATTTCTCACCATTCAGACAGAGTAGCAGTGGTAAGTGTATGTTCATACAGTGAACGGACACATAAGTGCACAATAGGCAAAATAAGTAAAAATTCTTTTCCAACATCCCATTCATCACCCACACTCCAACCGCTGCTCTGGCCTCTGCAAATTCATATATACATATCAAATCTTACTTGACTATCTGTTCACAAACAGTAAGGTTACTCCACCTGTGTACATGTTAGTGTGAAATTAGATGGAACAGGTGACTTAATTGTATATTTCAGCTCTTGGAAAGTCATACTTAATATCATACAGTCATACATAATATCTGAAAGTTAATGTTTCCCTTGAGTAACATTTTAGGGTAACTTTAGTTTAACTTTTAAATAGCAGAGGAATGTACAGTCGGAAGGTAATGACATCTGTCAACTTGCAGTGGGAAGGGCATTAGGAAAAAACCTTACTCAACCAAGCTTATGTAAATAGTTAAAGAACTGTTGTTAAAGTCCAGCTTTAAAGTCCGACTTTTCCTGAACAAACTACACTGCTTTGGTACAGTATGAATTTGAGAAGAATGACAAGTCTGTAAACTTTTTTGCCTCTTTGGCACAAAGTTGCAAGCCACTGATTTAAAAGATACAAAAGAACGTCCTTGTCATTTGAGCCTTTCACTCTCTGTGTGTGGTAGAGCGTTACTAATTGACTTCACTGAGTGTGTGTGTGTGTATCCAGGACTCAGCAGGGGAGTCTCTCTACATGCTGTTCAGAGCCATAAAGCACCAGGTAGATAAAGGACCGGTGGACGCTGTGACCGGCAAGGCCAAGTACACCCTCAATGACAACCGCCTGCTGCGAGAGGACGTGGAGTACAAGACCCTGGTGAGAACAACTCTAACTCTAAACCAAACCATCTAATTAAGTTTCCCAGACGTCCACCGCGACCTTCAGGAAGTTGGTGTTTTTCCAGCACTCCATCTACCGTTTTCTTACTCCTTCTTTTCTCCTTCTTCTTCTGCAGACTCTGAATGTGTTGGTGCAGGGTGGAGGAGTGAACGAGTCCCAGCCGCTGCCCTCCAAAGTGCTGGACTGTGACACCATCACACAGGTGAAAGAGAAGCTGCTGGATCAGGTGTATAAGGGCACCTCCTTCTCCCACCGCCCGCACGCCGACTCACTGGACCTGGGTGAGAGTCCATACACACCTACCTTTTATACATACCATATATATTATACACCATAGAAAGATATTATGAATTGTTACACTTCACACTCTACATTTGTTGAGCTGTGGTGCCCCCTACAGCAAGACAAAGGTAATTACAGGAAAAGTCCATTGATTACTCAGTCTTTCACCCAAGTTATCATTGCATTAAGATGATTAATACCTATATAAAAAGAACCATGAATGACCAAAACACCACACACACTTTAAGGGTTCACACACTGATTGTCTGGCTGTCATGGTGTGTGTGTTTTGCTCAGAGTGGAGGTCTGGTGTCGCCGGTCATCTCATCCTGTCAGACGAGGACTTGACATCTGTGGTGCAGGGCAACTGGAAACGCCTCAACACCCTGCAGCACTACAAGGTCAGAGTTCACGGTTTCAACTAACACACTTCATCCTCAAAGAAAATACAGTATTTTTTAGTCAATAAAAGTAAGAATGTGGCTTGTGGTTATATAGAGCTAACTGTATATTTTGTTTTGTTCATCAAGGTCCCAGACGGTGCGACAGTAGCGCTGGTCCCTCGCCACAGCAAGCACATTCACCATGACAACCACGACTATGTAGCAGGAGAGAGTGAGTTCCTTTACAGTGATAACTCTGAAATAGTTTCTCCTCATTGTGACCTAACTACTAAACTCTGAAATGAATCTGAACCAACCACCTACTTGCAGACCTTTCTACGTGTACAGCTGCAGCAGTCATGTCTGGTTTTGTCATATTAATCTCCCTTTATATATACAAAGTGAACGCAGGCAGCAGAAGTGATTGAGTGATTGAGCATGTGCTGCACACTGGAAAATGGGCATTTGGGTTGTATTGGACAGCTTCTAGTTGTTAATGTGTATAACAAAGCTTCATTGTTATTGGTCTATACCTGGGTTTTATATTCCCAGGCTTTAAGAAGTTGTACTGTTAGAGGACACACTCCATACTTATTAAAATAAACAAGGTCTTGTGGGGGTCACGTCCCAGAATATGCTTCTGGTTGTAGAAGGTTTAGTTTTTACATTTAAAAAGTGTTTTTTTGTAAATGTATTTGCACAAATAACAAGCCACAAAAAACATAATGTATTAAAGGAGTAAGTATGATTGTGCTGGTGAGATAACAATCCCAAAAGAGCTTCTAAAGACATCTCACCAAAAAAGGAAAAAAATGTTTTTAAAGAAGAAAAAAATACATTAGTACAACCTACAGAAGAAAACAGAAAAAGCTCAAAAATACATTAATGAAACTATGTGTTTATGCTGCAAATCATATTCTCAAAGTCTCATTTTCAGTCAGATTTTGACTTGGTTAACTGAAACTGATTAGCTCTCTGTATAGCTGAGGGTTACGCAGGTCTTTATCGGTCAGGTAGTGTATCAGACAGAACTAAGGGTTAAAACTGTTGAACTGTGCAGAGACGCCGATGCTGGAGGATGCAGATGAAGGAGGAGTGAGACTGTGGCATTTGGTGAAGGCCAGCGAGGAGCCTGAGCTGCCCAAACACCGCAGAGGCAGCCTGAGGGAGAGAGAGAGGGCCAAGGCCATACCTGAGATCTACCTGACCCGCCTGCTGTCCATGAAGGTACACACACACACACAGGTTTCCACATAGACGTCAAGGTCATTTAAAATATTTTTTGAATAACTTTTGAATCTCTCCCTCCATGTTCTTCAGGGGACGCTGCAGAAGTTTGTAGACGACCTGTTCACAGTTATCCTCAGCACCAGTCGTCCTGTCCCGCTGGCCGTCAAATACTTCTTTGACCTGCTGGATGACCAGGCGGGACAACACGGTATCTCCGACCCAGAAACAATACACATTTGGAAGACAAACAGGTACAGTATAGACCCAGAGCCTGAAAGATATTAGATCCGCTTTATCCAATAACCAAACACTGTTTTATCACAATTGTGTTTAATGTTTAAAATAATGCATTCAAACCACTAAAAAGACTGATGGAAACAAGACGTTGTGTGATTAATGTCTTCTGTTTCTCCAGTCTGCCTCTGCGTTTCTGGATCAACATTGTGAAGAACCCTCAGTTTATCTTTGATGTCCAAGCCTCGGACCATGTGGACGCAGTTCTGTCCGTCATCGCCCAGACTTTCATGGACTCCTGCACCATCGCTGAGCACAAACTGGGAAGGGTGAGCACAGGCAGCATGTAGAAGCTTCTTCCACATTAGAGTTTGTTTTTTTTTAACATATAAATTTAAAATAGTTTTTGTGGTTTTCAATTGTAATTGAGATTTTAGATAAGCAAATGACGGAAAAGATGCTTAAAAACAAGGAAAAGCTGAGATTGTAAGTGCTGTTTCAGTTGCTGGCAAACAGTATTTGTTTGAGATCACATGGATTCACAGCAGTCACAAATGGAGTAGACATTCAGACAAGCCCTGAAGCAGCTTCTGTCCCTCCTCTCGCTTTAGTTCTCATTCCTTCTCTTTTAAAACAGGACTCTCCCATCAACAAGCTGCTGTATGCCAGAGACATCCCCCGCTACAAGCAGATGGTAGAACGGTGGGTTCAGATTGAATTAAAGCTGCTTAAAACTTCTTCTAAAACAGCTGCTTGGACAACATGACACCAGATATAATGTATGCATTTTGGAATAAAAATATCGAACATTCATTGGTTTGTAATATAAAAACAAATATGTAATGATTCCAGCAAAAATGCTGTTTGGTTAGAGGTTAATTTTCTTGACATTTATGAAAGCTCTCAGTTTTAAGTGTGAAAGCTGCTTTCATGATCTTGTTGAAGCAGCTGTTCGTCTGTGTTTTGCATGTGAAGCTGATCATACTTGCCGTTATTACAGGTACTATGCTGACATCCGGCAGACCATCTCAGCCAGTGACCAGGAGATGAACTCTGCTCTGGCTGAACTGTCCAGGGTGAGTGCAGACAGATGTGCTGCTGTTCACTCAGTGGAAACAGACACAGAGAGCACTGACATTTAACATGAATGCTTTGTGTTTCAGAACTACTCAGGAGAGCTGAACTACCTGGTTGCACTGCACGAGCTGTACAAGTACATCAACAAATACTACGACCAGGTGTGTTTAGTGCGCAGCCTGACACGGTGTTTGGGTGTATTATTAACAGAGGTGTAATAGTATATATTAGAAGAGTGTTTTGTCATACAGATATGTGATTATGTGCATTATGTTGAGAATATATCGAGTAAAAAGCAAAGAGTACTCAGTTTTGTGTGCACTAAATGCTGGAGGTCGATATTAAATGTCAAAGGTCACAACTTAAAACGTAGATTCCTGAATATGTAGATAAGGATCTGCATGTAAAACGAAAAGATTCTTCTGCAGTCATTTTCTTTTCTGACTTTGGCACCCCCCGGTGTTAGTATCATTTACTAGTGCTGCCAGTAGTTCATTAACAGATTTAACACAAGATCCAAGAGACTTTATTGTCATTTGCACAGGCACAAGGTACATGTACATTGCAATTCTTGTGTGGTTCACGCAGTCAGGTTTAAAAAAAGATATATATATATATATAGATATTTAAAAATATGAGTACTGTATATACAATTTGGGAGGACAGTGGACAGAGAAAATGAGGAAAACTGGTGGGAAAACAGGGAGAGTTAACAAGTAAACATGTTGGATGATATGAATGTTTATTCCCACCCTTCATTTACAGTAAATCTGACATGGAAAGTAGAATTAAAGCTTCAACTGATGGAGCAGTAAATAAATGGATGAATACACTGAAATGAATGATAGTTAGGTAATATGCAATACTGGCAAATTTATGCTTTATTCCTCAGAAGCTCTCATTATGTATAGGAGGAACTGATATGACTGATGTATACTACCACTCTCACTCTCTCTCTCTCTCTCTCTCTCTCTCTCTCTTCATCCACCCCTGTGCCGTCCTCTTCTTCCCATCAGATCATTACAGCGCTGGAGGAGGACACCACAGCCCAGAAGATGCAGCTCGGCTACAGACTGCAGCAGATTGCTGCTGCTGTGGAGAATAAAGTCACAGACTTGTGACAGAAGAAACGCCCACCAGTTCTTGAACAAACAGAGTGGGGTGGGAGGCAGAGAAGAGACTTGCACCCTGTAGGTTGAACTGAAAGGCAGGAGAGCAACAGCTGGACTAATGGGAAGAGACACAGTCTCTTCTTTTCCAGGAGGAAGGTTGGCAATGAACCGTCACTTTTTTTCAGTGCAAAGGAGATGGAGGTTCAGGGTGACATTCAAGTTCACATCCCAGCACCTATTTGTCTTTTTTATTTTTTATTTTTGGTGTTCGCGAAGGATGCATCTGTGACTTTGGTGCGAACTCTGAGGCTCTGAGCCCTCTGAAGAAGCACATGGAGTCAGAGAGATGACACCTAGCAAAATGTGAACAAAGAAAGACGGGATGTGCCAAGGACACGATTGAGGCCTGCTGTTAAGCCGTTAACTTAATTAGCTTGTCGCTGCTGTATGGTCAAAAGTGATTTCTTGTGTTTGTATGGTGATTTGTGTGTGTGAACAGTTATTCATATTGCCCTGGTTGTCAATCTACATCTTGTACTCCCACATTTCTGATTTCTAGTGCAAAGTATTGGAGTAACTGATTATACTTTTGGATGTTATAGTAAGAACTATTCTGAAAACAGTGAACTTTTTCTCTGAAATTCAAACATTTTACAACAAAATCTTGGTCACAGTGTTGTTCAGAGTCCCCTTTACCTACAGCAAATAACAGAGTTTCATAAGTTACTGCCGCTGTCTACCTCAGCCTACTGTGCTGCATCAAATGCTTTTTTTCCTGTGATGTTGCGCCACCAACACTACTGTGTACATTTCAACCGGCTACAACTACCAGTACAGCAGCACAGCACAGATCTGTCCTCGGTAACATCTGTAGACATTCTAATTTGCAGCGACACACACACACACACACACACTCACACACACACACCAATACTCCAAGTCGATTCAACATTTCTACTTCCTTATTTTCTTTACTTTGTGAGAGATTTGAAAGTCAGAACCTGCTCATCAGGGCATTTTAAGGTACTTAAAACACGACTGAGTGACAGTTTACTCTGTTTTTCGTTTCTTGCTTTTATACTTATTCATGTTGGTGTTTCTGTAGTGTACAAGTCACTGGAAAGATGTTAGAGGAAAAACAAAAATCCTTCCATAAAGAAACTCATATTAATGAAGTGGTGCGCACCACTAGCGTGCACCGCAGTGTTTTATCGTGTAATTCGTTCATATTTCTATTTTGTACATTTTTTAACATTCCTTTTAGGTTTTGAACAAGGAGCAATGTATTAAATCACATCACGGTTCACCTTGTTCTACTCCAAGCCGAGGCAGTGGTACGAGTTGAATTTTTTTTATGGGTATTGACATCATGATTGGCATGCAGTTCTTGTATTGGACACAAGGTGGCACTGCTGCATGTTCTGAAGGACTACCTGGCATTTTTCTGTCAAGTTGATACAGCTTACGTGTTGATTATACTACTACAGGTTCATTAGGTATAGTTTATCTTGTCACACTTTTCTGCTGTCATTTGGAGCACAGAGACATTTCATACACGAACAAATGTTTGCTGGTATTTTCTTATTTAAGTGACGAAGGCTTACTTGGTGGTTAATAGGGCTGGGTATGCTTAGACATTTGTCGGTGCTTGTCTTGTGTCAAACTCTGTTTCCCTTTCAAATAGTGTTCCCTCCATGGTTGAGTTAAGGGTTTAATTTAGGTAAAATTTCAGTTAAGGGAAGGTATCTCAGAGATAACAGGGTTCAGATTAAGGTGGAATTCAAGTAAAGGTAAGAGGGAACCCATATTGATGGAGGAAACAGACTTTGACACAACACGGATGACAATATGGTACCAGAATGAAAATGACATTTTTTGATACCTTACTTTGCAGAATATAAACATGTCGTTCAACAAAAAAACTTCTATAATGCACCGGTGTTTAATGTTGTCTTAACACAAACAGTGTCAATACTCAAGTCAATGCTATAGACACAGTTTAGTCACTCAAATGTAATGAGGTTTGATACCCAGCCCTTGTCAGACCAAACAGATGATCATAAAAAAAGGAGTCTTTTTTTTCAAAACTGTCTCATTTCTGTCCATGCTCCCTCTTAAAGAGTGCTGATGTGTGTCAGTGGAGCCTAAAGTGTGTCATTTCCACGCCCAGGCTCAGCATGTCGGAATGTAGCCCATAGGGTTATTACTACATTACTTAACACACACAAGTGACTAATGACTCCTATGAGCGGATGGTTTGTTGTGTCACACAGTCAGTTCACATGGGGGATGGGGGCTCAGTGATGATCAAGACAAGCCGTCTGAGGGAAAACTATAACTGTTGTTAGGCTGTATAAATTTGGCAATGTAGAGCAGGCTCTGCAAGGAGCAGTTTTAAGGATGTTTCTTATTTTGTGTGTTAATATCATTGTACATACTGATTTCAAATGTAACTGTAGTGATTTAACCTGTTTTAATAAGAGAATGTGCAAATTCTCACAGATGCTGATGTAATAAAGTATTCTTAAAATTGTTTGTTGTGTTTTTCTTTCAAATACATAACATTAATATTGAATCCCTCAAGATGTTCATTTGTAAGCGGTGCATTAGGGCTTGGAAGCTGACAGATGTGTTGCCAGTTGTAATTACGGACAGGGTGCTGTTGTGTAGATTGTCTGGTGCTACGCGCGTTCATGAGGCAGATGTTACCATGGAGATCAGGACGCTGAGATTTAGTCAACTGAGTCAATAACATCTGTTAATAAATATACCACATATCTATTTTATCTTGCTAATTAACTACCGACATTTACATATAATGTATCGTTCTAAGCTGCAACAGGATAACACGGGATATGAGAATAAAGTACATCATCAAATACTGGTTAAAAATATTTGAAGTGTTTAACATCGTTGTTTTGAGTCAACAGACGACATGATGAGATGACGTTTTTCTTAACATTTACGACAACGATGAGTAGCACGCGCATACCATCCCCTCATAATTCATGTCACCAGAAAATCCGTTACACCATCCTGGAGAAGAGGCAGCATCCCGTGCCAACATACACGAGGGTCCAAAATGGAGTAACGCCGAAGACAGTATAAGACGGGCATCCCACTGAATGTAATTCCAAATTCAAACTGACATTTTTCCGTCGCAGTTAAAAATTCTGAGTTCCAGAAGCCGCGGGGAAGTGGCAATCGTTGTTCCTGCTGTTGAGCTAGCTGCACAGAACAGGAAACTACAGGCAAGTATCTGGAAGGAGGGTAGCCCAGTTAGCAACAGTGACTGATGCTAACGTTAGCTAGCATTGTTATAATGTGGTTGAACCAGAAAAGTTAACTTAATTAACTGTCAAGCAGACATTTACGTGAAGCATTTACGTGCTATTTGTTGGAGATGAATATTATTACTGAAGTAGTTGGCGTTAAGTAGAGCAAAAGACACCCAACTGTGCTAACGTCTGCTGCATTTTTTTCCAAGCTGATTTGAATGGTGTGTATTAGGTGAGCTAACGTTAGCTAGCACTGTCACTGCGCAGAGTTAGCTTAACGTAGTCTTCCGACACATAACCTAGCGGTTCATTTATGGCTTGTCTTGTTGCACTTTGTGGCTATCTGCAAAGGTAACGTTATTTTTAGATTTAATATCCCATACGCTCATATGAAGAGAACGTCAAACCACTCTTCATTCATTTTTATTACGGCCCTGCTTGGAATAGTCAGATTGTAAAAGGGAATAGAACGAGTACGAATTATATAGTTCGGTTTACCGACCACTACAGTTGATTAAAGCTGTATTTCTACATAAATTAACTTTAATTTATGTAGAAATACAGCTTTAATTTGTGTAATTTTATACTTAAGGCGTATTTCAGCTTTTTTCTATTTGTTTGTCATGTTAGATGTTCATTTTGATTTGCTTTGTGCAAAGAAGCTATCCACCCATATATGCAGATTATCATACATGTGATCAAATATATTGTTTCTGTCTGTGTTCCATTCAGAGGCATGCAGAACACTGGGGTCTGTTTTACAAGACACGGGTCTGTTTTAAGAAAAAAACGGCACACAGCCAATCTTATTTTTCATTGTGGACCAGGTCATCTTTAATCTAATGTGGTAGATTTTGGTGTCGTATTTCATGGGCTGGTGCTGTGCAGGGTGTTCATTGTTTCTGTTTTCCTCATTGCAGTAAAGAATGGAGCCATCAGAGCAGTTGGGCCCAGACTCAGGTTCTCAGGATGTCAACCCTGTGTTTCTGCAGCAGCTCAGGGAGCTGGACATCCCCGAGGAGGCAGCCAAACAGGTGGGACAGTACACTCACTGATATGCTGTACATGTAAAGACCGTATGCTTAATATATTCAAAAAAGTATTCAACAATTTAGTCCAGTTTTAAAATATTAAAGTAATTTCAGCTGCACCATAATAATGCTCACTGGGTAAGTTCAGCGTTCAGGGATATTCACTTATAATCTCCAGTGTGATATGATAACTATGATAGAAATTTTCCCGCAGCGCAACTAATTATACTATGACTAATATGAGATGATTAATTGATCAGTGTCTTAAATGTCTTGTTTTTTCATTTAACCAAAGATTACCACAGTAATGTGCAATGTACAGGAGATGAGTTCTGATGACCTGACAAGTTGCCTTACTAATGTGCACAGTGTTATAAAAAAGAATGGCTTTCATCTGAGTTGAGGGTGAGTCCATGGAGTGTAATATCTGAATGTAAGGGAGAGATCACTGTTCAAAGAAATGAGTGATTGCACTTAACGTCAGTAAAGACACAGCAATATGATATCTGACCGGGATTTTGATCTCTTTCTCTCCTGACGTAAATTTCCACAAATTGTCTGCTTCAGTATCAACTTGTGAAAACGAGCAGGTTGAGTTCAGAGAAATGAAAAAATAGCACAGTAACAGACCCAAAATGAAAGTCATCTTGTTTTCTGAAACGATGGTGGTATTTCTGACTTGGTGGTGAATAATTCTCAAGTGTTTGAGAAACACAAAAACAAGGATTTCTCATGTCAGCTGAACTCCTTCAATGATGGTAGTTGAATCCTATCATATGCAGCATCACTCCACCCACATCACCAATACTGCACTGTATTAATAAAGCATCTCTTATAACAGTTGCTCCATGCTAGGTGACTGGTCATTCAGTGTGCTAATAGACCTTTTTTCCAGCAGATATTTTGACCGCAAAAGCACAGATGGAACTAATAACATTAATGATTGCTCCATTCTAGCAACTACTGTAATGCAAGATAACAATTATGTAATGTTATCGGTTACATTTGTGTTTGTACAGCTCACAATGTCTGCTGTGATAAAGGCCTATTGTAAATGTAATGAGTAACATTGTGGATGCTTATATCATGGACCTTCAATGATCCATACTCTTATAATGTGAACACTGCATTACCAGACAGCTTTCATGCTAAAAACTCCAGTTCAGGATATTACCTCATTATATCTCTCTCCAGTTAACTTTAATAGCAGAATATTAAGATGATTTTAAGCTTTATCAAACTCAGCCAGCACAGTGATAACTGGTGGTTTGTACAATTTCTAATACCCCTGCACTACAGCACCTCACTGATGAAATAGTTTATATCTCATGTCTGTGCAATAAAGGTCTAAGAAGCCTGCATGTTATTTGTGAAGTACTGCAGTAAATGTACATATTATCAAATGTGCCTCAGTAAAATAAGTAATAAATGAACTATCTGAAAAGCCTACAAATAAAATATTATTGTTGACAGGAAATATTAATGTACGTTATTGGTGAGCTGGAGGTCCAGTGTTCATTGTGGGCTCATGTGTTTTTAACTTCATGGTCAATATTTATGTGACATTTTATGAGTTGCCATATAATGTGATGAGAGATTGAGATTTATTAAAATATTACCTTTATCAGCTTATTACTTTGTATCAGGCGGAAATGTTCTGATGCTAGAGTATACTGCCATATTCATCATACCCCTCTCTTCATATACCACCGATGTGTCACTTTCTGAAGCACCAGCACATATAAAACTTGAACGTCATCAGTCACGTGCTATTGTTCATTTGACACAAACTCAAACACAACGTATTGAAACATTGTGCTTCACCGGAACGAAACAAGCTTCAGTATCATCCGCCTGTCACTCTTCTAGCTTTCTACATGCTTATATCTTGTGTTTATAGGAATGTGCAGCATTTAAATACCCAAAATAAGAATGCAGTTTTAATGGAGCAGTTTGAACGACTGTAAAAGCTGAAGTTTAATTGAACAAATGTCTTGCTTACTTGTATCATTTGTCAGCCAAAATGATGGCAGGCATGGCCACACTATAATTCACTTCTTTGTTCTCTGACCTTTTTCCATTGTTTCTCTCGAACTCCAGGCACTCCTGCATACTCGGAACGTGTCTGCCGAGGAGGCGGCCATGTACTACTTCAACAAGCTGGAGAATGAGGTGCCCATAAGCTAGCCTTAGTCTCCACAGGTACACCTTGGTACATTAGACCTCCTGGAGTTTGTCCAAAGCCAAATCTCAGTGTCTCTTCTTGTCTGTTGTGATCCTCAGGAGGAAGGAGATGATGATCTCATGTTCAAGATGGTGTTTGTGGTGAACATGGACCTTGCCATGGGTGTTGGAAAGGTAAAAACGAGTGGGGCTGCTGTGGACTGTGTGGGTTATGTGCTGTCTTCCAAGTGCTTCTCTTAATATGTAATGATCGTTCAGTTATGGTTTGTCATAACATGAAAAAACTCTCTCCTGAGTTTAGAGAAAAGAAAGCTAGGATTTCCTGCAAGACAAGTCTTGGAGCTACTGCACAGACAGAAATAGAGGAGGAACTTTTTATCTAAGCTAACTTTTGAAGCTCTTGCCCACACTGTAAATTGAATCACTCCTGTCTCTGGCTTTACAGTCACATGAAACCATAAGAGCTTTGAATTTGCCTGGAATTTTCCAGGTTCTTCCAATTATTGACTAACAGGTTCAGTGCTCTTTTGCTCTGAGTGGGAGTAGTTAATTCTCACATCAGTTGCACTGAAACAGTGGTTGTAGTTATTTCATGCAAATTTTGTCGAGTGCTGAGTTTGCATTCTAACAGTAAAAATGCAAAGTGCAAATTTATTTTTTCAAGTTCAATGTGAACCTTTTTATTGGAACTCAGTCAGAAAGAGCACATGGAGCCCATCTATAGTATGTCTGAAAATGTGACAGATTGTCATGTCAGTGTGACCTCGGTGCTGTGTGTTTGTGTAGGTGGCAGCCCAGGTTGGTCATGCTGCTGTGGGTTTGTACCAGGCTCTGCAGGAGAAGAACAGCTGGAGGGAGATGGCCTGGAAGTGGGACCACAGTGGGTAAGACCTGAACAATATGTTGTTGGAGAGGAGATGCACGTGTTACGTATCAAAGTTAGTGTCCATATTTAAAGCTCTGCTACCTTCAACATCACAGTTTTTACTTCAGGAGGAGCAAGCTCGTTCTACTGCTGCTGTTTTACAGAAACCCAAAATGTTACCCCATTAATGCTCCACTTCCAGAAATGTTCCGCACTTTGTTGTACTTGAATTTATTTTAGAAGGTTTGCTTTGCCACTTGTCCTCCTTAGTCTCTTTATTTTTTTTTGAACATGTAATCCTGCAACTGTGTCAGATAGCTGTGCTACTTTTGCTTTTTTTTTTTTTTTCTCCAATCATTGCTCACCATCTGTGTCTGTGTTCTAACATCGTTCTGGACTCTCCACACTTGGCTGTCATTATTTTATTAGAATAGCTGTATCAATTAGATGATTAGTTACTGACATTGTTGACTACCGAAATATCTTTAAATACCTCTTTTGCCAGAATGTATAATATTGTTGAATCATCAAGTCAATCCGTATTATATTATTGATGAAAAAGTTCATGTGCATGGTGTTGATACAGAGCTAAGAAGGTGGTGGTCCAGGGCACCAACGTGGCTCATCTACTGGAGCTGCAAGCCCTGGCCATGAGCCTCAGCCTGCCCACTTACCTGGTCCAGGATGCAGGGCTTACCCAGGTGGGGGAAACATGCCATTTTCAAAATTGGCTTTTGCGTCAGTGTTTTTTGGATGTCATTTCATTCACTTCACATCTCTTTATTAGTACTAATACATTTGGTCAAACATTAATTGATTTTGTCAGTGTCGGCTAGACATTCAAGTCTCAGCGCTAAACTGACCCCTCTTTGTCTTTGGCAGGTGGAGGCTGGGTCCCGCACCGTCCTGGCCATCATGGGTGAGGAGGAGATGGTGAACAATGTCACTGGGAGTCTGAAGCTGCTCTGAGGGGATCAAACCTACAGTGGGGAGGCATGGCTCTGTGGTGCCAAAGTGCAACCAGCAGAGGGCAGCATTTCCCAGCAGCAAGGAGAGTCTTGGCATGCAAGAGAGTAACAACCTTTAAAAAAAAGACCTAAAGAAAGAGGGAAAACAAGACATGTCCCAACACCAGAAACCAACACTCTTGGCCATTTGTTTCCCTTTCATTCTTTGTCTAAGCCGCTTAGTCGGCCGTTGCGAGCAGGAGGGGAGAGAGACAGGTTCCTCACAGGGGAACAAGTCCAGGGCAGTTGTGTGTTTTGTTTTTTTGTTTTGTTTTTTTTTTTTTCTGGGAAACTTTTCTCTTTTTTAAACAGGCCACCAACTTAGCAGAGAGTCTTATTAGAATTTGAATCAATTTTCAAACACATTTAGTCTGTTATCCAGTTTCAGATATGGCTAAATGAAGTATTTTTGGTGGTTGACCAATATTGTAGTCATGCTTATTCCAGGGGTGGTGTACTGTAGACTAATGCATTATGTAATTATAATTATACCCATACGCATAGATGTAGTATTTCCCAGTTGAATTCACTACTCCCAAGTGAAGGGTAACTTAACTGATGATATGTGAACACTCATTTTTGACGTTTAAATGATTTTGTCTGTATGCAACTACTCTCCCAAAGATCCCTATCCTATAGACTCAATAACATTACTTATTATTGATGAATGGCTCTATTTTATATTCATATGTCTCTTACGGCCATATACTGTATTAACTGTGGTGTGCCACCCTAAACAGTATGCACAGTTACTGGACTTTGTTGTATTGTTATTTCTTTATGCAGAAGGAAAGATTCTCTTAGGTTACAGGTTTTGGATTTATTGTCAGAATTTGATGGTGGCGGAGAAGTTCTATGGAAAAAATATTATGTTATGTCCGTTAAAGGCCTACGCTGGGCCTAACTTTATGCACTCTGACTGCCTGTTGGTGGATAGTTAAAATAGTGAATTTGATCAACTTGCAACTCGAGAGGTCACAGATGATCGTGTGTATGACATTTGTTAAGGACTCTATGAATAGTCTTGCACACTACTAATAATCTTAATATACAAAGAATTATTTGCAAGCTGTTGTTTGTCTATGTTCTCTCTAACAAATATTTGTGGGCATGAACTGCCACTCCCTTAATTCTTAAGTGTAATGTCAATGATTTTATTTGTGACAGAAATCTTGTCAAAACGGCAGTGTCATGCATGCAATATGAGCTGTATATATGAACAGACCATGGGAATCCCAAAGTCATGTCAATTTTAGTAACATGTCCACACTTTGATACCTCCTGTGTTCTACCGTCATTTGTGTGAGTGTTTCAGACTATGGAGACAATTAAAATGCCTCCAAATGAAGTAACAAACCGCCTGAATCGTGTTTTTACCTAACACAGAGCCGACCATACAGACTATGCAGATAAAAGAGATTTGCTAGAGCTGTGGCAGTGAAAGCAGTGTGGGGGAGGGTTGAACACAGCCATGTTGCAGTGCGCGGTTTGGGCTGGCCATATGACATTGCTTTTTCACCGCAGTAACAATGGCAGCATTGTGAAATATGACCGTCGCTTACCACGGCAGTCCGGCTGGGAAATTTATAATCTGTCCTTCAGTTATTAACCTCATGACGTGTTCTCGGAAATTATTCTGGTGGTAGTGTTTATAAAGGGCAACAGCCAGACGAAGGACGGGAAGGCGGACAGTTACTTTCCAAAGGCCAACACATGTAGATATTTGTGAAATTAAAAGTAACATCAGATATAAAGATAACAGCCCACTCTTGCTCGTGTGTGTCGGCTGTTGTGGGGCGTGGGTGTTAGCTTATTTTATATAATTCACCGACTATTAAAGGGATGCATTTTGTTCTTGGTTTAGCTAAATTGTGTTGACACCTTTTTATTTTGATTTCATAGCAAAATTGTATGTGAGTGGACTGTTTCAGTATAACATATTAGTGTGTTGGTGAATACCGACATTAGTTTCCATGACATACTAGGGTTCAGCTAGTTTGTCAGCATATTAAATGTTAATTTGATGTCAAGCGTAGCCTGCAGCTGTGCTACTAATCGGAAATAAGTGACAATGGGAAGTGTCTACATTTATATCACTGCTTTGTTCGGCCTCTGCCTTCATTTCATCAAATGAATCCAATACTTAAGACAACATCATAATGTCTCCTGAATATCTGCTTTATGGAAGTCGGGGTCATAATCAATTTTATTGTGGAAGCCACTCAGCCGCAATGTAATAATTGTATTATTCTGCTGTCTAATCTTGTAGCTCGTCAGACCTCTGCAACAAATGACGTTGGCATTTATCTGCACAGCCAATCCGAAGTCGCCCCCAAGTCTCATGACATGACATGAAACCAATCGCGTCATTGTTACTATTTGTTTATAAATATCGCAGTCCCGACGCCAAAACTTGTATTATTTACTTGTACCTGTTGAAAATAACGTCTCCGTTTTACGCTTTGTTTGTAAATCCAGTGTGTGTGTGTGCGTGTCAGGCTAGGGCAATATACAATTCAAACACTAACATCACAGCAAAAATTATGCTGATTTTGTCCGCTCTAACCCTTCCTCTGCTGCAAATCCCACGAATACTTTGCTCTGTTGAGCCGCTGGTGAAAGGGATGTTTTTCGTTGTGTCGGGTATTTTTTCTGTGCAAGTGTGTGGAGAGACTGATTTCGGCAGCGGGAACTGAAGTAGGAGGGACCAGTGAATAAGTAGATGCAACCCAGGAGTACTGGTCAATTTCCCTGTCCAACCCCCTGACCAGATGCTACCGGAGCGCGACACCTCACTCTCTGCTCATCTGACAGGCTGGTAGGTGGGGCTGACCCAGTGGGCTGACCCTGGAACTGGGCCCCAGAGACCCCGTGTAGCTAACGCCTGCTACTATCTATTGGTATGAAAGCTCCTTCCACAGTAGATAGATGAATGTACCCCTCAGATAATGAAAAAACAATAATCCCACTAACGAATTAAAATTAAATCCACGGCATTTGAATTTAATAACAAGAATTCCCCAAAACTTTTGAAGATACAGATCCTTTGAAGGGTGTCAAATTGTCTTCCGACTCCAGCCACTCTCTATAGCTCTCCTTCTTGTACGCCACCAAGCACACACACACATATCATGAAGGGACTGAATTTTCGCACCCCTCCTCAAAGCAGTGCCCGCCCCGTTTTGCGTAGTTGACGGAAAAAAACAACCAACGCTCTCGTTCGCATCCAATCACATACATTTATGTCTGTTTGTAAGCATGACTGACACGATGATATCCAATCATTGGCAAGAGGCGGGATATCGCAGCCCATGGAGAGAGCCCCTGCACGGTCGCCAGGGAAACCCCGTGGCGTGGTTGTGTGTCAGTTTCGCTGGGACCCGCGGTCGGTGCCGGTGAGGAGGGGGATGGGCGCCTCTGCGACTGTAAGGATCCGAGACAGAGTCAGAGCCCCGTATCACATACAGCAGCATATACCCCATTATAAATAGCGACTGTAAATATTCAATACACTCAAATAAATGGATTTATCCACCGGGGATCTATCGTAGACACTCAATGGATGCACTGCACCTGAACAGGACAGGGAGTTTAACTTTCCTTCTATGTGTGGGAGACACTGAGAAGTTTGTTTCCTACCCCTGGAGAGGGAGCTACTTTTAAGGGCAAAGGATACAGGAGACTCCGAGGCCGACGTCAGGCCTACTGGTCTGGCTGGATTTGATGTTGGGATACTCTAAGGACTTCCTTCTGTACATGAATTTGCCTCGCTTGTACAAGTTTGGAATGCCTCTTTAGGTAAGTGTTTTAAATCTGTGTTAGTTGATAATATTAACCTTTTATAAATGAAGACAGTAACATAAATACAACAGACACTAACCATGTTTTCAGTCAACCCAACATAGCTATGAAGCTAACCAACTTAGCTAGCTAACTAAACGTCCACTTAAGTTTATTAGAACAAGTTGGGTTGCCTCCACTATCTTTCCACTTTCAAGTGGCTTGCTTGGCTGGCCAGAAAGCTTCCCATATTGATGGTCTGCCTTGCAGGGCTGCTCTTGGCTGTGTCTGGACTGATCTTCCATGTTTTTTTTTATTAGCTCCTCGTGTTGTTTTTGATAGCTAGCTTGTTAGTTTGGGAATCCACCACATTACAAGTTTTATAATAGCCAGTGATATAACAGTAATTCAAACAACCGTGTCCACATAGCTCTCAACACCATCATGCAAGTTTTGATGAGTTTGACTCGTGTAACGTTGAGTCCATTAGGTGTACATCTAGTTCAGTTTTTACTGTTTTCATGTCGTTGATAAACCACACTTTGCTGTCGTTACAGCGTTAACTTACTAATTAGAGGGTTTATCTTTGCCTCAAGAGCATTAAACTAAATAAAAAACATAGAAATCTTGGTCTGTTGAGCAACTTGTGTAATGTGTTGGCTAACATGACCTAACGTTACACTATATCAGCAGCACATTATACGGACTTTATTTGTGTTTATATTGTGTTTCTTTGCATATATATATTGGTAGGTTATATTGAGAGATCTACTGGGGCAGTGAGTTCAGAATCAGATCGCATAAGGTAACAGGCAAACTTGTTTTGTTAGAACCAAAAACCAATTTGTTGCATTGCTCTTATGACAGCAATGTGTTAATTGTTGTTCTGGGACCACGAAACTGTCGAATTTTTTGAAAGTTAGCCATGATACTGCTTGCAATTTGATCATTATTGGCGGCTCGTGTTAGCTAAGCAACCAGCTGCTGTGTTGGTTAGCGTTAGCAGACACAGCCATAGGCAACAAATGCTATACTAGCCTTTTTAGCTAACTTTTTGGATGTTTTCCAGTTGATTGTGTCCTTGTTTTGAACCAGTACTTCACAGCACAGTCGCTCCAAGCCTTACGCTATGTATACACCTGAGGACTAACTCATTATTGCTGTGGATTTTTGGAAAATATGGTGTCTGCATCATGGTGGTGTTTGGCTACATCATGTTAGTGCATTTCTCTTTGGCAACAGTCCTAACTTCTCTCAGGCGTGTGAATCAAGCTGAAAGCTCGGCTGTGTCTTCTTTATTTGTGCTTGATATGTTTTTTCCCTACGTGTGGGATCCAGCAATCAGAAACCCAGATCTGTTGTTAGTGACTTGCTGTTCTTCACCTCCCCCCACCTACCAACCCCCAGCCTCGGTGGCGGTTAAGAGAAATGGGTGGTATTTTAGAGGGGAGCTCTTGTTTCCTTTTTTAGCCTCCATTTTTTATTTCAACGTGTGAGTAAGTGCGAGTGGCATCGCTGAGCCGGAATGTAGCAATCACAAGTTTTAATCAAGTTGGAGACCTCGTAGTTGTTCTGTTATTAAACACCATCGCGTTGTTTCATAATTATTACATTTTCTTGATTCTGAGAAAATGCTTTATTTTTATCTCCACCCTATTAGACTGGTTTCAGGGATCAAAGTCTGGTCACAGTATAAAGATATGCCTTGTCATTTTCACAGTATAGTTGATCATCATTTTTAGGTATAATGCAACGCACCATGAGAACTATGCTCGCGGCAACCACAGCTGACAAGTGATACTGGGAAATGTATTAATGTTTAAATAGCGCCTTTCCTCTTTTGTAGTGTTTTTTTGTGAGGTTTTAGTTTATTGGGACCCCGTGTTTTCCGAGCACAAATGGCTGCCCTAACCGTCGCCTGAGTGGCTTTGCTCCGCTCAGCTGCACCACGTAGACTCGCATTGTGCGGCGGCCGGAGTCCGGAGCAGTGGACACAGCAGGCGCAGAGAAAGGACATCTTATATTGCTCTATCGGACATGGTTAGGTCAATTAATGTGTCACCGGATGTGTGACTCTCCCTGCAGTGATATTTGTGTCTGACGTGTCGCAAATTCAACTGGTCATACTTCAGCCATATTACTCTTTCTACACAGCCCAAAAAAATCTCTTATTGAAACGATTAGATTGGATGCTTTAATATCAACAGAGGACATATTTGTCAGTGAGAATCCTTATCAGTCATATGTTTCTTGGTTGCTCTGTATTTGCACTTTAAGTACTGTGCTCATTAATATTTCAACCAAGCTCAGTAAGAAAATCCACCACACACAAACTGCTTTGAGATTGGAAAACGTATGTGAGAGGCCTTTTTTTTTTTCCTGAGCAGTTGTCGACCTTGCTCCATGAGTACAAAGATTACACCCTTGCCCTGCTGGGGGTGTTCAGCCCTCGCCAAGTATTTGGATTGATCTTGATGCCTGTTGGAAGCCAGATTGCAGTGTGCTGAGCCTTGTTTTCATTGGTTGCGACTGACATTCTCTGAATATGTTTCACATCTTTTAATAGACTGTGTGGGCTGCAACATGCAAACCTGGCCACTCAGAACCATTGGAAACATGAGCCCCTCCAGCACTCCCCCTGACCTGATCCTCCTTGTTATCTTGAACAAACACCGCTCTCACTAACAGAGACAAAGACATGTACACAGCCGAGTAAGAAATGCAAGGAGAATATGGGACACAAGCAAGCACACAATGCCGTGGCTTCTTAAACTCAACCTGCCACCCTGGGAAAGCTAAGAATGTACAGCCTGGCTGCTTGTTGCTGCTCTGCCGCCATGTTGGTTTTCCAGGCCTCTCAAGCAGGTCCAGATTATGTTTTACAGTGAGATACACCTACTGTACTACGGGTGTTGAGTTACAACAATTGCTGATTGAGGGCTAACACGGAGAGCAGCACTGTACTTTTGTGTGTGTGTGTGTGTGTGTGTGTGTGGATCTGTCTGCAGGATGTGGACCCTTCTTTCCCAATATGGGCCTCTGAAACTTTGGAGATCTAAGGAATGTGCAGACATGCAAGGTTAGCCTGGCCCAGTTTTCTGTTTACTAAGGAAATGTAGTCTGTCTCCCTTTCACATTCAGAGCGGTTACAAGAAATGTAACTGTTGGGTGACATGCCCTTGAAATCACTGAAGCCCCTTGTTGTAATGGGTGAGTGCTGTGTTCTGGATGAGTCTGAATTTAAACCCTGGTTTGTGTGTGTATGTGTGTGTGTGTGTGCTTGTACAAGAGGGAGTGAAGCAGGATGTTGGCCCATTTCCAAAAGAAGAAGACAGGATTCTGTCTCGGTGCAGACGGTTGGAGACGGGAGAGAGAGGGAGCAGGGGGTGTTGCTGTGAGGAATAGGAAGAGAGGGGGGAAAAAAACCCTGTCTTTTTTAGCTTGCCATTTGCATGCTGATGACACTCTGTATCATTACACGGAGGGCAGGTGTAGCTATTGATATGTTAATAAGGTTTCATGTGTGTTGTGTCTATGTGACCAAGTCAACTAACCCAGTGTTGTGGATCTACACCTGTATGGAAACAGAAAGGTTGCATTCACGTAAGTGGGAAGCAGACGTGTGCATTTTTGTCTCTGAAGTGTAGTTTCACTGCACTGCATTTCATGAGTGTTTAGCAAATAGTACTGACTCTTCTCTTGTTTCTTGAGACACGTCCATTCTTGAGTGTTATATAGATAATGAAAAATATTAAGATGGTTACTCACACCCATACATATATCTCTTTATTTCTTAGCATGTAAAAAGTATTTATTTTTTTTACAATCATAACTTAACTATATTATGTAGATTGTTTTCCTGATTTCCTCGGTTGTAAGAGAGACTAACTTTAGATACCTTCTGCCCTTGCTTTTAATTTTAGCTACAAATATATAGAACCAGTCCATCCACCTTCCCTCTCTGTGTAGCTTCTCCTCTGCAGCTGCTGTGTGTGCTCTGTGGCTTGCCGTCTTGCACAACAGGGTTAAAAACAAGTCGCTCTGACGCCTGCCTCATCGGTGCATTCCTATTGGCGCAGGAGCTCTGGAGCTGCTCCAATGGGGCGCAGCATTTCCTCGGCACTGGGGGAGCAATGTTGCAGAGGGCTGTGTGCTGGTTAATTCTGTTTTGTGCCGGAGAAGCAATGCTTCTTGGGAGAATAATGGAGAAGGAGGAGGAGGAGGAGGCTGGGGGGAAAAAAAACAAGGCTGAAAGGGGGTGAGGCAGGCAATCTACGTAATCATCTCTCTCTCTCTCTCTCTCTCTCTCTCTCTCTCTCTCTCTCTCTCTCTCTCTCTCTCTCTCTCTCTCTCTCTCTCTCTCTCTCTCTCTCTCTCTCTCTCTCTCTCTCTCTCTCTCGCTCTCCTGTTCTTGTTTTATTGCACCCTTACGTTTTGTCTTTCATTTCCTTTTCTTTCTCTCACTGTCACGCTGCCTGTCTCGCTCTCTTGTGATACTTGGCCGAGCGTACAGCAGGAACAAAACTCACCAATATTCCGAGTTTCTGTCTCTCCACCTTTTGAACTGCAGGCAGCCATTTTTGGCTCCACCACATTAATCCTCCTCTTTCTTTCCTTTTTCCACCCTTTCCCCCTCGTCCTGTCGCTCTTTTTTTTTTTTCTTTCATGTAACTAAGCGGGACAATAAAGGAGACCAAATAACAGTCGATTTAAAATGCCCAAATGCTTTTTGTGTGCGGTGAAAGCAAGATTGCTAAATCTACAAGCACATTTCCAAGTGTGTTTGCTCAGAAGGTGTTGTCAGGCGGGAGAGAGAGAGAGCAAATAAGGAGCAGCACAGAAGAAAAGCAGCCAGGAGAGCTTTTGCACCAAAGTCAAGCCACTTGACACCAACCTGCTCGCAGCTGCCCTGTTTTGTAATGCACAGCAGCAGTGCTAAAAACAAAAGGGGAAACGAATGGCTGGTGCCAGGTTTTTCCTGTTCACAAGCGCCTTGCTCTGTCACCTTGAGCAAATGGTTCCTGTTGGGAAGAGTGAGGTGGGAGTTTTTGTCGTCTTTTCTGTAAACAGGCTTTATCCCCGGCTATTGACTCATGCTTTTAGAAACAGGTTTGGACTTAAAATAGAGCACTGCCTCTGAACTCCTTGAACCCTAGATTTGTTCCTCGTGGAAGCGTGGCAGTTGTTTTATTCAAATACACCTTCCTCACACACACCTTTTCCCAGAATTTCGATGTCTTTCCTCAAGACATTTTAGGTTTGTTGTGTGTTCACTTCATGAACTCATGAACAGAATGGGACAGTTGAAGCCCTACAGCAATTCAAAATGGCTGCCAAGCCTCAGTGTTTTTTCTTTTTTTCTTTGAGTGACACATTGTAATCTAGCATTGGCGAGTCTCACATATGTGTTGTGCTGTGAGTGTTGTTGCGAGGTGGAGCCAGGGCAAGCCCTCGTGTCACTCTGGATAAGACCGTCGGCCAAAAGAGGAAATGGAAATGTCATGTAAATGTGTTTGTCATGCAGTGAGATCACGTGGTTGAGAGACAGAGGGTGTCTCTGGTTTATGTTATGCCAGAGCATGAGCTTATCTAACAAGATGGCTTTTTTGGGCTCCACGCCTCTACTAGACTACTACTTGGAAAACATCCTTCCTCACGTTCAGGAGTAGACATGCTTACAGGGAATACTGCCATTGTGAGGAGTGAGTGTCCTTCTCTCTAAAGCTCTGTAAATCTTTTGTAAAAATGTTACCTTTCCTTTGAAATTGGTTAGGTATTAATGATAAGAATGAATTGATTCCATAGAAGCAGCCTGCTTTTTTTCCAGGAGGAAAAAGAAAACAGAAGCATATCAGAAAGAGGTAGTCAAGCCTAAACAGGCAGCAGTATTTTGCTTAGTCCTTTCTGTTTTTCCTCATTTAGGTTAGTGATCCTCAAACGGACAGTGGCTGGCTTGTTTGCCCTGAAACAGATGATTGATTTTGTGTCATGCTGGCCCTGCTGTCGACCGTTCTCTCCCCCACCCCTCTTATAGCACCCACTTGGCCTTTGTTCTCCATTGTGTGTCTCTCATCCCTGGTCTGGTCCCGGTCCATTCAGGCAGCTGGACATTGTTGTGTTAATGGCGGGCCACACTGCGCTCTCAGGACGCTCGACCGCTCAGCATGACAACAGCCACAACGCCGCTAGGGTTGGAAGTATATCCAGTGACGATATAACCCAGCCACAGGCCCTTTGAAATATAGTATCCACTTCTTTCTGTGGTGCCAGATGTTTGCATCATTTCTCCATATGTCATTCCTTTACCCCCACATCTCCAGCATGTTTATATTTGTATGCAGTTGCCTGAACAGTCAGCCAACTCCTCAGTCTGATCGCAATTTGCTCCAGGAGTGTTTTCAGCTGGCTGTGCAGCAGCCATATCTGTTTCAGGCAGCCCTTGTGCTTTGTAATTATGGTTGAGGCCTATGATTGTGCTGCTGTAGTGAGAAATGGTTTGTCCCAAGTAGCTGAATGCTGCATCCCATAATTGTTTTATTTAGCCTGGTTCAGAGAGTTTAAGGAAGACAACACCACAATTTGGATAAGATAGTGATGGAAATGCTGTGGTAATAGCACTATATTTTTGCTGTGTGATTGCTTGTACTTCTTGTTATTTTGGCTCTCCTTGGTTGTGCTCAAACTGTCACCATGACAATGGAGACCATTGTGAATCATATTAGAATGTACACATTAATAATATAGATATATAAATACCTGGGCTAAAGACCACTTTTCTTCATTAAGGCACTACAAACTTGTTGGTGTGATGTATGTTTTACATTTGTGACATATGACTACAGCCGTGACTGTATGGATTTTTTCTTGCCACAGTGAAAAAGCAAAAAGATTTAATTTTAAAATTTCAAATTTTAATAGATAAAAGGGTCCACATTTGACTGCTAGAACCTCTGCTCATGCTGAGCAGTGTGCAGTGGATATCAGTACTCTATTACGTTAAGGTATTTACCAGAATTAGTCAGTACCAAGTAGTACAGAAACTTCTCCAGTCAAATGATACCTGCATTCGATCCTCTTTGTACCCATATCTAGAAAAAAATGACTATTTGTATGGTTTTGCTCATAGCCAATCACCACAAGTGTTCTTTGATTTAATGCAACGTGTGATTGGCCCACTACTGCAGCAGCTACAACCTATACGGTCGATGGTGATAATACTTCATTGTACAGTTCTTTAATAAACTTTTCAATAATTTGAACACTTTTGAAATGTATTCATGTAAAAATCATTTGGATGGAGAGGAGTGGTGGCATTTTATGAAGCAATCCTGTTTGAGCGGAGAGCAGTTAGCCTGGCTAGCTGGATAGTGGAGTCAGAGGCTGTGTTCATAACTGCCTACTAATGTATTATTAATACTTAGTATGACGTTAAGTATGTAGTGCGTTCCAACTGCATGAGATGTGGATTTTGTGTATGCGAGAAATGCTCGGATGTATACTAGATTAGCAAGAATTTCTGAGTATGTGGCATGAGCTTACTGGACATACTCAACTGCCCCACAATGCATTGCGTCTCTTCAGACTGGAGGAGATGAGCCAGACTAAACACCGTTGTAATTTTCATTTCTCGGCATGTTAGGAGCTGCCTATGGCAGCCGTTGGCCGAGACAAGCCGGTCATCTAAGCTGCTAGCAGCCCGATTCATGAGATGATCGATGGGTTAACGTCTGTCTTCATCCCGGGGAGAACAGGATCTGATGAACTGATCTGTACAGCTCTTTGGTAGTGCTGTCAATCTTCCTCTATAATCCAATCAAATTTCATTCCTTATTGTTTTGAATATTCAAATTATAGTGGAATTTTTAATGCTTAAATTTGTCGTATTAATATTTACTATGTACTCATACACTGTATACACAGGCTTACGCATTACTAATAACACTGTCAGCATGTGCTTGTTATACATTCTGTCCACTAGAGGGCGTTCCAACATTACTAATGAACAGGTGATAGCTTTTTTTGCTAAGTAATAATTATGCTTAGGCACAAAATTAATAACTGAAATATAAATATTAAATAAGCTTTCATCATACAGGATCATAGTAATTAAACTACGCACTTAATTGGAACATAAATACATCCACGTCAGTATGCGCTTGTTTACATCAATATGTGACGTGTTATTTGGGTCGGGATGCACTGTGAGCCCAAATGATAGCGTGAGTTCTGTGTCCAAACCTCACACTGCAGCTGCAGCACTGATCACTCCGTCTTGTACTGTGGGCCTGCTTTCTTTTACATGTTTCTGTTTGTTGACGGAAATTCAAATACTTTCCACATATAGCCTCTTAAATGGTCAGGAGTGGTGATCTCTGTGGGTGCATCACACTTGCTACCATTACTGATATTGTAACGTTAGAGGTTAGAGTTAGCACATCGAATGTGAGAATGTGATTTAGTCAGACTCAGAAAACATTATTGTTCAGACTTGACAAAAACATTTCGTTTTCACATGTGAGTAGGCCAAGGCGAGATTCATTAACGTCACTAACGCCAACACATTTATGAAAAATACAAATACCCACTTTCAAATAGTTATTTCATCATTCGATTAGTATCTTTTTTTATCATTCGGATCTCAAAATTCATTCCAACAGCCCTACGCTTTGGTAGGGATGGGTATCCAGAACCGATATTGAATTGGTAACTGGTCAGTACTGAAATATTGATAAGCTCCTTGACAAACAGTGCTGTTATCAGTATTTATGTAACATTAATTAATTCTAACATAACTAGCATAGGTGGCGGTAATGAACCTTAACACAGGTTGCCACCCATGCTGGTTTTTACTGGACAGAACAACAGCACTGCCTCTGGGGCTCTATATGCACAGATATTATCACATTCAATTAATATTAATGTATTAAAGTGAACCGATCAGTCCGTATTAAATTTCATTTTATTTTATTGAGTGTCCTCCCATCCTCAGACGTTTGCACTCCCAAGTGCAAACTTGGGAGTGCAAACGTCCTGTACTGGGACAAAATAATCTCAACTCAGAGTTCCATTAACTTTTTTTTTTCTCAGGATAAAATAACCTCATTGACAGAGATGCAGTAAATGATGTTATTCAGTCTGTAATGTAGCTATAATAAAAATCTGAACAGTTATGTAGCTTATTAAAATAAAACAAAACTTAGTACAGACTGATGTGTTCATTTGAATACATTTATATTTATGTAAATGTGGTGATATCTGTGTATATATAGAGCCCCAGAGGCAGCACTGTTGTTCTGTCCAGTAAAAACATGAAGCTTCACTTTACACTCAGACAAACTAATGTGACAGTTACAATTGTCAGATTTCATCTGTGAGACCAACAATTATCTTTCAAAAGGAATAATATCATATATCAAAATGCTGTGGAGACATTAGAGCCAGCGGTAAAATTACCAAAGAGCTGCAGATCAGTTCATCAGATCATGTTCTCCCCAGGGATGACAGTGGACGTTGAGCGACGATCATCTCAGGACTCGGGCTGCTGCTGCTGCGAGACGATTGGCTGGTCACCCGGCCAACGGCTCCTCACATGTCCGAAAACATTGGAGCAGATTTACAAACAGGCGTTATTTGGATAAATTGAGCACATTTTAGGAATCTACATGGTTACTGTCTCACCTGGAAAAAATAGTAAAACTTAATAAAGTGACATATTGAACAGTCCTACAGTGAAAATTACAACAGCGTTTTGCCTGCTTTAAAATCTCTATCGCTGGCTGTTGGTGTGAGATGCATTCTGGGATACCTGGCTGTATACTTCAGTGTGAACAGTCTGCTGGTAATAGCATACTTAACTTTTATTTAGTAGGCAGTATGCAGTACATACTCATTGACTATGTAGCTGGCAGTACGTTAGGCAGTTCCGAACACAGACAGAGATACTCTCATGCAGTCACCTCTCAGCGAAGATGAGGGCACAGCAGTTTTAGTTAGTTTATTGTCAATGGAGCGGACGTTGGTGAGGAAGAACTGGTCAACTGGGGTTAGCCTTTAGCTTAGCTTAGCTTTGCTTTCGGCGTCCCTCTGGACGGTCATTCTCATGGGGCAATGCCAAGGTCTTGCGGCCTGGTGCCTGGAGCAAGCCCAGGCAGCGCAGGGCCTCTAACATATTTTCCATCTGGTTGTGTTTGGCATTTAAAAAATCTTTTTTGATTTTTGCGGTGATGACCCAACCCTGCAGAAGGCATCATATGACCACAGTATTGCGGTAATGCTGTTATCATCACAACCCTACATATGACAAGGCTTGTAGTGAGCGGCCAACGGTTTATATATATATATATATCTGTTTGTCCGTTATTTGGTATGAAATCCATGATAGAATTCCTGACATTGTGCGTGTGTTTTTACCTCTTTGTGATATTGCAAATGTGTTTGGGTGAGTGTGAAATAAGATCTACAATGAGCCATGCTTTCTCCCTGGCCACATATCCCGTTTGTCTTAAAGCCAAGCCCTATTGATTTGCCTGTTCTTCATCTTCAATTTCCTCCTGCTGGAGCTTAGAGAGTGCAGCTCGACCTGCACTGTGCTGGGGAACGGCAGATATATTCATATCCTGCCTTGTACAGCAAGCATGTGTGCGGGGGCAGACTGAGGGGGCTGGTGTAATCTCACTCAACTGGATGTGTTGTGGAGGTTTTATGAGGCACAGGTGGACACTGTGCAAGTATGGACATGCTGTTCACACTATGTGTGTATGTCAATGGATGTATATGGATATATGACCCTCCTTGTGGTTTCCTTGAAGCCATATGTGGGGAAAAGTCATTGTAAATAAATGATGAATGATTGACACCCTCCCATCAACCAATCATATTGGCCAACAGCCAGTCTATTCAATACATTGGTCAGTTTTGCAATGGCTGCTTACATGTATAATGCTGATATTTAGGTGAATATTTTTGTATAAATATTTATCCTATCTCTGTTTGATGCACGATGGCTTTTATTCTGTGTAATATACAAGGTTAAATAACCTGCAATAAGCTATACTCATTACTACAATGAGGAAGACAATACTGCCATGAGCATGCAGAAGCATGAAGGAAATAAATTGCTTACAGAGTTATTTACTCTACTAATCTAAATAGAGTTGAGTTCATACTCAAAATAACACTATAACATGCATATTAGTTACAGTGTCTCTTTTGGTCAGCAGATGCTGCTTACATGCTGTGTTCAACAGACAGTTCTTTCTCTTAAAACAAACCATTACATGGAGTTTTAGATTAGTTTATGGTTTTATAGCGAACAAAACGAAAGGATAAAGTCATGGAAATTCCCAAATGTATCAACTGAAAGTGAAATCAGTCTATTGTAGTCATTGATCCCTGATGTATTTTTGCAGTACCCAACCCAAACATGTCATTATTGTTTTAGCGTGTGAGTATTAGTGTTCTGTTCTCACATGTAGTAATGGAAAATCTTGAGCAGTATTTTTTACCACGCCATGCTTAGGCCAGCAGTATACAGTAAACAAAATACCAGTATACATGCTGCACCGTCTGGTCAGCTAGTTTCATCACATCCACGCCAGGTGAAGAAGTTTCCAAGTTGCTGTTGAAGTGGAAATGCTTCTAAAACATGGATAGTTTGTGGCATTTTAACCACTGTCTGAGATATGTATCTGTCAGCTTTTATAGATGTCTTTCTGCCTCTTAATGGTAACGATTGCTTAATGTTGCTGTTAAGATGAATGTAGGAGCTAGATGCCCAGCAAGGTCATTGAGCCATTGATGGAAATCACTGAATGACAAGCTGCCTGAGGTGTTTTTCCCATCGATGAGTGTCTTTCCTTACTTTGAGGTTCTCAGTGTAGACAGAAGTGCCCTGTGAGTTTACAGTGAAAGGGTGTACTCTTGCATTCTCCCAAGAGAAGGTTTAGCTAAATTGCTGGCGTAAGTGTAAGCAAAGGGGTTGTTTGTGTGTGTGTGTGTGTGTGTGTGTGTGTGTGTGTGTGTGTGTGTGTGTGTGTGTGTGTGTCTTTTGCTATCATTTCACAACTTTGAAAGTCTTAATTGGGCCGATGTCTAGACATGGCCACTCCAGAACTTCAACATTGTTTGTTGTGAAGCCTTTCCTGTGTAGCTTTGGTGATGTTTTTGGGGTGTTTTCTCTTGGCCTGCCAGGGCCTGCTGCAGAGAAATATCCCCATAGCATGATGCCGCCATAGCCAGGCTTTATGATGGAGACGGTGTGTTTCTGCTGATGTGCAGCGTTTGTAGTTGTCTAGTTCTAGTAATAATGACAAACTGCTCAGGTAAGTCATGTATGTGACTTGTAAAACTGATGCAAAAAGGCAGCGTAACTGACTGACAACTGAACTGGACAAGCTATCTCACACCCTCAAATCTCTGACTTTCCTCTTTAGAGTTATCAAACATATAACCATGATGTTAATCTTAAAAGTTGAACTGGAAGATTATGTCTGGCTGGTCACATGTTGCCATGGTTACTAACTATTCATCTGAAAATGACACGACATGACTTACAGATTATTAATATTATTAAACAGCAAAACCAGACTCTACTTTTGCTTTTCAAAAATTAGTGATGTCTCTTTCTTGAGGGCGCCATCCCAGACACCAGACACCAGAGAGCAACTCACAGACATAAGCTATCTCTAAATGAGCCTGTTGCAGCTATCGTTTCATCAATAAGCTGTGGTGAATTCAAATTTCAGCTCTTGCAATTTTGAAAATCACTGGTTTTGAAATTCAAATATTAAGATCAAAATAAAAAACCCCATAAAAACTCCATAGGTAGTCTGAAGAGAGTTGTGAATTGAGTTTTGTCACACTTACGAATCATTATCATCGTTTTGTCTCATCACAGACATTGTTGTATAGCTGTTATTTTCACACCTGTCATCTCAGGAGCAAAGTATTGCATTGTGGTGTTTCTAGCCATAGTAGTTTACACTGTATTTTAACACATATACTTTAGACACTTGAGTAACCTGTGAGAAATGGTTAAGAAGTGATTTTGACACAGGTCAGATGTGTTGTGAGTTTTACAAAGGTAACAGTACAGTGCAATCAGCTATTTTTATATTTGTACTTAAATTGCATGAATTTGTAGAGATGTGTTTTCACCTAATTACATCCACTATGATTATTCAGTGTTGTAAATCATTAAATCTGTAACAAGTTCCTATAGGCTGCGCGTGTGTCTATTTTTGTTCCCTCAGTATGTTTAAAGCTTACAAAACTCCCTGTGCTGAGCCCTGTTCAGACAAGGTGTGGCGTTTTGTATGTTCATGTCTTTGAACTGCTGTGCATATGCTCTCATGTTTGGATTTGGAGAATGAGAATCGAATAGCATATTGTAGGACAGCACAATGCATGTCTACTAGTGCCTAAAGATGTCTGAACACTAGTGTGTTTAAAAAAAAGAAGAAGAGGACAGGGCAGAAAGAGTATGTAAGAGATAAGAGAGAGGAAGAGAGGGGTCTCCTGAGCTGTTCATTTTGTGTGTATGTCCCTCCCCCTTGGACTTGTCTCCAAAATGGCCTCTGTTCTAGTGGAAGTGAAAAGACTTTGTTGAGCCTGCTGGTAATTTGAGCCCGGTATTCATGGGCAGAGGAACGAACAAGGAAGGGGAGGGAGGTGGTGGTGAGGGAGGAGGAGGAGGAGGGAGTGAGGTAAAGAAAGGCTTTCCTTCTTCGTATGGAATTTACCTCCCCAGTTCACCGTCTGGTTCTTTTGGAAGAGGCCCAAATAGTGACTCCCTTTGTGAGTTAGGTAGGAGAGAGGTGGCTATTTTTGTGAGGCAGCCGTCATCCACTGCATAATAAACAGCCAGCGGTTTTCAAAAAAAAAGCTCTGGATGGGATACCATGGGATCCACTCCATGCCATCGTGTCTAAATATGTTATAAACTAGTGGTAACCCTTTGTGCACCCTTTTATATCATTCTACTCTTACTCAGGGCTCTCCACAAGGATATGGAGTAGCCAACTAGGGGGGGTTCAGGGGCATGCCCCACCAGAGAACATTTGGCACATTCTAATGCCACTTTTCCATCATACATACTGATCTTAATTATGTTTTAATGAGTTTTGCCTTCCTGATTGTAAACATATAGTGAATTATTGAAGGAGAATTAGCTTCTTGTGCATTTTAGCTCTCACAGTCTGTAAATAGCTGTTAATATTAAAACCCACACCTACTCCTGACTGATCAGAGCTCATTTGTATTTATTTATCGACACCTTCACTGTAAGGTTTATCAAGACATGCCACAATGATGGTTAATGTATTGTTTCACTAGAAACATAAATGCACTGTTATTCAATGAAAATAGACAAGGTTATTTTAAGGGGGGGACATGTTTTTAGTCCCATGTCTTATCTAGCCTCTGTATTTAAATTAAATTATTTATAAAATAAACCTATGCCAAAAATAACTCTAAAATAACAAAACATGTGAATCACTTGACTCACATCATGTGAATCTACTGAATCAATGCAACTTCTAGTCATCTTTGTCTTCGTTTTCATCTTCACTATCATCCTGAGTGTCTACATTTTCCTCATATGACACAGGCCTGTTACTTTGACAACATTGCCTGTTATAGTGTGTGTTTATAATGCATGTGAGAGATGGCTCTGCTGTAAAAAGTGCAATGTAAATAAAGCTAAATCGTTCATTGATGAAGCCCATAAACTTCTGTGTGGCGTATATGGAAAACGCAGCACTTTTGGACTTACTGCGCAATCGTCAAGTTGCTGCCACCGGTGTTTTCTGAAGTCTTGATGAAGTCTGAATTCTTAATGTGTTTTGTCATCAGTTATTTTGTTAATATTTGTCAAACACTGAAGACGACTCTCTGCTCTCTACACGGCAGGACACAACCTCTCAGCTGACAGCGCTTGCATATGCCCCTAAAAGTAGATATATGCGAATTGGAAAAATAATTTACAAGCACGATGTACAAGATTATAACCTACTGTAGTCTTTAGTTATAAACCATATCGGCCAAATACAAGACAACTGTGATTCTTAAACGTGAGCAGAATGTGAAGCGGTAATGTTACCTCAAGCCAGTGGTTGCAGACACACTGACCACCGCTCCACTAACAGAATAGCCCAAAATATCCGGTTGTTTAAAACTACTTATTTTTACTCACATGCAAACACATAACATTTCCTGTGGTTGCTTCACAATAAAAGCCTCCCGCTGGTTCACCGATGGAAAGCTTGAACTATGAATCTTCAGCCTTTGCGTCTAGTAGTCATGAGCCAATGAGTGATTTTGGTGGTATGTGCTATTGCATAGATGTGTGTCCCTTAGTACGCACAAACACAAACACACACACACACACATGCACAAAAACTGCAGGACCAATACATCTGTTAAAATGCAGTCAATATTTCAGATATTTTAGAAAGCTCTTGCAATGTTTGATTTTAAAAAGCTGTTTCAACATTTCAGTGTTTTTTAAAAAGTTGTGTCAATGTTTTAAAAGCTGTTTTCAATGCATCAGATTTTCAAAAAATCAGTTTCAGTGTTTTAAAAAGCTTTGTCAATATTTTAATGCCCATGCCTTGTGTCTGGTAGACACCAGGGTCTCCCATTTCTATAGTCCTCTATTGGTTTTCACATCATAATTGCACACAAGAAGAAGATGCAAGCATGCACACATACGTAGTATTAATATGGATTTAATAAATTGTTTTTTTTCACTGTGCTCCTAAATTTCTTTGTGTGCACCTACATTTTTTCATTTAGGAGCACATGTACTCTTTTGGGGGAGGGGGGGGGGGGGGTTAGTGTGGAGCCGTGCTCAGACTGAGTGCACGCACACATTCATAAAGAGCATGTGGGGGTGAGACTGATACAGACAGATAGGCACGTTTCTCTATCATCATGCTCGCATTGGTTTGCAGCAGAGGTTAGTGGTTGGAAACGTTCACATACAGCGAATCGTAACTTGTTATTCAAAATTTTTTAATAAGAATAATTATAAGAAATGAATATATAAAGTAGCCATCTGGACTTCAATGAGTAGTCAGCTGTTTGGCTGGCAGACGGCACTTATAGAAAACTGTTACTAAGTATGTAATGAGTCATGACAAACAAAATAGTTCTTGATAAAACAAAATTGACATTATTTACTCTAGCCAAAATCTACCATCCAGTATTTGTCTGTATGTCTCTGTGCTAACTCGTTTGAGTTGTAGCAGAATGTGCTGCTTTTGTAACCAAACGCTAGCTGACATTTTTTCTTGCTACCTACCAGTGTGTGTCCAGCTGGATGGGGCTGACATTCTCTGACATTATTGGAAGTCCCCAGCCTTTCTGTAGTTGCCGTGGTGCTGGAGAGTGAGGGTAGCAGTCACTGTAGCCAGGGGAGCAGTACAGAAATGTCATGCATCCTGTTGCTGTAAATTCAGACGGCTCATTACTAGTAAACCAGTCCAGTGTTTGAATGTTACAGTTTTTGTTGTGTACGGGAGTTTTTTTTGTTTGTTTGTGTTTTTTTTGGAGCTTGTAGTGTGATCAGTCTGGTGTTTGTGAGGTAACGTATCTGCATGTGTTTGCCCGGCGGATGACCTTGCTGTAAGCCAAATCCTTTCCTCAGCGTGTGAACAGAGCACAGGGCCTGTTCCTCTTTCTGCAGCCGTGGCTGCCGCCGCTAGCTCTGCGTCTGCTCGGGCGGCTGAGATCGCCAGGCGGGGAGGACATGGAGAAGAGAGAGAGAGAGAGAGGGAGGGAGAGAGAGAGAGAGAGAGCAGAGCAGTGTGGGTCAGTGTTTCAGCAGAGTGTGGTCACATGACAGGAGGGCCGGGCTTCATGTTGGATGACTCACCCCTCCAGGCGTCTGGGAAGAAGGCGCCCCCCACTGGTCGTCTTTGTTAGTGCATCCTAACAGGGGGCTCGGTGTAAGCAGAGCTGTAAAGCCCCTGGTTGTTTTCTGCTCTTTGAATAGCCTCCCTCCCTCTCCTCCATGCTGGAAGCCTCTGCATGGATAAGAGACAGGCCTATCGCACCATGTCCATATCGAGTTATCATTTTCAACGTAGGCAGATGAAAGCTCTCCCCTGCTTCTCCCATAAAAAGCCACCTTTGTCAACATGAGTCAGCAAATTTGGTTCTTCATTCGGCGTGTAGGGATGGTTTCCCTGTGTATAGTGTTCTGACTTATGGGGTTATGTGGACAATCCTTTGTCAATGTTCAAGGGGGGCAGCTGTTGTGGCCTCTGATAAAGGAGCCCTGATTAGAGAGCTCCTGTTCTCATCAGTAACTGCATTGTGTCTCACTACTGACTTTCTGATGCGCAAAATAATGAAGTATTTGGAATTAATTAAATAATGGTCATAAATCATGACTGTTTGGAAGCTGTTAAAAAAAATGGCCTGCTGTTTGACTTTCCTTATTGTACCTGTCCTTAAGGTGGCCTGCTATTGTTGAATCTGCCTGCTGATTATGCCGCTTACACATTTCCATAGCAGTAATTTATGCCAACACATTATGCAGCCAAAGTAAGTAATTGTCACAATGAAAGTAGGATTAGTCTGGTTTTGCCGGTGTAACAGACAGATATTCTGCTTTTTAGTATACATAAGAGGCAGACGTTTTGACGTGTCATAGCAGGAAAAGCACAGGTATAATTCATAACAGAACTAACAACTGCATTCCATGTAGGTGTTTCATTTCCAAGTTCTGTGTATTATGCATGCTCGCTCGTCTGAAAGGTTTACTGATGCAATGTGGTGAGGATCCCTCCCATACTGAGGCTACAAAGCAGGCTGTAGAACATAAAAATGAAATGCTATCATATTAGTTCATGTATTTCATTGATATTTTTAAATTAAACAAAAAATGTTGCTGCATTGAAAGGCAGTATACCCAATTTCTCCCTCATTGGGTTATTGGTAGGAGAAGACAAGCTGCCTTAAAGCTCTCCTAACACTTTCATATGGATCCAATAGTTTTATGTGGTTGCTCATGCTTTGTCATGGTATATGTAATGGTTCATTTGTTTTTTTTCTAATGGTTGCCTTCTTCAAAATGTTAATTTAATCAGCTATTCACTAAATTCAATATGTAATGTAAGGAAAGATGACAGAATATCAGCTGTCAGAGGCATCAATCTATAATTAATCAATCACACCCTTAAAGACACAGTGGCCAGTGAAGTGCAGGTTTTTTCCATGATATCACATGACATGCTGACTCATGTAGCAGGCTTTTTTTTTTTTTTTTTTACTGTATCCATGCTCTGTGTGTGTGTGTGTGTGTGTGTTTGTTTAACCGACGGTCTCTCTGTCTGTTGCCCTCTCTCTCTTCAGGTCCCCCATGACCGTGAGCCGTGGGCTACGGCTCGGCGGCGCCCCACCTCTGGAGCGGTCTGTTGCTGTAGTTGGGACCCTGTGATTTCCCTCCCCATCTCTCCTCCTCCCCCCCGTCCCATCCTGTCCCTCCCCTCCCCCTCCCCCTCCTCCCCCCTCTTCCCCCACTCCCACGCGTCGCTGTGCTGGACGTCATGAGCATAGTAATCGCGCTGGGAGTCACCACACCTGAAACGTCTTACTCAGATATGGCTGCTGGATCAGAGTAAGTACTCTCTACCAGCGGGTCGGTACTCACAGTAGTTAAGCTTTCACCTTAAAGGAAAATTCTGCTTTTTTTTTTTTTTTTTTTTTTTTTTTTACTACCGGGGTCTTGTTTTTGTTGCTGATATCTGTGGACGCAGTAACATTGTTCAAATAGAGCATGTCACAGGTTGTAAACAAACTCGGCGGCGTTGATGATCAGGTTAAACAGGAAGTTTGTTTACAACCTATGACATGTTGGCAGATCCAAATAAATAAACAGAGAAACCTGACCTTCTAATGACCGTGCACACATAGTTTTTAAATGCAATGGGCCTTTCTAATGAATGTCAGGTGTGTTCACTCATGTCCAAATAAGTGCTGGAGATAATTGGGTTAAACTGGAGGTTTGTACGTGACTAATGTTACTCATTCTGGTGATGTTGCCACATCCCCAGATCTCAGTAATTAGGTTAATGAAAAAAAATGTTATCGTCATCAACAGCCAAAAAAAACCTCAATGGGCAGAGCTATGGAAATAAGTGGTAGGAATTTCCTTTCCTATTCCATCTCAGGTTTGGTGTCAGTAACCTCCAGGGGGTTTTTGAGTGGGATCCAGGGATTCTTTTTTAGCAGTTTTTTCCCTTTTAGAAAATGTACAAGAATTATTATAGTGATAATAGGTTTCAACCCATTTTTACATTGTGAATACAGCGGTACAAACTCTTTCGCCCAAAGCAACACGATATGTTCATGCAACGTTGCAGAACTCTCCCCTTTTTTTGTTCACATTTCTCTACAACTGTAGCACCTTGGGTTGTGATAAATATGTTTCCTTCCAATATCCTGTCAGCAGTTTCTGTCCTCTCCACAAAGTATGCTGGAGAGACCCGAAGAGATGGGAAGTGCAGTCTACCAAAGACTAAACTTAACCAGACAAAAGTAAAGGAAATACAGTACGTAATGCTTCAGTCAAAACTGTCTAAAAGATGAAGCAATGTAACACTAACCACTATATAGGAGTAGAAGATGAACAAAAAATACCATTAGTGGCATTTTGTAACCAAAGCCACTTATTCAGAAAATTCAGAAAGTTCTAAATGACATGTTCCACCCACTCAACATGGAGAGCAGAGCATCATTTACCAGAAGGCTGTAGTAACTTTATTTGAATTATCACTATCTGTTACATTGGAATAATCACACTGGGTGCATTGTGTAACTGGCCTGCACCAACTCCATATTATATTAATCATTTGCACATTTCTGTCAGGACAAACCACCCTCAGCAGCCTATTTATCATCTCTGTAATTGCTTTTTATTATGATTTTTTTGTGATCAGTGTTTCCTCTGTATCGTCCAGCCCTCCCTCTGTGTAAGCGAGATAGATTTGTATCATATCTCCACATCAGACCGTAGCTGTGTTGAGTAGTGTCTGAGGACATGTCCACACAGACGGCCTCAGTAAGAACAGTTGCCATTTCTCTGTAGGTAAGCCTGCTTAAGTGACTGAGGTGATGTGGAATGCAGTTGGCCTCCCTCCCATCTACCCCTATTCACGGCCCCCTTTGGCTTCCTCCAAACCTCAGTCAGGGAGATTGATTCTGACACACAAGCAAATATACTGTTTCTGCAGAGAAATACAAAAATCCAGAGCTTTTAGATGTAATATTTTTATCATTTTGATTCTATTACACTTAAGTTTGGTCCACATTTTGAGGACCAGGGGGGGATAAGGCAAGGTTATTCACTGTCTGGCCAGACCTCAGCTAAAGGGCAAAAGGAGTTGCATAACATAATGGCGGCACACATTCCATTTCCTAAATTGCTGTTCTTCCAGGCTGGAGAGCAACTTCAGGGTCTCAGTGCCACCTAGTGACTGATTGATGCTCTTACTCAAACAGTTGTTTACATAACGGTTCTGGAAATGCATAGTGGAAACATGTGCTGTTTGAATTCTTGTTTTATTTTTTATTATTTAAAATAATCATTTAAAAAAAAATTTTCCAGCCCGGAGTCAGTTGAAGCAAGCCCTGCCGTGAATGAGAAAAACTACAACAACCACAGCTGTGGGAGCGCACAGAGTCATGGGTATCGGGGACTACCATATGCTGTGAGTTTAAACAGCTCTTTTCTAATCATCAATTCTAATCATAGCATGTCTTATCGTATAAAAACAGTTTTACTCTCTATTAATCACAGATAAGTTGGCTACGATTATGGACATTTTACAAGCTAAAATAATAACTCAGTTTAATCTATCCAATCTTTTCTTTTTTCTAATCTTTTCAAGTCCCTCGTTCTATTAAAATAGAACAGTAAGAGTAAGACTAAGGATTGGTGGTGCTTCTAGTTTGATTCAATACATAAATGTCTATCCTACTATTGATCTTCTGTAACCACAAACTACTTCCGTTATTAACAGCTGTACTGTTTCACATACCTGTTTTTTTGCCCTCATTTTCATTCGTCTCCATTTTCCGTTTCCCTTTTTTTGCCTGAACACCCGTTGTTTGAAGATGCAACAGTCTTCCGTTGTGTGTTGTCAGGATCACAACTATGGCGCGCCCCCTCCCCCCACCCCACCCGCCTCCCCGCTCTCCCAAACCATCATTCCCCGCATGGATCTCAACGGCGTGGTACGCAGCTCCCGCTATCACGAAACCACAGAGGACAACTCAGCCGACAGCGACAGCTCCTCAGAGGAGGATGGGGCCGTGGCCAGCTGGTGTCACTGCAGCCTGACGCCGGACGGCCTGCTCATCAAATGTGACAATTGCAGGTGAGAAACCTGTCCGGTCTGGATGCTGGAGCATGAGTACTTTGTCACCAGACTGCCACAAGTTTCCCTGCTTTGGTGTCAGTTTGTCATGATAACGTTAATATTTAACAAATGTAAATTCAGCTTAATGATTGTATTGTTGACAAAATCTTCCTGCACTTTTTGCAGACTTTTCAATGCTTAATATACCAAAGATATGTTTCAATGAAGAAGGGCAACAGCCCAACTTTATATAGTTACAAATAAACATGCAAACATTCCTTAAGTCATGACAACAGGGCTTTAATAGTCAAGACACCTTTCAAATGATACTCATGTTAAATTCTGGTAGAATCTGTTGCTGTTTTAGTATTTGACTCGGCCCGTCTGCACTGTGCACTGATGTGTTTTGTCATTTTTGGTCGTAGGGGACTTGACAGGAGGAAAGGAGCAGAGGGCCAACACAGGAAAACAGAAAATGTCTCAGGTACATTCATTAGTTCTTTTACTAACCTGTGCAGGTAAATGTAATGGTTTTTAAAGATGTTACTCCCCCATGATATCCAGTGAATATACCTTTTTTTTTTCTTTCTGGCAGCTGGAGAGAGCAGTGCCACAGAGAGTGGTGATGAGGAGGTATCGCCCTCCACCATCTCCTACACCGCCACCCAGCATACGCCCACCAGCATCAAACTCACTGTCAACCGGGTCAAAAGGAGCAAATCCAAAAAGAGGAAAAAGAGCACGGAGAAGGCCCGCGGAACGCCGAAGGGCAAGAAAGTCAAGGTGCGCAAAGTTTTGTACTGTATCAAATTTTATATTTGATGGTAGAATATTGACTACTTGACATGTACATGTATTGACATGGGTTCATTTTTCCTTCTTTCAGGCTTTCAGAGAGGGTTCTAGGAAGTCTATGAGGATGAAGGTAAGACTGGAGTTAAAGTTTGGTTAAAGTTATGCTTCACTCACTGCTGTCATCTTCATGCTTCTCTTCTGTAAAGACAAACCCCCGCTCACAACTCGCTCCGTCTTTCCTTCCGTCTAGAACTCAACAACGGAGGCCAACGTGCTGGACGAGAACACGGCAGAGGGATGGGAGAGCAGGATCCGCCAGTGGACAGACCAGTATGAGGAGGCTTTAGCCAACCAATACAGCGCTGACGTCCAAACGCTGCTCCAGCTTCACCGCGCTGCCAGCACCACTGTCTCAAAGACAGAGAGCGACACCACAACACCTCCCGCCACCACACAGATCCACGCCTCAGTCGACGCCATGGACACCATCAACCGCACTGAGCTGGCCTGTAACAACACAGTGCTGGGCTCACAAATGCAGGTCCGCCCGAGTCCTGATCCAAACTCACTGTTGCATTTTTGGATCAAACCACGTATTTATTCAGCTTATATGTCAGTAGCAGTGTAATTAGCTAAACAAGGCTCATTAACATAATGTATAACACATTTTACTGGCTGATAGAAAATAAGAGCAAGTTATTTTTTTCATGCCTAATGTTAAAGACAAACAATCTCATAAATAACTTAATTTAGCCTTAATAAAAATAAGCAACTGTGAAATCATGCCCTAATATAACGTGTTTAATATGTTCCTGCAGTTGCAAATAAATAACTTGTGATTTGTTTGTAGCTGCAGTTGGGGCGGGTCACACGGGTGCAGAAACACAGAAAGATCCTCCGAGCTGCCAAGAACCTAGAACCAGACACTCTCATCATTGAATATCGGGGAAAGGTCATGCTCAAACAACAGTTTGAGGTCAACGGACACTTCTTCAAAAAGTAAGAGTCACAATATATGAGTGATGGGCCACTACGCTATATACATATAGTATTTGGGTTCAAAGACAGTTGGTTACATAACCTGTGTACTGCTTCTGACACCTTTACCATTATTGTTTTCCAGACCCTACCCTTTTGTGCTGTTCTACTCAAAGTTTAACGATGTAGAGATGTGTGTCGATGCAAGGACCTTTGGAAATGATGCCCGCTTCATCAGGAGGTCCTGTACACCAAATGCTGAGGTCAGTCATTAAGCGTTTTTTGTTTTGGATTGGGTTTTTTTTTTTTTTTTTTTTTTTTTTGGTAACTAAGATAAATCATCCATCTGTTCCCTCCCACAGGTCCGGCATATGATTGCTGAGGGCATGATCCATCTGTGTATCTACGCTGTCAGTCAAATCACAAAGGACGCTGAGGTCACCATTGGATTTGACTACGAGTTCAATAGCTGGTAAGTTCTGTCTCCTCACCTCACACCTCTCTTAGAACCACTAACAAGTACCCATCCATAACAAGCAAAACAGCTCAAATCCATCCATCCATTGACATCAAATATATATAAGTGATAATGATCCAGGTGTGAAGCGGTTATTGGTTATCTTTCGGTTTACATGATATTTTCTCCAGTGTTAACTTCTCCTCTCTCATAACAAACCACCAGTAATTACAAAGTGGACTGTGCCTGCCATAAGGGCAACCAGAACTGCCCGGTGCAGAAACACAACCTGAGCCCCAGGGAGAGCTTGCTGAGTCCCCCGTCCCTGCCGCCTCCCTCCCCTCTGGTTGGTGCTGAGACTCGACGGAGGAAGGCCCGTAGGAGAGAGCTGGAGGGCTGCCTGACCGGGGACGGCAGCCAGAACCTCGACCAGCACCAGGAGGCCAAAGAATTGCAGGGGACCAGTGATGCAGAGGTGTGTGTGTGAAGCTAAGATCGAAGGGATTTTCTAAATAAATTTGGTATTCTAAGGTTAAAGATATCAGTCCGATGATAGACTCCATCAAATATTAATGAGACCACAAAGAGACAATAAAGTTTTCTTAAAACTGGTCTTGTAATCAGCCATTCCTTGCTTTTACTTCCTGCTGGGTCAGATGTTTTCCTCATGTGCTGTCTGTCTGTGTAATTAGGAGAGACTGCTGGATGAGATGAAGGTGGAAGAGGGAGAGGAAGGAGAGGTGGATGAAAATGGGGTTGCCATCTCCAGTAAAAGAGTATGTCATTTCAACTATTTTCCAGTACAGCTATAATCTATCATATTCTTCCTATATATGCTAATGATGGATTCCAGTTCCAGTAACACATCAGTAATTCAAAAGACAAAATGTTTCAGTGAACTAAAGTGTCTTATGTCTCTGCCTGTTCATGTAGACATTTAACAGTCTGGAAAGGAGGCGGAGGAGAGTAGGAGGAGCAGATGTAAAGGAGGAGGGTGTGGAAACTGAGGACGGGGCAGGAAACCCCGCAGGGAACACACCCATACCCCACAACACAGGAGTGGGGGTCAGCACACGGCGCACCACCTATGTCATGGTCAGTGAGAGAAAACCAGTTGTTTCATCTGCATTTGTTTATCTTCTCTTGTATTTTTGTTTTTGTTGTTTCGGTAATGCATTTATTTTAATCTATTCTACTGATACTCTCTCTCACAGGAGGCGCCATCCATTGAAGATAAGACCTCATTACCCAACCTGCCCGCCCCAGTCGCTCCACCTAAACCCGCACGACCTACCAAGCCTCGGCCCAAAAGTCGAATCTCTCGCTACCGGTCCAGCTCATCCCAGCGTGCCCGGCGGCAGCGTCAAGCCCTCGCCCAACAGGCGGCAGCGGCTGCGGCCGCTGCAGCGGTCGCAGCGACACCATCGTCATCCGAGCAAGGTGCTGCTCTGGATGAGGAGGGATCTCAGGGCCCATATGGTGCTGAACTGGGCCACGGGGAGGGCGGTCTGGGGGCCAGTCATCTCCTAGAGGGGGATGGCCAGGGACTAAGCTGCATAAACAGAGGCAACTTGCGCTACCCCAAGACCAAGAAGGTTAGAGGAGATTAAACTTTGTACAAATATGGGAGAGTTAGTCAGATTTTGGCTATTCTCTGGCTGAGTCACGTTTTCCTAATCAAATATATCATTGCAAACGTGGAGTTGATCATGAATGTCTCTCTGTGGTCCCAGTACCTGGTGACAGAGTGGTTAAACGACAAGGTTCCTGGAGGGGAGAAGGTCCACCAAGAGTTGCCCGTTGAGCGGCCGCTGCGGATAACCACTGACCCCACGGTGCTGGCCACCACCCTCAACATGTTGCCAGGCCTCTCACACTCATCGCTCATCTGCACCACACCCAGACACTACGTCCGCTTCGGCTCCCCCTTCAACCCCGAGAGACGCCGACCCCGCCCGCTCCAAATGGACGGCACTTATGGCTGCTTCAAAAAGGTAAAGAAGGCGGATGCACACTAGATGCTAGTATATATACAACGTTATACAAAGTTTAACACTATAACAGATCTGAAATACAGTTAGATATAGCTTTTTTTGGTCTTGATTCACATTTTAAGCCTTTAAGTGTTGCAGTATTCAAATATGCTGTTTTATTTACCTGTTTATTATACCTTAAATTTGTCCTATGATTAAGTCTATCTGCCTAATGTGAAACCTGAACACATGAGACCTTCAACACCCCATATTATAAAAACTTTAACCCCTATAAAAGTAAATAAATGCCAGTGTTTGTTTTTGAACCAGACATGACTGTTGTTGTGTTTTAATGCAGAGATGGATCAAGCAAGTGGAGGATGAGAGTTATTCAGCCAGTGTGGAGGACGGCACTGAGTCCACCTCCTCCCAGCAAAGTACCAGCAGCAGATCCACCCCCAACCCACTGTCTAGCGGTACGTACATATCCACCTCCATTTGGATGACTCATTCACTGCTGCAACATCTTTCACTGCAATCACCAAAAGCTGGAAGAAAATCATTTAGCTGTTTTTGCTTAGATTGAATTTAACTTCTAATGAGCTGCATACGGATGCTTTTTCTATTCCAGAAGAGTGTAAAACAAAGAACAAAGTATAGATCAGAGCTAAGCAGCTGAGTGTTATCCATACTAGAAGTAAATGAATAGAAAATGTATGTGAAATATTAATATGAAAGTTTTTTTTTCCCCAAACTTCATGTTTTAAAATCATAGAACTGAATGCACCGTTCAAGAAGCGCCGCGCCAAGTATATGACAGAGACAACACCAGCACCTTCAGACCACCTGCTACGCCCTCTGTCACCCATCACACCGCCCCTCCCAGAGGACCCCCTCCACCCGCTGCTCCACACCCCATGTGGCTCCCTGCTGCCCAACGGCCTGGCATACTCACCCATGCCCTCACTGCCCGCCAGCCGCTGCAACACGCCGCTGCAATTCGAAGTAAGAGCACAACCACATACACACCTAGATCCACAAATACAGTTCTTGTCAGCTTCAACCTCCCCTTCTGTATATTAAATATGTTAATTATTCCAAATTATATCTGGGGAACATTGTTAATCAACTAGGATGAGCTACTGTTTGTAAGTAAATTAACCTCTGGTGCTTGATATAATTCAATCTTTGTTTTGGATTAAAAATAATGACAAGAACTGCTAGACTTCAACACCAACACAACAATAGAAGTTAATTTACTGTTAATGTACTTGGGTAGATCATCCAAATCTAATTAATATTTGAAACACATCATGTGTGTTTGACACTGAAGTTTCTAATAGCCTTTGCTTTTATCTCTAGAACATATCATCCCCTGAGGCATCTCCTGTTCACCGGCCAGAGTCCATCTCTCCTGAGGTACATTAGCATCTCTCTGCTGCTAACTCCTAATTGCTAATGCAAACAACATGCTACTAAGTGATGACTAATTACTCAAATGTGTCTAATTAATTTTCTCCCCTCTCCTTTCCTTTTCTTTCTCCACCTTCAGCCATGTCTTCAGACAGACTTTGACGTCCCTCGGCCCCAGTTCCCAGACCTGTCACTTCCCTCCAGCTTGGAGAGCCCCGTGGCCGTAACCTCAGATGACTTTTCCCTTCCTGGAGGTCCTTCAGGCCACGATTCCCAGGGCCCATCATCTGTAGGCACCAGTTCCCTAAACCCAGTGTCCTGTCCCACCTCAGACCTAACCCCCCAAAACAGGGAGCAGGCCTTCAGGACAGAGTTCAACCTCATATACACCTGCTCACCTCTCAACGCAAACCTGGGGAACCCCGTGGCCACTGACCGGCGCCTCTCCCAGTCGGAAGGAGGTTTCTCCCCAGC
This sequence comes from Thunnus albacares, assembly GCF_914725855.1. Lineage (NCBI taxonomy): Eukaryota > Metazoa > Chordata > Actinopteri > Scombriformes > Scombridae > Thunnus > Thunnus albacares. The sequence goes on along the minus strand of NC_058109.1, from coordinate 34,449,664 downwards.
AGAGTCCTTCCATAGTTCCATAAGCGGCCAGGGTCTGCTGGGGGATGTAGGCCCTGGCTCAATGTCACCCTACGGTGAGCCTCATTATGGGGGAGGCTACCCAGATAGTGGCACACCTCCTCACACCAGCAACCCACCGCAAAAGAAGAAGGCAAGTTCTCCACATTTTAACGTCTTGAAAACATGTGCTTTTGACATTTTCGGTCACAGATAGTTTTTCAGGTAAATCTTAAGGAATTTCATCTGTTCTCCTCCAAGCACGAATGACTTTGAGTGTGATATGTGCAAACTGAAAAAACCAAACCTCATGATGTGCTTTTCCCCTTGCTCTGTGTTTGCCCGTTGACTTTGTCTTAAATAGATCGATTAGTCCCTTGTGTCAGGTGGTCAAATCCACAAACAACAGGCATTTAAAAAACTTATTTGACCATTTTCTGTGTATATCTGCAATGATTACGACTCTGTAGCTTTGACCCTTCCTCCCCCTTCCCCTTCCCCCCTCCTCTCCCTCAGTCCCCTCCCTCCCCCCTTCGCTGCTCCTTGACACTTTTTGCCAAGTCTCTCTTCCACTTTTCTTCCAAGGCAGAGGGCCAACCAGCATACCATTAGTCTGCTGACAGGGAAGCCAGATTACCAGGCTATAGCTGTAAGAAGTGAATACAAGCCAGTACAAAATATGGTGAATATTCTCCCTACAACTACATCTTTAGAAGTGTGCATGTAAATATTGTTTTTTTGCATCTGCATACAACACCCACCCCATGCTCCGACAGCTCCGCCCCCTCCCCCTCCCTCCAAACCTACATTGAATTCTGACTCTAAAGCCATGAGCAGGAGTTTTGATTTATTATGCCATTTCAAGTCAAACTCATCGAAGCGTGTTAAAGGTTCATCCATCGCCTTTTCCCCTCAACACAAGAGGCCGACGGTTCATGAATTGTCATGATGGTGTCGAGATGAAGCCCATTTTGTGTCTTTGCTCCATCTCATCCATGGCTCTTTCCAAACTGTGAGCAGTGCTTCACTCCCCTCTCTGTACTGCAAGCAAGGCGGAATCTGTCAGTGTGGTTTACAGAAAAAAAAAAAAAAAAAAAACCAACATGCATTATCACAAGGCACCATGGGAAAGTCCTGGGGCTCAGGGTGAATTAAGGGTGAGACAAAGGGATGCCTCTCAGAGTTTTTTTTAGTTTTTGGTTCTCCCAGTAACATGACTCATCAGTCCTGACGCAACAAATGTAATGTTAAGCTGAACATTTCTGTGCGGTTGCTTGCAACAGTGTGTGTTACAGTGTCCAGTAAAGACTGAGAGAAGAGATTGTACTTGAACATCACTGAAGTGATTTCTCAGGCCACATATTGAGAAAGAATACATTTAAAACATTTTAAACAATAAGTCTTTCAGATCCTGCTCTCCCACAGACCATACCAATACCAGTCCTCCTAACAGTATTAAGATCCTCACCTGCCAAGATTTGAAGTAAACATAAATTACTGGCCCAGATTAATGTTCACCAGCCAAAATAATAGCTGCTATTTTCATAGCACCAGCCATTAGTCCTATCAGTTATGATAACATTGTATTTTAACCGTAGTAACAGCTGAGATCTCAAGACTGGAAACACAAGCAGTCACATGATCATGCAAGTTGTAAACAAGCCCACAGATAAACCAGATTAGCTTAACAACTTTATTTTGTGGTAAAACTCAAAGAGAGAACACATGAAATGTTGCACACAACACTGTGTACACAGCTACAGCAAGTACAGTAGGTCAAAGTCGAAGCAGAAAGTTCACCTTTGTTTTCAAAAATCTGAATTTAAATAAATAAAATGTAATCAACCATAGTTCTACTTTAAAATGTTTTTTTATGGGACTGGAAGAGGCGACCAATCACAGACCTTTTTGATACAAACTATGGCTTTGGTTTTCACAGTCAAATATACAGATGTATATCTCTATGAAACCTGTGTTAATGTGCACACTGAAGAAAACATTGATATTGGTGCTTGGTGGTAATTTCAGACCCTGAATCCCAGTCCTCCTGACATCACAGCTGCCTACTGCAGTCTCTCCTGTATGTAATCTTTACGCTAGCTTCAGGCAAGAGCCATCCATGTCAGTATCTGACCGTGTGCTCATCATCCCTGCTCCCCTGCCTCTTCCATATACCCCCCCTCTGTTCCCACAAGCCTTTTCTGTCATAACGACATTAAGCTGGGATGAGTGCTTCATTTCATTGTTAACAGTGGAGATGTGTATATGTTGTGTGTATGTATGTGTGTGTGTGTGTGCGTGTGTGTGTGCGCTTGAACCTTCTGTGGACATTGATATGAGTGTTTGTGTCGTTGTTGTTTCAGCGTGGTTGCATCATGGCGTGGTGCATTCAAAGTTGCCTGCTCTTTCGTCAAAGCTTTAGATGCTGTATGTGACTAACAGTGCATTCAGAACACAAAAAAAAAGTGATTTACAGTAAGTTGTAATTGAGCCTGTTTCATGACTAGAAGTATGTTAATGGAATGGAACAAAAACAGATGCATACAGTGTCATTTTCATGTAAACAGGTGATTTCCATGGTGATTTACGGTGTTTTCTTTTCGTCATACTGAATAGTTGTAAATACTGTTTCCAGGTGAGTCCTCTCTGGTGTGGTGCATGCGGTCTGCCCATCACTCAGTGCAGTTTTTGTTGAATGATGTGATTGAATCAGCAGCCCAGCATCAGTGTGAATGACATAAAGTTGTATGTTTTTAAGCCTGCACATCAGACTTATCCGTCAGTCTTCAAAGCAGCAGATACTAGATAGCGCTTCTCCCTCTGCTGCCTCAGGTGTCTTTGCTGGAGTACCGTAAGAGGAAGCAGGGCAGCAGTCGTGACTCAGAGCCAGCCAGCGGCAGCAGCTCGTCCCTGGGCGGCACCCCCACTCGGCCTGGCTCCCACTACAGCCAGGACTCCCATCATCTCCTTCCCCATCCCCACTCACATCACCAGATGCAGCCACCGGCCTCCCCGCACAGCTCTTTCTCCTCTTCAGCACAAACCTCCTCCATCCCACAGATAGAGGAGGTCAGTCCTCCAGACCACCAGGGCTCGTCTGTGCAGTCCAGACGCCCGGAGAGCAACAACCAGTGGTGAGAGAATGACGGATGAAAGATTTCAAATTTAAGACACTTGGCAGCTAATGTCAAATGATCTAGAAGTTTTGGTTTGTTTCTGATCAGAGTTGACTGGCCAATAACTAATGGATTTTTTTTTTTCTAGGATGGTTCCCACCAGTGTTGAACGTCTAAGGGAAGGTCAGGGGGTTCTGGAGCGAGTGCTCAGAAGCATCAAGATGGAGCGAATATACAAGAGGAGTGATGGCTCTACAGAGAAAGAATCTGGTATGAAGAGCTTAGATCAGTGTTCCCCAACGTGGGTTCCATGTGACCTTGCGAGGCAGCTGGATTCGTGATATCACGGCATCACGAGATCCGTCTTGTCAGGCTTTGAGTTATGCGCTTGTGTCCGAATCACCGGTGGTTTCCACCAATCAGCGTCTTGTGAGGATTCTCGCACAATCTTGTGATCTTGCGAATCCAGCTGCCTTGCAAGGTTAGATAGTGATAGACAGATGGTTCATCCAATCACCTGCCAAGTATTTTTTGAAAGCGCCTGCCCTTTCCAAACAGTTTCCAAGGATGACTTCTCTGGTTTTGTGTAAAAAACCATGTAGTGTGTCAGGATAGGTTCCATGGTCCCATTTTGGGAATATATTTAAATGTTTTAGCACATAAGAAATAAGAAACAAGCATTGAAATTCCCAGGGAAATCTGAACTACTATAAGCTTATCTAAATAAAGAGGCACTAACGATGGAGCATTATGTCTTTTGCTTCAGCCTTAGATGCACTCAAATAAAAAGCTAATCATACATTACAATTACAAACACTTTTCTTTGGAATTTTCTCTTTTTTCAATATAAATCAAGTGAACAGAAGACTGAAAACATAAAGTATGTGACTGAGAATATATAAAAAAAGATTATTATTGTTGAATGACATGAATGAAGTGCATATAATACATTTTCTTTTCATGTTTTCAGATGCAGATCGGTATGAGATGCAGGCCGTGTCCATGGCTTCCCCCATGAAGAGTCCACACAGATACAGTCCATCTGTGTACTCACACCAGGTACGCTGTAAAAAGCACAGAGAGTATGTTAACGCTTAGATCTCTTACCTTGATCAGCTTGCCATTATTACATGTTTAAATGTCTATTTTTGTTGTTACCCATGATGTCATCACAAGTCATTTCAGCTTAAAGAGGTCATATTATGCCCCCTTTCTACAAGTTAACACAGTTCCCTGGGGTCTTAATAAAATGTATCTGACATGCTTTGATCAAAATACCACAAGGATCAAGCAGCACAGCAGCCTTCTCATCCTGTCTGAACAGCCCTGTTCAGAATGGCCGGTTTGAGTGTAAATAAACTTAGATTTTGCTGTGATTTAATTGCAATAAACGGATCAAAAGGATGCCGAAACAACTACATCATGATGTTAATCTTTAAAAAGCCTGAATTGATGCTTTGTCAAGTGTCTCTGCAGGACGACAAGCAAACTGTTAAAATGCTTGTTTTTTGAATGGAGTTTAGACTGATCAGAGCTATGCTAACATTGTAGCTGCTCTGTTCACTCAAAGTAACGTCATATAAAGGCATAAATACTGCAGCAATGTTACTGTTTATACATATAGATATCTACATACTACATATATTAAAATCATATAAACTGACCGACATTTAAGATGTTTATTATCAATGACAGCAGCTGAGGTGGTGTGTGACTCCAGTGTTAGCTCCAGCTAGGCTGAGAAGTGAGATTAAAGATAAATCCTCTTAATCCCAAAAGTTTAAAAAACAAAGTCCTCCAGCTGGTAAACTGCTCCAGATCAGAGCAGAATCAGGTGTTTATTCCTCCAGAAAACAAGGAAGCAGCTGCAGCAGCAGCGACGCAGGACTCTCCTGCTCTGCTCCTCGGCTGGCTGTCTCCTGCAGAGCTCACTGCTGCTCAGCAGCCATCTGTCAGCAAACAGTGGCTTAGCCTAGCCTAGCTTCACCCCATGTGACATAAGAAGGGGCAACAAATCTGAATGGCTTGTTGAATCACATGAGTACAGAGCAAGCCAGCCCACACCAAACTGACTGGGTGGTCTTATTTCACAGCTTGTGTGTTAGAAGGCTCATCAGAGACCCAAGTACATACACATAAGCACTGAAAGAGTTTTTCATAATATGGCCCCTTTAAAACACCCAATTTGATTTTTTTGATGATGAACACTGTTTTCAGTCCCAATCTGACAAACTCTTCCTATCATCCAAGTAGATCAACACTTGATAAAGTATTCATTCAGTTTGTAAATGAAACTTGTAACAATGGGATTTTTTTTCATCACTATCTTCTTTTCTACATGACATGAACGCAGCCTTAAGCAGGTGTGATTGTTGCCAAGTAGTATGTAATGTTTTTGTCTGTGTTCAGTCATCAGAAAGTCACCGGCAGACCGACAGTCCATCATTCATCCAGCAAACCTCCAACTCTCCATTCCGGGGTTCCTACAGTCCCTCATCAGGCCAGAGCTTCTACCCACGCCTCTCCTCCTCCTCCCACCCAGGCCTGTCCCAGGACCACCCTCCATCCTCCTACCCCATTCACACCACCACCCCCACCTCCTCGTCAGACTCCAGGTCGCCAGCGGGCTCTCTACACCAGCAGAGTGGCAGCAGTAACGTGGACGGAGGTCACAGCTACGGCAGCAGCCACTTAAAAGCGAGCCTTTTGAACAGCAGCGGCCTGGCGGGGACTCCTACCCCGGGACCCAGGGCCCACGGGCAGACTAAAACAGACTCGAGTGCCCAGGCCTCCAGAGGGAGCCAGCAGCAGGCGTCTCGCGGCCTGAAGTCTGGCAGCCCGGGCCAGCTGCAGGCCGGCTCCAGGCTGCTGTCGGCCTCCGGACCGACACACTATCCACAGAGAGGGACAAGCCTCAGTCAGTTCCAGCACTCCCCTCTCCAGGGACCGGGAGTAAGGACACAGTCAGGAAGCTTTTAGGACCTTGTTCAAGTATGTGTGAGCGTGTGTGTATGTGTGTGTGTATGAAGCTGCGTACCTCCTCAACCCCTAAACCTGTGGTGAAATGGGGCTCAGGGAGTTTGGGGAGGGGAAATGTACAGACCTAAGAGGAGCACGGACTTCTTTACGGATTTCTCCTTTTCTTATTTTCTGTCTTTTCTTTCTTTATTTTCAGAAAAAAAAAACAAATGACCACATTCTGCACAAAGCTAATCATTGACTCGGGACATCATTATGGAATCAATGGAAAAAGCGATTTGGATAACACGTTCTGGAAAAAAAAAAACAAGAAATCACATGTAACTTGAAATTGTCCCCAGTGTTTCGTCATGTGCCGGACTGTGCAAACAGGCTCTATAATGTGGGAAAGTTAAAAGTTCCACACAAATGTCTGTACAAAGTTATTAAAAAAAAAAAAACCCTACCTGTCGTCATGGTACCCAGGTTGGATAAATGCTGAGACGCATATGTAACTGAAAGCAAGAGTTGTTTTATTTTTAAACTTTTTTTTTTTTTTGTCAACGTTACTTTTTTTGATTTGGCGAGTGGCCGAGTCTGTGCTGCAGTAAGTAAGTGTTTCATTTGGAAAGGGGAAATAATGCAAGGTCAACACGTCAATCATCCGTTCTAAAGATGCATTAGAGGGGAGGGGAGGGGAGGGGAGGGGAGGGTTCTCCCTGGATAGGATCATTCCACATGATTACCAGCTTCCGTGTTATCTCACTAAACATGAAAACAAGCCCCTTTTTTTTTTTTTCCTCAAGGTTCTCCGTCTGTTCCAGTGTTCTGTTGTTTTTTTTTCCCTCCCTCCTCTGTTCGTTCATCCCCACTGGACTCTTTGATTTCACTCTAGTACTACTTCACTGTAGACTTCTGATATTGTACTTGAGACATACAGGTCTTATGATTCATGGTGCTGCATTATTGTTTTTTTTCCAATAAATTTGAAATCCAGTTATGTTCCCCACCTACGACTGCATTCATCTTGTCATTATATCAGTTTAAATCCGTTTTTATTTTTTGTCCAAATGTCAACTAATCGTATTTTATAGCGATGGAATGCAGGAACAGAATAAGAGGCAAATAATCCAACTTTATTTCTAAGCTAAAATGTTGGGTTTGACTGTTTTTTTATTCTGCAGGATTTCTTTAAATATATAAATATATATATGTATTTTTTTCTGACCAATCCTCGCATTCCGTGTGACACTGAGGAAAAACCAGGGGAGGGATCTCTGAGGAAGTGTTTGGATGATTTATAGAAACTAGATTTAAAAAAAAAAAAAAAGCTGCTATGTTCTCCTGTGAGAGCTGCTTCCCTTTCCACAGAATGCTGTATTTTTATTTTTCCTTTTTAACTTTGATCCCCACAAACTGACTCGTAAGAAAAGAGACGGTTCTCCAGACTGCCACAGTGGGAACTCAAAACAGACGTTAAACTGACAGCTCGACAGCAGTGGGAGTCGCCCTCTCCTCCCTCTCTGAGACTTTGGTTTTGTCGTACCGGAGGGAACCGCCGTGTTTGTGTGGAAGACTTCAAGGACCGAGGGCCCGGTCATGATGTGACAGGACCCCACCCGCCACTACACCCACCAACCCTTCCCCAAGTCCACCAACACACAGAAGGGTACTCATGTTACATGAATGTTTGACAGACAGAAAAAAAAACAAAAAAAAAAAAACAAGTTGTGACCCAAAATTAACCAGCACCTTAAAATGAAAGAGATACAACCTAAAAGACACAATAGGACAATATGTATGATTATGTGTACTTGTATAGAAAGAAATGTGATATAGACTTGTATGGAGAAAATATAGTACACTGAATTTATCGCATGATATTTGTTTTTAGGGTCTGAGTGACCAACTTTTGTCAGATGGTTGGAAGCTAATCATTGGGTCTGTTCCTGGGTTCCTCCAAACACCAGACGCTGCATTCTCTTTGTTTTGTAAAGATCATTCTGTTGGGTTTTTGTTTTATTTTTACACAGATCATAGTAGTAACTATTTCAATTGTTCCCCTTCAAAAAGATTTAAGAAGCAAGAGATGTAATGCATTTTGATAATAAAATAATCATGATGGTAATGTATTTTGGAAACTACCATTGTGATGTGTCATTTTAGGGTGTCACTTGTATGTTTTGCACACGTCACAGCTTTCCAAACTGAAAAAGTCATGGTATTTCATCCCTGACCTGACCTCATGCCTATGAGATATACAGGCTGACTGAAAACATGAATGGAGGAGCGCTTGGTTTATCTTCCAGGATGTATTTCAGGAGTTCACTGGACAGTTTTAGTGTTTCACAGTTGAGCTCTGCTTATTGCACCTCATGGGAAAAACTGGTGGTTTGCAAATACCTGGTTTCATTGAGCAGGAACGAGTGCTGTTGGCCTCAGTAATGAGCCTCCTGCTTCTGCTTCTATTTGTTAGTTAGAAAAAAACTAAAAGAAAGAAAAAAGATTTTATTGACATCCGGTGGATGGTTAGGTCAGTGGAACATGCAACTAGTGATTACTGCAGCTTTTTACCAATATGAGCCTATATTTCAAAATGTACTTAAAGGTGTGATGTAGTGTAATGGTCAGTTGTGATCATGTTAAAAAAGCTCAGCTCAATGAACCTACAGTCAAGTTGAGAAAATCAAAACATCAGTACAACAACAGGAGCTGTAGTACCGTCTTCATCCACTAGAGGGAAGCATTGAACTACTCTGGTCAATAATGCAAAGAAGTGATTCCTCTTTTCAGATTGTAAGTGAAAGCATCATGGAAGAAATATTCATATTTTTTTGAAGATTATTCTCTTCATTGTGTATTTATGTGGTAATTGTTTATGTTGAGCACTTGCTGCGATGTACAGCAGTTTGCTCACCGTTACTACATAAAACACAAGTCTATTTACTAAATCAGCATCATAGTGATGTAGGAAATATAAAAATAGATTCTTTTAAGGGGAAAACCCCTTTTCCTTAAAATGTTCACTAGATGTCATGTTTAACCTTCCTTCTTATTGTTTACTCATGCATTTGACCATGAGGCCACATATGTAATGACTTCCAGCTGTTTCTAGAGGTACATGCACATGCAATGTCCAACATGGAAATTACAATCACCTTTTTTTGAGCATTTTATGCCTTTGTTAGACAGTTAGCAGTAGAGAGATGGGAATGACATGCAACAAAGGTCCCCAGCCGGACACAAACCAGGGATGTTGCAATTACAACCCCTGGACCACCAGCTGCCCCACAATCACTTTCATCATTCAGTGGTTCATTTCTTAGAATGTTCCCTGCTTCTGAAATCAGCAAAGACATGTTGTTTCCTCTCTGTCACTTCCCTGAAAAAAAGCATTTCCAAGGCCACTGACAGAGATTCTTCCACCCAGAGCCACATCAGCTTTGTGAGTAGACAAACAAATCACCTATCAACTTTAAACAATCATCTCTAAAGTATAAAGTTATAAGACCCCCCCCCGGCTCCAGACACAGACCTAAATGAGTTCCAAAAAGCATGTGGAAAAACAAATTTCCGGTGCAAGGTCTCCCCACTCTGTCAGCTTCCTCCTGGCTGCAGGCGGCAGGCAGACAGACACTAATTGAAGCCAGTGAGTGAACAGGCCTGTTGGTGGGGAGCAGCGCCGGAGGCCGCTGTGACGACAGGTTGTCTAACTGAAGGAAAACGCAGAGAGCAGATGGCTGGTCTGAGGCCTGTCAGCATGTGGAAGTCTTCATTCTCAGCGCTCCAGATGGCCTTTACACACCGTCTACCAGCACAGCTCCGACACACAGCCAAGAACCCACAAAGACAAGAGAGTCTGCTAGTAAAACCTGAGCTTACTGGATCATTTCATGAAATTTCAGCTACTTTTCACCATTTACGTGTCAACTGGTGTTTCTGCTGCGTTCGTCTTTACCTGATATTTCAACTCCTTTCAGTGTTTGCTGTTCCATTAAATCTTCAACTCTTTTCATCACTTCAACCAAAACTTCCAACTTCTTTCAGCACTTCTAGTCAAACTGCTAATTTAACCTCAGTAACTTCAGTAACTGTATTTTGCTGCTACTTCAACTGTTTCAGAATACAACTATTTCATATTTTTCAACTGTAGCCAACTTCCATGTGGCATTAACTCTCAGTGGATGAGTGCTGTACTATCTTGCACGTATTAATGTTAAAATGCACCGACATTTGCATGTTTGATGAAAACATTTGCATGCACAGACAGTGTTTACTCCTCGTGTTGGCTCTGCAAACACATGTGTGTGTTTTTTGCGTATGTATGTGCAGGGTATGAATATGACATGTTCCTGTTTTGCCTCCTCTTGCAGAGACACAGCTTGATGACAGTTGCTCAGTATTAGTGCTTTACTGTCACTTCTGAGGCTGATAAGAGTCTAATAAGAAGAATGGAAATAAGCAGAAGGCAGTTCATTTGACTTCAGGGGTTATTTCTGTGATGTTTAAACATATTTAACATATTTTTCTGTTGTTTGTAGGAGGAACATAATTTAGTAGTGAGTTCAGCAGATTAAAATAAGACAGAAAAGGTGTTTGAATCCTCAAAAATGTGTCTGAAAATGAAAATTTTACCCTATAAACTTAGACGATGAACAACATATTGCAGACTTTTTTCACATTGTCAGAATAAAACATCGGGAGCTGCACCTAGAAGGTGAAGACTCACTAGAACAACAGTAACACCTACACAATGTTTCTAATTAGTTTGTTAACAATAATGGTGCTTTTCTTTAGTGTTAGCTACTGGCAATAGTAGACTGGGACGTTCAGTACAGGTGCCAAATCCACCAGTTAATCCAGTCCTCATCCTTAAGGATCTGGTATTCTGGTCTTTTCTGTCTGATGACCTGGGGCACAGGCTCAGACAGGAAGCCCATATATGGACATGACTGACTGGAACTGATATCATCTTGAGGAGAAATAAAGAGCGTGATTCAAACGAGTCCTTCAGAGCAGTGACAGCTGACTTTTTGGCTTACTGGGCTAAATTCTCCAGGCGTTCACCTCAAGTTTTGCAGCTTTTACAATGTTTAACGTGTGTTCAACGTCATAAAACTATAAATGAGGGACAATCACAAAAAGCAAAATAAGCCCCCTTGAGCTAACAGCTGTGCTTCCGTTTCCCAAAGGTGAAGAAAACCAGTGCGGTGTGTTGCTGTCAGAGGACATTTGCATGATGGTGAACCTTTCTTCAGGTTGCGCTGCTGGATTTCAGTGTAGAATCACAGGATGAGGAGCCAGGAGAAAAGATTCCCCCCAGACATGTATGAAGACATACAGCACGTGTGTCTATTCACAATGAATGTCAGCCTGTCACGCCTCTATTGTTTGAATCTATATATAATAATAATAATAATAATCTTTATTTATATAGCCTCCTTCCTAAATAATATTTACCTCCAACTGCTGACACAAATCTGGGAGGGCTGCTGCTGCTGCTGCTGCTGCTGCTGCTGCTGCTGCTGGGGGGCAGGAAGCCAGAATGACCAAGAGCTTATGAGAAGATCAACATGCAAAGTTGTTGTGCCTTAAACTGCACAAATTGCTGAAGTAATGGGTGGAAAAGGCTCATTATCCCAAGAAGGAAACCTCCCAGTTATCTCAAAGTGCAGAATTAGTTGTCTGATCTGGTCAGAGTCCTGGATTTTATTGAAGGCGGTGAATGATTTTACACAGAAACGGCAGGAAGAAATGCCTGTTATAAGTGAAGACAGCTCACTCTGTTTCTGTGTGTTTAGGCTGTTTAATGAAGAGTGTAAATGTTTGTCAGACTCTGTGACCAATACTTTGGTGATCAGTTCAACATGTGGTTTCAGTGTGTTGTGTTACATTCATCATTTTTCAGAGGAAAAAAATGCAACAAGTGTGCATTGTCTCCTCTGTACTGACTGTATACACCACAGCTCACTGTATAGTACATAATGAGGATTATCAGAGTAATAATGTTACGGATAGATCTGCAGCTAATGGTTGTTGATTTTATTATCAATTAATCTGTTGATTCTTTTCTCAATGAATTGATTGGTCATTTGTATCAGTATAATATTGTAAGGACTGTGTGTTCTATTCCAGGACTCTCCAGATGACAGGGGAGAGTAGGCAGAATATTCATGTCAGGCTCACACATGGTGGTGTGCAAAACAGAGAGCACACACTGTTATCGGTTGTTACCGTCAATTTACTGCCTTGAAACTAGAGGCCAGTGTGTGCTGATATAGTGCAGATGGTGTAGATGAAGCATTTCTAAACACTGTTCATTACTATTATCTGTCTTGGCAGATGCCTGCACTTTTTAGTTACGAACAAGCTCACCAACACGCAACATCAGACATTGGATTCTAGTGGAACCGAATAACAGAGTTCATGATATAAATGAACTTGTATGCTCTCCCCCCCACTAAAGGTAACCTGGATGAGCAGCTGCTGGTTTACAAGTTTTGTATCACAGATGAAAACTTTAATTACTACAATCAGATTCCCCTAAAAGAAGGTTTTCACTCACTTTTGGGAGGCAATACATCTCTCTGTGACAAGGCTTGTGAACTGGTCCTTGACTCAGCTCATGGCTCATGAGACAGGTCTGGTGCCCATCAATGAATTCTTCATGTTTCTCTGCCACGTTGGAGCTGGACTTGAGGAGAAAATGTTGCCAACCATCTTTGAGTTCAGCTTGTGTTCTGTTATTAGCACCGTCTTAACATGGACCAGCTACCTTTACCAGCTCCTTGGCTCATTACCAACATGGATGACTAAACAGCAAACAGAGGCCACCATACCTGAAAAGTTCAAGCTGTGCCGTCATGAGCTGAGAGTGATAGTAGACACCACAGAGATCCTGTGTGAAACAGCATCCCCCCCCCCCCCCCCCCCCCTCCAAACATAACAAGCATTCCACCTTCAAAAGCCTGCTAGGCATTGCACCATGTAGACTTATCACCTTCATATCTAAACTTTACCCAGGCTGCTTCTCAGATCAACAAATAATAAACAAATCAAACTGTTAGAGTTTCTCCAGCCTGGATGGAGTAATGGCCGATGAGGGCTTCTCCACTGAAAAGACTGTTTCAGATGTAGAAGCAATATGCTAATGTAAAGGCTGTAGCAGCGCAAGGTTAAATACACAGAAAGAGATGATTAAACTATGAATGACACCTCAAGATATGTTTTGCAGCATAGAAAAACACTGCTGTGAATAATAATTTGTGTCTGATATGGTTTTGAAAACAAACATATGCACATACATCATTCTACACAGAGAAGAGAATGACATCACACTTAATAAAATAATAAGCTTTCTACAGTCTGAGAAAATAATTGTGAACTGGTCTAAAACTCAAACTGAGATAATCTTCAGGATTATCTCAGTTTTCAATTTCTTTGACAGAAAGCTTGTGGTACAAACTGGGGGTGTGGAGTTTTAAAGTTGTGGATGTTTACCAGGCAGAGTGGGTCTGATAACAGACACTATCGAGTTGCATTATGGGGAATGTAGGATAACATATCTTTGGTGCTTGACCTATAGGGACTAAAAACCAGGATATCTCGGCCTCTGTCTTTTGATTTTGACTGTTTTTTTTTATTAACAATGCTTAACAAAAGCTTCTGTGACTCCTTTAAAATGAACAAGAATTGTGCTTTTCTTTATTGACACATATGGTTATTATAAGCCTTTTCCAAGACTATCATTTCAAAACATAGGTTATCCAACTAACATGGATTCTGAAGACATCCATTTGTGTTAAATCCAGACCCCGTTGACTATTTCCCACCTTGACCTTTGACCTCCTACATACTGGCTCTGTGTGGTCCCACCTGGTCCAGCAGGCCCCTGTACACTCAGTGCAGCAGTGCTCTTTAGGCCATGGCTGTGAAGACAGACAGGCAGACAGACAAAAAGAGAGAGTGGGAGGCAGAGAGGACTGCGAGGCACATCACTGAGGATCTCTGTTATTATCCAGCCAGCAGTCTGGACACTCTGCTCTACAACAAAGAAAGCGCCAATCTCTTCTGACGCACCGTGCGGCCCAGCCGCTCTGTCGCAGCTATAAATAGCGGCGGCTAGCGTGAACTCAGAGGGGTGGATAGATGTGTGTGGTGTGCCAGGAGATGTTTCCATGAGCTTGGGTTACATGTTATGTTTTCTGAAACAGCTTCTCGTCTTTCTGAGCTTGTGTTGTTGGGAGGAAGGTTGGTGATTGAAATGGATACTGTGTTGTGCAGCATATATTTATCAGCGTCATGGTTATGCAGTCATATACACTTGAATACATACTGCTTAACAGTCTGTAGCATCAGATGAATCAGTCTTCTCAGGCTGCAACCACACTAAGCTGGCTTTTTCTCTTTATTCTGATCCTCTGTCCACACACTTTTCATAACTAATTCACTGACAAAGACCACGCCATTTGAACAGTATAAAAAGTAGTTTTATTTGGATTGTTGAGAGGGTTCAGGATTGGATGAGGATAGTGTATGGTGGGCTGGATGGGGGTCGATTGCTGGGGGATGACCGGGGACCAAATGGAATCACAAAGAGACTGGAGCGTCTAGGAACCCGGGGGTCGAGACTCAGGGTGGGGGACATGTCTTGATGAGCTTTCTGCTTCAGAATGGAGTGGGTCCAGTAGAGGGAGCACCGTGGCTTGGTGCGACCGTGGCCGAGGTAACAGCAGGACCAGTGGTGGCTATGGGAGGAGAGAGAAGAAAAGAGCTGCGGGGGTGGGTGGAGCCGAAAGCGCTGAGGTAGCTGCAGCTGACGGAAGGGAAGAGGAAAGGATGCCGGGATGAGGGGATGTACGTGCAGGGGTTGATTGTGCAGCCTGTAGGGATGAGACGAAAACGAAAACAATATAAAATGGAGGGGGTTAGAAAGGAGGGAGCTCTGTGGCTTCCTTATAGATCAACTAGTGATGAGGAAAACCAGGCTCCCTGAAGCAATTAATCAATATGAAGCAATTGCAATGAAAATTGTTCACTGTGCCAAAGCAGTTGATACAGTCAGTCAATGTCACTGAAAATGAAGGCATGCCTCGTAAATAAAGGTTGAATGAATGAAAAGAAGCAGGCGAGTTGAGGGAGCTATAGTAGCTGTGACAGGAGGAAGCGAAAAGGTGTGCTGTAAACAAATAATATCAACGGAGGAGAGCCAGGATGATTCATGAAGGACGGATCGAGGGAGGGAAGAGGGGATGAGGGTCGAGGGATGAAGGTCGAAGGGTGAAGGATGAAGGGATGAGGGTCGAAGGGTGAGGGATGAGGGTCGAGGGGTGAGGGATGAAGGGATGAGGTTCGAGGGATGAAGGGGTGAGGGATGAAGGGATGAAGGGATGAGGGTTGAGGAGTGAGGGATGAAGGGATGCGTGTGAAGTGGTAAGATGTGCAGCTCATAGACAGAGGGATGAAACAAAAACACGAGGCAATTAAGACGTAGTGAGCAGGCATGTGGGGAAATACAACCTGGCCCTAGCTAGGGCTGAAGCAGTCTGTTGCTGCATCGTAGTGGCTGCAGGATGGAATCATTGGTGTGCCAGTGCGGGGGGCGCTGGGTAGGGAACCTGCAAGCAAGTGGTCGGCTGGAGCGGTGGTGGAGCTGGAGGCTGTGCAGAAACGGAAAGCCTGGCTTTATAGGTCGTGGAGGGGCAGAGTGGTGGAGGCCAGAGTGAAAGTGTTTGCTGCCACAGTGTTAACGACTGGAGCGAGGGGATCGGCGACAGGGGGTGCTGAAGACAGAAAAAAATACTTGGGTGTTGGGGAAAGGAGGGGAACAGGGATAGAACAGTAGGAAATTGAGGAAAGTGAGTCCATCAGAGGGAGCACCGTGGCTCAGTGCGACTGTTGCTGTGGTAATGGCAGGACTGAAGTGGCTGAGGGAAGAAACATAAAAGAAGGAGCCGCTGGAGCTGAAAGCGTAGAGGTAACAGCAGCTGAAGGAAGGGAGGAGGAGAGGATGAGGGGTTGATTATGCAGCCTGCAGACACAGGGATGAGAGAAAAGACGAAAAACATGAGACAGTTCAGACAGGGAGGGAACAGGCACAGGGGAAGATACAACCTGGCCCTGCGAGAGGGCTGAAGCAGTTGGCTGCGTCGTGCGTCATCGACGTGTGGGTACGGGTGGCGCTGGGCGGGGAACCCGGAACTGAGCGGCTGTCCAGAGCGGTGGTGGAGGTGGAGGCAGAGAGGAGCAGGAAGAACCTGGCTTTGTTGTCGGTTCGGTGAAATGGGATTTGTATCCGGAGTTCAGCCTGGCCTTCAGCCCCGGCTGAAGAAGTTTGGGCTCTGTTGTAGTAGGCGGCGTTGTGACATCATCAGTGTGCGCCGTGCGTCGGCCCGTCGGCGGGAAATTTACCCGGAAGAGCGGGAGGATTTGAGCTGCCGGTGAGAGAGTTGATAGAAGTAGAGTCTGCATAGAGTTGGAAAGTTTGTCTTCATCATCGTTTCGTAGGAGTGGGACGACCGTCTCCTTGAGAGCTCGCTGGAGGTGAGCAAACATCCGGTTGAAGATGTTAATCGCTTGGAAAAGAGCCGCATCTGAGTGGGCCATGGCGTGGATGTGTGTGGAGCGTCTGGATACCAGCTGATCAGAAGCGCGGCGTCTGGAGGAGAAGGGTTCCATGTGGATGTGGTGTTGAAGGAGATATCACGTTGGTACTGCTGGATCTAGTCGTGGGCGGTATGCTGCCAGGAACTTGGATCACGGAGCACGGCGGGAGGTAAGCGAGACAAACGGGAGAGAACGGGGTTAGACACGCTTATATAGGTATGCGCGGATGATTGAATTAGTGAGGCGCAGGTGATTGAATTTCGTGAGAGAAAGGGACGTGGTCTTCTTCCTGAACCTTTGTTATAATAATGACTCCATAGATGGAGCTTTGCAGCAGGAATTAATCTGAAACACCTGCCTGGCATTTTAGTGTAGACGAGGAAAACAATGACAGAAGGCTGGACTGGTTCAGTAAAGCTAACAGCGAAAAAACAACTCGGCAACAACTAAGCTGTCTAAATGGAAGAATCTTCTTTATTTCACCACCGCATTTTGGTGTAGGTGTAGCCTTTATACACTCTACAACATGGGTTTCAATCTCGCGGCCCTCGGGCTGATATTTTGTGGCCCCCACCTTGATATGAAAGTTTAATGTTAGTGCGGCCCGCGAGTTTTATATGAATGGCACTTTACTGTGTTGTGTGTTGAAGGTCCCTTTTATTGCACAAGCTGGAGCTGAACGAACCTACCAATCACAGGAGTATATGGCTTTTTCACAACAACTATGCTGTTTATACAGGAAGAATGTGCGCTGAGAATGTGCGCACGTCGCGCTAGATTGTGTCGTTATTTTTGTTACACAGCCTTCAGTAAAATTCAAAGGTGAATTATTAAACCTTATAAAAGCATCATTCTGTTTATTTCAGCATCATCTCTCTGTTAACGATCACTTCATTTTGTTTTGAAGCACTTTGTAAAGTCCGTTTCAACACGAGCTCTATCAATAAATCATTTATCATTCTTCTGATGTTTAATAATAATAATAACTGACACTTTACGGTGGTGACGGTTTGCAGAAAAATATGATGAATTAGGGGTAAAGTCGTTTCAAATATCCACAGCAGCCGTGCGTAATGATCAGCTGTTGGAGAGCCTGTGCGTAATTCTCACTGAGGTCTGATGAGCGGAACGGACACAACTGTTGACTTACAAACGGAGGTTTAAAGACCTTTACATCCATTTTTGGCGCACTGTGACAGCAAATGAGGCTCGTGCATGTGATTCCACAGTGTGTGACATTAAAAAAAAAAACAACCAGGTGTATCTGCGTCTTTATTAGTCTGGCAGATAACAATGTATGTGCATATTTCTGTCACATAATGCCACGTTGTGAAGTGAATTAAAAGTTAATATATACGTTTTCATGAACACACTTATGTTTATCCGACAGAGATCATAAATACAGAGTACAACTGATGCTGCTGTGCCACACGTCATATTTGATTTGACAACGCCGCTGCATCCATGGAGTTATTATAGAAAATGAAAGCCAATAAAAACGCCTCCATGGCTCCATCCCATGGTTTGCAGCCATGGAGGTGCAAACCATGGGATAATGGTGTCCTACTGTCCCGGCTTCATGTTCTCCACGTTTGCTCTGCAATGATGTGACATGAATGAAACGTACTGAATCATTTGCGGAAAGAGATTTATTCCTCAAAACATTTTACTCCATAGTAAATGCCTTGCACAATAAAAAATTATAAAGATATTTCTTTATGATGCCATTTGTTTCACTTGTTTCTATGACGACGTTTACAACAACAAAAGCACGGCGGGTAATGAGCATCCCGGTAGTAGTCGCCTGCTATCCTAGCCTGCGCCTGCTAAGCTTTTTTTGTGGTATACCTGATGCGGCCCAGCCTCACCCAGACTCTGCCTCCAGCGGCCCCCAGGTCATTTAAGTTTGAGACCCCTGTTCTGCAAGAAGGCTGAATCCTCATTAGTTATGTATAAATAAAAGAATACAACAAAATAAACCCAAAACTGCAAAAAGACCTCACAGTCAGTATTATGTTTTGTGACTGAGATGTTTCTTGCTGTTTGTGTACTTGGAGGTGGCTGGAGGTGCATCATCCTTTGGAGGTTAGTCATCAATGTGTCAAGCTCTCTCTGGATAACCAATGAGACTTCAGCCTTCTTGTAGAGTATATACAGGCTGAGTTTTTTACACATTCTGTTGATCACTTTGATGATAAAGAAGATTCTTCCAGTTAGACAGCTTAATGTTGCCCAGTTGTTTTTCACTGTTAGCTTTACTGTCCCACCTCAGGCTCATGTCGTTGTTTTCCCCCGCGTCCACACTAAAATGCAAGGCAGGCATTTTCAGATGAATCCCTGCTGTGGAGTGTTTTCAAAAAGCTCCATCTTTAGGTGTAAAAATGTGTGGACAGAGGCTAGCTTAGCATGGCTGCAGCCTAGCCCTAGTTATCTGCTGATGTAACAACAGCACACTACAGTAAAGCTTATCATATAAGGAGGATGTAGTATCACACTGACAAGTGCAGACAATGAGGAGGCTGAGGAAGTGATTGCAAACAAAATCAATACCCTGATAAATATAAATAAAAAATAAAAAGCTGTGTAATATTGTATCAAATAAGCTTTAAATATAACTTCTTTAATCTTAATTATACAGATTTCAGCTATCGTATTATTCATCATGGCCAGTGATATTTAATACAATCAGACAGAAACAGAGGTGTGTTCTGTAGTTTAGAATAGTAAATTGTAAAGTTTGTGAGTAAAAGTGAAGGATTTTTACTTTTAGCACTTTGATAAATACAGTCGCTGGTGATGACTGTGATGCACACAAGAAGCTATTTTCCTACTGTTTTGGAGTTCGATGTAGATGTTCACAAAACACCCTGATTATTAGTGTATGAGCCGAGTCACACATCAAATCAAGCCCAAACATAATCATGAAGATTAAAAGATAATTAAAAGAAGGTAACAGAAAAAGTTACTGTAGTTTCTTTACGGCTTTATATCACTCAAAACAAGAATCTGTGTGTGTGTGTGTGTGTGTGTGTGTGTGTGTGTGTCCGTCCTGGGGCCAGGGATTGGTCAACACTGATAGTGCTGATCAGTAACAGTCCAGTGGTGTTCTTTAACGCCTCGCCGCCTCACAAACAGATGGGACCAGAGGAACATTCACACAGATAAGTACACAAACTGTTCCTCACACACATATGTCCTTACAACTGTAAACTTGCAAACCACACATTCATACATCTACACATGCCGTCATATACACATACACACACACACACACACACACACAGAGTATCTGGGTGTGTTATCTCCCCCGGGGCTCCATGTTCCAGCAGTAATGTCTCCTGTAAAGACTGTGGGCAGAGCAGGAAGATGAGCTACGGGTCAGCTGCTTGCTTATATGATGACATAACGAGGATGCATGGAGGGAGCACGAGTAACAGCAGAGAAGGATGCATTTCTCTTACATACTGAGTGTGGTGGAGCTCTCTTCCCTAAAATCCACCAGATGAGGGACATTTCTCAGCTGTTATAGCAGATACCTGGTGATTCTTGACATCTTTCTGTTACATATTAAGAAAAATTTGTATTTGAAGTACATGAAAAACCATGAACAGCTATTCAAGTTGAAATTAGAACAAAAATAATATGTTTATTATGTCCAGCCAGAGTATGTATGATAAGTGTATGGAGGTATTCTCATTACTCTGCTGTTGAGGAATGTTGATCCAGTTCGTTGGGTCACACTTGCTCACTGTGGTGGTAAGTAACTAAGTACATTTACTCAAGTACTGTACTTTAGTACTATTTTGAAGTACTTGCACTTTACTTGTGTATTTCCATTTTATGCTACTTCCACTCCACTATGTTTTGTAGGGAAATATTGTACTTTTTTAGTTACTTTTCAGATGTTTGTGTAAAGCAGATGATGTATTTTATATTTTTTGTAGATGTATTTTTTATATTTATCATTAATTTAGACATTAAATCTACTTAGATCCAATGTCATAAAACAATAAAACATGAAAAGTTCTGAGAGGGGTGAATATTTTTTACATGCACTAGTTATAAAACACTGATTTTGCATCTAATATTTCTGTACTTTCACTTCAGTAAGATTTTGACTGCAGACTTCTGATAGAGTATTTTTATACTGTGGTATCTCCACTTTACTTAAGTAGAAGATCTCAATATTCACCCATCACTGCTCAGACGATGGTTCACTTCATCACTTCACTATGTTCACGCTATTTGACATTGTCAATGACATTTTCACAGTGTTCCAATAACAACAAACGCAATGATAATCATTGCTGAAGTTTGAACATACTTGAATCGAAGCTGCCAATATTTTTGATGATACTACAGGTAAATATCTTTAAATCTGATGGTTTTTATGCTAAAGATTTAGGTTGGGATTTAGTTTTTCCATGAGAAACACAGAATCTGTACTACTAATATTACAAATAGTAAGATATCTGTCAGCTTGGTAAGCTTACAAGTTGTGTATTTTATGATGAAGTATGCAATAAACATAGAATCAAACTCATTATTTAGATTAGAAATAGTAAATGGATCTTTTTTTTTTAAAATATCATTTTAACATAAAGTATTCCCATAGTTATATCTGCAACATCTGATGATTTTCATTCTTTCAAACAGGTTGGAGGATTATTTTTTCCATTATTTGATCTCCATAGTCTAATAAAACTCTTAGAACAGCTATAGATAATAGTCAGCTTCCAGATAACTCAGCGATGTTTGAATGAAGAACATTGTGTGTAATGAAAGATATGTCTGTCTTGATAAGGTAGGATAAAAAAAAGTCAATTAAGTCAATCCGTTTATTCATCTTCTTGTTAAAACAACAACGCCAATGGTGATAGAGGTGTATGACACTGGCTGCCATGCTGAAAACTCTCCTGTGCACACTCCCGCACAAACATCACAGCATCCCATAACCATAGAAAATAACGTTACATCAAGTGCAGAGCAATGAACATAACACCATGTAAGAGAGAAACAAACAGAAAAGCACTGAAATAGAAATATATAATTCCATATCTGGATGTGGCACATTGAATAACAGTGGAAGGGGTGAAAATCATATGTTTGTGGGCAGATGTACAATAAAAAAAAAAGAGAGCCAGTGAGAGAGTAGACAACTTTTTTTCGTGTTGAGGCGTGCTCAGTGACCTCGACCCTGGCATATGATTCATTCAGAGGGACTAACTACTACTGATGAAGCTTAAATGTCATGCTTTGCACTAATGATTCCTCCACACCAAAAAAACAACAACCTGCTGAGTCAGCGTGAGCCACAAATCATTCAAGAAAACAAATATTTCATACAAAACATATTTCATACAAAATTCCAATCTAATTCTGCACTGTGTGGATAATCAGTACAAAAGTAGAAGTGGTGTAAAATTCTACTAAACTAAATCCTTGTTACTAAAAACAGACTAGAGGAGATTCTAGCTGCAAAAAAAACAGTCTGTTTGTGAAATGAGCAGACTGAAAGATCTGATAATAGAACAAGGGCATGAATTGGAAACTAAAGAGCATACAAACCACATTACCCATAACCTCCTAAGCTGAATGTGTATCAGGCACTGTGTCACTGTGAATTTGACTTTTTGTCTCATAGTGATATATTTTTAAAAGATTGTGTTCATTTGACAAAATGCCTTGAGGCCAGACTGGTTAATTGAGAGAGATCTGTATTGGAAACTTTAGTACGAAGAAAATCTTCTCAGGTTGATGATACTGTCAGCTTGGCCAGTCCATACAAGCACTAGGTGGCAGATTTCCAACTGAATGGACCTTCTTTGCTCATATATTGAAACACTACTTCTCAGTGACGTCATTCTTTTACCTTTTAATACATATTTTGATGGATCCAGGTGGAATCCTGTCCACTGCACTCCATCAGGTATTTGTTTAGCAAGACAGTGAGCAGCTCAAAGCAAAAGCAAGTGAACTCCAAACTATGTTGGTGTAAACCACACCAACCTATAGTTTATAAGTGTTTGGTATTTTTTTAAAAACATAAGTTTGAAATATATGATCATTTCTATGCCCCTTCATGCTTTTGAAAATAGAAAACAAAAGTATGTCATACTGACAATTCAAATGACAGCTGGTCAGTGGGGTCGTGGGATCATGAGTCAGAAAAGGTTGAGAAACCCTGACATAGATCTGAAATAATGGAAATATCTCTTTAGGGAAACTCAAAAGAACTATGTGTTATTATGTATCATCCTGAGAAAAAATGCCAGTTTGTGTTTATGCCTCAAAATATCAAAATGTCATTTGTGGAAACCAAAGCTTCCTCTGCTGTAATTGCTTCTATTGAGTTATACAGTTATACACATTTCCTCAGTGTTCCTGTCAGCTGGCTTCACTGTGTACCTCTGTGTGTGTCTACATGTATGACAGGTGTGGCAAATGTACAGAAACACAAGTGTCCACAGAGATTTAGTTTGTATTTCAGTGCTCTTAATGAACTACTTTATTCAAAAAATATTTCTTTTAAAAGAAGTGAACTCTAAAAAAAGTAAAATTAGTTTAAAATCATATGATAAATATATTTTCAAATTCTTTTTCAGTTTAAATAAAAATAAAAAAACCCATTTAAAATTCAGCTTGCTCACTTCAGATTGAGTTTGTAAGACACATCTGTGGATGAGTCAACAGTAACATGTTTCCATCTTTATTTGTCAGTTGCTGATAGTTTTTGTTCTTACAAAACTGATTAAAATTGCTCCCCATACATACACAGTGTGATCTTGGAGAGGGTTTGACTGAGGTGTGGAGACCTAAATGATACTCTTCCACTGGATTATCACATCCTCCAGATGTGCCACACTGCTCACCTATCCCATGGTTCATTCATGCTAAAAAGCATGAAGCTACAGCTCAGTGTTACTAGACTGATTACCAGATGTGTTTTTCAAAGCACAATCTGAATCGGAAAGTAAATTTAAAATTGTAGTTGAAGGTCATACTAAATAATAATCACATTTGGATCATTTTGTTTTCAGCCTTTGCGTTCAATCGCGCCTTCCGTTCAGAACGAACATATCGACTTCAAGCACTAATCTGTCTCCATAGAGAGGGTCCTGTGTGGAATCAGAGCAGGGTAGCGGCACAGTGCGTGATGTCTGTTGTGTTGATGAAAGTCTGTGCTGGGTCTGTCCTCTCAACATGAAGGCTCAGCTCTGTGTTCTTCAGCTGGTGGGCCTGGATAGTGCAGCAGACTGCCTGTTGGACTGAACGGAGTCTGAGCCCTGCTGAGCATAGAGGACACCTCATCTTTGCTAGCCTGAGATAGATGCAGCATGCAGGGCCTTTCCTGGTGGCGGATGTACAAACAAAACCCATTTGACTAGAGCAGAACTGAACACAGCCAGAGTGGGAGGAGGAAACACAAAGAAAAAACAGAATGTAGTGAGATGCCAAAGATTGAAACAGCTGAGGACAGGAAGGACATTTCTCTGCCTCTCAGCTTGTTTGTTTCTCAGTGTAGTGTGGACTTAAGGATGGCGGGTGGCTAGAAATTACACACAGGGTTAAAAGACATGGAATCCACACTTTTTTTCACGATAGGACAATGAAACAGATTTTTACTATTCCACAGTTTACAGGAATGTTTCATGTATGGGGGCAAAAAAATGCTGAAAAAATGTCTTTTTACCCTGTTTCCATAGAAACATCTCATTTACATACATGGTTTATTTTTGTAGTTCCTGGGATCAGACCTTGTCTTATACAAAGAGAAGTTGAAAAGTGGCCTGAAAAAGACTTGAAAATTACACTGTGGCTGTACAAAATCTTTTTTTTCTTGTTCTTGTATTTTAAAATGTTTCATTTTTGTTATCTCAGAAGTAGCACCTGTCTGCTTTTACATACGCATTTTATAATATTACCTTTTAAAGCTGGAAATTCTTTTTCCACTCAATAAAAATATGAAGATTTTCATAGAACACTCCTACTGCAAGCATTATTATCATCATCATCAATAACTTCATAATCTTTGTTATAACAACGTGATGGGACAGTAAGACTGTATGTCATGACTGATTTTATCCCAGAGTTTGATAAAGCTGATCAGCATACTTCTTCTCTTCAAACAGACAGAGTTTTCCTTTGTTAGGTGATTCCACTTCTGTCCTATTTTACAAACTGCTGGGCTTCAGCCTCCAAGCCCAGATCAAGGGTTTAACTTGAAAAGCTTAGGACAGAGGAGCAGAAGGAGGAGGATGAAGGGAGGGTAGGAGCTGGAAAAGCTGGAAAAGAGGAAGTTTGGTTCTCAGTGGAACCGCTGGACGCCAAATCTTGGATCCTTGGTGTCTCGGATTTCAATCTGGAAGAGAAATGGAGAGAGAATAGGGAGAGGGTCAGGATGACAGCAGCAAGGATGATTTCTTATAGGTATAAACAGAAAATAAATAGACGTGCTACAGTGGTGAGAAGGGTAAATCTCAGAAACGTGCCTGGTGACGAGAGAGAAGAGGGGATGACGTAGGAGGGGAGGGTCAAGACTCATTCATGCCCTGTATACTTTACACTGTGCTGTACTGACAGACACTGAGTTTTGTTTTATGACGCCCCGAAAGTGAACTACTGCCAAATCAACTACTATATCATCAATCTATCTGCAGTGACATCATGGACTGACAATGAGGTTCACACGTTGCTTTTCTGCATTTTCAATATCTTTTTCTATCTCTCTTGTTTCCAGAACTGATTTACAGCTCACAGTCACAAAACAGTATATAACAAAAGACAACACGAGGATTTCAGTCTCCTCCATGTTCATAGGATAGTGCTGCATGCAAAAATGTTTCCCAAAACCAAACTTTTCATTATGTTATCTTTTTTAGGTGTGGTGGAAACACAAATACAAATGTGCTGAAAGTTTTTTCTGAGTTTAGCTTCTGGGAATACTTGGCCAAAAGGCCTATTAGACTCTACCCTAGCTATATGACTCTTTGTATATAGCTGCATTAATTAAGTTTGGCCACTAAGGGGCAGAAAAACACCAAAACAAACTGACGGATATCCAGCCTTATAAAGTTGTTATGGCTGACATGTCATGAAAAGTTGCTCACTTCAACATCCACACACAATGGCTAATCACTGTTCTGATGAAATAGTGGCTTAATCAGAGATTGTCTGCTGAAAGCTGCTGTTGTAAACAGGGTTACTGAGTGCTGCTTAGACCAAAACGTACAGTAAAGTAAATGTGTGGTCCATAATATCAAAACAATTAGCTTGAAGCAGCTGTAAAGATTTGGGCACTACAAGCAACCTATTTTATATTACAGAGACATTTGATTCCATTTTAATACCAAAATAGTGATGAATTCAAGTTTAACAGTTCCAAAAGAAGACAAATACAACTCCAGGTAACTCTAGAGTTGTCTTATTTGCATGTTGTGTGTTAGCTGACTTGCTAATGTTAGCACTGGTATGGCTACATTAAGGAATGGTTTAGTTCAGAGTTTGAGAGTGTGTCACTGTGGCTAACGTGAAGTTAACTGCTGATGGTCAGTAAATACCTTCCTCCTTTACTTCTTCTACATGTTAAACATGGAAGAAGACTTTGAAGTTCTTTTGAAAGGCACCTTTGACAGACTATATAACTAATTGCTTCTGCTGTTGAGTAATTAGTCAAGTAACATGATTACTATTTTAAGGAGTAATATGTAAGGTTTTATTTCATTTTCCAAGTAAGTTGCCCAGCACCGGTAATATATTCTTAAAAACTTTATGTCCAAATTGATTTCAAGGGTCTAATGATTGGAAACAGTCCATATGTTTTAATGTAGCTACCAACTCCCACCAAAGGGTTTATGAGTTAACTTCAACTCTTTGGTAGATAGGGATCCAGCTATATGGCATCCCACCATACACTATACAATGGAAACTGCTGTTAGACTTGCACCAACCATGTTATCACATCATCAGATTTTGTGGTTTGTGATTTTGGACAGTCATCTCTGCACTTCATCTCCTTCCTC
Organism: Thunnus albacares; assembly: GCF_914725855.1. Classification (NCBI taxonomy): domain Eukaryota; kingdom Metazoa; phylum Chordata; class Actinopteri; order Scombriformes; family Scombridae; genus Thunnus; species Thunnus albacares. The sequence continues at coordinate 34,422,966 of NC_058109.1, read as the reverse complement.
TGTCTGCTGCTCTGCTCCATTTGGCTGCAAATGGAAGTAGGAGAGGCAGCATAAGGGCTCTCACATGAGTCAGTGCAAGCCGGCGAGATGTGGGAAATGAAAGGGACCAAAAACAAACATAAAGAAACAGACTAATGCAATGGGCTTGAAGGGTCACACCTTGATACAGTTTCTCTCACATATTCCACACTCCTTTAAAACAACATTTTTCCATTCATTTGAAATGTCTAACCTACTATGGGTAACAGGAGGGTCAAAATGACAGATTTTTATTTAATGTTGATTTCCGCAATCATAAAATCTTAAATATATCAAGAACTCAATGAGAAATGAATAAATAACCACTTGTCCTCTAACAGATGATAGAGAACAGCACACTCAGATGGGAGCTACTTACTGGCCTGTCAATGACGAGGTCATAACAACGACTATTTAACTCAGTAACTCAATTAAGCAAGCAGCAATCTGATTTACTATCCTAACCCTCCATTATTACCTCAGTCAGAGCTGCCTCTGGATGAACCTCCTGTTTGTGACTGTGGGCTTGGTGGAAGGGGGGGGGGGGGGGTTATGATGGCGGCCTCTAGAATGGATATTAATAGCTATAGCACTTTCTGATGATTCATCCTCCATGCAAGCCAATTTAATGAAAATCGGATTACAGCAAAAGTGAATCAGTAAGGATGAGGAAAGGAGTTGGGATGGGGGGGTGGGTTGGTGGAATGATGAGGTGCAGAGGTTGGGGATTATTGTGCTATTAATCTGTTTAGGGTTCTTCACCCTGGCCTCGACACTTCAGACAGTGAACGCTGCACTCTTCACAAACGGATTCACGAAAGGATTTTGCAAAATCATCCAATATCAACATTCCTGTCTGCTTTTAGGATATCACCTCATCTCTGCAACCAATATGCCAATGTTGGGGAAAGGCATCAAATCAAACTTGAAGTTTACCTAAACCACAAAAAACATACCACTTACACCACTTACTCCTATAGTGGTACAGAGCCATGCAGGTTCACTTTTATGTGCTTAGGGTTTGAGACATTGAAGCTATCCCAGTTTGTGATTTGGGTGAACCAGCCCTTTAATAAGAAAGTTTCAGATGCTAAGATTCCAGCGCTACCTTCAACACTCAGCTCAATACTTTCCATTTTTATCCATGAGGCAGATGTAAGAGCCCACAACACTCTGTATGCAGCAAACACATCCATCAACAGAAAATATGCACTCTGCGGTTGGGAGATGGAGTGAAAACACAAGCTATAGTCCAAATCTTGGTATCCAATGATACTTTACAGTTTAGGTTTTACATTTCAAGTTGTAAGAACCGAAAACATCTAAAGATTCACCAAGACCCTCACTTCCTCTTATGGGGTCAATAATTTACTGTAAAACACACAATCAGAGTAAATGTTACCCCCATTTCACTCATCTCAAGATACATGAGTTAATTCCTCAGATGCTTTTCATTTTGTACATTTGCATCCTTGTCTGTGAGATAGTAGAACCATACATACAAACAAAACATGACCCTCTCATGCTCACAAACTCTACAGGTTGAGGGTTGAGTTTAATGTCCCACAAAAGTTAATGTTTCAAATTATACACAACATAGAGGTGTGTTTTTCATTTATTATTTCATTACTTTGGTCTATAGTCTAGCAGGACTTCAGGATCTCAGTCTTGCTTTCACTTTTACTCACAGGTTTCATTCATTTAATAGTAATGAAATGACAACATGGGTAAATTCAGATGTTCAGAGACAGACCTGAGATTACATAAGAACTTATATTATCTCATTCTTAAAAAAAAGTACAGTCACCTGCTGGTTCTGGCTTCATATTTACTGGAAAGACATGAAAATGATATTGATCTTCTTGTCTATCCCTCGACAAGACAGCAAACATATTTCCTACAATGTCAATTTATTCCCATTAGTAACTACAAGCAGTCTGACCTAGATATTAGTAGTTCTGTTCTTTTTTCTTTTTTTTTTTTAAACAAATCCTAAATAAAATTGAACTAACCAATATTTCATTCACACCATTGGTGTCACAGAACACAAAAAGCAAATTTTCTATCCAAGAGAGCAAGTTCAACACAAACACCACATAAGGAGAGATAAAGGGGGTCCACAGTGCATTGTCCTGTACAAGACAGAGGAAAGCCTGAGTGCATGCAGGGGTCACATGCTCCAGAGCTGGATTTACAGGTCATATATACTAATGGGAGAAACTGATTGGTCTTACTCCGTCCATTCGTAGAGAAGAGCCGAGATGGAGCTAAAGGGAGGAAGCAATTTTAAAATAAATTCATCATCATTTTTCTTTTTATTAACTTAGCATGTATCCCATTTAAAGCAACTCAGTTTTACACATTCATACCGGTGCAAACACACACACTAGGAGCTTAGGGATGGGAATTGATAAGATTTTATCGATGCCGATGCCATTGTCGATTCTGCTTATCGGTCCGATTCTTTATTGATTCCCTTATTAATTCCTGATCAATTTTCTGCATGGAAAAAAAGTAGACCTCACAGGTTTATCATTGAGTCTGAATACAGTATAGAAACAGAGTAGAAAAAGGCATGCATGTGGACTGAGGTGTGCAAAAACTCATTTTCCCCTCCCTGTGCAGCAAGCGTGAAAGGGTTTTGCTGGCTGGGAGCTGATGGGCGAGTCGAGCTGGCTGTAGCCTAAGAGCTAGCTTTAGGAACAGTCTGTCATCATCTAAAATGGATGAAATGAGAGATTATTTGTACAGCAATCGTTTTCATTTAGGTTTTTCCGTCAAAGAAAAAATCTGCTAAGCCCTCGGTAACGGGCGAGCTCAGCTGGGAAGCAGCGGCTCAAAATCTCTGCCATTGCGCAATCTGAGGAGACCCAATGCATTTTGGTTTTGTTTGGTGAGAATAATCCTGCCCCTGGCCCCTGACATGAGCAGCTGTTGAAACACGACAAACTGCTTCGAGACGAGGTACCAGCCCTTGAACTACCTTGGTGAAAAAGGAGTGTAAGTGCCTACGCCAGATAAGGCTTTCAGGTTTCCACATTTTTGAGCATGAACGATTCCCATGTTTACAACTTGCAAGTGTTGATGTCATCAAGACGTTTGTATTAATATAGAGTTGGTCATGTGAAGATTAAAATGTTGTGCATTGACAGTATAACACCATATCCATTATATTTAGGTTTGGTTGATGTGAGGCATCCATTGTTGTCTGATTTTAAGGCATGTCAGTATTATTAAGAGCTAAGCTATATCAGACCTTTTGTCCTGCTCGTAATCACGACTTGGACGTTGACCTGTGAGCTATTTAAAAGTCAGAAACTCGTAATTACAACTCTGATATGACTTGTATGCAATTCCCTCTCTGGCTGAGTTGACTGACTTGCTGCCGACTCCCTGCACACATGAATGTTACAAAAATAATTTACTGATACAGCTTCTCAAGACTTTTGGACATAGCGGATCAAATTGTGATTAAACAAAGTTGAATGTTTGTGATGCTCAGAAAAAAAGCGTTTCTTTTGTAATGATTACATATGGGAAAAAGTCTTTTTCAAACAATAACTGATTTGCTTGATGGGAAGTGTAGGATCCAGAATCTTTGTAGCTTGCCTCATTTGAGGGACTAGAACTGCAATTCCGGTTCTAAGGCGCTGGGAGCTGCGGTGGTGTGGGCGTGTTGTTTGCACTACCAGTGAGCCAATGAAATACGCTCCAGGAAGTCGAATTGGAATTACAGATGAATCATTTAAAGACTTAAGCCAAATTAAGCCAATTTAAGGATTTAAGCCAAAACACTGTGCAGTGCATACTCATAGACAGGATTTTACAACTCTGGAAAGTTTTCACGGTGGCAAATGTTTTATCTTTTGTCATGACGGTTCCAAGGTAAACAGTCGAACATGGCTTCACGTTACAAAGTAATCCACCAGGAATGTGCACTTGCATGTATGTGATTGGCCAATGCAGTGTGACGTCAGGTTGCGTTCTGGAAAAAACCTTTTTGCTGGACAGCCACTGTGTTTTTTTGCTGAGCCCTATGCAGTCCTATTTAGTCTGAACACAGCCTAACAGTCAGGATATCTCAGCCCACTTTGAATTTGACCATTCTTTTTAAAAATCAGTCTCTTGTGAGTCCTGTAATTTTGCTGAAGAACAAAGCTAAATTGCTGAACTACTCCTTTAAATCTGCTTCGTTCTGGGTGAAATAAATGTGACCTGTGATCCTCTTGATTATCTCGGTTTTGGGGAGTTAAATGGCAGTATCGGCATAAGAGCAGTTTGCTCAGACACAGCAGCAGCCCTGGTCTGGATACTGGATTCAGCCTGTTTGTACTGAATGTGTACCTGCTGTATGTAGACACACACCCAACTATTCCTCTTTCAACAGTGACAAACCTTTACCTTCTAACTTTCCATCTACTTCAGAACAATACAAGCACAATATGATACTGAACACTGCTCTAAAAATACCAGACATTACATAATATTACTAATATAATATTTAAGTAGTGACATATGTAAGAGGAGAAGGCAGAAAGACATTAAGGCACATTTAGAGAAACATCATCCCCTCCTCATGTAGAATACTAAGAGGTAGAGATGGTTTTCCTCGTGCTGGTGCTTTTAACAATTTATCTTTCATGCACCAAGGCACCCAGCTGCTCACGCCACATTTGTGTTTGTGGGATTTTTTTTTTTTTTTTGTAGATCAGCTAGGCTTGTAATTAGGCTGTTTTTTCTCTGTCCTCTCTTTCTTTGATGCTGACGCACACGCACACACACACAGAGGCTGGAGGGCCTGGTGTACGCAGCAGACACACTCCTCAGTGAAAGGCCTTCCTCAACTTGACGTCTCCGCTCCTCTCACAGTAGGCCTAGCTCCTTTGGGAAAGCATTGTGCCTGGGGATGTTTCCTGCAACATGCTCCCACCTTTTATTTTCCCACTGATTCCTTCTCTTCTTCTACCCCTCTGCCACAGCAGAGCCTTCCCCCGAAGAGAATATATCACTTTACCAAAGTCTCTAATGTGCCCAAACATCATCTGTCTCATGAGGACGAGTGCAAGATATCTGACCTGACACCAGGTAGAGTCAGCTGAGGGGAACTGCACTCACTCGTACAGACTCAATAGGAAACAGATTACTGTGATGTTCTAGATGACGACATTTGGCAGCTACATGCAGGTTTACTCTCGTTACTCCGGTTACGTGTGATGGGACTGAGATTGAGGACAAAATCTGTGCAAGAATTTTAAAATATTGGTAGTTAAAAAACATGTAAATTCACAAATCTGACACATTAACACTCTCCTTGCATCATTTAAAAAATATACACTAAAAATCATCACTGATGTGATGATGGGTGGATGAGAGCTGGACAAAGTCCCATTAAACATAACGTCAGCACACATCCAGACCATTTACACCTAAACCCTGTGAATGTTGGTGTGTTGAATATTTTTGCTAGCAGCTGCTAGCATAACACACCCAAATCTTTGATTGAACTGTTGGCAGTCAAGTTGCATTGTGGGTAACGTATGCATCAGGTATTAGAATTTTTTTTTTTGACATTGAAATAAAACATCTATAAACAGTTGCTAACACTTCACCTTTTATGTGTTGCATATGAAAGGTGGAAATGTCAAAAATACGTGCACACTGCTAGGATTCAGAGAGGCTCATGTCATGTGTCGTTCATTTCTAGTCGTTTTGTGATAATACATATTGACATAAAACACACATGTAAATAGATTCTGTAGCTCTAAGTTGAGCTTCTTTTGGTGATTTTTTCCATTCAAAATGCAAAAACACTTCAAAGTCAAAAGAAATCAGTGTGTTTCTATCAAAATAACAGGTGACACTTCAGGCTATAAAACACATGATTCATTAATGCGTAACTAATGCCTGACTCATGATCATTTTATGCATGAATGGGGACATGAGGTTTTTTTCAGATTTTATTTTTATATATTTTATTTGTCGTTGAAAGAAGTGGAGTGTAGCATGGAAGAGACACTAAAATCAAAATCATCTAGCTGGTGCCAGTTAACACATTAAGGGAGAACGAACCGACATATTAAACTCCACCAACTGTACACATCAGCGTGTGTTTCCATGTGTTGGGGAGTACTACTGTATATGTGTATAAAGCCTTTTGTGTCTCCAGAGGGAGCTGCGTAAAATCCATAGACTATAAAAATATGGACGTAGTTACCGTGACGTCACCCGTCGGTTTCTGAAGAGCGGTTTTGAAGCTCAAAGTGAGCCGCTCCGGCCGTCGCCATCTTGGCAGTGCGTGACACTGTCTAACTCCCAGCCAATCAAAAATGGGCAAAGAGGCAGGCCGAATGGCTGAAACAAGCCACCTAGCAGCTGGCAGACCTGTCACTCAAAGCAGCCATGTCCTTCGTTATGCATAACTTTACGGCTTAATAAAATTTAAACGGGTGAGTTATAAAAAAATTCACCCCCCGTACAGTTGTCATGAAAGGGGAAATTAGCTATAGAAACCAAAACCGTTGTTTGTACCAGGCTGTAAACATGTTTATTTCTGCTGTAAAGTTGAACATTTTAACATGGTGGTCTATGGGGATTGACTCACTTTTGGAGCCACATTCAAGTGGCCACTCAAGGAACTGCAGTTTTTGGCACTTCCGCATTGGCTTCATTTTACAGCCCCGGAGGTTACTGCTTGGTAAAATCTGATAAATTTCCTCAAGTGATGTCATTTGAGTCAGCGTCAGTTGTGGCTGAAGACTACAAGTTTGAAAATGAAACAAATCTGAGTGTGTGGAGTTAGACAGAAGTGAGGTTAGCAGACCTCTGTAGCTCATCAGCTCTGCTGGATGCTAGCAGCTCCAGGCTACATTAGCCGCTACTAGCATAACACACCCAAATCTTTGACTGAACTGTTGGCAGTCACGTTGCATTGTGGGTAATGTATGCATCAGGTTTTGACAAGGAGAAGAATGGTGATAAAAAGATGATATCTCTAGTCCTGCTTCATTGCCTTTGATACTTATACTATATAAAAAAAATAAAAAAACTGTCCATCATGAGTCTGACGATGTTACAGGACTACAATGCTGGATCAGTAGAGAACTCTTTTAAGCATACCTCAACAGTTCACATTGTAATGAAGTGAGAGAGAAAAACTGGATATTATTGTGTCAGGAATATGATTATGACTTATCTACATTATTAGAGATATAGAGTTTCTGTTGACTGCTGTACATGTAGATCATCTTTCTATGACAGCAGGTGCTGTTCTGCTTTCACAGAGGCTGATTCTGTGTTATGGATATTTTCTATGTAACTGGATTCCAGCAAACTAATCACATAAACTGATAGTGACTTGATCATTTCTTAATAGTGAGCAACATGAATTCATGATACATCCTGCATTAAATCATTTTGTGTTGAAAACTGTTACCGAGTAAAATAATCAAAAGAGAGAGGCAGTTCATGGCTGCTTCCTGCTGTAAGTGGCATTTATGTTATATTCATGAATAACTTTGTCTTCTCTGTCTGCACACATCATGTAGTGTTTTTGTCTCCTTGTTTTTTTTAAAATGATACAATATGTCAATGTTACATTTAGAGTGCAGGAGATAATCAAGAGGAAAAAGAAATGAAGCCATGTCCCACTACATCACCTTTAATTAAGAAAGTCTGTCTCCAAATTCTCTTTAACGCCAATTCTAAAGCCAACTTTTTACCTCAGCAAGGTGTGAACATGTTGGTTTTTTTTTCAATATTTAGGCTTTTTTTTAAAAAAAAAAAAAAAAAAAAAAAAATTCCTTTTTTTTTTTTTTTTAACAAGCAGATGGAAAATTGATGGAATCAGGCTTCATATGAAGTCCACTGCCTCTTTGCTTGGGGCGTTACACAGTGTGGAAGTAAGTGCTGCCTGACAGACTCAGCTCAGGGACACAGAGAACACAACGCTTCCCTGAGTGCTTCTCTAATGTATTTTGCACGTAACACATGTATTATACAGTAGTGTACCCGTGGTTACAGTGTTAATGTGTTCAGATACATGTTAACATGTTTTATTCTACATGTCAGCATGTATATCATTCTACTTCTGCTGTTCATTTATGTATAGGTATGATTTTTGAGGTTAGTTTCTGTGTTTACAATTCAGTGGATGATGTTTATGTATTATCATGAGCACACAGATCACTCACAACCACAAGACCACAGACTCAAACCACAACAACAACAACAACAACAACAACATAACTTACCCTAGACACAGCAAAATCTGTGGAACAGACAAAAAAAAGAAGAATTAATCTTATACCTGTATTTATGCTAAGATTCATTGTAATCAATACAAAGCCTATAATGCACATATACAGTAGTCTTCATTTTCTTCCTTCCTTCCTTCTTTCTTTCCTTCTCAGAACTGTCCTTGATTAACATCTCACTCTCTTTGTTTTGTCGTACCTGTAAAGGTGGACAGTTTACATCATCATTGTTCTTATTGGTGCTTGATTTCTAGCATGATTCACCTCACTTCAACCTGATCAGAGGTCTGATCAGACTGAATCATTGAGTGTGGGTGTGCAGAGCCTTTAACAAAGACTCCCTGATTTCCCTCAGAGATCAGAGTTTGTGTTTAACTTGGCTACGTTCACATTACATGCTGAAGTGGGCCAAATCCGATTTCTTTGCCTCCAAGTAACTCAGATATGATTTTTTTTTTCACAGAAGTGTGAACAAACCAAATCAGATTTTTTCATGCCACATCTGGGCCACTTGCATATGTAGGTCTGTCTGATCTCTGCTTATGCAACCGCTGTCAGAACAATCAGATTGGAATTCATGTGTTTTTTTTTTTAACGTCTCACTTCTCTGCACATATCGTTGTCACATGTTGTCACCATTCAGTGTCAGTGTCTCCTCACTGCCCGGTAAAAATAAACATGGAGAAGAGCAACAACAGTGACAGGAGTCAAGGCTTTTTTGGCCTTTTGTGGCCTTCTCATCGTTCTCATCCTCATCATCTGTGCTGTCTGCCCACCTCCACAACAAAAGATCCTGGACATGTATGCTAGCACAGCCATGTCATCCATGGCAGTGGCAGTTTAGTCAGATAGCCTCCATGTCAAAGCAAACATGAATACGACACAAAAAGATTGGATCCACCTAAAAAAAATCAGAATTCAGCATTAAGGCCTGTAATGTGAACGTAGCCTTTGATCACTTCAGTGTTTTTGCAGTGAGTGATTTTAGACACAAACGACCAATAGGCATGCTCCTTGAACCACAACTCCAGCTCTTTGACTTCTTTTCTGCCACAGCATCTCTTTTTCCCTCCTGCCTCTGAACATTTATGAGATGCTGTCCTACAGCTCGAGATAACTCGCATTTTATTACTCAAGCTGAAACATTTTCAAGTTGAGCTAATCACATCTCTTTACCTCCGTTCATGTCATTTGAATGACTTCATATGCGCTTGTGCCACTTCTACGTTTTACTTCCTTTTTTTTTTGTGAATTCATGTTTTGCTTGCACTACTTATGTAGGTCCTGTGTTAGTTTTCAAAACATCAACACACACTAGGGTGCAACAAAATCAGCGTTTATCTTTAATGTTACATGCAAGTATGTTGTCAGGCATTTGTACAATGTTTTATGACACCTGCTGCTCCTGTGCACAGACTGATGCAGAAGAATGTTTTGAGAGATAGAAAAACACAGAAAGCGACACAGACAGAGAGAAGAAGAGAAAAACAAAAAAAAAAGAGCTTTAGAGAGACACTGTAACAAACAGAGAGAGACATATGCAGAGAGAGAGAGGAAAGCACAGTCTTATCCTCCTGGTATCTGACACGTAACCATGGAAACTTCCTCCATACACTCAGAGGAATTGGGGGGAGTTTTATTCTTTACTTCTCTTAAGGCAGCTCACCACTTCCTCTGATGATGCTGCAATACTCTCATCATAACAGCAGCCATGCAGAGAAGAAAGCTGCAGCCAACAGTTACTGTAACGCAGCAAATATAAATATATCAACCGTACTGCTGAAGTTCAGCATCTTTCTCCTGCAGCTCACAGTGGAACTGCAGCCATGTTTCACTCTTCTTCCTACAACAGTTGCTGCTACAGTCGTGTGTACACTTAAATGTCTTTTTTGCATTAAAATTGATAAGATACAAACCATAGATGTACACTTTATTTACCTTTGAATATATATCTTTACTCTTTAGAGAATGACAGTATGTGTTTGTTGGCTGTGAGCACAAACAAACAAGTCACTAAGTGTCTACCATCTGAAGATCCTTCTCCTGATCAATTCAAAGTGCACAATATTCTCATTAATTCAGGTCATAACCTGTACAAACAAATGAATCATGCCTGCAAACCAATTAATTAACGTGGCCTCGATTAAACGTGTGTGCAAACATCAATAGTTGAACTTGTTCGGCCACTTTCAAACTTATTTCACTCTCTGGTGTCAATAAGCTGAATTGCTTTGACTTATTTAATTATAAAATCCAATTCTGTGTTGGAAAAAATAAACAAGCAAAAAGCCTTGATGAGTGAAAGAGCTGAAGCTGGTTTCTGATCTGAGTTTACTATTGAGGGTGATTTCAGCTCTTATCAGGCTGGTTGAGGTGCTCCCCTGCTGGTAAATGACCCTAAATGTAAACAGTGATGCTGCTACACCAGCAAAACATTATGTGACAGAATCTTGAATGCACACGTTTTCATTTAATACATTATTTTTTGCTTTTATTGGCCCTTTCCTTCCCCTGTAATTTTAACAATCATCTAGAGCAGTTTCATACATTTTCCTCACCTTTGTTCTCGGCCTTCAGCTCCTCCTGCAGGAAGTCGCTCTGCCGGTTGCCGAGAACGAAGGCCAGGAAGGAGAGGATGAGGGCGTCCAGGATGCCGATGATAGCCAGTATGTAGGCCCAGCGCACTGAGCAGTTGCCCAGCGTGTACTTCCCCGTGTCCTCGCCACACATGTCCCGGATCACCTCGGAGTCCCAGCCGTTTGGGAAGATGATACAGCCGAGCACCAGACACACGGCTGGAGAGCAGAGAGAGAGAGAGAGAGAGAGAGAGAGAGAGAGAGAGAGAGGGAGGGATGGGGAGAACGGTGAGTTGACACATCGATGAATAAATGTTTGAATACAGCGGCGTGATGGATAAGGTGCTCACATACAGAGCAGTGTAATGGTATTTGGTTTGCGCAATATTGGATTTGTCGGGCAGCGTATGTAATAACGTGCAGAGCGATGGGGTCAAGGTGACGGGGGTTTTGTTCCATTGAAAAGCAGCACAGGAAAGAAAATCAATATGGGAAGAGGGTTGAGTTGTAGAACAAAGCAAGATTGAAAGTGAGGGCAATGAAACAGGCAGGTAGGGAGAGAAAATAGGGTTTAGGTGTAAAACAGCGGGCTGGTCACAGGGTTACATGACATTAACAAGATGAAAGTGAGAGAAAAGAGGGGAGGCAGAGGAGAGAGAGGACAGAATATTATTTTTCTATTTCACTCCGGCTTGTGAGTCTGTGCGGTGGTATTGCCAGTATCTGCCTCATCACTCAATCTCTTCCCCTCTCTGTTCTTCTCTATTCTTCAGTAGAGGCCGGTCTTTGAACCGCCTGAATGAGAAATGGAGAGATTCAGCTTGCCAGCATGAAGGAGAAAGGAAAAAGTGAAAGGAAAGTAATAAAGAAAACATGTGCAGCAGCTGGCAGGCTCTACAGCCAGGTGAGCTCTGACAGAGCAGAGGGTCAACATCGTACTGAGCTGTCGTCTCGCAATTTACACCAAAATGCTAATCGTTCAAATGAACTAATTCAAACTTAAAGGAATAGTTAGAAGAATAGAATAGAAGTCATCCTCCGCTCAAAAATGTGTTTTTTCTTCTTGTTCCTTCAGTTGGATGTTGTTCTCTTCTCTGTGCAGGATGTATGTGCTGAGCTTGTTTTCACATTTATCTGCAGAAGGAGGAAAGTTTCTCTGTGATCACCTTAAAGCTCAGTTTAAGGCCTGTTCCTACAAGCATGATTTGTGACATCACAACTTAGTGTGGAGCAAATCATGAGCCAGTATTCAACTTACACAAGTTTGATGTGGAAACTTGAAGCCTCCAGTGTATGTACTGAGAACGGACTCTCAGGGAAGTAGGAGACATCTTGTGTCCAGCAGGAAAACTTTCTGAGATGAAATATATTCGCATATTCAGAGATTGTGGAATTTTTAATGAGTAAGAAGGACTATATGTAATTCTATGGATTTTAGCAATATCATTGAACCTTTTTGTGGAAAAACCAAATCAGACACAAATTGTTGTTCCAAGTAGAATATTTTATGTACATCTAATGTCTGGAGGGGATCTTTTAATATTCTGGGAAGAACAGAAATGATTACGTCTGCAATTCAGAATTACAACTCGTTGATGTGAATGAGTGTTCTGACTCATTTACTCATAATTCTCACTTAAACTATATGACGTAAATGTGGCATTAAGTACACAGCTGGAGTCAAGACGTGGTGAGCCTGGCTTGGTTTGAACACTCAACTCTCCCTAAAACCAGCAGCTACAGTTTTTACATGTCTGTTCATGGACAGGTTAATAAACAAGGAAGGTTCATGTAATTAAGACAGCTTTAGAGGTGTTCAGAGCCAAGCTAGCTGTCTCCCTTGCTTCCAGTCTGAAGTTAGGCTAATCATTTGCAGACTAAAGCCCTGTACTAAATGAAAACTACTGATTAATAATACTATTTGTTTAATCAAATATGTTAAAAAACTAAAGACAAAATAACATCAAGTTACTTTTCTGATGTGTTCATCAGCAGTGAAACCCTCATCTACACCATGGAGGTAGAAGATACTTTAATCCTTCAATCAAACACACATGCAAACAATCAAACACAAGGCAGAGGATTTATTAATTATTGATAATGAAGAATAACAAATAACAAATAACAAATACATTATTCAGCACAGCACAAATAGTGTTATTTTTTGTTTGTTTGTTTGTTTTCTTTTACTAATATTTGTTTCATACAAATACTTTAAAAATGATTTGTTAGATAGAGGTCTGTCTGCAATGAAGCGATGAGTACAGTTTTATCTCAGTAGTCAGCACAGTGGTCTATGATCTGGGAGACTCCAGGTGAGACCCGGTGTGGGGACCTTCTTCATAAGGTCATTTATTCATGTGCACTTATTGTAACACTTTAATTTTCTAAAAATTAAAAGCATAATAAAAACAAAAACAGGATTTATAAGCCTCTTTCCACTTTTATTCAAATATAAATACAAATCATTTTGCTGCTTCAACAAATATAGATACAAATACAAATACTGGGCTCTCTGCACATCCCTACCCTGCACACACATGCACAGAGATCTTACCTTCACATCCACATGTCATGTGGAGCAATCAGTTTGATTTAATTGACTGATTGTACTTTTGACCTTTAACTTTTAGGTATGGAGTTGAAGACAGGAGGTGATAGCCTAGCTTAGCATAAAAACTGGAAACAGAGGGAACAGCTAGCCTAGTTCAATGCTCACTGCAAGTCAAAACCCAGGGATGCTGACATCGGCTCGTCGCACGTGTCCGTAAACGGCCGTCTGTGCCTTAGCCTTGGTTGCTGAGGTTGTTGCTGAAGTTTTTCTATGTGTTGTTCACATTGTCCAAACCTGACTCAGCTTGAACATGAATGGATGGATTTGAAATGTTGACATTTCAAGTAAAGAATGAGGAAAAAGTAGTGAAATCCTGTTAGTATAGTTTGTTCCATGATTTGTTGTTCCGACACCAATAAGAGAAACTTGTGGGAACAAGTGTCTTGTAGAAACTACATTCATATGTTGTGCTTAGAAGTTTGCTCTTGTGTTATAGCTCTTGTGGGCACTACATGTGGGTCTAGAAACACACACACATTTTGATTTGTTTGCCTTTTAAAATAAACTGTAATCACTGAAGACTTGATGCACCAAATTGAATATCTGGGCTCCTCCAGCTAATTATCAAACAAACAGCTCAGCTGCAATTAAACAGACAGTGGGAGAAATCCTGAAAAATCACACACACACACAGCGCAGTAGCTCGGTTCCCTCTGATGCTCACATTAACTACAGCGCCCTGGGATACAACTTCCTCTGCACAGAGAGGCTTTCCACTTTAGAAAGTGTATTATACACACACCCACATTATATCAGAGGGCCTCAGTCTTTGTGTGTTTGTGCACATTTGGCACATAAAAGTTTTTTTTTTTCATTCTGTGCTTAAAAACTGTGTGTGTGTGTGTGTGTGTGCTCCCATAAGGCTCGAGTGGTCCCTTGCTGTCTAGAGGGTCCAGCTGAGGCCAGGCTGGCCCTGACAGATGGGTCCCTGAATGCCTCATTTACTGGACCACTAATACTGTTGAGAGCTGTACACACACCAGATGAAACTCAGCTGACGTATAGGGTCAGTGTGTAGGGACATACAGAATGGAAGGTTTCAGCTGATGTAAATACAGAGAAAGGAAGGAAATCCCTCCAGTGTCTGAGCATGAGCAGCAGGGTTTACAGGAATTAAGGATGATGTCTGGCCTGAAACATAATTCACACACTATATGGCCCACGGTACTTTGTAAACTATGGAATACAGTAAATATGGAACAATAAGCAAAACACATTTTTGACTGGAATATTTTGACACCTCACAAGTCCATTTGAAATCTCAAAAATGTGTTTCTCCTACTTTATTTTGTATAATATGGTAAAATATCTTCACCATCACTTAATTGCACTACATTAACACTTTGGTTACTTGCAGCAGTGATATAAAATGATTAATCTGTTGATTAGAACTGCTGCATGTCTGAGATGTCCTGGTATACAGTTTCAGTGGGCAGCTGCCATCCAATCAGAAATGAGTATTTCCTCTGGCCATGGTGCTGTTAGTGTTTACACATCCAGCAGACATGAAGCAACATTAGCATTCATTCTGAGTGTCTGGCCATCTGATTGTAAGTCTCCTTTTAGCTCTGTTTTGGTCTCTTGAGGGAAAAACCAAAACAATGAGCTGAAAGGTGTTAAAATGTTGAGGAAAATCACAGAATTCGATGATAAATCTTTAATGGTTCATCACTATGAGCTACACCTTTCACATTATGATGAAAATATAATTTAGCACAGCTGTAAACTGGATGAAACACGATGAATGAAGGACAATGTAGTAAACACTGCACGTTATAACTGCTCTGCATTCAAAACGATGGTTGTAATCAGGTTCGCAGATGGGAGATAAAGAAGCGATGATGGTGAAACAGGGTAAACAAAAATAGAGAGCAGGTACACTGGTGAGTGCATGTTTTGCTGTGTGTTCAGATTTCCAAACTCCCTGCAGCACTGACCCATGTGAGGTTTGGCTAAGTGTCACAAGCTGCTGAAAATGTTCCACCTTTTGATGCACATTATACAAGTCTGAACTGTGTTGTCTCTGTTTACTGGCACACTGAAAAAAAATGATTCTGCACAGTGCTTTGGAAACGGCCACAGCAGTTTTAATGTGGTGTGAAGAGTTTGTGTTCCCTGTGGTTTTCCTTTAGTCCTGCCTGGCTGACAGAAGTGAACAAGACTCACTCTTAATAATTCATTGAGCCTCATTTAAATCTGTGTCAGGGATGCTGGGAAGGTTACACTGCTCCCTGCATGCACGCACGTGGTTGTGTGTGTGTGTGTGTGTGCCTGTGTGTGCTCATGTACGCTAGAAAGAATCAATTAAGGATTGTCTGCAAGTTAGTTCATCCGTCTGAGAAGGAAATTCTGTGTGTGTGTTTGTGTGTGGCCTGGGTTTGTGGATCAGCAGTGACTTGATCCCATTTCTGAAGCACAATACTTTGAAGTAGTACTTAGGGTTTTTTTTAAAGCCACTCAACCCTTCCCTCACACACTGGGGTTTATTACAGCCATTCTCTCTGCTGTGATAGATGACAGTAATAACACACAGACAAGCTTAGCATGATCTTTATTATCTCGGCTAAAAGAAAGCCGTATAAAACTCTTCAATTGCCTCCATGTTCCATACAAAATCAGCATTATCAATCAGCATGAACAGACTCTTGTATCTTCAAGTGTGTAGCATTTTAGCTTTCAGTAAACAATGACCACATTCATATCACAAAATCATTTTGCTTCACATGACACAAAACAGGAACAGGGCACAATTCCTCTCAAGCATTTAAATAAAACATTCAGAGTTCTAACATTCTCGTTCCAATATGTGGAGTGTGTGTGTGTGTGTGTGGGGGGGGGGGGGATCAGCAGCGTTTATGGTAAATGTAGTTTTCATTTTCACAAACTCTTCTAGGTATTAATTAACACCATTACTGTTAGAAGCAGCTCCTATTTCAGGGGCTGCATCCTTAAAAGCCTGCGTTTCAAAACTCTCATCCTAGTAGCCTCTGAAAGCAAAGCTAGAGAGATGACCCCTTAAATCCAAAATCCAAAGAGTGTACAAAAATTTGGACACATTCTACACACACACACACACACCTGCAGTATCATAGGCATAAGAGTCTACAGCCATAGCAACTCTATGAGGCTGGTGCTAGAGGTCTCCATCCCCAAAGTCAGTGGAATTCATCCTCTGGGGACCATGAATTGGATGAATTGTACACAACATCATGGCTATTCATCCAGTAGTTCTGGATAGGGATATTTTAGTCTGGACCAAAGTGGTGGACCAACTGACAGACAGGTGGACATTGCCATCTACAGAGCCATGCTACCAGTGTATGTTAGAGGTTAGGGCAGATTTTCCTGCTTTAACCTGATAGCTGCAAATAACCTGGTTTCTTGTGTGCATGTAAACATATCATTCCAAAATAAAACCAGTTACATGAAGTCCTGCCTCCTGTCTGTCACAACCACAAACAAACCAAAGCAACATGCTTCCACCAACTGTAGTCTATGAAATTAAACAGATTTTTTCCCCCCACAATATGTTTATTGTCATTTTCTTATATTATGACATCCCATCAAAGAAACATACAGTAACAATACAACAGTTTGAGACCAGAAATACATACATTACACAGACACACAAGCCCACATACACACACACATACTCAACTTGCACTGATATCGGATAGAATACAAATAAGACGAAATGTTTCCCTGTATTGTTCTGTATCCTTTCAGGTTAAGCCTACATTTCCATCTTTCATGATATTCATGTATGGCTCCCAGAGCTGTACAACATCTTTCTGCTTGCCCTTAGCAATCCAAGTTAGTCTTTTCAGACCCGCTATAATCCGAAAGCTCCCTTATCCACACTCTCAGCGATGGAGCATACATACTCTTCCAGCATAGTGCAACAGCCCTCCTGGCTTGAAGAAGTCCAAAGTCAAGAAGTTTAGTCTGTTTTGATGTTTGTATAAACTGCTTTGGATATATTCCAACCATACAAAGTTTGACATTTAAAGGGACTTCGGTATTAAACATCTCTGACAAACATTTTATAACATCCTTCCACAAATTTTGGATCTTTGGACATTTCCATAGATAGTAAATTAGAGTACCTTTCTCTTTCAGACATTTAGTACAAACGTCTGGAATATTAGCAGACATATGATGAAGCTTGACAGGAGTTATGTACATTCTCATTAACCACTTATATTGAAGTAATTTAAATCTTGTATTTATTGTCTGTTTTTGGGCTTTTAAACAAGCATCATTCCATTCTGTCTCATCAATGTCGTCTTGTATCCATTTTCCAAGCACTTACCAATATGCAGTAATATTTAGATATGTGGCCCTTCCTGCCTGCAAGTGTTATTTCCTCAAATTTGATAAAGGTGGTATCCACATTATCCGTTCATATTTTGATGACATCTAGCTTTTTAACTGTAAATATTTAATCAAGTGTTTTTTAGGGATTTGATATCTATGACATAATTGATCAAAAGAAAGCAATACCCCATCTACATAAAGATCCATCAGTTTCCATATACCTTTTATATTCCATCACCTAAATTCTTCATCCTTTTTGATCAGGCTCAGTTTAACAAATTACACAATTAGAATTAATGAGTGTCACAAGACAAGATTTCTAGCTTTGGGTGGTTTGAGCTGCAATGCTTTGGAAATGAAAAAACACATTTTATTTGTGGTGCATGTGAGTCAGGAGCAATTAATGAACCATCTTAATGGAATCTGCAGTAGTGGTGATAAAGCTGAGACATGTTCTCATAAATGACAAACAAACCTCAGAGTGATTTGTAAGTTTAAGTTTTTTGCACCAATTGCAACAGAGTATAGGGATGGTGATGTCAGTCAACTGGTTCCAGTATTCCATGCATCCAATCCTCCAACACTCTGGTCTAGAGCCACTTCAAGCCAGACAACTACAGGCTGTTTCAACAGAGTTGAGCTATGCTCTCCTGAGCAGCTTGCACTGCCCTCCACTACCCACACATCCTGGCATCGACAAGAGGCAGAAGTTGTCACAAGGACATTTCACTGTAAATAATGATGAAGAAGTTATTTTGTGCAGCTCATTTTTGATGATTGGCTACAGTTGTAATTGTCTGGTGGTCACACAGAACAATATTTTTTTGTCATCTTGAAGTCCGCTGTTTTAACTGTGGTAACAGTGTCTTTGTGTCATGCTATGACAATATGTGCAACCAACGTTTCATCAGTCCACAGCTAGAGGCTCTGTGAGGCACTGCAGTAATACACATTAGCTAAATGCTCACATTAGTTTAGCATGTTAGCAAGCTAACATTTATTAATTAGCAGTAAATGCAAAGTAGAGCTGAGGCTGATGGCACTGTCATAAGTTTTGCAGGTATTTGGTCATAAACCAAATTTTGTATTCGACAACTTCAAAAATTTTGACTTAAATGTTGCACTAAATGAAACATTAGAGGTGCAGTGTGTAGGATTCAGTGGCATCTAGCAGAATGGACTTGGCAGAAATGTTATATAATATTCATAAGTATGTTTTAATTAGTGTATAATCACCTGAAAATAAGAATTGTGTTATTATATCTACATAGGGAGCTGGTCCTCTTTCACAGAGCCCACCATGTTGCACCACCATGTGTCTACAGTAGCGCAGAACAGACAAATCAAACACTGGCTCTAGAGAGGGCCTTTGGTGTTTTTTGCGGCCACTGTAGGTTCTCCTACACACTTGGAAGGGGAGGAGGAGTTGGGTGCAATCTGCAACCTCACTGCTAGATGCCAGTAAACCTTCCACACTGCACCGTTAAGGGATCATCAAAGTTATTTTTTTCCTGAGAGGGATGTGAATGTCTGTTCCAAATTTCATGGCAACATCCAACAGCTGTGGGGATATTTCAGCCTGAACCCAAGTGGTGGATCAACTGACAGAGTGACATTGTTATCCATTGAGCCATGCTAAAAAATAAAAACAAAACATTGTGGTGAACTTGAACTGTGGGTATACATGGTGTTACTTTAACCCTCTGGGGAGCTTTCCAGTCTGCTTGCTGTAGATTTGTTCACAGCACAAACTGCAGTGCCAGAGTGCAACGGCAACTCCTGTATGGATGAGAATACGGGTATGTTCACATCAGTGTGCACACAACCACAGAGGATATGATGTGTAGATCGGCTCAGAAAGCATCATGAGCCCATCAGGCACCTGTGGCCTTTCCTCTCATGCTACCTTAAGTTCAAAATTAACATTTTTAGCCTCACCACAGTAAGCGTCTTATATTCTAAAAATCATCAGTGTGTTTTAACCTTCTAACACTTGTATTGTGGAGTGTAATGAACACTGCAACTACAAGGGGCCACTAGTGTTTTCCAGCTTCTAGTCTTCTACATTAAGAATAAATTTCCCAGGGTTTAGAAAATGATCACCTACACTGCATCATTCGAGAAAGACTTATTAATGCCCCGATGCCCATGTTCCCCCCACACCTCCCAAAGTTGATACTCCTCATAAGAAAATCCAATTGACTCACTGCACCACGCATAAACAAACATAATTCAATTAAGTCAAACCATTAGTGCTGAGCCATTCACAGTCTGTAATGGTGAAACCTGTAGCCAAGCTGAACACCTCGGGGGCTGGATACTATTGCTCAAAACAAGAAATACGTACTGTAAAGAAAAATAGGAAGAAGAAAAATCTCTGCCTTGACAACTGACGAGCGCTCTCTGACAGGCCTTCTTTTTGTCTCTCTGAGAGTTCTACAGCGCAGCTCCCCCCAAATATAATAATATAACACTCACAGTTGTGCTATTGATTTTTTCCTCTCCTTTCTCAGCTTTGAAAAGAACTGCATTTCCCAGATGCCCTTGAGGCTTTGGCATTTCAGAGGCATTAATTAAGGTTTGGTTGGACAGACTGTGAGGAGGTGGAGCAGATGACTTAACTGATTCTGTTAATTCAAGGCTAAACAACACAGCAGACACAAACACTAACAGCCAAGAAATAAACAAGCAATTTATATTTTTGATAGCCAGTTATAGTGCGAGAACACATCTCTCAGAACTTTTAATTCTTGTTCCCTGAGATCCTTTGTGCCTTGATTACTTCTTTTTTTTTCTTTTAAAAAAACCCCAAAACTATCTTTCTGCAATAAATCAGCTACAATTAATTAGTTGTTAACACACATACTGCTTAGCAAAAGGCTGACAAAGGCTAATTATGGAACATAATTTTATGGTTTTGTTTTGAGCGATCCTGCTAAAAATTACATTTATACACTACTAACTAGTTTTGCCTTTTTTTCCAGTCCACATAATTTTGGATACCACACAGACTTTGTAGATAGGTAGTCATGTGTTTTTCTACTTGTATTTGTTAAAAACACCTATTATCTTGATAAAAAAAAATTAGTGAGTGAGTGAGTGAAGTGAGAGATAGTGTGTGTCTGAGCGTCTGTGTGTATGCGGGTCGAATTGACCCGAACATTGTATGAAGGACATACATGTGTGAGGGATTGTTGCATATGTACTCAATGATTTTTTTCTTTTACAGGTTCTCCACAGAATATAAGTCAAGGCAATAAGTTATTATTAATGTTAATGTTAATTATTTTTCTTTTAGTAAAAATTTGAAATGGGTCAATTTGACCCGAGCACCATATAAAGGTTAAAATGGATGTTAAAGAAGCAGGTCAGCAGGCAGGAATATGTGCAAAAACAGGTTTTGTTTGTTAACAAAAATACTAATGAAACAGACAAAAATGAAACACAGGGTGAGCAAAGCTTCCAAAACATATAGAACACTGATGTAGAATTTCTTTGTTACTGCTGACATTTCCTATGGACACACACACACACACACACACACACAGCCAAGAGAGCACCAAATTATACAGAATGTCATTTACTACAGAACAGTTTTATACTTCCTACCTCAACTTGACCGAGCCAATCGATTCACTAAGTGCAGCTAATTATGCACACCTGTTGTCACTATCACTGATCAACAGACGATCTCCCCTACTATCACAAAACTCAAAAAAATCACAACAGGACTGAAGCCCTTCAACAAAATATAACGCTGTGAAACAAAATACTCAACTGAAACCTGTGTTCCATTATTTGTGAAACACGACTGATAAATTAACAAAATATTGGACTGAAACTGGTGATCTAATACACAAAACACTAGCAATGTTGGGAACAAGGACCCAGTGAAAAGGGAGTGGAGCAACCTTACCTTGCCACATACCCACTCATAAAAACATTGCTAAATAGTGCTACTAGTGGTCAAAAACTACAGGGTACCTTTAAATCACAGCTGCCATCATGTCCTTATATTTCAATAACAAAATAAGTTGTTAATCAGTGCCTTTCAAAATGATCTGTGATAATTACATTGTACTCATCAAGTTAATCCCTGTATTGATGTGTAGTGTACTGGTGTACATGTGTTATGTGTTTCTTGATCCTCAAAGATCTACAGTGCCAGACAGCACACACTTGTTTATTGTCTAACATCATCAAAAGTTGTAAATTATGATCATCTGTTAGTATTCTGCCAAATTTTTGCATACAGTTTTTTGCTCTATGGACAGATTTGGACCACTCCATCTATTTGGTTAAAATCATCATAAAAATAAAAATAATGTATGAATTCCTGTCTGTTGTGTTTTTAGAAAACATCTGTGTAATTCTGTCTCATATGAAACACACTGGAGTTCTGCTATTATGATTAATGCCAGTATAAACATATGCTTGGTTGTGATTTTATTTGACTCTCCAACAGATGGTGCCAGATGGCGATATCAGCTCAACATATGGACCACTGTTCACCAGATGGAAGAGATATAGACAGATTCAAAACAGATTCAGGTATGTTGGATGTGTGAGTGTGTGTGTCAGACCTGTGGAAAGAGAGAGGTGAGTTGGGGGGGAAGGGTTATGTACAGTAAGTGTGTGTGTGTCATTTGCATGCATGTCTGGCTTCTCAATTAGTGCAACTGTGACACATGCAGCTTTGGTCGATACAACCAATTATCCCTGGAGCAGTGCTCCTACAACTATCAGGACGACACGGCCTCCAGATGAATGAGGGGAAAATATATAAAGAAAGATGAGCAGATAGTAGAGGAAGAGAGAGAGAAAAAAAGTAAGGAGAGGAGGAGACAAAAACGGAGGACAAGGAATTCTGCTGGATGGAAAACCAGGCTGACAGAACTAGATGAGGGATAAATGGTGAAAGAGACAGAGAGAGGAGAAGGCAA
The DNA here is from genome assembly GCF_914725855.1 of Thunnus albacares. Taxonomy (NCBI): domain Eukaryota; kingdom Metazoa; phylum Chordata; class Actinopteri; order Scombriformes; family Scombridae; genus Thunnus; species Thunnus albacares. Next base: position 34,400,246 of record NC_058109.1, on the reverse strand, counting down.
TGAGGATGAGAGGATGGAGGGATTCGGATGCAGGAAGGGGAGGGAGGTGGGGTTGCTGTGGCAACTGGATGGACTTGTTAGAGGGAGGGAATGGCGATGTAGGGGGCTGGAGTGGCTAAAATATATATCTGCCTTCCAGTTCTCAGCCCCTGCTCTGACAGAAAGACACAGAGACAATAAACAGATATGAAGACACTGCACAGGGTGTTCAGTGTATGTATGTATGTGTGTGTGTGTGTGTGTGTGTGTGTGTGTGTGTGTGTGTGTGTGTGTGTGTGTGTGTTTGTTGATGAGATGAGTCACATGAATGGGAGGAAGTCCAAGGAATACACAGCAGCAGTTTACATACTCACAGCCAAAACACAGCAAACACTCAGGACAAACACAGGCGTACACACACAGACAGTATGCCAACTGTGGCCCTGGTGTGTAGGAGAGAGCATGTAGAGCAGGTGCTCTGACACTTCTAATATCTGATCCCATGTGGACAAAAATGATTTTACACACAGCCCAGATGTTTATAGTCATAATCTTTAAGATTTGAGTGCTGGTTGACTTGGTGACAATGTGGCTATTGGTTGCTTGAGTTTAACACGTGTATCGACCACTGAGGGCAGCAAACACACCTTGAAATGCAACTGAAGAACAACTCATGCATCTGTTTACAGCACAGTGAAACAAAATGTGAGCAGAGAGGATTCATTGTATCACGTTTTAATAAAGAAGACAACAATGATGTCAGATATTGTCATACTGAACTCATGATCAAATTGCACAGCATCATTTCCAACATGTCCATGCATCTTTTCCTGAATCCCATGTGCATGAGTGCGCATTTCAAATCTACATGGGACTGGCAGGCTTTCTTGTTAAGGTTGTTCATAAGGGTTTTTCCATGTGTTGTTTGTATTGTCCACTCTCATATTTTGGATCTGATTCTAGCTCGAACATGTATGGATGTATTTGAGAAGTTGACATTTCAGGTAAAAAAATGAGAAAATATAAGTCAAGTCCTACTAATGTTATTTGTTTATGTAGGCAGAAGTCTGTCGAAGGGTAGCTTCCTTAAACTGGCCTGTCAGAACTGAGTGGGCTCAGTATAAGATAAATAAGGAGTCTTTTTTAAACTAGAAATCATGCAAAGATATTCCAGTAGAGCCCCAGAATATAAATATGGAGCGAGAAATGTGCTTGTTACATCCTGTTTAAAGAATATGTCTTACATTTTCCAAATCTGCTGTGATGTTTTGCTATTCTGAGTTTATATGACAAAATTAGGAAGATGAATTAACACACAGGTTGACATAGACTACTCTGGACACTTTAAATGCATTCTGCTCCTATATACTGTATATCTATCAGGCGTTCATTGACTAATTCAGTCAGTTCAATCAATCAAGCTCCAGCCAGATTATTATGCCAATGATTTGGTCTGAGTTTCCATCTAAGTTTTTGTTATTCTATACCCTTTGTGTTATTTTGTGTTATTCTATAACCTGCTTTATAGAGAATTTCCCCACTAACTCCTTGTGAAGTGACTAAATGAAGAGCCTTCCGAAACAATTAAAAATCAACAGCAGATTTTTTTTCTTTGAAACGGCCTCTAACTTTCCCTCAAATAATTACCTACTCACAGGTAGAAAATCCTATTGTCATCTCACAATGAATGTGTTCTCTGTCCCAACCCAGTGACGTATAGCATTTCACCATACACTACAATTCAATTGGGTGTAGTAAAGTGCAGCAGACCTGAAATATTCAGCCCACAGACATCAGTGCAACAATGCTTTTCCTCTTTTAAATGTGAGCATCAGTGAGTCCAAGTCAGTGGAGCTCTCCAAGGTGCTGATCCTGCAGCTGTTAGAGGCTGTCATGGAGCTATGCTTCTATGCTTTCTCCTGTCCAAACAAGAGGGATGGTTAACTCCATCAGGATTTTTCAGCTAATAGTTTATCATACCTGCATAATCATTGACTTTGCCTTTTTTTCTATTATATATTTCCCCCCTTACTTATTGTAGTTTTTTTTTTTCCCAAGAGAATTAAACTTCTCTTAAATTATAAGTCTGGTGGTATTGTGCATTTTTCTTACTGTCAATAAATCCCACAAAAATCTAAGAACAACAATGAAGCACCAAATGTAGCTTAATCCACTGTTGAAAATAGTACCCAACAACTGCACCATTTCCTCCTGTTTGAGTAATGTTTGCTAGCCCTAAAGAAAGAAATTCTATATTTGTAGCCGAATTTTGGCTTGGGGGTGATTGCCACAGACAGGATAGGGAAGTTACAAAATATTAAGAGACAGACAAACACTATGTTGGTTTTCTTTTTTCCTTTCATATGGAATTTGTTGACAAAAAAAAAAGAATGCCAGCATTATTATTTACGTTGATGTTCAGTCTCCTGCTTCTAACTGCACTTTTGTCCTCACTGCACTCCTACAAGGTGTAGGGAACCACTTGCCCCAAAGCTCTTTTAATATACAGTTCTCTTCAAATTATGACTTAAACTAAAGCAATGAGGCCTGGGGTTTGGAATCTGTTCACCCTATTAACTTAGTAATGACAACAGATGATAATTTTGCCTGAGGGAGAATCTAATTTGCCATAAGAATAATATCTACCCAGGACCTTAAAGGTTATTCCAAATAAGTAGGTATTTACTACAGAGAGCCAAATATACATTTCAATGTTACCTTCTTTGTGAATAAACTTTTAACTTCTAAATCTAAAATAATTTAATTTAAACTAAATTTTGTATTGCTAATCGGTCTGAGTGAATGTTGCCACTTGATGCAAAACGTTCATGGTTGAAATGAATGGTTACACACTCCTTCAGTGGAAGACCTTGTCCACTGATGCAGTCAGTGCTGTTGCATAGTTCTTGATGAAACTGTGCGTGCAAAGACACATTTTCCAGCTGACATGGAAACAGTGCCATGGCCTCAATGACTGAGTATTTCATCACCGGTGCACTATTTACTCTACTGGATGTCCACAGATCTACACTGAATAAAAATTGTGATTTAAAATGTGTCATATAAAATATGGAAGAGTGAGCCATGTTGGTCCAGCTAACACACTCCAACAAATGTCAAGCACTAGAGATGCTCTTAGTCTTCTGTGTCATGGAGGAGATAAACACAATGCTGCCTGGTGGATGGAGCCGACAATACACATTCACACATGCACACACATACTGTATATTTATATATGCAACCTTCCTTGCTGTGTCTTTATAGAACATGAATGGTATTATTCAGCATCATTATTTTTATGGGGGTCAGGACTGGACATGCAGTGGCAGCAAAAAACATCCAAAATGCTGTCAGAGTTGCAGGAGTCCCAAAATAGGCCATTACATTTGTATATACCGTCTTTATGTAATGTTTGGATTCAGTGGGTCCAGTGAACTGTGTCTAAGACTGCAGACAGACAGAGCAGCTCGCTCATGTATCATCATCTACCCTGGAGCAAACACCAGATTAGAATCAACAGTCAGCGTCACAAATGTCTCAGGTCACTTCAGAAAATAAACAGTGAAGGGCTCATTAGAGCAAAATAACTTGAGCCATTTCTAATGAGATTTCAGCTTGCATCATATCGGTTGTGCTATGTTGCTCTCTTGATTTTTGACTTCAGGGACAGTAAGCGGTTGCTTGAGCATTGCCATGTGTGGACACCAACGCTTTCCATTCAGTCATCTAGACAATGTTTGTTTTCCGTTTGTCTGAATAATTTTGTTTCAGTGTTGCTTGGTGTTTGGATAATATTTCTGCAGTGTTACCATGTACCCAGATACTCTTTTAACAGTATTTTCATGTATCATTTAGTAGTTTAGTAATTTTCCAACAATATTAGTGTGTCAAGATAATGATTCTTCACTGTTCCCATGGATACAGTATATAAATTGTTACTTTATTGTTGCAATTATATTCCTGCTTTATTATTGCTAAACGTGTGGATAAGGTTGTCTCAATATTGCTATGAGTATAGCTAATGTTCCTGTCATATTACTGTATCTATGTGTGGGGTCATATTGCTAAGAATCTACATAGAACATACATGTACATGCGACTTTCATATTGCTATATCTAGATTTCAGCTTGATATTGTTATGATATTGCTGCCTTCATGTTACTGTATGTCTAAATGTTGCTTCCACATTGCCGTTACTGTCTTATTTCAGAGGCATTTTTCAGAATATGTGGCCTATGGATGGGTAGCACACTCAGTAAACAAGCTAGCTAGTCATTATACTTCTTCTGGTGGCCAGTGTAGGGTAATTCTTGGGATGTCATCCTGTCCTCTTCGCATGATGTGTCAGATCCATCTCCACCACCTTCTCATGATGATGGTGTCAGTGCTCTCTTGACTGGTAGTTTTCGATTGGAGATGGAGTTAGGCCAGAAGATACGCAGGAATTTTCTGAGGCTCCTTGTGTGGAATGTTGAAAGCTTGGAGAGGTCTCTCTCTGTCATTCTCCAGCCATATAGCAGGGTAGAGAGAATACAGCTCTGATACAGTTTTAGCTTGGTGTTCATGCTGTTGTTGGGGGACTTCCACACATTGTTCAGCATTCTGAAGGTGTTTCAGGCCTTGCTTAGTCAGCGTTTAATGTCACTCCCTGCTTCTCCATCACATCTAACAGTGCTTCCAAGATATATATAAACTTGTGGGTAGGTTTGTTCCATCTACTTGTATCGGTGGGGGATTTTGTGTGTGTCATCACCTCCATTTTCTTCAAGCTAATTTTCAGTCCTATTTATTGTGCAAAGGTGTTGAGACCGGATGTTTTTTCTTGCATATGGTGGTGGGTATGGGAGATCAGTGCCAAGTCGTCTGCAAAGTCGAGGTCTTCAAGTGTTGAAGAGAGTGTCCATCTGATGCCTCTAGGTTGGTCTTCAGTTGTTCTTCGCAATTTGTCCATTTGTCAATTTTTCACTGTATGCATGTGTCTGGCTGAGAGGAAATGCATCTCCACATGCTGTAGAGAGAAGAAATATTTTTTTTCTCTACCATGGACAGGAATTGAATTAAAAAGTCATAAGTGGTTATGATGACTTACAGGGAGATAGAATGAGGTAATGCAATTATTCTTGGCTTGGAATAACCATGCACAACTAATTTAGTGTAGTGTGTAAGTGCAGTGCAGTACATGGGGGAGACGAATCTACTAGAGTTTGTTGATATGCACCTTTAAGCTGCATTAATGATTTTTTTGACCACTTGGGGGCAGCAGAACAAGCTGAAACGACAAAATAATGTGTTATCAAAAAATTGTCTATTTACAAATCCTACAGACACAGAGCAGCATTAGTATTCCTTTGGAGTTTGTTTCTGTCCACCTGATAAATTTAAGTCCAATACTCACTCTCCTTTTAACTCTGGTTTGGTCTCCAAAACCTGAAAATATAATATATAATATAATATCTTAAACTGCTAGATATTCAACTTCATTCACTAATGAGTACTTTGTTTTTCTCATGTAGCTGGTAGCACACAAAAGTTTATCAAAACTTTTTTGATGAAATCTGCTGCCTGCTGCTGCTGGAAATGAGGTTGATGTTCTTGCTGGGCCAGAAGTAAGAATATGAGCTAAAAGACACTAAAACTCTCCACAGAGGTGTACAAAACTCCAAAATGAAGTGATTATTCTCTGTGCGTGCGTAACTGTGAGTGACACCTTTCACATTACACATAGTCATTTGATCCTTTGTTGAAGGGGAACTCCAGCAATTTTACACATCCAAGCGTATTACGATCACAGTTGCATTTACGCATGATCATCCCCTGCATTTTGTTTCAGCTTATTGAGAAACCCCTGTTGTTGGTCTTTTTAAATTACCATTCATGGTCACAGCCAAACCCAGCTCACTTAAACAGCAACAAATCATTACTACCTAGGCCAAGTTTTGCTTAGAAGTTGGTGGCCAAAAGCACAATAACTATGAAAAGAAAAGAGAAAGACTGAGATCCTGAAGGATTGTATTCTCTGAATTCTCTGAATGTAGGCTAATTAGACACAAATAACTACAGCCTGCTTCAGGCGTTTCATTTTCCCCCTTTCTTTATCTTTCATTCTCTCATTACTCACTCACTATGGATTGGTGTGAGAACAACAAAGAAAGTAACCTCATGTGTTAACGTAAATGGTGCATGGTGCAGTGAATGTGGGTTCCTGCCTTGTCTCTCAAGGGAGATGTGTTTCGTTAACATTGTATTATATTCTATTCTATTAGGTATTCCCACAGCCAGCTCAGTGGTTCCTTAGGAAAACATAGAAAAGGAGGCATAAAGTGGGGGAACAAGGAAGGGACAGATGGAGGAAGAAAGATATTATGGTATGTAGGCCACAATCTAAACAGGTTTTGGCAAAAGAGCTTCCATGATGGCACAAACTATTCTATGACAGTGAATGTCTAAATTCTTCTCTTAGTACAATGTAAAACCATATAATATACAATGGCATCAATGGCCAAAATCCACAGCAATAAAATGTAATTTTTAAATGGAAGTTCCTTGTATTTTAAAGCTAAATGTATTGAAATAAGTGATTACCATTTTAGTTTAGGTAGGTTTAGATAGTTTAGGTGCTGGAATGGTCACTTGGTCCGATGTAGAGCAACAGTCCCTCTCATTTTTCTGACCAGCCAAGTGCCTGTTGGGCTAGCCTGTAGTCTGCTGGCACACAGCATAGCACCATCAAAAGGCCCAATGGCCAGAAGAAGCCCCACTGTGGAGCTGCACCACAGAGCTGATTAAACTATCATCTGCACCCAGCCCGATAGCAGTAGGCACAGCTCCAATCCCATTAGACACCTTCCTCATCCATACACACACACAGAAACGCATGCATGCATACAGACATATTGTATATCCACTTTGGTTCCTGACACACATGTGCTACTATTGTGCAAAGTAAATAATTATTTTTAAAAGAAGGTGCATTTCCTTTTTTAGCAAAACTAATTCTAGGGCCCACGGGTGGTGCAGGGGTAATTGCACAACCAGGTTGACTGTATGTTCCAACTGACAGCTGTTGTTGTTGCATGTGGGAAGCTGGTAAAGAATTGTCTTTGTGGCTTCACTAGTGGCACACCAACCGACCAACTCCCACTGGTTGGTTGGTGTGCCTGCGTAATGGAGATGAACCACCAAGGTGCAGGGGCAGGGGCATTGGTTCATCCAAAGTAGGAGAAAATGGGGGCAAAAAATGAATATAAATAAAGTAACACCAATTAAGTATTCCAAATGTGAATTTATGAAAGTTACTAGTTCATGGGTGCTATAGATGGGTGACAAATTAAAGGAAAAACCAACATAAAGTGTCATAGTAAGTTGTTAGGCCACCATGTGCTGCCAGAACAGCTTCAATGCACCTTGGCATTGTTTCTACAAGTCTCTGAACTCTACTGGAGGGATGAACACCATTCCTCAAAAAGATATTCCCTCATTTGGTGTTTTGATGATGGTGGTGGAGAGCGCTGTCTAACACGTCAGTCCAAAATCTCCCATAGGTTTCAATTGGGTTGAGATCTGGTGACTGTGAAGGCCATAACATATGATTCACATCATTTTCATACTCATCAAACCATTCAGTGACCCCTCATGCCCAATGGATGGGGGCATTGTCATCCTGGAAGAGTCCTATCCCATCAGGATAGATGGGATCCTCAGAACAACTTTATATTGATTTGCAGTGACCCTTCCCTCTAAGGGGACAAGTGGACCCAAATCATTGCCAGCAAAATTCCCCCCACAGCATAACAGAGCCACCAGATCTCCTCAGACATGTACCAGTTTTTCCTTTAATTTGTCACCCATCTGTATGTATAACTTATAATTTTAAAAATTGTAATAAGTAAACAGTTGAGTCCGTGGCTGGTGATCACTGGTAGCCTCTTGCATATATCAGTTGGTATGTTGGATGGTTGGTTAGGTAAGTTACTCGAAAGATGTGCTCAATTACATCATTACTTATCACTATTTACATAATTCATTACATACATATGAAAAGCAGTGAGTTACATTACTCATGGCGCTACTCTTCTTTACTCAGTCCAGTTTCATGCCTTCCAACAACCAGCTGATGGTTTGGAGGTATTTATTGCCATCAACAGTAGCTTAGCCCTGGAGACTGCACGCAACAGCCCAGAAGACCTGTTCTCACAATGAAGCTGGGTTTACAGTATTCCAGCATCTCCTCACTACTTCCCTAACTTGTTTCCTCTGCTCTCTGGGAGGTGAAGAGGTGTTGGGAGCCTTGATGGGCTGATCTATCAGCGATGATGGGCTTTGCATGGCATGGAGAATAATTGGTCGAGGCTTAACCTCTAGGGAGAATACTGAGGATTATGGGTACAGAGTGTAGGCTACTGTGATGTGAAACCCCTGGCAGTCCCCCTCTGATTGGAGATTAGCTTTGCATTAGTAGAGTCTCAACAGGTGGCACACACATGAACGCACACACATGCACACACTGCTGCACATAGTAATGGATCTACCCACAAAAACTAATTTTTTTAAATTCAACAAGTTCAAAAGTTCAAACAGCTTATTTTTAAGGTGTCAGTGTGCTTCAATAAAAGTGGTTATCAATTCATCCAACAGTGTCTGAAACCCATTTCAATTCTTGTAACTCTCTGAAACTGGCAATCTGACATTCATACTCACTATTCCAGTGACTGGTCAGGTGTGAAGCTCTCTCCCAAGATACTCTCCTCATGTGTGTACAAAGGTGTTGTCCAAAAGTGGACCCTTATCCTCATTTGTCCAAATTGTCTTTATTGACAGGCTTTTTGTTTGTCTTCAAATGTGGCTAAATAAATAATATGTTTTAAGCATACCCCAGTCTTTACAGCCCTTGAGGGTCTTGCAGAAGGACCCTTATGTGCTCAGAATAAGAGGCAGCTAAGGCAGCTAAGGATTATGATCCTAATGACTCTTTCTCTAGCACCACCATGAGGTTCTCATTTTGTGGTTTTGAGTGAAATGTCTCAACAATTGGGCGTATTGCTATGAAAGTGGTCAGGATGAATTGTAACAACTTTGGTAATCTCTTGACTTTTAATCTAGTGCCATAATCAAGTGTCAATGTGTCCAATAGTTTGGGTTATGACCACATACCTGCAAAACTAATAACATTCCCATCAGCCTCAGCAGTACTTTGAGTTTAGTGCTAATCAGCAAATGATAGCACAGATGTGCCACAGTACAGCCTTACAGAGCTGCTAGCATGGGTTTAGACTCTTACAGTGTGTTCAGATAGAATGCGAAGTGAATTTTTTCTGTGCGGTGCGATTTCATACAAAGTCGATGCAAAGATGCAAGTAGGCATGAATTTGCGTCCGTGCAAGTTGAAAATGTGTCAGCTTGAGTGAACAGTTGAGTTCAGTCAGAGGCTGAGCAAACAAACACACAGAAACACTCTCACAGACACAGTTGGTGCTTCCTGTTGCTAGCTAGCTTACAGCTAATGTACAGTAACGTGTTTTGGCTGTTTGGGGCGAATAAACAAATGATCCAGTAGTCAAACTTGCGTGAGTTATGTCTGAACACAGCTTTAGGGGGATATTTGCTAAGGATTTGCAGCCTTTATCAGGCACTAAACAGTTAAATTGCATCAAGTTTGTCAAGCTCAATTTAACATAATCACAGATCAGTTCTGTTTTCCCATCTATCTATCTATCTATCTTTCCCATGTATCTATCCATAGAGATCATTTTGGTTTCATGTACTGAGGTTTTTATGTCCGCATATGAAATGTGTGCTCTTCACTTGAACGCAGTAAATTTTCATTTGAGGTGCTCACAGCAGTAAAACATGACTTGCCAGAAACAACATGCCTGTTGTTTACAGTAGGATCATTTGCATACTGTACCTGTTTCATGGGGATTATTTCCTATACACTCAATGACAATATTTTTGAACGTTTAATGCCCATGTCTTTTAAATTAGTTACATACCATGTAAGAGTTCCCCAGCAAGAAGTCAGACACATTACATCCTCATCCACCACCACCTCCATAGCCTTGCCTTTTGCCTGGCTACAAATCTTCATGACATTAAAAATCAGGGGATTCCCTGGTTGTTAAGATGTTTCCAGCAGAAGTCCAGAATGAATACAGGGAGAAGGTAAGGCAATGAATCAGTGAATCCAGCTCAGCACGCTCTGCTGCAGCCCTCCTCCTCTTTTGTCTCTCTAGCAGTAGATAGAATAGAAGCAATTTTACTGCGCTGTCTCTGTGTATCAATGGAGAGCTTTCTCTCCTACACAACACAGACACAAAAGCTGCACTGCTGCTCCCACAGGAACGTGACTCTGTAAGGCATTTTCCAATACTCAAAGAAAGAGCTGTGTCCTGGTCACATGTATTATTCTCACTGTGGAGCAGGCATACTGCCAGGGATTTATCATTCTATTCTATTCTATCTACTAATATGAACATCTTATTCTTATATGTGGATTAATGTATTTCCACATCAATATTTTCAAATTAACAATGGCTGTGATCAATTCATATCAGAGAATTTTCATTTTCATAGGCTTCCAAGTGTGAGATCAATGTAACATGTAACATACAGATCTCAATCACTTCCCAGCGTCAGATCCCAGCTTCACTCCACTCTTATTAAGTATTTACTGAGTTTGTCAAAAAGGCCAGGAAGTGTCAAGTGGCCCACACACTAAAAGTAATTCTCCAGCAAAGATCCACCTTACTGCAGAGAGGAGGGGAATTGTAAAATTAAGTAATTTTGCCTGGCTGCAACTAACAATTATTTTCATTATTGATTAATCTGTCGATTATTTTCTCGATTAATTGATTAATTGTTTAGTCCATAAAATGTCATAAAATGTTGAAAAATGTTGATCACTGTTTCCCAAAGCCCAAGATGACATCCTCAACTGTCTTGTTTTGTCCACAACAGTCCACAACCAAAGATATTCAGTCTTCCACCATAGAAACCAGAAAATATTCACATTGAGAGGCAGAACCAGAGAATTTTGACATGATTTTTTTTCTTAAAGAATGTCTCCAAATGATTAATCGATTATCAAAATAGTTGTTCATTTCATAGTTGGCGACAAATTGATTAATATAATCATCGCACCTCTAGTTCCCACAAAACATATATTGTGTTGTTATTTTCTGATTGTTTCACAGCGGTTACATTCTAAAGCACAAATAAACATACCCACACCTCTGCACAACCCTGCAGGAAGGTGCAGATTTTGTGTGAATGCAGAGCTTCCTCCTAGCAGCTGTGGCCTCTCTGCTCTGCGTGTGTGTAGCTCAGCCCCTCAGCAGACACACAGACCCGCAGCTCTTTATACATCCATGACACAGAGACAGAGAGCAGAGCAGAGCGGAGCAGAGGAGAGAGACGGAGACAGCAATGTGCCCTGGTCGCTACACTACGAGTCCAGACCTCACACCCTGCACACTGTTATTGGCTGGGGGCTACACACCTAATCCCCAAAGGCTGACACCCAGAAGCCTCCTGAACATAGCAAAATAATAAGAAAATACAGGCAGAGGGCAGAGTCTCTGTAGATACATACACCGCTACACACTTCTAGTGGGTCATAAGTGATGATTGAGAAGGATTATTTTTGTATGAGTCGGTACATTGTTTTTTAGGAAAATCCTGCATAGTATACCTTCAAATGAGAGGATCGATAACCCTTCTGCTTTCAGTGTTAACTAGAGTGAAGAGGCTTAGCATAGCATAAAGACTGGAAACAGCCAGCCTGGCTTTCTCCAAACTTAAAAATACACCTACCACCACCTCTAAAGCTCACTTGATAGCATGTTGTATCTTGTTTATTTAATCCAAGTTGGAATCAGCAAATGTTTTGTCTTTTTGCTTAGAAAATGACTGAAATGATTAATCCATTATCAAAATAAATGCAGATTAATCTCTTTCGCTCAACTTATCGATTATTCGACAAAGTAGTGCAGCTCTAAACATGGGCATTCAAAAGTCAGAAGTCAACATCTTGTGGCAGAGACCACAGTCTGGAGACTGGACTCACAATCAAAACTGAAATAAATCACCCCTGTAAACATGATATAATAAACTAGCATGAAAAGATTTTCAATTTATCGAACATCATCTAGTCTTCAATGCTTGCACGCTACAGGATAATGAATGGAGTAATATTAGTGTAACGTAAAACACTGTCAGACTTCCTCTGTAGTCCCTCAGCATGACTCTGCACAGTGTGCTGTCCTTTTGGCAAAGACCATCCACTATCTGCTCAGCCTGCGCGCTACAAAAAGACTCAATACAGCCTCTTTCAATTAGTCACTTCTGATGACCTGTCACACTCAGAGAACGTAAATTCTCAATCCTCAATACCTGAACAATCTGTTGCTGTGGAAATAAAGCTGTCTGTTGGAGCATTTTCTGGCACCTTTGGAGCAGACAGATGATTTTTCAGAGAACTTGTCTAAACTGCACTATTTTGCTCTGACCCAGCAAACCACCTATGGGGCCTATCTTTTATAGATCACTGAGCTTACAGCTGAGCTCATGCCAGCATTTAAAATAGTCACAAACATGACATGATTTGCTTGCCAGTTAAGGGAAAATACAAGACACACAAACACACACACACACACACACAAAGGAAAAATACCATTACTTTTGAATCATCTGAGCATGAAGGGATGCTTTCTGGAGCACTGAAGCCTGTTAAGATTATGTTTCCCAATGCTACCCAGGATAAGACAAAGAAATCAGCATGTGCTGTTTTGTCTTGTCGCTGACGTGTTTTATGTCAAATGCAAAAACAGACAATGATCTTTTTACATAACAAGAGGAAAGCTGTTACGAATCATGAATAAATGTGACAACATGTAACAGAAGTGTAAAACTAATGCACTGTAAGCATGTTCTCAGTTTCACACCTCTGAAGCTACTGCTGATACCCAATGTGTTGATGGGAAACACCAGCAGCCTTGAGGAAGCTGGGGAGGATAGAATGGTTGAAGGAACAGAAATGGAGGAGAGAGAATTCTGTGAGTGACAGATTGATGTACATGGGGAAACACCAGTTTGAGGATAGAAGTGAAGGTGATGTAAAGGGGAATGGGGAAAGAGAGAAAAACTACTCCAAATATCAAATGGGAGGAATCCCATTTCAAATCTTCCTACATGTTACATCAACTTCCTCCAGAAAATGTCAAATATAACAATTGTGGCAGTCAGGAGAGAAAACTCAGTGGTGCTAAAAGGCATTAATAGTTGGGTAAGGACTAAGGGTGTGCCCGAATACAAATACGTTATTCGGCAAAGCACAAATAGTGGGTTTTTTACAAACATTTATTTTGTACAAATATTTTAAAAATCTCAGTGTCTCTCCTCTGCTCTGCTGTTACGTCTATCAGCAGGTCTAAACGAGGGGAGTCACATCCACCTGCTATGTGGCCCACATTTCCTAATTTGGACATCACTCCCAGAGTTGGGGGTGTTCCCCACAGATAAAGCTGAGCTACTGACACAAGCAAAGTGCTCCCAAGGGACTCTCCATAACTTGTTGTTCCCCTTCTCCTTTCCACAAAGTTAGGGTGTAAAAAATAGGCAATAAATGAGAAGTGCAAAGCGATGATCACCTTTGAAATTCTTCCCTACACATTACATACTGTGCTGTCTCTCTGTTTGGGTGCTCAAATAAGTTAAGGTCTGTCTGTGCAATTGCAATGCACTTTGTTTTAGCTCAGTAGTCAGTGCAGTCGTCTATGACCTGGGAGACTCGTGTTTGAGACCCAGAGTGGGGACCTCCTCCGTAAGATAGGTTATTCATAAACACTTTAACACTTTAATATCCTAAAATTAAAAGCATAATAAAAAGAAAAACTGGATTTTTACACCCATTTTCAATTTTATTCGAATACAAATACAAATATAAAAAAAAAACAAATATAGATACAAACACAAATACTGGGCTCTCTGCACATCCCTATTCAGGACTCATGATGGAAAGGCCATGTAGCTCTTTTCTTTTTAGAGCTGTCATATGAGCACCTGGAAACTACAGTCAACACTGTGTCATTTGCCACTGCAAAAATGAATTCAGATGACAGGCAGGAAGATACAGAAGACAAGTTTTCTGTTTCAAAAAATGTTGGGTTTTTATTTACCCACAAAAAGAGATATAACAAAGAAAAAGTGAGTAATTACTAAATTGGGACCTAAAAGAGGTCAAATAAACAAAACTGAACTAAAGATACAGCAAACTGAACTGCAACAGAACAGTGAGTGACTTAACTGACCTCAACCCAACTGACCTACTTAAAAGACTAAGTAGAGATTCAGACCTTAAAGAGCCCTGCATTAAAACAGCACAGGGGGCTGCAATAAAATACAACCCGGGGAGTCCCGTTTGAGTAACAATTGAACACATTCAAAGCCTTATCAGACACCAAAACACTGCACAACAGTTTGTAATACTCAGACAAGATTTTATGATTCTGGAAAGTTATCACAGAGGTCGTGAACTGTTTGATCTTTTGTCACAAAGATTGTGAAGTAAACTGTAAAAATACATTGTTCACGTTACAAAGTAATCCACCATGTGTGCATGCATGTATGTGATTGACCAACGCAGCACCTTGCCAGATGATGTCACGTTACAGCAAAAGTTGAACCTGGCTTTTTGTTGCATGATCCTGTGTTGTTTAACCATTTGACACCCCCACTATATCAACATACTGCCTCCATTCAAATGAATGAGAGGACTGTGTATTTAACATTGCTCACTGCATCAGTCTCATCTGTTAAATGGGAAGCCAGATGTCCTTCAGTTTGGATTTGAGTGTGTGTGTTTGCTCCAAAGATTTGAGCTTTGTCTGTAGTGGTGCTTCACAATCGCCACGGTCTCGGGACATATGAGACAAACTGGTTTTGAGCTGCCCGTGGAAGAATTTGCTCCATTTTATGGGTGTAACTGCAGTCATTGTGTATTGGGCTCTGAGTGCTTCTAAAACACAGGTTGCCTACACTCAACAATATACCTAAATGCCTCCTGTGTAGTCACCCACTGCTGATGATGATCTGCTAAACGTGTTGCTAACGCTTTCTGTCTAGACGCAGGGTAAGAGTGTCCATTCTTGATTAAAAGTTCTGTTTTCACTGTCTACTCTTCTCTTTTTCGAGCACATTTCTTTGACTCATATCACGCCTCGTCTTCGGTCTCTCCATGACATGAAGGAGACAGTGGGCAGGGCCCTGAAGCTCCGCTGTGCCCCTGCACAGAGTGGAGAGGCTCACTGATTGCTGGTTTATTCAAAGTTTATGAATATTAAATGTACTGTGTGTCAAAATTGCACCAAACTGCACTCCCTTTGGTTACCAGCCACACACCTGCCAAGTGTGGTGTCGATCGGATGAACGGTTCAAGAGATACGCAAAGGACATACATACAGACATGCATATATATACAGAGATTCTTTACTTTAGTAGATAGATGAAAAATTATTTGTAACTGAATGTAAACCTTAAAGTTATAATCTTGATGATTTTCATTTAAATAAATGTCTGTTAAGTCACTATCACTGAATGAGGTAACACAATGGTGATTGAGCCCATGGCTCGCTGATGAAGCTTTTGCATTTGCAGTGTTATGATTATTACAAACAGGGTGTCAGTGGCAACTTTCCCGCCATGCCTTAAAATCACGAGTGACGAGTTAGTGATGTGATTTTCATCACACAGTGGTTGATCTGCCAGAGAGGGTAGGCAGACCTAACGCAACAGGCTCGCTCTGCAGTTTGCTTATGCTAGCGTGACGTCTCACAGTGACTAGGAGTGGAGCCGTAGCGAGGTTACATCGCTGTTTCCATCTCTCTCCTCTGCTCTACTCTGTCTGTCTCTGTATCATGGATGTATAAATAGCTGCAGGTCTGTGTGTCTGGTGGAGCTGAGCTTTGGCTGAGTGCTCAGCGCAGTCGTCTGTGGTCTGGGAGATTGGGGTTTGAGACCTGGTGTGGGAATCCCACTTTGCAAAATAGTTTATTGAAGATCACTTATTTTAACACTTTAATATCCTAAAATTAGAAGTGTAATAAAAACAAAAACAGTATTGTTATGCCTATTTCCACTTTTTTTCGAATACAATTACAAATACAAATAATTTTGCTGCCTCAACAAATACAAATACAAATACTTGGCTCTCTGCACATCCCTAACAACGACACTGTTTGGATCTCTGGGAGCGAGGTTGAGTGAGGTCCAAAAACACACCTGCAATTACTGCTTAACGCCATATGGTGCTGCCAAAGAGAACAAAACAGAGGCATTCGAGATTGCCATTTTAATGACTTTAAAGGTCAAATTAAAATGAGAATATAAGGTGTGTGAACATGGTATCACTAAACCATCAGGAGCAATTGCGGTTCAGTTTCTTACTCAAAAAGACTTCAACATGTGTAGCCAAGGAACTGCAATCAATGGATGACTCTGCACAAAATCTTGTCATACAATGGGATCAAACCAGCAACCTAGTGAATGCAAAGTCGCCTCTCTGACCAATTTCCACCATATCAATATATATAGTATTTAATAGAGTTGTATATTCTTTACAAAGTTAAAATGCTCTGCTATGTTATGCTGTAAAGCTATCTGTCATCATGCTGTAAAGAAGACCAGCAGATACCTATTGAGTCATGTAGAGGCAGTCAGGCTAAATAAAAATCTGCTGGTCCTCTTTCAGCCCTGTCTCCCACAAATTACGTTTATATGCTACTAATTCACTTTTATCAACATATCTGCATAAAATGATCACATCTGCTTAGTGTTCACTTAAACCCTGCCAAACATAGGACCAAGCCAACTGAGCCTTCAACTGCAACTCCCTTGAGCCTTTGCAAATAGTCCACATTCATAGTCTCAGCATAGTCTTGGCTCCTTCATGGAGAGACGCTGAGTCAGTTGTTACTGATGAGACGGGCACTGAGCTTATTGAGAAACTCCCCGCACAGGAAGCTCTCCTTCATAGTGTTGCCTAATGGAGTGAGTCAAACACGAGATTAAGCTGCAGAACACAGGACCTCTGCTCTGTGGTACCTCTGAACCTGAATGCATTAAAGTCAACTGTGGTCAGAAGCACAGGGAGTGGATGATTAATATAATATTGAGATAAGATATGAAATATATGATTAATAATGAGGAATATAAGACAAACCAGTGTTTACTGCTTTACTGAGAGTTGCCCTATTATTGCCCTTTTTTGGTTGACCATTTTCACATTTAACAGTTCACATGAGGACAGCACTGCCAAATAGTACATCACTGTGGTAGAATAAAGTGTTCAAACAACAACCCTGTTTCCTAAACCTAAAAGACAAGGTTGGAAACAAGTTGATTAATCTATTAGTCAATTGACAGAAAATACATCATCAGTAATTTTCATAATTAATTGGTGTTTTGGATTGTTGGTCAGATGCAACAGTTGGAAGATGTCAACATTGGCTCCAGAAACTTATAATGGCCATTCTTCCATTTTTTTCTGACATTGTATATTAAATAGTTAATCAATTATTTAAAACAAATCTGCAGATTAATTGATGATGAAAACAACTTCCCTAGTAGAATATAAACAGTGAATCCCAGGGCAGCTAATGTTGGAAGTTGAATGGTCCTGACATCCAAAAGCTCAAAACAGAAAGTGTAGATTTCTAAAGGGTTGTAAAGGGTTTCTCTGTTGGATAAGACAGACATTTCTAATTTCATCCTTGATGGAACTGAATTATAGAAGATGTTCTTTTTTGTTCATTTATAATTTTACCACACAAAAATATAATTTTACATAGTTAACATTACAGGTGGAGGAAAAAGAACATTAGGGACTGGACTGGTCAAGACAGATAATTCAATTTTATTTTCTGGGTATGTTAAATGTACTAGTAGAGTGGTAGAGCAGAAGGTAAAAAAGAGAGGAGGAGTTTAAAATACTTGGTCCAGGGCCAAAATGAGTCATATTTTACTCAATTTTGATCCCACCTGTATTAGATGTAAGACTCAATCTGCTTCTTTATATCACCAATTTTGGGCCTGCCCTTTAGTGGCAAAACTTTGGGACAGTATATTTAAATGCCTCTCCGAAATACACCACACGAATATTCAAGCCTCTCCGTGGGTCGTGTTATTTTTGAGCTTTGTCAGTAAACTCACCCCTGTCTGGACTTCAGCGTGGGGCAGTGGCCCTGTCTGCACTTCTTGCAATAAGGGTCATTCTTTTAAATTGGAAATCATCTGACACTCCACCGTTCAGACACTGGATTAGAGATCTATTGATGTCTTTGGGTTTAGAGAAGATCAGATACTCACTTAAGGGTAAATCCAACCTTTTTTCTAAGATCTGGGACCCCTATATGGCTTATCTTGGGAAAACTGATTTTTAACCAGTTTTTTCTTGTGGTTTTCACGTAAAAGACTGGTCCATCTTTTTTTTCTCTCTCTCTCTCTTTAAATTATTATTATCATCATTAGTACAATTATTATCATTATTATTTCAACATGTAATTTTGCTGGTCATGTATTTTCTATTTGTGTCCCCTGTGTGTGTGTACAGGAAATTATAACTCGGAGGCTGACTGGAACATTTTTCCCACTCTGCTGCTTGAGTTATTGCCTGAACTATATGACGTGAACACAGCATACAGTAGCAGTCAAAAGTTTGGACACACCTTTTCATTCTCTTGAATAAGAAAATGTGTCCAAACTTTTGAGTGCTACTGTAAGTGCTACAACTTAAAATGTTCTATTACTAATCTTTTGCTGGCAGTATAGTTCCTCTTGTCATGTTGGGTTGAAAGTTGTTACACATATCCATTGTGCTCTTCTAAATTGTTGTTAACTATAACACAACAGTGTCAAAACCTGCTGTATTGTATGTTCATGAAGGCTTTTGTCATTGCTTTGTTGCTCAGTGGTACTCTCCTCTGGCACACAGGAAGTGATGTGTTTTATGTTTGTGGTTTGTTCTGAATAATTAGAAGAAAAACTGGATAGTTTACATGAGGAGTGATATGCGGAACAGCCAAAGATACAAATTCCACCTACAAAAAAATCCTAATTATATCAACAGAGAATCCGAGGAAAAAATGTCACATGGACTTGATTGGTAAATACTCTGGGGAGTGAAATGCAGAGACGTCCCATAGCACCAAAGATGCAAACAAGACTTAGGCCTAATTTCTCTCTAAGAAATGTCTGTTCTCTCTAAGGAGAGAGAGAACCAGAGAGTGCTGAAATAAGTCAGTGATTTCAAAAAGTCCTGAGTCCGTTGCCATCCACACAGCTGCCTTGTGGGAAGGAATAATCCAGCCATCAATACCTCCTCCCAGATAATGTTAGCCCTTCCAGATCAATGCACAATTAACCCTACTACCCCCTCCTTCACACACACACACACACACACCATCACTGTGTATCCTTTCAGTGAAAAAAACTGGAGTGATGATTTGTGAAATAATCTTGCTGAGTTCAGGGACAAAACCACATCAAACCACATCTTCAACACGGTGAAACCCATTTCCCACCTGCTGCGAACACTCGCGTGTTTGAGACCGGTTTCATCTGCATCACGTCTAGTTAATTAGCGGTTTGTGTAATTAGGAATCCGCCAGGGGATTCTTTGATGTGGAGTGAGCTTGCGGGAGACACTTGTAGGCTCCACCTGGACTGATAAAATCTTTTCAGCGCTCACTGATGGGAGAATACCAGAGACATGGACACACAGAGGTACAGTAACTGCTACTACATACATCTGTCACAGCTGAGCTTATACAGCTAGCTTCCAAAGCAAACTGACACTCTGAAAACAATGATCAACATCAGACAAAGACTGAAAAAAAAATCCTCACTTTCATCCAGTTTAAAAACCACTGAGACTTTTTTTCTCCAATGTATCCCTCTCTAATCTGCTCAGCTGTATCTATCTGTCAGTTTATTGCACATCCTAATACAATTACATACACAATACAGCCTTTACATGGTGTTTGTTCCGGTTGTGCACCGATGAATGAATGCGCTGAGTGGGGATACATTACTGGAATGCATGTTTAGATCATGCATAATGTAGGCTAATCTGGCAGGCAGATATAGCAACAAAAATAGAAGCTGTGATCTTTGATGCAACGCCGCTGAAGGCACTTCATTATCATAATTCCATACAATTACACTCTGACACATTATTTTAACCAGCAATGAGAGAGAAGAGTCAGTGTCAGAGTGATGGAGTTTTTTTGGGGGAAGACCCAGGGTCTGCCAACAAAGTGTCACAGCCTCTTTATTTTGGCAAATGTCTGACGACACAGTGGATGACTAACAAGATGTTATTTAGTCAGTTTGCTAAAAACATAGAGTTCACGAAACTTTCAGATCCTGAATGCCTGCAGAGGCATTGCGTGGGGACGTTGATCTTTTTGCTCTCCATCAAGTGCAAGATCACATTTAAGCTATGGGGAGCACCCGTGCGCTTTGCTGTGCCTAACTGGCGCCCATAGGGAGAGAGGGAGGGTGCGCTACTGATGAGGAGCCAGTCCCCCATACAGTGTTCGTGCGCAGAATGAACGATGCGCTCCCGCTGCGCTCATCCTGAGGAGGATCTGGTGACATTTCTGCCAAAGACGTGAGATGTAGCCAGACACAAGATGAGATGAAGAGGAGGTGCTGATGCGTCTCACCTGGAGGTATTCCCCCCCTTCTCCAAATAGGCTTGGAGGACCCTACATCCACCCCCCAAAACACGTCAAAGGGTCTTCCTTACCGCATAGCAGCTGCATCCAGGCGCACGTCTTGTAGACCGTGGCGGTGTTGCAGAAGAAGAAGAGGGCGAAGCAGGCGATGCAGCTGATGATGAGTACCATGGACATCAGCACGAAGAAGGAGGCCGCCTTGAAGGCTCCCGACGGGATGGAGCTGAAGTCGGAGAAGCTGCCCTGGCACAAGAGCTCCCGGTCGGAGTTCCCGTTGCCCACACAGTAGTGGAACAAGCCGAAGTAGCCGGCTTGGGGGGTGTTGACGCTGTCGCCGATCCAGTAGGGCTGGATGAACACCACCACGTTGATGATGGCCAAGCAGATGGTGAATATGGCCCACAGGACCCCGATGGCCCTGGAGTTGCGCATGTAGTTGTCATGGTAGATTTTGGAGGCTTCTTGCAAAGGCAGCATTTTTCTCTCCCACCACCCCACCCCCCCTCACATCAGCGGCAAACTGGTGTTCCCTCTTCTTGATCTCTACTCTTATCCTGCTTTATCCGTGGCTAGAAAAATATGCAGTGAAATTATATTTAACAATAAAAAAAGAAAAAAAGAGAAAAGAATATAGATAATTCCTCTGCAAGAAATGTCCAAAGGTCCAGAGTGTCCCCCCTTCTCCTCCTGAACCTCAGTCAACCAGCAGATCCAGATCCTGCTCTTTTTTGAATTAGTCTCACATCCAAATACTCCCCCCTCCTCCCTCCCCCTCAGCTCAGTCAATCAATTCAGTAGCGATTGCGTGATTGAACTGACGGGAAAGCCTCCCCTCTCCCCCGCTCCTCTCAGCGCGTAAAGACACGGCAGAGCCGACAGCCGAGCTCAAGGAGCCAAACACAGCGGCCAAGGATGGACTGCACGAGGTGCATTGTTTTCTTTCAGCACGTCACCTCCGCCTTATAATCTAACGGTGTCCGCTCTGCTGTGCATTCAGACTCCAGAAAAGGCTTTAAAGATTCCCCGAGATGATGATGAATCCTCCGCCAATGAACAGAGATCTCAAAGAAATGAACGAAGACATTGATGCAGCCTTTGGCATGGTATACTCAATAATTAGACTTAACGAAAAACAGAAATTTGACACGACGAAAGTCCAAGTACGCATAAAAAATGTATAAAAATAGAAATCAGTCCTCCAACACTGCACACACCGACAACCCCATGACTGTGGTTTTGGATACTGTGGCTCCCACTCACTCTCCCCTCTGTGTGTCTCCCTTTGCCTCTCTCTCTCTCTCTCTCTCTCTCTCTCTCTCTCTCTCTCTCTCTCCTTCGTGCGCGCAACCGGGGAACGTCGACAGTTTGTGGATGACAGCGCGCACACATTTTGATATTGCAGAAATCCCCCCGCAGACACCCCTCTCTGTCTCCACAGTCACACACACACACGCGCACATTATTGAGTGCTGGCGTCAGTAACAGTCAGGTCTGAGGACTTGCTATATTTAACTAAAGAGAGCAAAGTTCAAGAAAAACACTCACCAACCCACAATGAACTTCCTAAAACCTGCTCCATAACTTTCAGGACCTTTCCTTCAGGCTGGTTTACAATATCAAAGCAGTTCCACAGGACCTCTGGAGCACTGAAAGCCCCATGATTACTGTGTGTCAGCTGGTTTGTGGTAAACTGATTGGGACAGGGTGGTTTCTGCTTATTTTCTAATACTGAACCCATGTTGTTAAAAAGGGACTTGGGTGAAAAACTAGTTTAAAACCTTCATTTCTACAGAATTGTGTTTTCATGTTGCACATTCCTTACCTTAACCAGTTTATATAACAAACACAATCTTTCACTCAATTTTTCAAGTCTGTCTTAAAACACTTTCATTTTTATTTTATACTGTAATTGGAACTAGAACTTGAAGAAGCCACATTTCACTGCCTTCAATGTTGCCATCTGCTGTCTTGCTGTGTATGTGACAATAAAACCTCTTGAATCTTGGACACACACACTGTGGATTTTGGCCTCCATCACTTACATTGAAAGCATGTTTGAAGGGGGACTTTTAATATCCAGTATGAACAGGAGGAATGATTACAGAGAGGAAAACTTCTTTCACTGATCATATGGACACCTGACTGTTTTAAGACACACTTGAACAATTGTGAACCCGTCCTTTAACAACAACATAGTTATGTGCAGATATTGTAGAAAGCAAAATATGGGAAACATTGCATTGGATGTAAAAACAAAAATTGAAAATAATATGGGGTTTCCAGACGTTTTTGCAAGACGTTTATCACACTAATCAGATGAGTTATTATTGCATCAATTTGTTTCCCCTGATTTTGTAGCCTAATGAAAGGCTAAATTCAATGAATGTAATTATATGACATGCAGGACTGTTTCCTTATGTTGGTTAGTGAGATGTTGTACTTGCATTTATTGTGAGTGGATAGGTCACAGCTCTGTAGATATTTATGTTAAAAAGACTACATCTCTTATTGGTCTTTCCCCCCTATCTCATATAACTCAGTATCTCACAAGTGGCCCCCTGAGTGTGTCTGACCCCCATGTAAAACAGAGTGACGACATAGAGGCAGTTCATTAATTAAGCTAATTACACAATGATTGTAATTTTTTTTATAAATCATCTCTATTATAAAATGTTCATAAATGAATTTTTCCATCCAGTGTTTTCATCTCTCTATCATCCACAGTAATGATTCACTACATTACTACACTCTCTCTCTCATGCAGTTTTGATAAATAGGAAATTACTGTATTTCAGCACAATTGTTTACTCTATTGCTGGCTAGTTTTGGCTGCTATCAGTTCACTGCTGAAGAGTAATGCAGCATAAAAACAAACAGTGAATGCTGGCATGAACCTATCTAAATGAGCTGCTTGAGTTTACAGCTTTATTTTGATTGAGATCTGAAATGTGAAATGTTGGGATGTCAGGGTTTGGCTGTGTTATGTTTGATATGCCTCACTAATATGAGAATAGACTGTTTTTATTCTGTTCATTTCTGTGCGCAAAGGACTAATTCAAATAAACAAATGAAGTAATTTGAGGGTACAAGTTAGTAATTCCACGCGAGAAATAATTCATTTGAGATCAAATGATATGACATTTTGAAGTCAAAGTGGTCTTTGCGCTAGAATGGTGATGACTAAGAGCATCAACCTCAAATCACTTTGGCTAGTGTTCATGTCCTCCTGGCTCCATAAAAAGGTTTCACAAGTGTAATTTTTCATTTACTAAAAGTTATCAATAACAGGGTTCAAACAATAAAATTCTTCTAAATATCTGGTATATGCAACAATGTTATCAAACAGAGCTTTGTGAACTGATGTGGGGTTGTTTTAGGATCCCATGGTTGTAATTGGGCTAATGTCTTATTTCATTATATAATTGTTGAATATTTTGATTTATTTTTTATGAGAAGGGTGAGGATTATATTAGTTAACATGTTCAGTTCCTCACCATGGTTTTACATTTGTAGAATGTGATTACACTGAAGATTTAGTGAATAACATGTACTGAACATACAACACCACATGTGCTGATTGAGTTTACTCATGAAATCAGAGAGTTTATCATGAGGTAGATTCACACATGGCTGAACATGATGTGTTGTGAGCAGCACAGAGCGGTCATGTTTACCATCAGAACAGCACAGTGAGTATTCAACAGCTGTGTGGCTGTTTGACCAATCTTAATACCGACAGCTGGCTTTGACTTTCACTCATGTAATAATTCATTCACTGCAAGAAGACACAATGTTCCCCACTACATTAAAGAGCAGTCTTCTAAGACTCATGTGATAATTCCAAAATAACTCTCATGTGAATTCATCTAAACCAAACAGGGTTTGATGATGTTTTTTTCTGAAGTCATAGTGCTTTCTTTGTAACTTTTTTGTACTTAACAAGAAACACTGAAAAGAATAAATCCTGAAAGTTCTCACGATTGTTGTCATTTGTTTCCTTAAACTTAAGTGTTTACATAGCACAGAAAAGTGTCATGCTACAACAGGCTAAGAGAAAAAAGATTTATTAATAAGATTTGCTATTTTTTTTAAATTGTATTTCCAATGGAGGTCATTTGTTGTCTATTTTTGTCATATTCCATTATCACCAGCATCAACAGCAACATTATCAATACAAGAATAACAAAAGTGATTGCAGTTTGCAGTCAATGCATATTTAAAGCTGCATGAGATAATCTGCACAATAGCACCCCCCAATGGCATGTTCAGAAAAATGTACACAGAGTAGCCTAATGCATTTTACCAATTTATTTAGTGTAATATATGGAACTTATCTTTGGCCATGCTTCGTTCACTATACTTATTGTAATCAACCAGCTTTGACATCCAAGAGAGAGTCAGGCCCCACTACAATAAACCATATTCATTATTGTACTCATATGGCAAAACAACTGTTCAAACATTAAAGCAAGGATGAAAATAGTCTGAAAATAGTTGATTATTTTGCTTTTACAAGTGAGATATACTTTTTTAAAACCTTTATTTATTCAGGTAAATTTCACTGAGAGGAAGCCTCTCTTTTGCAGGAACGCCCTGATCACATTCACACAGTTACACACATTCACATCTAGAAGCTGCCCAGTATAACCACAGTCTGATCTGCTGGCCACTGAGCAGCTCCACTGTTGGGGTTAAGGGCCTTTTTCAAGGGCACCTCAGTGGTAATGAAGGAAGGACAAGCACTGCTTTTCACTTTCCCATCACAGATTTATCCTGCTGGTCCAAAGTCACACGCTTGCTTCTCTAACCTTTAGGCCACTACTGCCCAATATCTCACAGCACTGATATGTATTCTCAGAGAATATCAGTGTTTTAGATTTGTGACTGTAATCATTAGCAACGGTTTATCCTGAGATTTTCTTTTAGGTATGAGACAGAGATGCCATTTATCACTGTTGGTGTTTACATTGGTAATTTAACTATTGCCTTCATGTGTAAGAGACATTATACTAATTAAAGTTTAAATATCAAAAATAACAAACATATAATATATTTTTATGCAGATGATATCATTTTATTTTCATCACAGCCAATAAATAAAATATGTATGTAACATAATGGAAAAATTCAGAAGATACACTTTAATATATAAAATCATTGTTCCTTCAATAATAATAATATATTAACTGTTACAGTTACAAACCAACTTTTCATTGGACATGAGATGGTCTCAAATACACGCTAATTAATAATACACCAAGAAATGTATTCTCTTATTTTGGGTGGAATTTTCACCTCCAGTATTATTATTATTCCCTGATTTTACTATATATATATTTTTTCAAATAATAGAAATGAACCCTTAACAGGCTAAATTGTGGACATATATTTCTAGCCTCCTTTTCTTTCATATTTGGAAATGTAAGCTGTAAGGATTCTTTAAACATTACCACATGTTATATTGAACTTTGTTTGTTGGATCTGAGTTATATTATTATATTATAGTATTATTTTCAATAGACCACTGTTGTGGGAATTATTCCTCTAAATAAACGATGAAGTCACAGAGAGCAGCGTCTTTTGGAGTAAATCAGAAGTCACATTTGCAAATGCATCTCCAGTTTGCTAGGCTGTGAGATGGCTGTGGTGAAGTTCAGTCATCATATTTCTAGTCTCCTGCGTCACAGAGCATTTCACATTCCTCAACCTAACAGTTGTCTTTTAATCAGTACACAGTATTTCTACTGTCCATTCATATCTGTCTTCCTTCCCAAGGGGGTTTCTTTCTCTGCCTGTCTGCTGAGAATTCAAAGTTGAAGGCCAAATCTCACAGCTTCACCTTTGATAACATTTCACACCTGCTGGTGTTGGGAACCGGCAGTAGAACATTTTCACACAAGAAGCAAAGTAACACACCGTGCACTCAGCCATTAAACAGTGCACATAAGACAAGATAGATAATAAGACATTAAATATATATATATATATATATATATATACACACACACACACACACACACACACACACACACACACACACACATATATATATATATATATATATATATATATTCCCTTTAGAGAGCAGAAAAGGTTGGGGGACGGGGAAATGAGTGCTATTTCGTTATGTAAAGTTTATGGGTAAGTGACTTTCACTTCTTTCTTGCCTGAATATTTGTTTTTGAATATATGAAAGGCACATCCATAAGAAAAACAGATGTTCAGGCTTCAAGTGTGCTGTGCCCAACACTCTGAGATAAAGTAGATGGCGGTCGGGAGTAGGCCGTATTGAATATGCAGCACCAGGATTTGAGTAAACACAGCGTGGCTGAAGACAGTCCAAAACATCAGACCTCATCCTCTTCAGCAACAACAAACGTCATTTAAAGGGGGAGATGGCTGTCACATGGTTATGTCAGCTTCCTGTTTACCGCCAGTTGTACCTTCAGACTGGAGTACACAGATTGCAACACCGCGCTCCGCTGTTGTGGCGTTCATCCACAACAACATATGCAGCATTGAGATCCTGCAGCCACAGGGTTGACTGCTGTATAACTTTAATCCGTTTATCGTCATGGTCGTGGTTACTAAGGAGACATGAAGACGTGACATTGAGGAAACGTGAGCAGGCCGGGAAGGATCCTGGATATTTCCTGAGTCCAGCCGACCGGACTTCAGTTAGCTAGTGCTGGGTGTGTGGCTTCACTTCACCTTATGTCAGAAACGCAAACAAACCAGCGGTGATGTGGGAGACGACTTCGGAGGTCTGAAATTGCTTAAACAAACTATACGTGTATTTTGAGGTAGTGAAAACGACAAACATACGCCTGGGAAGCTGAACTAGCCTGTTAGCTGATTGTGCTAGCTCCGGTGGCCGCAGACGCCGCGGTGTGAGAGGCTGGCTGTACAGGCTGGCTGACGGCTTGTGTCTGGAGAGTGGAGCCGCTCGCCGGTGCCCTGAATTCAGGAAGAGTCCCCGGCTCCGGCCCCCTCAAGCGGGCAGTCAGGAAGAAGCTGGCTGGGAAGGGATGGCCTGGTCGGTCTTCCCGTTCCAAAGGACAAGGCGCTGCGGTGTTTGAAGGAGGTCGGGTCCGGTTAGAGGCCACCACCGCGGGTCGAGGCGCTATGATGGCCGCCTCCCCCTCCGTGGCCGCCGGCTTCAAGGCCTCCGGGCTGTCGGTCAGAAAGAGCGAGGAAATAGTGGATTTGATAGACGTGTTTTCGAAGACGCAGTACAGAGCAAAGGAAGTCACTCCTCGGGTAAGGTTTCTGGGTACAATATTCAGTGTGCTTTAGCTTATTTGACTACCTGTCATCCTATCATGTGTGAAAGATACATTGAATTGCATGGTATAATCAAAGAATTTAAAGTGACTTAGTACACCGGCAAAGCCACATACATTGTAGGTAGTTATTTATAACCTTTAGGAACCACTGCTCAGTTCAGCATATACCTGATCCACCAAGCAGGACTTAACTTCCCTAAACTTACAATGTTTTTATTTATAGACTCTGCTCTCCACTTCACACCACTGCAGGTTATTTCGGTGCATGTTGATGTTGAGTTCACAGCCTTCATTCAGATCTGAAGTGAATGACATTTTGTTGAAAAACCGTGTTGCTTTGTGTATTGAATTCTCCCCGAATTGAAGCTATGACTCTATAAAGTCATCATAATTATCATCGTACATTGTTGCACATGTGTCCTATAAATGACAGATGGTGTAGAACACGAATGATTTTTTTTTAATGAAAAGCCATTCAAGATTAAATCGCTAAATAGTTGTGAAACTGGCTTCTGTCAGGCAAGGGCCAGCTTGCTTCTTACAGTGCCAACATTCTCCAAATTGTTGTGATCCTGAATGCCACACATGATAACTTGGATGGTGTTAATCACACTGCACAGTAACATTAATATCTTCAGTTCCTGTTGCTCCTTGAGCTTGAATGGGTCAGAGCTTTACTAACAGTAAAGTGAATTGATGGTAAATGTAAAATGTTATATATTGATTATCAAATGACAAGTTTGATGAAAAAATGGATTTTGATCTTAATTGGTGTTGATGACATTCTGGATATAACTTCCAAATAAATTTCTAGGTATTTGAGATTGATCAGTCTTCAAAATACAGGGATGACACAAATTGTAGGGCAGAATTTGGTTTAAGACAACCCTATTTTCATTGTGGTAGGTGTCCGCACAACCAAAACATTCTGATTTGCTTTCAAAATGATCCCCGATGGAAAAAAATTAGTTTCCTTGCAAACCACTAACGAAAATTTTGTTTTGATTTCTTTTCAGATGGAGGTGATAGAGAAACGTTGTCTGGAGTTATTCGCAAGAGATTACAAGTACAGTATCATCCATAACGCCAACGGAGAAGTGTGTGGCCATTACCCCCGACAGATAGTTTTCCTGGAGTATGAATGCACAGATGTGGAGAGAGACAGGTACCACCGCTCCACTACTCAGCCAATCCATCATTTTCTGATACAAAGTCCAGACCACTCGGTTACCAATTACCCTTCTTGTTTGTTTGTGTCACTGCTCTCATCATGCACACCTTACTGTGGTGCAGGGAGCAAAGGTTAGCCTTCATCCCGACCCCCCCCCCTCCCTCCCCGGTCACATCAAGGCAGCAGAGGGATGAAGTGACTGCTCTGTCACATGAGGTCACATTGTGGCCGGAAATAGGAAGCAATTTCCAGTGATTCAATAAATTGTCATTTCTTACTGCTGAATAATGCAGTTACAGTATTTTCCACTGTAGTTCTGGAAATAGAAGATGTTCTTCAATGCTGGAGCAAAACCGACATTCACAACAAAGGCTTCATATACAATATTAAAAAAGGCCCCCGTTGTTTGGCAAAATCCCTCTTGTGCACTGAAACATTTTCCTTCCAGCATCATGTTTTCACTTCATAGTCTGTCCTGCAGTTACCCTCGTTGCAAACGAATAAGTTGGGGAAATAACATTTAAATTATTCATAGCAGCACCAGACACATTTGCAAAGGAGTTTCTAAGCAGGATTGCTGGTAGTGTCATGTAGTGTGTAGTAGTGCTGAAACACTTAGTCAATCCAATGATTTTTGATTTAATCAACCAAAATTGAATCATTTATCAAATAAAAATACCAAACATCCGTTGGTTCCAGCTTCTCATATGTGCAGACTTTTTTCGCTGTATATTATTTCCAATGGAATATCTTTGGATGTTAGACAAAACAAGTCATTTGGAGACACCATCACTGTAATGAGCATTTTTCAAACACTGATGGGCATTTTTCACTATTTCATGACATTTTATTGACTAAACATTTTATCAAATAATCAAAGAAACAACTGACAGATTAATTCATTATCATTAGTTGAAGCCCCAGTTAGTTTTTTTTCTCACTAAAACTCACTTGATAAGCTCACATGAGGTAATGAATGAATGGATAAAATTGTAAAAAGCTTGCTGATTTGGTGATGATTGATTGATATGTGTCATTCATTAGTCATCCATCATTCAACAGGCCTTTCAAATGTTCACTGTAACTTATTTAACCTTTTGAGATAATCATTCAAATGTTTGTGTTTATGTGATTGAAACAGCAACAGGCAGGCAGTTAACATATACTGATAATAGTAATGAAATAATCAATAGTTGTTAAAGCCTGATGTGTAGCCATGGCTGAATATCCCATGTAACTGTAACCTGCAATTCAGAAGATAAAAACAAGTCGACTGACTGCTGGATAACAAGTGGTGTGTGTGTGTGTGTGTGTGTGTGTGTGTGTGTGTGTAGGTTTGAGAGCACAGTGCAGATCAGTAAACTGCAGGACTTGGTGAACCGGAGTAAGTTGGCTCGTTGCAGAGGGAGGTTTGTGTGTCCTGTCATCCTCTACAATGGCAAGGTACTGCTGCATGACTGGAAACTCTACACTCTCTCCTCAGGGTTGTAATGTATATTGTATTTGTTATATTCAACTTTCTCTTGAAACAAGTTTTAAGACCTTAAAGGTCCAGTGTGTAGAATTTAGTGACTTGGCAGAAATGGAATGTAATATTCATGAGTATGTTTTAGTTAGTGTATAATCTCCTGAAAATAAGAATTGTTGTGTTTTCGTTACCTTAGAATGAGCCCTTTATATCTATATAGGGAGCGGATCCTCTTCCACAGAGCCCGCCATGTTGCACCGCCATGTTTCTACAGTAGCCCAGAACAGATAAACCAGCTCTAGAGGGTCTTTCACGTTTTTCACAAATGGGTAGCTCTGGGTCTGAAAAGGGAAGCCAATGCCGAAGTGCCTTAAACCTGCATTCTCTCTATTGGCCATCAGGGGGCAACTCCACTGGCTCCAAAAAGTCCGATTGTAGGGAAGTCTATGAGGAAATGACCCTACTTCTCACTTGATTTATTACCTCAGTGACCACTTTCCTAATGAGTTTATGGTCTCAATCACTAGTTTCAAGTCTTCTTCAATTCAGCATGATGTTCATTTTGTAAATTATGGTCCAATTTATAGTAAGACAGACTTAAAGCAGGGTATGCTTTCGAGTGTGGCTATGTTGTGATTGACAAGTCACTACCTCAGTGACAACGTTGATTACATAACGTAACCATGACGTAACCCCAGAATCACAGAGTATAGGTGTCACAGTGTGTTTTCAGCTCATGAAAGTTAATTGTAACATTTTGGTTGCCTAAAAAAAAGTCTTGTTCAGCATTTGGTTGTACTAAAAGACCCTCTAAGTAGTCAGATGTTCAGTTTTTCCAGTAAGTACATTTAGTTTAAATGGTTTAAGCCTGTTTTTCGCTAGTGGAAATTAGCATTAGCATTAGCATTATCACAGTTAACTGTAGACTGTAAATGCACCATGCTGACCAAATCAAAGATGGTGACGGTCAAATCAACGATGGCGACGGTCTAAATTGCCAAACTCAAGGCTTCAAAATGGCAGTCCACAAACCAATGGGTGATGTCACAGTGACTACGTCCATATGTTTTTTTTACAGTCTATGGTTTTTTGCAAGTTTCGTGGCCACTGTAGGTCCTCCTACATGCTTGGAAAGGGAGGGTGAAGGGAGGGGTATTCCATCACTAGATGCCACTAAATCCTACACACCTTTAAGACATTAGAACGACTAAAACCCCTGTATCAATAAAGGATCTCAGTTTTTTATTTCTTTTCTTTGTTGTTCTCCAACATCCCTGATTTCAGTAGATATTTAAAACTTACCACGATTGCTGCAGAAAATGTGAAATTAAAATAACAACATGTCCATCCTCTGAAAGAAAACATAGGCCAGTGAAGATTAGTTTATGAAACTGTATTCGAAGAAATCAGAATCATCTTTATTGGCCAAGTATGTTTACACATACAAGGACTTTGGTTTAATGGCTCTCAGTGTACTTACACAGAATAAGAACACAACAAAAGAGTTAAAGCAAGAAAGTTAAAGCATTGCAGTTTGTACTAGAACACACTGTAACAGGGACAGTAGTGCTTATGGAACTAAAATAAGAAATACCTCCAAGCGATTCTGCTTAGAATAAGATTTTCTGTGGTTAGCACTACCTCTTTGTGGCTTTGTGGCCTGGCAGGTGACACAGCTATGAATTGTGGTAGCAGTCTGCTGGTGCTGTATGAGCACAGTATTGTTTGTTCCTCATTGCAGCATATTTGCCGATCGTCCACTCTGGCAGGCTGGGGGGAGCTGTACGGACGCACGGGCTACAACTATATCTTCTCAGGTACAACACACAAACACGGAAACTTAAATTTAGCTTAAAAAGGGAAGTTGTGGTTGAATTTTTTTTTTTTCCGTGTGAGATTTCAGTTCCATGTGCGTTCTCAGACTCGAGAATAGTAGCAGCACTTGTCACACAGCTGTCAAACTTTTCCTATTGGGACTAGATCGCCAAGTCACCAAGAAATGTTGTTAATATCACTGTATTTTATCATGCTGTAGTACATTAGTAAAAATACAAAACCTCCACGTCCACTTTGATTGTTATTATATCTTAAGCAAGTCGATGAAAGTTGAGGTTTTTTTTTTTTTAAATATTGTACCAAAATAAACTGACTGATATGACTGGTATGCCTTTGAAGATGTTGGGTGTAGTTTCAAGTATTACTGGCGTTGTAGTAAATGAGCTAAAGTGAAAAATGGGCAGATCCACAAATGAAGAGTACATTATATTGTATTTTTTATTTTAGCGGTTCTGTATTTCATAATAATGATGATGATACATTTAAAACATTTCTGAACTGCAGAAAGGCAAATAAAATCAGACGATTACAAAATAATACAAAAATAAAATTGAATAAATTATCCAGCAATAATATAATAAAAAAAAAAAAATCAGATAAGTCATGTTGGAAATAAAACAATACACCAACATTAATAAATGGCTATATTAAAACAAAAGGAAGCTGCAATAAGCATCTAGTCGTGGGGTTTTTTTGTTTCAAAATGCCCCAAATTCTGATTCTGTTTGAGTTAAACCTTAATTATCTACTTGCTGAGTGTAATCCTTGTTGCTCTACATCTTTGATCACTTTCAATCTGAATTCCAGCTCTTTGTTCTCAGGTTGCACAGGCCTGAAGCAGAGATGATCTGTTCCTGTCGCTCATGTAGTAATTAGCTCGCATCAAGCAGAGCAATGGCCAGAAGGGTACAAAACCTCTCCAGAATTCCTCATTTCAAAAATACTTTTTACAAGATCTAACCCGCAAATGAAGTTAGGAGGAGGAGGAGGCTTTTACATTATATTCATTTTACAGACGCCTTTGTCCAATGCATGGACAGTAAATGCATTTAAACTCCAGAGGAAGAAGAGCTTGTGCATACCTCCTACACATAATCAAGAGAAGATTTTCTATATCAGCTACCTCGTCCTTATTTACTGTGACAAACATAAATTGTCCTTGCTGCAAATTAGTTGCTGCTGCCAGGTGAGAAATTGGTTATGCAGATTGACTTTACAGTATTACATTTTAATTGGTCAAAAGCTGAATTAGAGTAGAAGACAACACACACACACCACCTGCTGTGTCTGTCCTGTGGTGCAGGGAATCAATTCCCCTGAACATCCAAAGAAAGTGGATTCCTACACACACTAATCACCTCTGCATGGATTTATTGATTTATGATTTTCAATTTTTGACAAATTTTGCTTTAAATATTTTCTCATTGTCTTCTTTTAAGACATATAAAAATACTCTGAATCATAATGTGTGTGTGAGTTTAATTACCTAGTTAGAAATTTTTAAAGTGACATCATAATAAAGATATATCTTCACTTTTAGAATATAGAATACACTGCTGTCAACTTCTAGATGATAGTAGTATCTAATATTTAAGTTTGTACACATGCTTATAATAGACTTACTATGACATGGCAGTGACTGTGGATAATCTTCTTTACCAGACATGACCAAAATGTAATTATTTGAGTATAAAAGAGGAGGCCAAAATGACTAACAGCTGTAGTCTGTCATTTAGTGTTTTTCAGTGAACGACTGAACTTTCTGAGTCATTTTAATTATCCTCAGTTTGTGGAGGCGTGCCTCATATTGCTCATATAGTTCATCTTGTCTTCATCTTGTGTCTTTATAGGGGGCAGTGATGACACGTGGACAGAGTCAGAAGAGGTTCCAGAGGATGACAGTGCAGTCAGGTAATCAAATCCATTTAACTAGATTAGTGTACAGTGAACATCAGACAGCAGTCTCTCTGTGGGCTAAATCAGTATGTGAAACTAACTGCCTGTGACAACAATAAAACACAACAATCAGTGACTTCACTGAAAGTGTTCAAAAGTTACACATTACTCATTACTTCAAAAGTGATATCATGACTCAAAGTCAATAATCAGACAGTAATTGTTTCTCCTCTCTCTCCTCCTCTGCAGGAATGGGGACTCCCAGCTCTTTGACAAGGTTCGAGGCCATGACATTAAGCTGCTACGTTACCTCTCGGTTCGCTACATCTGTGACCTGATGGTGGAGAACAAGAAGGTTAAGTTTGGCCTAAAGTAAGGAACACAATGGACTAGTTCATACACACTCTGACTGTTATGTAGGTCATTGTTTCCACTGGACTTTGTAGGAAGAAACCTTATGGAAAGCATCTGACTCTGCCTCAGATTTTTAGCAAATGCTTCCATTTATTGAGTTAGGAGTGTGGGTGCATGCGGTTTATGTGATTATGTTGTTTGGGAGAAAGTTTTGGTGTGATTTTTTTTTTTTTTTTTTAAATTGAGCTCTGTGTACAGGGCTTTGGTGATCATTGTCATCCTTTTGTTTTTTCTGTACATGTATTTAATCATCTACAGCTGTCGTTGTGACTGTTAATGTGTACTGTAGGTAGAACAGATGATGCAGGTACTGTTTAGGTATAC
This sequence comes from Thunnus albacares, assembly GCF_914725855.1. NCBI lineage: Eukaryota > Metazoa > Chordata > Actinopteri > Scombriformes > Scombridae > Thunnus > Thunnus albacares. The sequence goes on along the minus strand of NC_058109.1, from coordinate 34,365,142 downwards.
TTAACTGCACTGAAAATGTACAGTGAACTATCAGAAGATGAGGTAACAAACTGATTAAGGAACAGCATGGAATAATGTTAGGTTAGAAAGGCAGGAAACAGGCAGTGAGCAATTATGCTATACAGCGTACTAAAGATGGCTGTTTCTCAAAATAACAGTAACATGTGTTACTTTTGCCAACATACAGTATATACAGTATATACTACACTGATATCTCTGATAAGCCTTTTTGCCCTGTGTTGTGTATTAAAATTCTGGTGCCTGAATTCTTACATTGCATCTCTGTATCTCTACAGTGTTACATCCTCTGAGAAGGCAGACAAGGCCCAACGCTATGCAGACTTCACCCTGCTCTCTGTGCCTTACCCAGGTAAACAACTGCTGTTAAGTCTTCCCAGTCATCCCGCTAGAGATAAACCCATAAATAAGCTGGGCTGGTGCTGTATACTAGCTGATATTAGCTTATTGCAGATACTGTGTAAAAGTATTTGTGTATCTGTTGACATATGAGTAAGAAGACACTGCAGCATAGAAATTCCCAAGATCCATTAGAGTTAACTAAGAAATAGTGTCACAGTTACATAATTTGTCCACCAGAGAGCACCAACAAATTTATTTTTGGCTGGACCGGCCACACATCAGCCCTATAACCCTGAATGTCTGTCACTGACTGACTGACTGACTGACTGAGTGATGAAGTTACATCATTGGTCAGCCGGCCCAGTGTTGGAGTTTCCTCATTGGCTATTGCTCTTTCAAAATGAATTGGCATGAACAGTTTCAATTATGTCCTCAGGGAGTAAATAAGTTTTAAAAACACACATTTACTGACTGAAGCATCTCCTACGGAGGCTTTGACACTGACAGGAGCACCAACCCGCAGATACAAAGAGACACAACAGATCCATTTTTACCAGCCTGCACGGCGGCTACTGCTAGTGAGCATAGCCATGCTGTATTGTGTGTTGCCCATACACTGTATTAAAAATAAGGTGTTGCCGCAGTGTTTTTGGTTTAACAGCACCGTGCTGGGCAGGTGACAGGTGTGTTTACAGTGTTTGTGTGCTCTGAAAGACGTCATGGTTGGTATATAGTCACACAGCTGACGGACTGTTGATGGACTGTGGTCTGGCATGCTAATCCTATGTAAACATATGGATGAGACCATATGTTCACAGACATCTGCAGATAGAAACAGATGAAAGAGCAGCAGAGTTAACAGATAATTAGCATAGTTATAATTAAAATAAAAGTAAGTTCTTTTTCAAATCAAACATCAGAGGATATGAGTGGAAAGTATTGTTCGTGCAACATTTATAAGCCTTTTTTTTTCGACTCAAACATAGCTAAACCATGTCATGTGATATGCTACTTCAGTACACTTTAACAACAAATAGTATTGGGACCACCACAGAAAATTGCAGTAATACAGGAATTCATATCATAGACCCTAACAACTGACTATCTCTTTTAAGAAATTGACCACAATTATGCACACTGACCATACACAGTCCAGCCATATACTACCGTAAAATGTCCTGCTGTCCTTGACACAACTTTTCTAGGACACAAATTTAACAAATCCTTATAATAGAGTTGTTTATGTTTGTTGTTGCATTTATGGAAAAAATGACCATTAGCCAATACATCATTATCAGATTTTTTTTCAACACACCTCAAAAATCCAGTATCAGGCAGGCTATAATGTGGAGTTGTGCAACGATGTTGACATAGTGGCCACAGAATTGCAAATACACGATTCCTGGACTGAAATAAAGGGAAAAATTGCCTATTCGAGTGAAATCTGAAGCCCACTCAAATCTTTGGTGTTTGTTGCTGTAAAAAAAGTTGTTTTCTGGTTTCACTCAGCAAAATGACCCATCATTCACAAACAAAAAGAGGGGAAGTCCATTTAAAAAAAAAACATAGCTGTGACTGTTTGGTACTAAAGATATAGAATGATAAAAAAAAGAAACTTCAGACTGCCATTTATAAGAAAATTATGCATCCATCACTGTTTCATCACTATTGAATTTAAAGTTATAAAGTTGTAACATTTTTTTACTTAAATTTTTAAGACAAGGACCACATTCTGTATCGGCTTCAGCTAAAAACCAGGTGAAAACAAGGCTGACTAGAGGGTCACTGTGTTTGTCTTCTTTTCTTTGTTTAGGGTGTGAGTTTTTTAAGGACTACAAAGACAGAGACTACACAGCTGAAGGACTGGTGTTCAACTGGAATCAGGTACAGTGTGTGCACACAGTCGGCTCACTTAATCATAGTAACCTGGTTCTGTTGTATTGATCTGATGCCACTGTCTCTCCTCTGACAGGACTATGTAGACGCTCCTTTGACAATCCCTGTGTGCTTCACCCAGAACTTGAACATTGACTGGACTCAATACCAGGTATCATCTACTCTACTTTTAACTTCTTTACTCTGTCCTCCACAACTGTGACTCAGTTTTGCTCTGTAATATTTTTGGTGTGTCAGTGCCATCTGTTGTCCAACCTGCAAAGTGCTTTGGTCATGATTCATAACCACTTGAACTGCACTTGTACAGTAATAGTTACAGTGTGGTTAAACCCCTCAAACCTCACTGACTCATTCTGTGCAGCCAGATGTTGTTCAAATCTTTTTTTATTTTAAGAGAGATACCAAAGTTTCCAAATATACCAAATATGTCAGCCACAAAAAAACGGAAGCATTTCTTTTGGTTCAGTGAGAGCTAGAACAAGCTGATACAGAATATATATGATGCTGTCATTAGTACAGTGTGGAATAAAGGTGTGTGTATGTTTTCAGTCATGGGACCTGGTGGAGCAGACCCAAAACTACCTGAAGCTGCTGCTCCACATCATCAACAGTGATGGTAGGTGATGATGATGAGGTTTAATGTTAGTTAATGGTTGTGTCTTGGGTTGTGGGCTAAAAGTAGCATGTGGGAAACAGCTGCACTTATTCTTTTCAGTAATCAATAAATCATGTAGACAAAAAAGTAGGCTATAAGTTTGCTATGGAGCCTTATCAGTAGTCAAAACATCCAAGGTTTTCAATTTATGATGATGGAAACAGAGATAACAACATCATGAATTTTCTATTTATCAACTAATACTAATATGATTTACTAATAATATAATAATATTACAGACTGCTATACAAATGTTTGTGTGAGGTCTGTATGTGTGGTGCTTGTTTCCCAAAAGTGGGCTGTTTAAGGCTCCAAATATGCTCCATGCAAGTAAGCAAATGCACGCTCTTCAAGCTATGTGAGATTGATTTCATGCATTGTTGCATTTTGGAATGTGTCACCTGAAAATTCTTAACACTACGCAAGCGTGAGCTGTGTCGTAGCTCTGTCTGAGTGTTGTAGCCAGAGTCGGTCAAAACAATCCTGCCGAGCAGTTGGATGAACTTTGTCTTTATTCAGACAGGAATTCTCCATCATTCCTCTGAATGATTCAGAAATCACACATCACATCAACTGCGTTTCCTTTTTTTTCTTTCTTCTGTGCACATTCCTCTACAGACACCATATTTGATATTTGATGATTAGCTGATTAGCTCTATCTAGCCTATATCCCCCTCCTTGAAGACTGATTCATCACCTCAGGAGTGCATGTTGAGTATATTCACTGTAGTTGCATGTTTGCAGCGGCTGGGCCAGGTGTTTGTGTTTGCATACTTGCGTGGGGAACCTATCTGTTTCTATAATGCTGCGGCCCAGAACAGATGCTACACTAATACCCTGAAGAGAATTTACATATTGCAGGATAAATAAATAATCAACTGCTCACTAAATTCTCTGACAAATGACTGTGGTGCATAAATCAGTGTGAATATATTATTAAATCTTATTTTACCTTTATTGAACCTGGTTCAGTAAAGGTGAAATCTTTTCTTCTTTTTTGTTGTTTTTTTTTTTTTTTTTTTTTTACAGAATGCTCTGGCCACACTGGCAACATAGTTAATAATTACATAACATAATTACATTACGTAAGAAAGACAATAAAAGGCATTTACATATATAAAAGCACAACATTTCTCACTTGACGTCTGTAAAATCAGCAGCAAGTGTGTCAGTTTGTACACTTTTATGGATGTATGGACGAATAGTTATATGGGTCATAATAACATAATGTGGTCTAAAAACATAAACAACATAATACATAGTAAAAAAAAAAGTGAGTTCATGTTATTTGTCATCTTTAAGGAAACATTCAAACAAAACTGCACATAAATTATTTTTTCTGAACTTTATACGGATAGTTCCAATATTAATATATATCACACTATGAAAAATACATGAAAACTTAACACATAAAATAATTAAACTGAAGTTCAAAGCAATGCACTGTGTTCTGGTGTTACTGTATGTGTCCAACAAAACGGATTTAAATAACCGCTAACTCAGAATCATTCATTTGAACAGCAGAAGTTTGAAGACGATAATATGCTGAGATCAAGTTATCACAATCTAATTTTACTGAACTTTGATAAATTATTGAATTATCACCAGCCCTGGGCAAACATTTTTTTTCTTACCACTGTTACTCTGAACATGTTGTTTTGAGCAGTGTTGTACTACAGATTTATAATTCATTATTATATCATCTGAGTTTCTCTTTTGTTTTGTTTGGTTCACAGTACATGCTTTTCTCTTGTGAATGATATTTGCTCTATCATTCTTAATGCACTTTTGATCCTTCAAGGTGCACTTGAAAGTGTTGATGTTAAAGGTGACTCCTGCTTTTGTTTCAGATGAGAGTGGCCTCCTGGTGCACTGCATATCAGGCTGGGACCGGACGCCTCTGTTTGTGTCCCTCCTCAGGCTCTCCCTGTGGGCAGTAAGTTCCCTACGTTCTCCTCTCCTTCTGCTATCTCCTTTATTCTCTCCTGGTTTTCCCTACACATGATATCCCACTGCTCATTTGGCCCCTCCAACATTCATTAGTGACTTCGATAATCCCGTGCTGAATCCATCTGCCGTGGCTCCAGACCCTCTACTCATAAGACTCATTTACCATTTCAAACACGCGTTCTAATTAGCCTCTTCTGTATTCTCTGCCTTTATTAAAAATAGAACCCGTATGTTATAAATATGTTATCTTTTTTTTCTCCTCAAGACATGGTCCAAACTGGAAACTTCTCATGACTGATTACACATATGTGTTTTCAAACAGAATAAAAAATCCAGTTTTGGTGTCTGGATCTACATGACATCCTGTGCACAATGGGCCTACAGTGTTTTATTTAACACGGGATGTTTGAGATATTTGACTTGTTCTTGTCATGTATCTTTCACAGGATGGTGCGGTGCACGCCAGCCTGGAGCCGGCCGAGATCCTGTATCTGACCATTGCTTACGACTGGTTCCTCTTCGGGTAAAAATAATCATCAACATCATCACAGTCATGGTTTCATGACTTTGTGGCGAGCGGTAACTCAGCGCATTAGCTGACATCAATACTTTAGAAGTGCATTTGCAGCCTCTCTGTGCTGTCTGGTCGTGTTTATCTGCCACAAATAATTGAAAGTGACTGGTTAATGAAGCAGTGGGAGAGGCCGGGACAACATGAGACAACGACTGTGGCTTTGCTCTTGACCACGTCTTTTATCCTCCCACTCTCCATATTTCACTCTCTCTCTCACACATATGCACGCACACTCCCTCTCGGGGTTCTCCTTTTCATAATTACCAGCACGATCTCTCCAATTTGAGCTCATCGGAGGCAGTCTCGTAAAAAGCCCCTTAACTGCCAGCTAGCCCATGTAATTATACATCAGCAGGCCTGCCCAAACCCTTGGGACATCGGCCAAGCAGAAGAAGTGTGTGTAAGAGAGAGAGAGAGAGATGAGGGAAGAAGGAGGTTGATAGAGACAGAGAGACAGAGGGAGCACCCAGTGGTGCTGTAGCTGCTGTCCTTCCTCATTTTTGTCACAACTGAATCATATTTGGACTTCAGGTTCATTGTGGAGTAATCTATTGATTTCTTTTCTCTGTCAGGCCATAAACACTGTCAGGAGCACCTAAACAGATGTTATCACTGTTAAAGAATCACTCTCAGAGACTACATTAGTTCCTATACCAGTGCTTGTGCACCTTCTGAATAATTTACTTTTGAAGTAGTCTTGATATGTTAAAAGGAAAAAAAACTAAAAAACATGATTCCCAATGAGGGTCTTCATTTATGGTTTGATTGAGTTAAAGGACCAGTTCAACCTAATGATGGAAAACCCAGAAAACAACTCTTCTTTTCTCACTTAGCCACAGCGCTCCTTATTCATCCAGATAGTTTTGGTTTTATGTGCTGATATTTAAAGATATTTGTCTCTGAAATCTCAACTGCCACCTCAAAACAATGGAGGTGAATGAAATTTCAGCCATTCTCCTCAGCACACTGGAAAATGACATTTTTGGCTGACTCTCTGCCAACCACTTTGAAGTAATAGTTTCAGTGAATATTGTCTACAATTTCTGGATCACACTTCACTAAGATGATCAGTGTTAGTTTACTTGACATTTCATTTCATTCAATGTTGATATCAAAAGATTAATGTTAAAATCAGTAAGTAACATGCACTCTTAATAAGTAACATACTTGTTTCTCTATTTATTTCCAGTCACATGCTGCCAGATCGACTCTCCAAAGGGGAGGAGGTACGTTTGTCTAACAGAAGATTTTCTGTACATGATCATATAACTTTGAGGAGAAAGCATTAACTGACTAGCTGCATTCCTTGATCAATTTTGTTTTTAATGTATTTATTTTCTTGCTGTGTTACAAGTCAGAGATATTTTCACTACAGGTACACAAAAGATCATTGGCAAAAAAGTGTCAGTGATCATCAACATAGAATGAGAGAGAGAGATGCTAGAACCTTTTGTAAATTTCTCAGGTTTAAACACCCAGATTGAGTGTTGTGAGTTTAATCCTCTGTGTAAATGGACTTTTGGTTCACAGGAGGGACACTTTCAGCAGAACTGGAACTTAAGTGCCGTTAAATATATATATATATATATATATATATATATATATATATATATATGTATATATTTTTTTTTTTTTTTTTTAATACTTTTGGGATGGCATTTTATGCCTTTTATTATAGGGAAAGTGGAGAGATGACAAGAATCGAAGGGAGGTGATGGGGGGTGACATGCAACAAGGGTCCACAGCTGGATTTGAACTGCAGACTTTGCAGTTATATGACATGTGTCATAACCAGTAGGCTACTGGGACGCACCGTGTGCTGTTAAATATGTTTGATTGTTATGTTCTCTGATCAAAAATGTTTCTTCTCCCTCAGATTTTCTTTTTTTGCTTCAATTTTTTGAAGCACATTGTCTCAGAGAAGTTCTCTGCTGTTAGGAAACAGAGGTGTGTTCTTTATTTATGTTGTTTCATGTATTATGTTCATTTACGCTTGTCTTTCTTTTTCTTTCTTTCTTTCTTTCTTTCTTTCTTTCTGACACAAATATTTTAAAGCTACAGTTGCTCTCTATTGCCCAAGGTTTTTACTCATACAGTAAATATCTAACTCATACAGTGAATAACCTAATTCCTTAGGCAAATTCCCACTGTACGAATCTATCCAGTATTCTTTCTCTTCTTTTGATCTCTGATGTTATTTCATCATATCTTCTTTTTTTCTTTCAGAAGGAAGAACTCCCACTTCAAAGACAGTGATTTCACTGTGGAGGACCTCTGCCAGTTAAGTAAGTCAGTGATTCTCATATATTTTTCCCTCCTCACAGGCCTACGAGACAGCTCTGACACTTAAAACGCTAATGAATTGTATTTAGTTAGGGCCCGAGCACAAAAGTGTCAGGTGCAAAGTTGTGTAGTGATTGGGCTCAGGTGTGGCCAGCGGGCTCCATAGTGCCCTCAAATGCAGGGCCATGCCTGGATAAAGTTGCTTTGATATTCACTAAATTCTGTAGGTTTGTTCATTGTTCTCATTGTTCTGGACATAATACATTTTTTTTGGATTTTTTTTCGCCTGACAGGAAGTCAGCCATTTTGGATTTTGTGCATCAGTTTTCATTTTATGAGCACGTTCGAGGCCTTTAGGCTGTGTGAAAACTCACAAAACTTTGCACCCATGTTCAAACTAGTACGTATTTCAGTTTGATATGGCAATTGGGCTTGGGCATGACACGTTGGCTCTATAGCACCCCCCTAATTACATTTAGCATTTTTGAGGTGCTAGGGGTGCTCGAAAACTCACAAAACTTTGTACATGCATCAGAAGTAATGTAACTTGATATCTAATATGGGTCTTGGGTTTGGGTGTGGCAAAGTGGCTCGAGGGCACCCCCTAGAAAATTTCAAAGTCAAAGTGACCACTGTTAAATTTGATATAGATGTATGAAACTTGGTAGGCAGATGTACCATTTCCAGACTTAAATAAGCCATACCCTAAGTCCAACAGGAGGCAAAAGCCAAGCGACTTTGAATTTAGTAGATGATATTTAAAGACCTTTGCGATGCTAAATTGCGAAACTTTTGAGTTTCCATGGAACACTCTTGGTGTAGCGTGCCAGTCAATTTTGCCCAAAACATGAAATAGGAAGTTGTTGTAACTCCACTTTACATTGTCCAATCTGTCCCATATTTCTCATGCTTGATAAGAGTCCAGGCCTGAACACACCTACATGCCAATATTGAGTCATAGTCATAGCACCACTTGCTGACAACAGGAAGTCAACCCTATGTGACAAACATCATCCAATTTACATGACATTTACATGGTGTGGTCTACGCATGATATACAGCACCACTATGTGTCAACATGTGACACATAGTGGACACAGGAAGTGATATTTAACTCCTTCATGCAATGTCTGATACATGAAAATGCAGATGCATGTCAGACGACCTCCTCTAAATGTATTGCTGCATTAACATTTCACTTATGTATTATTGCCTACAGGCAACAGTCAGTGAAGCCTAAATGACAATTAGTTCATCAAAAATATACACAATTTCCAATATGTCATCTCCAGCGCCACATACTGCACACAGGAAACAATATTTTACCCATTCATACAGTGTCCTGACAATAAGACTAGACCAAAGAATCTCCTGCAAGAAGAAAAATCATTTGGACTTCCTATTTTGCAATGCTAAATAGAATTTAAAGAATTATCTAGGATACATAAGGATACACAAATATAATCATATGGTGTAAATAAAAAAAAAAATGGAGTGTATTTTCCATGTTTTCCAATTGACCTTCATACATGTGTTAAAACAACACAAGTGTCATACTTGAGGAGAAATGTATTTGTATCTCACTCTAGCTGGTGAAGATCGTCTTTAAAAGTCAGTTTTGATGATGTACTTGTGGCAGCAGTGGGAGCTCCTGCCACATGCCTCTGGTCTGATGCAATGAGGAATAACAAAGCTCCTGAATGCTGCGAGCGCAGAGAGTGTTGGGGCACAGACAAAGCAATGAGACTCTGGGTGATAACACAGCGCTTTCATCTCTTCAGCAAATTGCACTGCTTAAATCCAAAACATCTTGCATCACAAACTTTTATGTCTCCGGGCCTTTAACCTTCAGTAGAGTCTTACATATGCATCAGTATACTGTTTTATGTCACAGGTAATTGGTTTCTCAGGCATAAACGTCTGCTTATGAGTTTATGCTGTAGCGATGGGGGGCCAGTAGTTATTCATGATGCTCGACACATTATTGCCAGAGCAGTCCCAAAAAGATTCACTGATTGATGTTCTACCAGCTACTACTTCAATAAACAAAACCCCCTTTTAAATCTCTGTTTTATAGCTTTTAAAGCAAGTGTAGAGCGAATGTAATTTTTGAAAAAAGAAATGACAATCTCCTTTTCACAACTGAAAAAAATAAGATATAAGCAAGAAAATACATCCTTGTTCAATTCATTACACTCCTACTTGTTCTGGTATGACTAGCAGTTCATGGTGGCTAATGTTAGCTATTGTTAGCTAACTTTAGATAGATATTGCTGTGTAACTGACATTACCAAGTGAGTTTTCTGACTTGATGACTCTTGTTTACTTGTGCAGTTGCTACACCATGCTTCTACTCAGCAGAAGTGACAAAGTCTCACCTGAATACATTTTCATGTTTGCCAGATAACTACTGATGCATAAAATTTAAATTTATAACTGCTTAAGAAAACTCCCACATGGTTTGAATTCATTTCTACTACGTTAAGCAGTAAAATATTGTTATCATGATGAAGTTCTAATTTTAGCTATATTTTGGTTGATGGTTTCAAATGGCAGTGAGGTAACTTGAGAATAACAGAGAAATACAGTCATTGTAAGAAAGATGGAACTGAAATTCATTCAAATTTTAGATTTGAAAGTAAATTTATTGACACATCCTGAAGAAGATAGCTGCTGAAAAACTAAATCCCAAATATGGCTAAAAGGTTTATAATACTGTAAACAGGCTGCTGTGTTCTCTCCTGGCACAGTGTGAAATATTGAGTTAGGAACTGAAACTAACAGCTGTGTGTGTTTTTGGCGTCAGAGTCGAAGGATCGCGGCAGTGTGACCAGTCTGAGCAGCGAGTTTTCCCTCATCACTGAGGAGGTGGGCGCGGCCTCCAGCCTCACCAACGACACTGTGGACCTGTTCTCCAGCCAACCCCAGGCCTCCAGCTGGTCAGCACAGACACTCAAACTTGAAATGTTGAGGGATTCATTTCTTTTTTTTTTTATTTTTATGTTTTTTTATAGCAATTTTTGGTACTTTAAAATACACAAGGGACTGTTGGTGGGATTGTGTTGCTTCTGGCACCTGTGAGGTGATAAAATGCAATCCAGGAAATCTAATCTTTGGAAAGTTATCACGGCAGCAATCAACGGCCCACTTCCAATGTGCGCTCTAATGGACTCACAGACTTTGATGCACACTCTTACTGTGTCTGTGAGGATTCAGGGTTGTCCCACCGTGAAATCCCACACTTTCTGTAAGCTAGCATTCAGACCAAAAATAGCTCTGTGTTAAAACAGCGCAGGGGGCTGTGTTGGTGGAAGTGTGCTGTTTTAGGTTCTAGTGAAATACATGCAAGCACACATTCCTGGTGGATTACTTTGTAGCATGGATGCATTGTTTCTACTATTAACCTTGCAATCATGGCGACTAAAGATGAAAACCACTGCTGTGCATTGTGGTGTTCAAATGGTGATGACAATGGAATTCCATACTGGAAAAAGTTAAATGAATCAAACATGGAAGGATTTGGCTACTAGAAATTTTCCATTCAAGTATACACAAGTTGTCGTCAACCAGCAATGTGTACTTGTTTGTCTCATAGTGACATGATGGTGTTCTCCTAGTGTATACTTCCAAATATGTTGATTTGGTCCAATAAAACAGTTTTACTTGTAAGCAGGGAGCAGATAACAAACTGCAGTTTATTAAAGTACGTTACAGTCAGCTTCATGCTTTGCTAACCACAGATATGTCCACATCACTCAGGCACTGACAGCGGTGACAAAGATGATGTCAAATAAAGACTCTGAGGGTTCAGGGCTTAGGGGACATAGTGAGTTGGCACTTTATCCTCAGTCTTGGTGATTGTGTGGTTAACGCCAGTAATTATGGGGTTAATTTTTTTCTCAAAGAAAGAACATGAAAACTAGAAAAAGGCAAAGAAATGTGGGATAGCAAATCATCCAACAATAATGGAACCCAAAATTATTATGACAAAGAGCTATGATGTGAAATGAAAAGAAAATGTGATTTGTATCATAAATCACAGCTTCAGCTGGTCTGTATTGCCTGTCTTTCAAATCAAGAAGAAAAACTAGGAATTACAAACCAAAAGACAAGCAATTCAGTCAAGCTGAAGGTGTGTAACAGAGTGCATTTCAAACTGTAGCTCTCTGTCAGATTTAGCTATGAAAATAATTTTGGGCTGCAGTTATTATTGGATGGTTTGCAATCCCACTTTTTTTTTTTTTGCTTATTTATTAAAGTGAAACTTCGTCATGGACCCTGTTGTCCCATCTTTTTTGTGTCAAAGTGACTAATGGGGACAACAATTCTTGAAATTGGTCCTTTCCATAATGTTATCAGACACTTATAATAACAATCTGAGCCTGTCGGTGGCAACAACAAACACTTCTAGTGGACGTACATTGATGAGGTACTATTGCCCCAAAGGATTACATTGCAGCCTGTTGTGCGGCTGCAGTGCTCTCGCTCAATACTGGACCAATTTCAAAACTGTTGTCCCCATTAGTCACTTAGACACAAAAAGATGGGAAAATCGGGTCCAGGTTAATGGACAAATGTGACCCCACAAGAAATACACTGTATATGCTGCAAAATGTACCAGGAAAGAACTTGATTTTCCAACGTTGTGTTGCCATGTGATGCCTCACTGTGTTGCAGGATGTTTTTGCCAGAGCCCTCTTATACACACCCCCTCAGTGCCAGCGCAGTGCTAATGTTTGTCTTAGCAGGGATCAGAATTTGACTGATTGGGATCAATGATATAAAAATGAAACGACTGACTAATGTTTGATATTTCAATTTCAGTCACTTTTCAGAAGGAATTGTTAATTTATGAAGATGTTTCAAGTCAATCCAAATAAACTGAAGTTCATTTAAAGTTGATTTTATTTCATCATCAACATCAGGCTAACATCAACCTTTTGGTAAATCTACATCACAAGCTTTTACTACTTGACTCTGAACTCCTCTGTATTGACTCTGATGAATTCTCCTCTCTCCTCAGGAGAAAAGGCACCACCTCTTCTCCTCAGATGGTCGTATGGAATAAACAAAACCCTCTGGAGGAACACCTTTCCCATCCACTCAGTGAAGCCAGGTCTTCCAGCTCCTCTTCATCCAACCATTCAGAACACGCCGTCACACGCACTGGCAGTAGCCCATTGGCTGTCCCCGGAAGAAGGTGAGTGAGTTGATACAACTTCATCAGCCAGTCCAAGTCTTATTTTTATACACACACTTAACAGAGTTGTGTAAATTTTGGATGATCACCAGACGCACAGTGCTTTCACTCTGCTTCTCTCTTTTTTTTTTTTCACACAAGCAGCTCAACTCCAGATACCAACAGAGACTGTGGCCTGAAATTGCAGCTCATGCATATGTTATAACATAATTCCATTTTTTGTGGTGCTACAGATACAGTATGTGACTAAGCATGTGCTAGTATCAACATTTTCATATCATTATTTGAACAATTTTCTTAGTATAGATTATTCTTAATGAGCAATGTAATGTGGCTGTTCATTTAAAGCTCAAACACATCCACACTGCTATTTTCAAAATATTACTTCCTGCGTCCGCTTGGCAAGAGTCGCTGCAATCTAAATTTCGTCATCTCACCATGTCAGCATACAGCGTAATTTATTCATTTTTCTTTCAAATAACCAGGTTTTTACTTATTTATAAGCTTATATTTAATGCACGTTTCTTTTCCCGCTACTACTGTCCTTGTGGCTCATGTAAATCCATCTACACCGTGTTTAGCAAGAAGTTTACCCGCAAAATTGACAGTTTGTGAATCGTGTGATGGTAGTAAATCCAGCGGAATACACAATCAGCCTCTTAACTTGTCTCTTATTATTTGCGCAATCCTCCCTTAAATGCATACACAATGAGGAGAGAGATGCACGCTGGAGCAGAATGTGTCACATCTGTCGCTAAAAAAAAAAAAAAAACAGATGCAAAAGCTGCAGTGAATCAGTCCTTTAGCATATTTCATTGAGCCCATGAGCTGAATAGCATCATTTTTAGAAAAGGCAAAAACATTTTTTTGACATGAGTGATCTGTTTGGAATCACCGACTGTGAATGATCATTTAAAGCCAATAAAAAACAAGAGAGATGAGGATCACACTCGCTGGCAGGCTCAGCAACCACAGATGTATGGCTTTTCTTTTTTTCAGAGCAGAGGGATAGATCATAATTTATCAGTTTGTCAGGGACCAACAGTCAAATCATATAGATGAAAGTATGTGAGGAACACGTGTCATAACTGGATACTTGGTCTTCAGTTTGTATCTGACCGACAGTCTTGCTTTTTCTCTAGTATTTGTCTCTATCAATAATTTCTTGACATCTTCTGTTTGTCTCTGTCATCTCTGTCTCTCAGGTTAGCAGCAGACTACACCCGGTCAGGGTCCTCGCTCTCTACAGAGTACGGGAGTTGGCAGATAGTTTCCGGTTGTGGAAGCATCCATGACCACGCTCACTTCCCTCCACCTCTGGCCTCAGCCTCCTCCAACTCGTCTGCTGTCGCTGCTGCCTATGACTCCCCCCTGCCCTTCAGCTTTCAGGACGAAGGACCCAGTGGACGAATGTAAGTAACACTTCGACCTCATCCACCATTACCCCCCCCCCCCCCCCCCAAACGTAGTCAAAAGAAAAATTAACTCGACATAATAAACGCACAAAATGAAACATGCAGATGTAATGTTGATCTTCTGACTTGTTCAACTAATTTGCTCACAAAATCAGAGAAGACAGAAAGCCGAGTACCAGTTATTTATTGATCACTTGATGGCAAAAGTAAAGTAGCATTGTCTTCCAATCACACAACAAGGAGGTTACTTTGCATATTAAATAATTCTGTTGCCAACAAATAAATTGTACTTTGCAGTAGTTTTGTGCATTTCTGTGTGTTTGGGTGACTACTCCTACCATGTGTAGAAGAAGAAGAAGATGAATTCACATCTTTATCTGTACTCCAGTTAGAAGGTGTTAATGGGTCTTGCAGCAGCTGTAACAGAGAGGGTTTAGTTTAATGTGACTCAGTAAAGAAAATATCATTTTATACAGAAGCGCTTGTGTTGAAGTATTCTATCACCAGTGCTGCAACAAAGAGTCCATTATTTGATTAATGGACTGACAGAAAATTAACCAAAGAGTACTTTATAATCTATCAAGTAAGAATACCAAACACTGGCATTTCCCACTCTGTTAAATGTGAGGGCTGCTGCTTTTCTCTCTGTCATTTTATAAACAGAGATTCATTAAAAAAAAAAAAAAAAAAAGATAAATAGATTCATCGATAATGTAAAGAATCATTAGTTGCAGCCCTGTATGTAACAGATGGTTGAGTTTAGGTGTCATTATTCTGCTCAAATGAGGAAGTGTCACTGGTGGTTGTTTGTTCCCCATGGGGCACTGGTGAAGGCAGCAGCTGCTGCAGGTGATGATCTTTTAAGAATGTGTGGTAGTTTAATTACAAAGACTCTATCTTTGTCCAGCTCACTGTTGGCAGTGTGCACTCAGTATTTGATGTTCTTTTCTTTTTTACTTTACGTGAAGGTTGGTCAATACACAGAGAATCATTCTTTAACTTGTTTTTCTTTTGTGTTTATCAGGTTAACATTCAGTCGTTTTTGACTCTGATCAAGACACAGTAGTGTTGAAACGTTAGTCTAGTTGCTCCAGTCTTTTCTTTCTGAAGTTAACATTCATGATTGTGATTCTAAATCATCAATCAATCAATATGAGTGTTTCATTTCAACCTTCAAAATCAGAAGTAGGATTGGCAATTCTCCGGTATTTTTTTTTCTCTCCACCCTCGCCTACTTGTGCGTGTCTGGAGGAGAAAAACAACATTTCAAAGATGACACAGTGTATCTTACCGGTAGCCTGCACCTGCTTTTCAAGACACCATGGCCACTGCTGGAATCAGAGCTGATGGAGAAACAACAGAACTGTAAAATCATCCTGCCTCCCTGAAGCCACAGGGGTGACAACATTTTGCCTTCCCTGTGAGCTGTGGAAAAAAGGGACATGTCATTAACAGAAAAACTACAGTTTGTAGGCTATACTACACACCTCGGTAAAGTTTGAACTATATTGACAGATTCAATCACTAACTCCTAAAGGATACGTTGTTAAAACACAAATGACACCTCTTTCTTACCGTAGTAATGTAGAAAATGAGCTACAACCACCTCATTTTTACCACAATGATCCATCCTCCAAGCTGGACTAGTAACATTGGTCTCTATGTACAGCCGGGTGTGAGACATAGAGACCGTCTAAAAAGTGCAACACTTAAACTTAGTTTAGGAAGCTCAAGCTGTTGTTGTAAAGTACCCTTCTGCAATCTAGTGGCTCTTCTTTTTGTTTTTGTGACTGCTGAAATAAGTTATTGTTATTATATTTTAAATAGATTATTTAAATTTGACCATATGGCTTTAGTGTTGTACATTCCAAAAACTATGGCAGTTATATCAAACTTGATACCATGTACTCAATAGTCTAACAAATAAGAACATAACTTCTCCTGTGAAGACATATATCATATTACAACTGTTTTTTTACTATATTGTCATTCATTATCTGTTTATACAGCAGCCTCCTCTTATGACAAATACATGAATAAACACCAGTATCTGCTTCTAACTACATTAGTGTGTTAACCATTAATTAAACCTTTGTTTATTGCTTATAAATAATAAATAGTGAAACTTAAAGAAACTGTTACAAAAAATCCTCAAAGAAAAGTATTGAAAAACAGTATAATGTTAGTATCTATATTGAAACTTCTATTACTTTACTAGTACTGGAGATGTTCAAACTATACCTGGCCATAGATAACACAGGCTTCAGACTGCCTCTGTGCTGAGTTTCACTGATGGCAGCATGTGTGTGCATGAATCACAATGGTTTCAGGAAAGACATCACACAGCATGTCATGACACACTCAAGTGACCAATTAAACTTCCAATGCAGTAATTTTTTTTATTTATTTATTTTTTTATTTATTTAAAGGACTAATGCATACCATCTGTTCGGATCTGTAGTTCCAGCAGGATATTTCCAACCTCTATTCTCTGTCCCCCCACTCAACCAATTGATAGATGAGGAAGAGGAGAATCAAGGGAGATGAATTTTCCACCAGGTTCTCCCTCTGACTCATCCTCCTACTCTCTGCTACCAGCAGGGGAAACATTTTAATTTCTGCTTGATCTCAGTGCCAAGTTGAGTGTGTCCCACAAGCATCACTTGCAGTGGAAAAGGCAAATAACATCTATCCATCTTTACTGGGAGGGAACGAGAGAAACTGAGGACGGAAGTGAAGCAGAGGGATGGTGATCATGACTGTGTGAGCTCTGTGATGCTTAATTCAGAAGTACATTGTGGCCCAAGTGGGGTTGATCCAAACTCCCTCTGCTTGTGTCATTCTTTTCTTCTTCTCTCCTCATTTCTTGGCAGACTTCATCATCTTGCCTCAGCTCCTTATTATTTTTACAGTAGGATTTCCCTCCCTAATCTTTTTCTTCCCGTCTTCTCATCTTGCTCCCTCTTGTTTCCGCCCCCCCTTCCACCCCACCCCACCCCTCCTCTCCAGGTGTCCTTTCCCCTCAGAGCGTCAAGCGCGTCTGGAAGCGGTGCGGGAAGTCTTCCTGGCAGCCTACAGCTCCACTGTGGGCCTCAAGTCCTCTGCACCCAGCCCCTCCGGCGCCATTTCCGGTCTGCTGGAGCAGTTTGCCCGCGGGGTTGGCCTCCGAGGCACCAATGCCATCGTCTGAACCCCCCCCTCAATGTGACTTCAGACCCTCCTTCTGCTTCCATCCATCCACAGTTGATTCATGTCTGGACTCAGTACAATAAAGTGCCAAATATCTCTGTTCAATTCAGGGGTGAAGCATTAATTTTCCTTTTTATATTTTGTTTTTTTTTTCTTGAATTTTCTTTGATTTTGTTTTCAAACCTTACACGCCCTGGATTTGATTTTTTTTTTTTTTTTTTCTATGCTGCTCCAACTTTTCTTTGGACTTTTAATCTTCCATGTCGAGTCATGCATCTGTCACATTCAGGGAGGGAAATGCTCTCAGCCACCGTATCAAAAAGGGATAGTGAGAAGGCTTTCTAGCTGCTGAAATGTAAATGGCTGACAGTGTGGGGTCTGTACTTGTTACAGGCAGAATATAAAGAATTCTTCCTTCCTCTGCTCTTCCTTAATCTGTTCATATTTTTTTTTCTCCCTTTGCAGTGACCGTCCCATGTACAGGAAGCAATATGTTTCTAGTTCTCTTGTTTTGTGCTGCTATTCTTCACTGATCCAAGCAGAAGACATTGTTTAGTTGTTTAGTTCAGGTGGATGTTGAAGTTGAGATGAACTCAGCACTTAATGTGATCTGACAGAATTCAGCACCAAGCTTTTTTCTAATTTGGCACAGTAGATTGAAGTCTGAATATCTAATCAGTTTTCGACCTTACAGCTTTGGGTCTAGATGTAAAGGAGAAGTTTTTCGTCTTAATACAGTACTCACATGCCATTTGTATGCTGGAAGAGTCTTTGGTCGCTGTAATCATGTCTCCTGTCAGTACTTGGCAGGACAGGAATCCCTGCATAGTGCGACTACACTGTAAAGCCCTCTGAGACAAATTTGGGATTTTTGGATAAAATATGTCAAATTTTCTTGCCTTGACTTGACTGTAGGAGTTGGGGAGACAAAATCCACAGTCCGTGTTCCATGTAGAAATGCATTTTAACATTCCACTGAAGATTCTCACCTCAGCACACCTGGCCAATCACTGCATGAAGTGCGCGCGGCTGTCAGTTTAGTTAACATCGTTTCTGATGTATGAAAGCTGTGGGAGGAGGGGGTTTCATACACTGTTTGACAGTCCGCATACTGAAACCTTAAAGCTTCAGTGTGCTTCAACCGAACTGGACATACTAGTTTGGACGACATGTCGTACGAAAGGAAAAGGTGTTTATAGGTGTTTCAGACAGCCATACTGGCTGAAGGCTGAGGTGTGGGAAATGGAATAAATAGGGATAATGAGTGTTTGACAATCCTACAAGCACTTTGTTTAAAGCATACTGAACCCTTTAGGTTATGGTTAGGTGTTGCAGAGATGACTCGTTCTAGGGGTTAGGAATAAGGAATCTGACAGAATACGGTGTAACCCTGCAACGAAACCTACATGTGACTCCCAGGATATATTCCTCTGCTGTGTTTCAGGGAAGAAACACTTTACAGACAAACATGAGAGAATTTTGTATGTGGATTTTATACCCTATTTTTGTTGAGTTGTGCGATGAAGGGATTCCTTCATGGCCATTAGGAATGACTGAATACTGTGACCACTCTATTACCGTACAATTGAAACATGAGTATTCCATTAAGACAACCTTGAGAAAAAAAAAATCAGAACCTATCCTTAAATTAACTTCTGAGTTTTATGTGATATTTTCTTCATCTTTATAAAATTAGCTTTGATCATCAAACATCTACAGGACTCCTGAATAGCCTCACACAGTTTTCAGAAACCGTAAACCCTGGAGATGAAGCAATGAATATATCTTTTAACCTTGCTAGGCTAATGCCTCCACTTCCTCTACTTCAGTTCATATTCAGTCATCTCCTTCTTCTTCAGTAGCACTGACATGGTAGCACAAGAGGCATTGAGCATTGTGGTAGCAAATCTGTGAACTGAAGGCCTTTTCAATGTTGTTTCTTGTTGGACTTGTGACCAGTGAACCGAGGTCCACTTGATTCCTGCCAGTGCTGAGATTTCCGCCCAGCTATTACCACACACATACATGTTGTTCAAACAACATGTGTGCCTTCTTCCAGGTCACAGTTGAACAGACATTTTTACCTGGCCTACTGTTGGGTAGAATCACACTTTGAAGTAATTTTCTTGAGAGAATTCTGTTGAGAAAATTGATTTGAAACTAGCTTGTCGGTGTTGCCAAATGGTTTTTGATGGCTGCTGTACCTCAGGACCTTTTGTTGTGCCTTTTTTATCTTCAGTAACACTGGATCCGGTCTCTATGTCTCTGGTCCAGTTTCAGGTGTATTTCTGTTTCTTAAATGGTTTTAAGAGCTTGAGGGGTTTGCAGCGGATTGTTAATTGAGGTTTTGAGTGTAGAGCATTAGCAGTGTTAGCTTTGTAATAAAGCATTTTTTGGGGTTTCCCCTTTATCACTCACTTGGTTACAAGATTATCTTTGTCTTTGTTAGTGTACAGTAACATTGCTCTTGAGTCTTACGGACACCCCTGATAAGGCTTATGAGGTGGGGATTTTACTTAGCAGACACAAATACTGTATCATTCACACCAAGATGAGTGAGACACAAGGAGATTTTGCTTTCGAAGATGACTGTAGCTGAAGAAGTTTGTGTTGATGAAAGAAAATAGTTTAGCATTTTGAGAAATGCAAAGATGAGAAGATAAATGTCAACCATGTCTGTGTGTTAAGCACAGAGCTTGGGTTGGTACATGCTTAGCCTAGCTTAGCATATAGACTGGAGACAGGAGATAAAGTTAGCTTAGCTCTTGTTAAAGTGAAAAAAAAAACCTTCCAAGACTTCTCTGACTTTTTTTTTTTTTTTTACATTTCTGTTTAAGTATGGGCTAAACAAAGAAGATACCTGTTGTAGGTGTATTTTTTCACTTTTGAAGAAGCCATAGCTGTTTCTCCCCGCTTCAAGTTTTTATGCTAAGCTAAGCTAACCATGTCCTGTCTCAGGCTTCTTACTTTACTTCAACACACAGACATTAGATTGATAAAGATCTTCTCACCTTACTCTTGGAGAGAAATAAGTGTACTTCCCATAACTATTCTTTTAAGCGGCAGAATTTGGTGTTCTGAGAGATTCTAAGCCACATAATGCTTTCTTTATACCACAAAAACACATTTGCTAGAATGCTAGAGCTGTTTTAAGCCATGTGAGTTTTAATTCAGTCTTTCCTCAGTGGAGTAAGGAATTTGGTTCATATAACCACGCATATCAGTTCTTCGCCTGGACTGTCAAGAAAGTGGTTCAATTTTGTACCTCCAAACAAACTGACAATAGAACAATCTGTCCAGCTTTCTTTGAGACTATTTGGTCATTTCAGGCATCGCCACACCTCATATCTTTTTCAGATATCCTTTCTGAAGAGTTCTAATTCAGTCAAGGTTTCTAATCATTTGTTTTATTTTGACATACTGTCTGCCTGCAGCTGATAAGCAGCCAATCACAGGACAACTGAGTTATGATTCATAAAGACATTAATGTCTCTTTAAAATGGCTGAAAATGGTCATTGGAAGAAAAATTCTTTGAGTTCCCTTCAAATACTCTTATTCAGTTTTCACTCACTGGTTTTGCATGACCTCCTCCAAGTTTATCTTAATTGTGAAATATAGTTTTATTTGTTTTACAAATTAATTTTTATTTTAAAATCTCTTATTAAAATGCTGCATTGCACTCATCCCGATGTTCTCTGTGTAAAGAGTTTTCGTCTTTGTACAGTTGATGCATTTTTAAGTAATTTTACCTTTTCTTTGGTTATAAATTGCTCTTAATTGTTGGCAGATGACAGGCTACACATAAAGGTGAACTGAGCAGCAGGTGGCAATTGTGAATAAAGAAAAACATGAGAATGTTTTTGTGACTTGCTTATTTTCAGCTTTATACTGATTTTTTTCATTCATTTAGCCATGGTGAAATGTATAACTATTTACACCACATAATTTTCTTCCCTTAGCAGCTGAGCTGACGTGAAGTGTTTTTCCATAACACAGGTAAGACATCTAACAGTTCGGCAAATGAGAATTTGGTGTCAAATGAAATGTGATTACATAAAGCAGTTATATAACTGCATATGGTTCTGATAAAATTTAAATCATTCAACTGTGTTTAGCTTAATGATTTGTCTTCACTTAATACCACAATTTACTACTTTCTGTAGTGAAATTCTTTTTGCTCCTTTAAATTTAGAGGTCGCAGGTTAAGTCCACTTTAACAGTGATAATTCAGCAGGCCAGATGTTTGCTGGAACCTGGCCTGAACCCTAGGCAGCTTATGTTTTTCTTTTTAATCAGCTACAAATTCCCGCTGCCTCAGAGGTGTGGAAACCAAAATGTTTCAGTAATTAATTATTCATTTATAAAAAATATTTATCCTATTAAATGGCTGTTGAAAGGCTTAAAATACTCTTTACGCTTACTCTGTTTATGGAATGTGGGTAAAATGTTCAGGTGTAATGTGCTTGGAAATGTAGGAGGGGTGATTAATGCCACCACGGAGAAGCATGACAGGCTTCCCACTTTCTCTGCATCCAGTTTCTCTGGCTGCTCATCCTTCTGCTTCTTCTTACCCTCTTTCTCCCTGGCTTTTACTTCTCCAATCCCCCCTTTTTCACCTAAAAGCTAAACTTTTCATGTGTAATAGTGTTGAGAAAGTCAATGATTTATATTTTTCACCTATATAGTATGACCGTATTCTTTATATTTTTATATCATTTTTGCACCTGCCGTGTAATTTAAATTCAAATAGGGAAAATAACAGAATTTGAGGCACATTTTGTTATATGTTTCATGCTTATAAGATTGGATTTGGATTTTTGACACTGTCAGAGAGGAATTGATTCACCTCCATAGTAATTCAGAGGCTGTAGTGCGTGATGTTTCTAATGTTCTATCCATCCTTTTTGACATTTGACTGGTACTGTACATGAGGGGGACGACATATTCGCAGCAACTCTTAAATAATGCAATCTAATAAAAAACAACATCACCATGCTGGAGCTGCCATGGGAGGATCATATGGAGGAGGCTTTTGAGTGCATCATAAGTGCAACGTTGGGACACAGAGACGAGACAATATGAGCAGGAAAAGAGACAAATGTAATGCAGTGCAATCCTTTGCTATCAGTGTCAGTGCTGTTGTTTCTTATCCTTCTAGGTTCACAGAATGCTTTATTGACAGAAAAATCAGTAGTAAAATTAAGCCATGATGAAAGGCGTCTTTCATTTATTTTACTGCAAGCCAATATACACATTTTGAAACTTGAGAAGTTAACACTATTATCACACAGTGATTGATACTATTCACTGTGATAGATTACACAACACAAGCAAGTTTTATATAGTGGTGGAAGAATTATTCTGTTTTTTTACTTAATATAACAATAACACCACAACTCAAACAATGCTCCATTACGAGTAAAGATCATGAATTCAAAATCTTACCAGAGTAAAAGTAAAAACGTATCATCAGGAAAATGCACTTGGTAAGTAAAAGTACAGAATGCTAATTGTTATATTATTATATAATTGTATCATTATTGATGCATTAACACATAAACATTTTAATGTTTATTTGTTAAGATGGAGCTCATTTGTATAATCTATAGTCATTTGTACAACGTTTAATCTGTAACAATGCATCATATTCTATAAGATAATCATATGTTCTGTATCCAAGATATCAAGTGGGAAAGTAGTAGTATGGGTACAATACAGTATTTCTTTCTGAAATGTAGTGGAGTAGAATGCTAAACTATAAAATGTTAATGATTAAGTACAAGTACCATAAAACTCATGCATTAACGTTACATTCGAGTCACAGAGGAAAGCATCCAATAAATAAATACTCAGCGATGTTTGCTCTGTGAATCGAATAAAGGCCCTCACATTCTGTATATGCGGGTGACATAAAGAAATACTTGATTATAATACTCAAATACATACTGTCAGTAGACAATTTGAGGGGGGATGCAATCCCCCTCATGAACAAAATTCAAAAATGCATCCTCCTTTTTAACCTGCCATCCCCTCTCTCCATCACCTAGTAGGAGAGACAGTGTAGGGGCAGAGGTGTTTAGTTGAATATGTAAGTCTAGTCTGCCTCACTCATTAATCCTTCATCTGTCTGAGGTTTGTGCAAGTTAGAATCTATGGCCCCAACCATGACACTGAAATATTTATAAATCCATGGCACTGTCCTTGGTACTGAAGTAGCAGATGGATTTGTATTTGCGCCTTTTTCTCTATCCAGCCCTTCTGTCGGTTTTGTCTTGGGTCTATAATATTCTCAAAACTATATACTATAAATACTCAGTACTATATTGTATCCTATATACTCTATAGAGTATTGTCACCTTTATGATCAAAGTGACAAGTAACAATTTGAAGTCGTAGAAGAGCAAAAGGATCATAGACATGCTGATGGCTGTAGTATTCCTATAATATACCTATAACATTTCTATGAACACTCAGTAGCATCTGTGCCACTGAAATACATCTCTAGACCAAGCCACCTTTGTAACAAAATATTTTAGGTGAGACATGACTATAGATATAGTTTTTATTATAGCTGCTTGGTGTAACCTGGGAGTGGAGCAAGTACTGTGATTGAGGAAATTAACCTGCACTGACTTCAAAGTGCTCAGCTGCTACAGTTACATAATTCAAGGCTAAGTTTATACCATCAAAATTATGGTGTGTTTTGAAAAATAACAAGTATTTAAATGCAAAATGTCCAAATCCAGTAAAAGAATAGCCCCACACATAATATGTATTTGGCCTAATAGCAGTTCTATTAAATTGAAATTATAATCACAATTATAATATCAAGAATTAGGCTAACCCTGTATGATAATCCTGCAGTCCCGGGTTAACCCTAACCCTAACTCTCCCATTGGGCCATTTCCCCTGTTAATTGACAATTCACCTACTGCATAGTGTATACTTAGTTACAAGTTGATTTTTTGATTTTCATGAAAAAAAACAGGAACCAACTGCTGAACTGCCTCAAAAGTAGGAAAAAATAGCTCAGTATTCTTTAGAGAAATTGATAGGCTACACATACAACACCCTCCCCTGCTGCTGTTGCTTCTCCTTCACCTACTGCTCAGTGGCACTAATTACCCCCCATACACAGACCACAAGTTGCGCCCAGACACAGCTAGAAGAAGTTGTGGAGGTCTCTGCCTCCACCTGGCGATGGATGTAGAGAAATAAGGAGCAGAGGAGCTTCTGGATCCGTGTCTGCGCTCCGGTGTATCTCTCTCTCTCCCCCATCTCGCCATGAATGAAAGCCTCATCTTCAGGTATGCCTCCTAACCCTCAACTGCGCTCCAGCGACCGTCAGCAGCAACAACTATACTACCGGAGCCCACCGATCTACTCTCCGTCTCTCATCCTCGGGTGGATGGAACAAACAAATTATAGCCACAGGGAAATTAGTGCTGTAATATAAGTGTGAACTTAAAGGATTGAGAAGAAGTTATTAAAAAAAAAAACCTCAGCCATGGCGACAATAGGAGATTTCGACCCACTCAACTCCACCGTACCTGCGACAAAGATTGAAGTCACCGTTTCCTGCAGGTAAGCACCGCAAACATGTTTCCCCAGTACTCACTTGTTAAGCATTCTTTAAAATCACATATTTTTTTACATTTGTGGATAACTCTGTCATGAAGTCAATTTTGTCGTCACAATTTTTTAAGGGGTTCTGATATTCTTGTGCGTAATTTCCTCCCGTTCTCTATTCATCTTATACTTTTCTTCCCGGTTTTAACCGGGGTTTGGGGTCTTTACGTGCGCGGACGAACTCTTTCTCTTCCTAAGCAGAAATTTGCATGTGCTGTGGGTGTAGAAGTGCGTGGGGGTGCAGTAACCAACAGTACCGGGATTTATTCTGAGTGTATTGGAGAGCTCCGGAGAGCGCAACTCTGAGATCACTTGAATGCGTGGATAGGCTATTAAATGCGCCAACTGATAATAAAGAAAAGACAGAGAGGGTTCTGGTTGGAGCAATGGTTATTTTAATAAGGCGTGAGGAGAAAAGAACGAATGGGAATAATGTAACAATACTATAACTCATCGTACAAGCACAATCTAATACATGGAAACTGCGCTCCAACAGGATTGTTAGAAAAGAGGACTAACATGAATAGAGCCAATTATAGGGCTGTTTTAGGGGAAACTTATAGGATTATCACATAGTGGACTGATTTAAAAATATATATATTCAAAGTCTATATGGAAGAATTTTTTCACTTAAGCAATAAATAAAGAGCTCAACATATGTTGATTATGCAGGTTTAATAACTACTACAACTAAAAATGTATGTATAATTTTATTTGGACATATCAAGTCTGAAAAGAAGAAGAAATGAAAAGAGAGCTGAGATAGGGGAAAGCAGGTTGTACTGTCTGAATGTCTTGTTCCTGGTGTCAGATGTTGGTTGATTCCCTGATATGGAGTCAAAAGGCGAAGGAACTGTTTTATTTTGTGTTATTATTCTTTCTTCCTCCTGCTAATAGCTAAAGAAACTCTGACCCCCTTCTTGAAGGCCTATTAGAAGGCAAACAGTCACCAAAATGAATTAAAAGTATGTTTTCAGGACAGCACTCGTGTTTGCTCTTCTTCCTTGAAAGATGCTCTTGCTAAATTACACTAGTATTACAACAGTAATATAATTCATATACAACTACTTAATAAGTTGTATACTGCAGGGCTGGCCGAAGCCTTTTTGCGGTCCTAAGCAGCATTTAATGAGCCCCCACAGCTACATTAGGCAAACAGCTTTATGATTTTTTGCCTACAGTTTTAAAATCTTCAATTATGCAAATACGAAACCAAATCACTTTACCTGGTAAATTGTTTGTGATAAAGATCTGAATTTACACGCACAAAACCGAGACGGTAAATCCTTGTTTTTCTGCTGCTTCTTGCCAACCAGTCTCCTAGAAATTACGGCTGTATTTCATTTGTTTGTTGCATTGAAAATTGCCGCCTGGATTATGTTCACCGGCAATGTTTTTTCATGAATGAGGTGCTACATTTATGTATGTCACTGAAGACATTTTCTCTTTGTGTTGAAACAAACGTAATTCAGCCAGCATTATGTTTCCTTCTAAAAGTATTTGCTGTTGCAATTTAGTTGTATATAAATGTAATTTCTATGAGACAGGCTTCTTGTTGCACACCAAACGTGTAATTTTGTGCAATGGAAAAACTATTGAAGCTGATTCTTCTGAATTTCCTCCTATACAACAAAGATGTAATGTCCTTGTAAATTAATTTAAAACATTGTTATCCTACAGTCAGTGAAACTCACCATCCTCTTGTTGCCTTGCCAAGATTTAGTGAGCCTAGTACTTTCCTTAGCTTTTTTTTAAGCAGCATGAAAACCAACATGATGGATCCAGTGTGCAACAGCTTTAAAGTTGGACTAATATTTACCTATTAGACTATGTAAAATATGAAAGAGTGTTGCTTGTAGTGATGAACCACAGAGAATTATTATGGAACTCTGCAGTTTCCCTCAGCTCTACAAAGCATTTTAGCATTTCAGCTTGTTGTTTTGGGGTTTATGGCTCATAACTTTACTGTTTTGGTTCAGTCTCATGAACAAAATCTGTTAATGCTGCTTTAAGTACAAATATAAAAAGACAATTAGGGTCACAGTCACCAGGGACCCACTGGCACTGTGCCTGAGATGGTGTATTGGTAGACCTGGAAATAATGGCCATGGTGTGTCCCCTCTGACAAAAGCATTTCCATGTCCTGCGTCATGCCTATATGCTAAGAGAGCCTGAAGCTACTGATTGTGACAAGCTGTTCCTGGTCCCCTGTATCCCCTGGCCCCGCTAGTCCAGAGGGGTTACAGAGGGGCTGTTTCAGCTCCCTAACACTGACAGAATGGGGTTGGCTCAGTGAACCCCAGAAGAATCCTCACTGCAGATCACTCGGATGTCAGCTGTGAAAATAGGAGAGAGAGAGGTGTTATCAGTCAGTCCCAATGACTCAACAGGCTTTTCTCATGTTCTCAGACATGTTGACTTGCTGAAGGCAGGTGTAATTAATAACATTAATAATGATCCAGATCCACGGTCCTGCTACGAACCTTCTTCAGAGCAGACATTTTATTATGCTTTATTTTTTCAAAATTATTTTCACATGTACAGTTCATGATAAGGAAAATGTATAATCAAAATGATAAATCACTGAAAAAGAAAAGAGCTGAACTAAAAACAAACAAACAACAAAACACACACAAGTTGGATACTGTTCACATTTATGTACATTCACATACATATATACATTTACCCATACATATACATTCACACACAGTGTAAATATGTGTGTATGCATGCATCAATGTTCATACTAATTACAGGAAGTAGTCAGATATTCAGTAACATGGTCACCCGCCTATTTGAAGAGAGGACAAGCTGGTAAATAACCTTCTGATACATTCTGATGATGTAGTTATAATTCCCCATCACTCAAAGTCCACCTTTTCTCAAACACATCTTCCATATTTCTTATTTTGTGAGTTACTGTCTCCATAAATTGTACTTCTTGAATTATACTTTCACATTTTATTAAATTGGAGTCTGGTCTTTTTCCACCTTTTGTAATTTGCTTCAATGCTGTGATTTTTTGGCTTCTAAGTAAATAATTTCCATCTTGACTAAGTCCAGTTGGAGGTTTTCCAAGTTTAATACGCTCTGCTTTTGAATACAGATGTTGTTTTTTTTTAAAAAAAAATCTATAAACTTAAATCCTTCCAACCTAAATTTGTTTCAGAATTTGTATGAATAGAATATATGTAAATAATATGCATAACTTTCACCACAATTCCTCCAGCATTGAGAGCTTAAAATTCTTTTATATTTACAAATACTTTCCAGGGTCAAGAAATATCTCATATTTGTTGATTTTTATTATTACACAGCAGACATTTTGACATGTCAAAGTGGGAAAAGCACAGATGAAATTAATGCCATTAATGATGACTGAATCCCATTTAGTTTTTAATGATTCATGACCCTGGTATAGTACATGATGGTTCACCAGTATGGCTTCCTTGGACACTTGAGTGGAACAGAGCCATTGTTAATGTTATCAGTTCCACCTGGTGTGCTTCCTGCTATGACGAGTCAGAATGTCTGCTGTGAGAAAGGTCTACTTTGGCTCACTGCCATGACTTGCTGGGACACTGAAATGGAACGAGCCGTCATCAGCATTGTTGACACCTGTGCACTTCCTGCACTGTCAAAATGTCTGTCATGAGAAAGGCCTACTCTGCATGCTGCTGAGATTTCTGGGTTTTCATTATGTACTCTATTCTGAAGAAAACACTGACAGCTAGAGGAGTTTCAGCTTTTCAGTGATCGGTTTTAGGTGGAAGCACTACTCACCTCATTAGACTGAGCCTTGGAAGACACTGCCTATATAGTAAACATTAAATTTAAGTGGTCATGTGATGGCACTTCTTTCTGGGATACTGGATGACAACAACAAGGTGAGATATCTTAAAGATACCCTGTGGAATTTTCAACCCCTTGTAGTGCTACAGAGAAATGCTTTTAGGAGTGTGAGTTCATTCTGTTTGTATCATGCACACATACAGAATACACATTTCTGCACTGGGTATTCCACTGATCCGTAAGTGTTGGTAATGCACCAAGAAAAGCAGTAATGTGGCAAAAAGGCAGGGAAGATGAAGACTACTAGTTTCAAAATGATCAAAAAATTGGCTTTGTTTATTTTAGCTTTTGTCTCATTTGACTGTACACTGCTGCTGCATTATCACTGCATATTATTTGAGTGAATGTTCATCTTTTCATAGTTTTATTAAATTCCATATACAATAATTACATCCCCTTGGATAAAGCAGAAGTAAACCAGTGTGAGTGAATGCTGATTGTTACAGATCCTCTATTCAAAAAGTATGAGCAACACTTTTAATGTGACAAGTTAATTTTGAGGCACATTAATCACATTAATTTTGTAATGTGAAATGATGTTGTTTTGGTTTCAGTTCCCCTCAGCTTTCTTGAGACTTTTAGCGTCTTTCAGCTCATTGTTTTGGTATTACTGTTTGCATCAGTCTCACCGCTCATCAACCTTGTTTCGTGCAGCAGCAGGCAGCTGTTTTCAGTGATAAACCCACTGTACACTACCTGCTACATAGTGAAGCTTTTACTAAACATAGTGAAGCTTTTACAGTAGATGCTCAAGAGCAAGATATTCTTTTGCAGGAGTTGGCGGAGACCAAAGCTAAAAGGAGAGGGAATATTGAATGATAATGTTTTTTCTTATCTGCTGGATGTGTAAATATAAAATGGTTTTCTAACACATTAGCTATATCAACTTTGTACTCTGAAAATATGTCATTCTGCTGCACCCAACTGGCCAAAAAACAACAAAAAAATTAATGAATGCAGCTTTAATATTTTGTTTTGGATAATTGGGCTACTGCTGACAATGACAAGTTCATAATATTATAAAACATTGAAATGATATGTGTAATAACCATGGGAGGCTGCAAATACTCCTTGATCGGCTGATTTTATTTATTCATGAATTTCTTGTGTGTGGGTGCACCATTTGAATCATGGACAAGGAGGGCAGTAATACTGATATCATGAAAATGTTAAAGTTTATATATATTTAGAATAGGCCCATTTATATGAAATGGTTTATAGAACAAACAACTGCCATTGCTCCTAGCTTCTAATTGTTCTTGAAGTTTGGCTTTCTTTTCCTGTTGAGGTAATTGGTTCCTGATTAAATGTAAATTCATTAAATAATGTTGTCTAATCAATAGTACTGGCTGGCTAATTTTGTAAATTTTGTAATTGACTTTACAGACTGTAAGGAGTAAGTGGATATAAAACTGTTCTGCCCTTAATATGATGTATAACTAGGCGACAGCTCTCTAATGACATTGAGGATGATTTGAGATGAGAAGTATCACCAACTGAGTCAAACATCTCTGGTGACAGAAACCATCTGTATGATTTTGAAGGTGGACTCTAACTGTGATGTTGTGCTATTGCATTGTGATGATCTTGTTACTCCATCTCATCTTAAAGGGCTGGTATTGTGGGAAACAAGAAAACTGATGTTTGGGATGGATTAGGATGATGGTGGGGCCTCCTGTGCTGTAAGATTACTCAATTCTATCTCCTTAGTCTTTTTAAGTCATTTGAAATTTTGAAATTTGCTGCTCAAGAATGAGTGTTGTTGAGGCGGGACCTGTTACTACGTCACACCAGAAAGTCAAATCAAATATGCAGGAAGACAAGCTTTAGATTGAGCCCAGCCCTGCTGTAACCTCTGTAGAGTTTGCATTGCAGTTGGATGAGGACCAAAGCAGGACCACTGGAAGTGTTGCTGGTTGTTCAGCCACTAGAAAGTCTTTATAGCCTTCCAGAGGATGGAAATTTACCTCAGGAATGGCTGAAATTCATTTTTGGAAACAATCTTCCCTCCATTATCAGGGAGTGGTGGTGTGTGTGGTCCACACATTTTATAGCCACTGCTGAACAAGGATTGTTGCCGCAGGATTTTCTACTTTTTCATCTTCAGTCTTTGGATGAAGTTTCAAAACGTGTGCACTCGTAAGTCCAGTACACAGACCGCTATATACGGACTTATATCTCCAGCTGAAAGGTGAGGGAACTTGCATTATTCATTAGGTAGTATTCCGATTGGCTGGGGCTGAAGGTGGGGGCCACACCTCCTGCCAATTGGAGTAGGTGGTCATTAAAAATGCAGATTTCATGTATATAGCTTCAGAAACAAAGACTGTAAAAACTATGGTTGCAACCACCATGACATCACCCATTAGTTTCTGAAGAGCAGTTTTGAAACTCAAAGTGGGCGGCTCATCTTGGCAGTCACCATCTTGGCAGTGCCTGACTCCGCCTAACTCCCAGTTAATCCAAAATGGGCAGAGAGGTGGAGCTAAAGAGGGTTTAATGAAGCCTGGTTACTGAAGCAAGCCACCTGGTTGCCAACGGTTGGCGTAATAAAATTTAAACAGGTGAATTATGCCTATGCAGTTGTCATGAATGGGGAAATTAGCCATAGAGACCAAAACCATTTTTTGTACCAGGCTGTAAACATGTTTATTTCTGGGCATTTTAACATAGTTTATCTATGGGGAATGGCTCGCTTTTGGAGACAGCCTCATGTGGCCATTCAAGGAACTGCAGTTTTTGGCACTTCCACATTAGCTTCATTTTTCAGCTTTGGAGGTTGCTGCTTGTTGGAGGACAGAGGGGAATCTGGGCTGTAAGGAAAGATGGATTTAGAGAAATCTAAACTTTTGGTGAATAAAATTCCACAGATACGTTTAAAATAGACTCAGTATTTTTAAAAATGAATCAAAAAAGGCCATTATACCAGATCTTTAACAACTTCTACCTCTCTTCAAGAAACCAACCTCTGAACTCAGCCTGATCTGAGCTGCTGCATCCTCACCATCCTCCCAACTCAGCTTCTTTCATCACCCCCTGTCTTAGAAAACCCCTACCTGTCTGATGGTGCCTCATGTGTTTTGACAGATACTTGACACTTGGATGATTTAAAAAGCTTTCATGTAGCCACACTGTCTCATTATTGCGTGGATGTCAGCGTACTGTCAGGGGAGGTTATCTGGAGGTGAATATGTGACTTTATTTCTAAAAGTCACCACTGCTGTGTGACTTTGCTGCTTCAACTTGCTTTTTAGATCTTGAAGTAAGTCAACTTGTTTTGTAATATGAGGAGGATTTGCCTGAGGGAAAAATAAATCAGTCTGTCTCTATGCACATGATGTCCCAGTGGATCTATTCTCTCACGTCTCTTTTTTTTCCATTAGGGTTTCATTCTCAAACAGCCCAGATTTCGTGTTGTAGCTCAAAGCCACTGCGGGTGGTAATAAGGTGGATTGCTTTTCCCATTCAGTTTAAGATGCTTGACACAGAGGTTTCTGTTCAAATGGATAAGACACAAGTGGGAAAGGGAAATGAGAATCAGGCGAGAGCTGGGAAGAGTCACGTCTGTATACAGAATGAGTATATCACTGTAAGACAGGCAGGCAGCTGCAAATGACCACTCAGATCTGGTTCAAGTGTGTGTTTTCTAGCACCACATACTGGACACAGGAAGTGATAGTTATTTCCTACCTGCAATTCCAATATTCATGAAAATGTGTATCCACATAGGGCTGGGCAATAAAACAGTCAATAAAAGTTATGTCAATAATAATGATAAACTTCTGACATTTTTAACTCGATATGGGTAGATCTAACAGCCTATCACATAGCAGAAATAAACACAAAAACAGCCAGTCAGTCTGCAGTTTTTGGCCTGCACATCAAAGTACACGCCCATTTCCTACTGCAAAGCATTGTTTGAGTTACTGGTGAAGAAAGTGGATATCCTCTGGAAAAGAGGAAAAAAATGAGTGGAATTGAGGGGCACAAAGCATCATGATGATACTGCGCCTACCCCTAACCCTCAGATTAGTCTCTATGTCGGAGTCTGTCCCTGGGTAAACCGTGAACCCAGGCTGGTGAAGAGGGACAAACTCTTGCATCTGCCGATGAGGCTACGCTAGTGCTAACATTAGCAGGCTACAGCTGGAATGCCTGTCACGTCTAAAGTAACCTTGACTCAAAAAAGTTGCTTTAACTCACGGACACTTCTCTCTAGTAGAGACATTCTGTCTGCAACTGCGGAACAGTCAAAACACATCATCGTTTTAATGAGGCTTCTTTGACTGTGGACTCACAAAGCGAACTGCTAAACTATGCAGAAGTAGCAATGAAAGGCTAGTTACCCGTTGACACTAGAGTTGTTTCATAAAGAAAACTAGCGAATCTAGTGAAATGTGAACTAAAATAACGTAGTCAATAAAAATGAATAATAAAATGAATTAAAGCTGCAAGCAGCAATGATCAGGCCCTCGCTCCTTCGCACGTATGTCAGGGTGTGCCACAGCTGAACTATGCCGCAGGCGAACTGCTATTATTGCAGAGCAACACCATATAGGAATACATTTACCAGAGGGCA
This sequence comes from Thunnus albacares, assembly GCF_914725855.1. Classification (NCBI taxonomy): domain Eukaryota; kingdom Metazoa; phylum Chordata; class Actinopteri; order Scombriformes; family Scombridae; genus Thunnus; species Thunnus albacares. The sequence goes on along the minus strand of NC_058109.1, from coordinate 34,331,559 downwards.
CCTGACATGGATATACATTTTCATGAATATTGGACATTGCATGTAGGAGATAACTATCACTTCCTGTGTCCATTATATGGTGCTAGAGAATACCCACTAATTATATGTCATGTTGCTGTATATCATGACATTTGTCATGTAAGGCCAACTTCCTATTGTCAGTAGGTGGCACTAAGACTATGACTCAAAATTGTAGATGTGTTCAAGCCTGGACTCTAATCAAACATGAGAAATTTGGGGCAGATTGGACAATGTACAGACGAGTTACAACAACTTCCTGTTTAATGCCCCATGTTTTGGGCAAAATTGTCTGACACCATGCCATGCCACACCAAGGGTGTTCCATGAAAACTAAAAAGCGTTGCAATTTAGCACCACAAAGTTGTTTAGATGTAACCTACCAAATTTGAAGTCACTTGAGTTAAATCTCCAGGAGGAGTTTGTTAAAATACAACACCTGTCAATGGGTTCACTTTGTGAAAAAAAATGCAAAGTAGATTCAAAATTGCTGACTTCCTGTTGGACTTAGGCTCCAAGAGGCTTTTTTGTAGAGTCTGGAGATGTTATATCTGCCTACTAAATTTTGTACATATATGTAAAATTTTATGAATAAATGAAGAGGTAAAACAAGTAAGAGGTAAGAGGAAAGATGTAGCATAATGGCTGGTTTTCAACTTTGCACTTTTTACTCAGATTTCTACCTCTAAAACTGAGAGATGGCCAAAGGAATTGATGGAATTGAATTGATGTGATAGTAGTCACAGTCTTTTAGTTTATTTACATTATTTCAAAAAGTTATGAGGCAAGCTAACTTGTTGGGCATATAAAGCATGTTTGCAAAGTTAAATGTTTACACATTATTCTATTTTTTTACATTAATAAACTATTCTTAAGTTTAATTTATGAACCCTCTGGTTTCTTCAGGCTTCAGTCATTATCAGGATACTCTTCAATCTGGCAGCATTATCAAATTAAATTATGTCAACCAACCTCCGTAGTGATACCATGGCTGCCACTCCCTCTGACGCATGTGAGGTGCAAAGGCCCGTTCATCACTGCTTGCAGCTTTAATTATTATTATTACCTTTATTTATTATTCTCTCCACTTTGTATCTTTTCTCTTTTTTTTGTTACTTCTCATTTGTCTTCCCCTTTACAAACATACTTCACCCAACCCTACATGTCACGTCACAAAAACTACAGCTTGTCAAACTCAGCCTCCCAGTTCAATGTAAACTGTTTTGTTGCCTTGTATTTAATGTCTCTATGTTCTGACACTGTCCTACTGCCTTGTCTTATGTTTCTATGTCTTTTTGTTGTTATATTACACCAATATAAAAAGTAAAAAAATAACTACAAAACTACAAAGCATGGGGAGGAAAGCCTCCACTGACGCTCAACAATGTTCCAAGTTTAAATAAAAAGCTTTTTGCTCTGAAAAACTCAAAAACTTGAATTAGGAAGTCAGTTTATCTACATCAACTACCATCACTGTTGATGTTCTTTGAGTCCAACTGAAATTAGAGTTAGTCATCCCTTTTTGCACCCAAAAATAATATCAATGTGTTTTTGAATTTATTGTTAATAGCTTTTATTATTATTATTATTATTATTATTATTATTATTATTATTATTATTATTATTATTACATATAAGATTATATGTCTTTAGGGAAACATCAGCAATGATCCTTTTTGTCTCAGCCAACTGGAGGGGTGTGTCAGTGTCTGTGTTTGATTGACAGCAGCTGGCAGGCTGCCAGAGTGGTGGTGTTACACCATATGGAACAGAGACAAAGTAAACAAACTTATGCTGTAGCTACAAGTCATGTGCAGACAGTGTGTTGTTAGCAGTGGTACTGAAGAGTAAGGACCACACCAGCTAACAGGTCAGAACTGACATTTGCAGGTATGTTTACATGCTGTTTTGTTAGATAAGGAGAGTAAGTAGCGGGAAAGATAATGTGGGTTATTGTGTAGCAGGATGCTATCAGGCTCAGTGTGACTGATCAAACGCTGATGTTACTCCTTTGTACAAAGATTTGATTGGCTATGGAAAGAAGTTCTCCAACTATGTAGAGGAAGAAAAACAATATTCGTTTAGTTTCAGTTAATTGTTGATTCAATTCAATTAATAATTGAGGCAAAAATAGGGGGCACCATATAAAATATAAATTTCTCCCCTTTTGATTTCTGATTTTTTTTTCTTAATGTTGAGTACAGGACAAGTAGCAGGCAAAAATCATGCAATTTAATTTCAGTTGGACTTGATGTAACAAAATGACATATTTCTCTCAGGTGTACATTGCTGTCTGCTATAGTGACTGTTTTTGATAGACCCAGTGGAGGATTCCTAAGTTAGAAATCTTTGATTTGGCTTTAAAAGAGTACCAGTACCTTTTCTATTTACATTTACATTTGACAGATGACAAAACAACATCAACTCAAGGTCCACTTTCAAGCTGACATGCTACTGTTTTCCAAGGTCAGGTAAGCCAATATGGACAAGAAGTCTTAAAAGTGCTTAGAATAATAGTTTGAACGTCTACAAGTGAGCAAACCCTATCTGCTGGTGAAGGCCATGGCATTTGGTTGAAAGGTCCATTACTCAATAAGCGGTCCTTGATTTTAGATTGTTTGCTTTTTTACAAGGTCAAGAATGAACTGTCAACCTCAACATTCATGTTGTTTTTGTGAATTAATTTGTCTCCTGTCTACACACACACACACACAGTGGCATTTTGGATAGTTACTGGCTCTTGAAGAACAGACGACTTCAGTTATTTACCTTTTTACTTGTGCTCTCTTGGAGCAAATGTGAGTATCAGACAGATAAAACTAGGATTTTGCCTCACTATCAGACTGTCAGTGGTATATAAAAACAGTTTTATCAACGTGAATATGTTGGGAAAATTGGATTGGTTACAGGCAGCATAAAAGACAGCAGTAAAACAGCTCTTACTTTCAGCAATTTGTCTTCATCAGAGCTCTCTGATGAAGACGATGTGTTTTCTGTGTATTTAACTAGCTTGTTGCTGGTCCGAACCTGTCAGACAGTGTATTTTGCATTAAAAGAAATCAGCAATGACAGAAAATTATTCTGCTGTGTAAACACATAAATCTGATTTGATCACTTGTTAATGACAATATGGAGGCTCCACCTTAGAGACCATGTTTGAAAAATGACTCAGGTTTGTGTTAACAGCTCTGTCAGATGATATGTCAGCGTGTACGTGGGTTAGACAGGCAGTCAGATACTGTGGAAGGAATCAGTGTTCTTCTTCTGTCTTATATAAGTGGCAGAATGTCTGCCTGCCACCCAAACGCTGCTCCTCTAGATCCTATTAGACAAGCCGAGCGTGGCAGCCACCCTGGAGTCTGCAGTGATTACCACTGGCACACAATTGTTTAGATGAAACAGTAGGAAATAAATGACCTTCCATCTCTTGCAAGCAAAGCACCTATTAACCCCAACATCCCCCCTCCAACCATGCTCCTCTAACTGTTATGATGCCAGAAGTATGGAGCTAGCTCCTTAATGCCTGGCATTGACTAAAATAGATGTGTTAGCCAGGTAGTTTATAATTTTAGGTCCATATGAGCATTTTCATTACAGTGAATCACAAACAGAAGTGTTTGTGTTCGTTCTCAAGGGAGACCCCTAGTGGCAGGAAAATATGCACGACTATGAGATACAGGCTAAAGGAATTTAAAGCTGCATTAACTGATTTTTTGCATAACTTGAGAGCAGCAGAACAAGCTGACATATTACGAACATCTGACATCTGGCATATCATTTGTTACAACAAATATTGCTTATTAACACATGCAGCAGACACAGAGCAACATTAGCATCCATTTGAAGTCATGTTAATGACCACCTGATAAAACACTGGTCCAATATTCTCTCTCCTTTTAGCTCTGTTTTGGTCTCCACCACGTCCGGTTGAAAATATCTGACTTTTAAGCTGCTTAATGTTCCACTATGTTCACCAGGTAGTCGCTAACTTTATTCAGTGTTTGGTGCTTGGCAGGTAGTGTACAGTGGGTTTATCCTAACTTTTTCACTGAAAACAGTTGCCTGCTGCTGCTGGAAAACAAGATTGATATTAGAAGTGAGACTGAACCAAACAGTGAAGTTTCAGGCTGTAAAACAAAAACAATGAGTCGAATGATGCTAAGAGGTTCTGTAGAGCTGAAGAGCATTCCAGAGTTTAGTGATCATTCTCTGTGTGTCTGTCTTTACAAGTGACATCTTTCACAATTTGAACCATAATATAAAGATATTGATTAGTGCAGCTTTAATGACCTACTCCCTGATTGTGGTAAAGTGCCCCAAATGTCCCTCTAGCTCACTGTTGATGATTTGAACCAAGTCTATTACCAGACAGAACACACAGATCTTGGATGATTCTGAAACTATGGATTACGTTCAAAGATAACATTTTTAACGTTCAATGGGATTATGTTCTTATATACCAGTTTATATTTCTACAATATCTGGGAGGGACATCTAGACAGTAGATTGTGGAAAGATCATGGTGATGGGTAAAAAAAAGACATATTGGTGTATGATAGAACACAAACTCCTCTCTCCTGCTTGAGAGTCTTTTGTATGCCCATCCACCACCCTGACCTCTACACCTTTATTGTCTGCCTTGCAACATAAGGGACACACCTATTAGATATGTAGAAGCATAATGTCATGCAAAGCCAATGGAAAAATGTGAATGGGAACTGAAGTGAAATTAAGGTCTTCTTAGGGTGAAAAGGTTTCAGCTTCAGCATAAGAAATGCAGCTATCCCTATGACTCCACTTGATTAATGTACAGAGACAACAAAAGAAAAAAAATGGGGTCTGGCAGAAAATGAGAGACACAAACAGAGTTTGTGATTAAGCTGAAATTAGTCACACACATGAACTGAACCAGGGACGCTGCAGTCACAGTATATGGTATGCATTTTAATTATTAGGCCACCACAACAGCTTGTTTGAGTAGTTTGTTTAAGTATATAATTGCAAATAGTAACTGGTTGTAGCATCTCAGTTATATATTCTAATGTACATTCTGATTTTCTTTGTCTTCTATGATAGTAAATAAAATATCTTTTGGTGTTAAACTGTTGATAGGACAAAAATGTCATTTGAAGACACAGTCATGGGATCTGGGAACTTGCCATCATTTTATATATTAAATGTTTAATTTAGAAAATAATCAGTAGATTAATCGATGGAAGGAAATTTTGTGATTTGAGGAATCTGTCAGATGTCAATGTCAAGTACTGTAGCTTTCATTTGACCAAACAAGTCAGATGTCTTGCATTGAAATGACTGGGAATAGAACTGCCAACTTTTTAATTAATGCTGGTTTGTCTGGTGTTTTGAATTTTTCTTTAAGATACTTAAGAACCCAATATCATCTATTGCAAGCTTAAAAATGATCAAGATTAGCCTTTGAAGTATGAGTATAAGATCATAAGTGTAAGAGTATAAGCTCAGTGTCAGTAGTTTCTGGAGTTTTGTGTTGTGGTGCTGTGAAGGCATTTAAGAGCTGCATTGCTGCTGTGATGGCTGCACAGTGTGGGAGGGGGTCTGATGCTAAAAAGTGACATCGGCGGTGCTTTCAGAGTGAAATGCCAGGTAGGTCAGTGAGCACAGGGAGCCAGGACTTCTCAGTGGGAGAATGTCACTCACAGCAGGGGAGGGCTCTGATTGGATACCCAACTTCCCCCTTATCATGTCCTGAAGGTCTCAAGTATAAGGCCACATTATATGCAAATAGCTTTGTCGCCTAAATAAGATTAGTGTCTCACAGAAGTTAAGCTTCAAAGATAAGGCAGATTCTCTCTTCTCTGAATAAAAGTGCAGCCACAAACAAAAACCCTTCATAGTTTTCAGATGAAAGACGGCGGGCTTAGTCGTATGCAGATCTGATTATTTTGGTATTTCTGTAGAAAAGCTGCTTGTTCTCTCTAGTGGTTCATTGCTCCTTGTTTTAATAGACATGGGAGATGTCGCCTTACTCAAGTGGAGACCCTTCTAACAAGCAACTTTGTGGAAAATAATTGAAAATGTATCTAGGAAATCAAAATTTGAGCCTGATAATTCCATAAATGCAGGAAGGGGTTACTTTTGAATTCCATTGTATGTTACAGATTACATCTTTAAACATATTCCCCTAGTGTCTTTCCAAATGGAAAGACACTAGTGTCTTTCCAAATGGAAAGACACTAGGAAGTATTGCAGTGTGAGCATACATTATATAAGACGTGTCTAACCTTGTAAATAAAAGTGACATTGCAACATGCAAAGGGGATGACGTGGTAAAGCATTAAAAGGAAAACAATTGGCAGCAAATCCCTCAGGAAATGTCTCCAGTTCCCTGCAGATACACTGTATGTACCAGCCAGCAGTCTGAGGCACACAGTAACACACACACACACACGCTGTAAGGATATTTATAACAGCAATAAACAAATTGATAAGAGAAGGCGCTAAATACATACATACATACATACAAATACATTCATATATCTGGCTTAACCAGTAATCACCTGACAACAGTAATAAACAGACACAGTGATGCTGTATACCTAATATAGAACAAACACACGTCTTTTTGTAGGTCATTCTGTAAGTCAGCTCACAATCATCTTGGCAGATTTCCAGTGGAAGTTCTGTACTGTATTTTTGTCAATAAGAAAAAGCTCCGTTGTAAATGAAGAGAAATAATACATACACATTTTATTCATAAATCAGCACACTTTAATAACATGATGAATGATTCAGTGTCAGTTCACACAATACAAAGCACAAGATACCTAGCCGAGCAGTTCTTCTTCAATCTTCTGTAACTCAATGCAGTCTCTCATTCAGAATTTATTTCCTCTGGCTTTCCAAAAAAAGCTTTCTCCTGGGTTATATTCTAAGACAAATCCACTATAGCACTTACTTTTAAAAGCTGAAACAACATTGGTGATATTAACAAAGTTAAACAACTATTAATTTCTTACAAAAAACTACAACTCCCATGACAGCGCGGATCCTTATGTCATTGTACCTTAATTTTGTTCATGTCAATAAAATTCATAAACTCCTGTCTAAAGTCAGTTTTCTACATCTTTAATTGTAATCTCTGCTGGCTAAAAACTTCAACACTGTTCAGTCCTCTTAGTCCTGCTGTTCTTACAGACATGTCTGAACCCACAGCGTCTCTCATCTAGCCAAAGGGCTCATCTTTTTTTGTTAAGCTCTGACCTTTGGGGTTTGTTAAAGGTTGCTAAAACAGAAATATCACATAAACAACTACACACATATCTAAACATATGACATGGTCTAACATGACATACTGTTGGGTTAGGAATTATTTGGAGTTATTGGTGCTGTTACAAATGTCAGTGGGATTTTAGATAATACATTGGAGGTGAATGTAATTTGTTTTGTGCTGTTGAAATACCAGATACTCTGAAGAATTCAGTAATATTACTGTCAATACAGCTCCCATGTAAATTGTCCAGCTTAGTAGTGTTCTTACTATACAGTACCAGTCAAAAGTTTGGACACACCTTCTCATTTCCTTGAATGAGAAAGTGTGTGTGTATGTCATTACAACCTGTTTCTCTCTTATTCTTATTTATCTCTATCTTCTCCTCTTTCTATATTCTTAAAGGATCATCTTTAAAAAGTAAGAAGGTGTGCTATTGTTACAGTGTGTCTGGACTATGGAGATTGACAAGGTTATTGTCATAGCTCGCCAGTTAGTATTTTTAGCCTGTCAAGCTAGTGACATTTCAACAGTGACGGATTTGGGCTTGTGGGAAATGGTGTTCATTAAAGGCTGCTAAAAATATAAATACTGAATAAACAACACTATTAAATTGCTTTGTAAAAGTGTATAATCCCTGTTAAGTAAAATGGAGTGAACAGCATACTTATGTTGCAACATGTCAGGAATGGATTTTTAGTAATAATAGTTTCATCACAGATTCAATGTGCTGTTAAATGAGGTTTTCTCATTGCTGGACAGAACCTGAAAACTTTGTCTCTCTAGGATCTGGTCCTTCTCGGTAGAAGGTGAAAACTGTTTACTAAAAAATAGTAAACCCTGTAGGATAAAAGCATTTGCGTGGGGAACCCATATGGCTCTACCACTCCTGGGTTTTAGCACTACAAACTGTCACCATATTGGCAGGCGAGGGCTACTTTACTGATGCCCACGCATGAATACGAACATACTGTAAATAGACACGAACAGACCAGCATGAACATGTGAAGATACACATTCTGCTGCTCCCTGCAGACACTCTGACTCGGTTCTCATCACCTTGACAGCTACAAGCCTTCGAGAGGGAAATGTTTCAGTCTGTCAGTTACCTCTCCTCAGCTCTTTATTGAACACTGTGTTTGTTATCACAGTCAGTTTGCACTAATGTGTCAAGTTGTTAGGAGGAAATGGGGTCGTAATCCTAGCAACGATTTGATGCTTGTGTGTTATGCTGTTCTCTGTGTCTGTGTGTGTTTGTATGATTCATTTCCCTTGTTGCAGCTACCAAATGAAGAAACATGAAATGCTTTTATGTGTCAGCTGTAATATTACTGACCAGGGAGCAAGAGTTTGCACCTTAACACATGCATTTCAAGTTTTTTTGTTTTTGTTGACAGCTGAGCTAATTAGGAAAAATCCAGTGACAAAAACACATGAAAATGGTGTCCACGTTATGCAATTTACACAGTGGACTGACTGACTGTGTAGTGTTTCATTGCACAGAGGGAAGGAAATGAAGCTGCTCTTGCAGGCTGGTGAAAGACAAACGCCTGTAGGTGAGGAGGGCTGCATGGCTTTCAGTGGCGTTTCTGTGTACTGTAGTCACAAAGCTGGAGGCTGTCATCTTTAAAGGAATACACCAGGTTTTTGATGAAATGCTGTGCTGTTTTCTAAAATGGCAGAATTAAGTGTCCTGATATAAGAAAATACTGGGTGAGGTATGAGCACCATGATGAGAACAGACTCTGCCTGGTCCATTATGCTCTATATGAGCGCACCTCAGAGTGCATTATCATGCTTATAGCACAGGCACTTACTCAAGGAAAAAAGTAAAACTGTTTCTGAAAGGTCTGCCATTGCTGTCAGTTTAACTAGCTCCCGTCTCATTAAGGCCCCTGTCCTGATGAGCCTCAGATTGGTTGGCTTCTGGAAGTTGCGTCACGGCCTACTTCTGGACGTTTGGGAGGCTTCGTCAACAAACCATGAAATAAACTATAGTAGTAGGATTTCACTACTTTCTCTCATTCTTTACTCAAAATGTCAACTTGTCAAACACATCCGTACATGTTCAAGCCGGAATCCGATCCAAAATATGAGTGGACAACACAAACAACAGCAGGGTGAAGCCCTGGCTTTTGACTTGCAGGGAGCATTTCTACATACATTAACCTCAAGTTTTGGAACGTTGACCATGTTTAACATCTGACATCAGAACAGGATATAAATAACAGAAAACCAGAAAAAGCATAATATATCCCTTTTAACTCATGATTACATTAGTTTCACCAGTGGAACAAAGCAAGAAGTTTTGTTACTAGAGCATAGCCTGAATAACCTGTCAGGGGCCCCTGTGGCACAAATGTGCTGCTGGGCTCCTATTGATAATTTCATTGACTGCCTGCAATTTCCTATTACATACAGTGCACCCAGCAAACCATACATGGCCCCAGGTTCTCTGTGTATCATTATGTGGTAAACACAACAAGGAATATGCGCATTGTGAGCACAATATAAACTGAAATAATAAAGATGTTAAAACTACATTTTGACACAGGGCCCCTTCACAGGCGAGGGCCACAAGATTTGATAAAAATGCAGAACCAGTCTTGGTTGATATTACTTTCTGTATGATCTAAAGTAATTACTTTACTTTTCCCAAAGTACAAACAAATTTTCAGTTAATCAAATTACATAATTAGTATGTTGGATGATAGTTGTATTTATTGCAGTGAATCCACATGATACCAGGAAGCTGAACTTAAGGTTGGAACTGTCTCATGTGTCCTGTGACATCTGGTCACCCCAGAGATAATGCTGATGTGTCGTATTACTCCACATGATGTGATGTGTTAACATGCATGAACGATGACATGCTGTGTTCTTATGCCATACGACACCCCAGTATATAATATGTACTATACAGCACACTACTCATCATAGTATATTGTTTTTACAGTGAGTGTACCAGAAACCAATGTTATACTAACAGGAAAAGATAAAATATGTGCACCATTGGACATTAATAAAATGTTTACTTTTCACATTTTGATAATACCTTACTTTAATTCCCCTTATTTATCATTTATAAGCAGTATAAAAACATTTAATAAGTGGTTTATAACACACTATATTGTAGTTATAAGCAGTATTTGTCAATAATCATAACTTCTTATATTTTATATATCATCTATATTGTCATTAATTATATGTTTATACACCAGCTTCAGTTATGACAAATACATTAATAATACATCTGCTTACAACTACATTATTGTGTCTTATAAACCATTTATTATCTGTGTATACTGTTTATAAATGCTAAATAAGGTGGCTTACAGTAAAGTTTTACCTGTATATTTTGTTTTCTACAATCTTTCCAGAGCTGTTTCACCACTATTCACAATTTTTTGTAAAGTCTAGCCGCTGCCACCAGCTCTTTAGTAATGTTTCCATTTAGTCTGCATACTGATAATTTGACTATACTTTATTTAGTCACTTTTACAGTGTGAACACACTACATACTCACAACCTGCTTAGAATGTAGAATGGAGCTGGGACACATCTATGGACTTGACCTCTTTGCGACTTACATAAATGCTGTCATTATAATGTTGAAGTTAATAAATGGGCCAGTCCCGATAAAGGCGAGTGATTGTTTAACTGCATAGCTACATCCCAGTATAACTACAATACATTTAGAGTGACTGAAACTATATCAAAAATCATTCCAACCTCACAGACAAAAGCATCTGCTCTAACTATCTCTGTCAACCTCTAACAATCTCTTTCTTTTGTTGCAGAAACCTGTTGGACATGGACACCTTTTCTAAGTCAGATCCAGGTAACTGCTGCTATGTTTACATTCATTCTTCTTATCAAATTCAACTCTCATGTTTGTAATCTCAGTTTTGAAATGATTTCACACCCCTAGTGCCTCTTTTGCTGCGCAACACATAACTCAAAGTAAATGTTTTCAATTTCATGCAGCGATTATTAAATCACTACTTCATACACCTTATCAGTGCACAGCAAGCATCAGTGAGCAGTAACACAGCGAGTCTCCCAGAGCGTTCAGAGACACAATACAACAGCACAGTGAATGAAAAGCTGCGTCCCGGGGGGTCAACTGGCAAAGACTTTCAATCAAGTTTGTTCCCAATTAGGGCAACTAATCCCTGGTGCCTGACTGACACGAAATGATTGATGGCCCCACACACACACACACACACACACACACACACTAACAGAGTATGTGCGTGTTTGAAGCACAACTGACCAATGAGGTACAGTAACCTTTAGGAGCAGTGAGTGGTGAACAACAGAGAGTTACTGTGATTAGTGCAACACTTTGAGCTACTTGGAAGAAGAGACCAGAGACAAAGAGAGAGAGAGAGAGAGAGAACAGGGGATCCAGAGAAAAGAAAGAACAATGACAAAAGTTGATAGAAAGTAAATAACACAGCTGTCAAGAAAGGTTTCTGCTTGATTAGCAAGTCTGAGGCAGATTATCTTCCTCTGCAGGGATAAATGCAGTAGTTCATAAGTAGACAGATATCCCATGCTTATCATTTTATCATCCTAATCATCCTCATCTTCATCCTTATCATCATCCTCATCTTGCATGCTATTACATCACATGTGCTTGAGTTTTTCTTAAAATGTTATCATCATTCATATGAATGATATTTTATTTCATTATATAACAGTACTATATGCACAACATAAGTAGTTATGGCTATTACAAATACAACATCAACAGCTGATGAAAGGAGTAACACATGCTCACTCACTCCAAATTATATATTTATTTAAATAGACAACATCTGATCCCTGACAAAGATCATGCGGGGATTGAAATGTTGTCTATTTAAATAAATGTGTTTCAAGGTGTTATGCTTTTCTTTGATTTATTATCAAGGGACCATACTGATGTTTTTGCATACTGTAGCCTATTTATTATAAATTACATCCTGTTTGATTTACTGAAGATTACTGCTGACAATTTCCATAATCAAATAAAATCATCACAGATTTTTGAAGGTGTTCTCTTACCATCCAGGTAGGCAGCGGTTTGTATTTGTCTGAGACTTAAAAAACATCTTGCAGAGACTTGAAATGTGCTTAGATTACCACAGTTAACACCATGTCATTTTCAAATTAGAACAGCACATTGGATGTTCACTATCTAAATCTAAATCCAGTTTCAAATCTCTGTAAGTCGATAGTTTTATCTCTGTGAAATGAACAGGTATCAGCAGCTGTGTGGAAGGCATTCACATTCAAACACACAGACTGACAGACTGAGGAGATAAAAATAAATGAATGGAGAAACACAACAAATGCAGACTCTTCAGCACATGTCACGAGGGCTCACTGAATGGGTTGATATGTATGAAAATGATGTGAATTATACGCTGTAGGTTTCACAGTCATCAAATCTCAACTCAATTGAGCACCTGTGGGATATTTTGACAGATGTGTTACACCTTGTTTGCACAGGCTGCGTTGCAAAAACAGCACGACAGCAGCTGCAGTCCTGCACCAGTGTTCACACTTCAAGCGTTTGCTGCTGTGTGCTAGACGCATTTTGGCAGTGCTCACAGCCCTGCGTACAATCAGTGTGCAAGTAAGAAGAAAGTAGACTGTGAAGTGTAACATGCTTCAGACTGTTATGCGGCTGGTAGACATTGTGTGTTGATTAAAATAGAAGTGTGTCAGATGCACATGAGACAGACAACTGAGAAACACGGCTGAAATGTGTCGGGTGTAGACAGTCTGTTAGACAGCTTTATCTGCCACCATCACCAAAACACCAAATGAGGGAAGAATGCTGTTCACAGACTTGGTGAATATATGCCAAGCAGCACTGAAGCTGATCTGGAGGCTCATGCTAACACACTGGCTCTCCCAATTTACTATGTAGCAGTGGTGGAAAGTGACTAAGTACATTTACTCAAGTACTGTACTTAAGTACAATTTTGAGGTACTTGTACTTTACTTGAGTATTTCCATGTGATGCTACTTTATACTTCCACTCACTACATTTCAGATATTGTACTTTCTACTCCACTACATTTATTTGACAGCTTTAGTTACTTTTCAGATGAAGATTTGGCACAATGAATAATATGACAAGCTTTTAAAATACAACACATTGTTAAAGATGAAACCCTCTAAACTTCTCACATGCTTTCATTTCAATAAATGTTCAAATGATCCAATATTTCACCAAAAATCAAAGATTAGAGAAAAAGTCCAAAAACTGAAAACAGATTTGTGTATCAGAACTTTGTTTTTTCTTCTTTCCTCTCCCATTAATCATCTCACCACCCCTCAGATTTATCTGCTGACCCTTTGGAGGGGCCCAACCCCTAGGTTGGGAACCACTGGACTAAACTAGCTAACTGTATATAATAATAATAGTGTAAACTAGTTCCACCTCCAGCAGCTACAACAGTAACATGCTGCTCTAACACTGATGCTTCACTATTAATAATCTAATGATCTAATATATTAATAATCATATATAATAATATATCAGCCACTACTTTTACTGCAATACTTTAACTACATCAAGCTCATAATATGTATGTACTTTTACGTAAGTAGAATTTATCATGCAGGACTTTTGCTTGTAGTGGAGTATTTTTGTATTGCTGTATTGGTACTTTTACTTAAATAAAGGATCTGAATACTTCTTCCACCACTGCTATATAGTGTATAATATTGACTCTCCATTTGGTTTGAGTTTCTGGATTGTGTAAATGTATCCACTATACACTGTTCTCACAAATGAACACACTAGAATGAAAAAGTAGTGCCCATTGGCATTGTTACTTTCTGCTAACAATCCCACAATGCAATGTGTCATATTTTATGGATGCAAAAAATACAGTCATGTAGCTCTACAGCTGTCAGGGATCATGAAAAATGATGATTCATAAGTGTTCAAAATTTAAATTTACTGCTCACAATATAGAAGCTATCTGTGGAGGAGTGAATGTGAACACAGCCTTGATGTAGCAGTTTGCTGTCATTTGTCACCTGTCTGTATAAAGTCGTGTGCTTTAGAAAAAGATCAGTAGTAAAATCAGATATACTGTATGTGATTACGTGCAAACTATACTTTCTACATTGCCACTAGGTTGTATGTAAAGTATAGTTTGCGCTTCCAATATACAGTACAGTAACATGCCTTTCGGTGCTCATAGTGTCCTAATGGCTTTGAAGTTTGTGTGAGTGTTTGTCATTAGTGTGTCCATGCAGGCCTGTGTGGTCCTTGTTCAGATGTTTGATAGTAAGTGTGTGTGTAAGTGCTGTTGGGTGGTGTATTCCACAGTGACTGTGTTTCTCTGTAGCACAGATGAAGAAGACTCAGATCTCAGTGTCAGAGCACACGCAGTACTATCACCAAAAGATGAGAAATTCTCTTTGAACATTAGTCGTACACTACAACCTGACAAAAAAAAAAAAAACCAAACACACATGTGAGCTTGTGCTACTTTTTACTCGATACACCAAAAAGTCAAGTCAAAAAAAATTGGGTGTGAAGCAGGCATTCTAACTTTAAACCTCCCTTAGGTGTAATGTATGCTGTTGATGTATGCTGTTGTGTACCAGAGGGACTCGCACAGGGAAATTTGTTTGATCGCTTTCTGACACAAAAACCTTTTTCAAACCTTTTTCAAACCTTTTTTAAAAAGCTCTGACACAATGCTGTTTCAGAGTTCCTGGCAACAGATGAAAATGGGAGTGAAAGTGATTGAAAAATCACTTCTAACACATTTAGTCTAATAAGGGAGACAGGAAGCAAAGTGTGCCTGGGAAATGTAGTCTTAATGTTAAGCAACAGTGCCACTGGCACAAGATACCCGGCACCTCACGTGTTCTCATACTACATCACCAGCCTTACGACAGACATGGACAAATATTGAAGTGGATACTCATATAATCTTTTTAGCAATTTTTTTGCGCTTTTTGACCCATTTAATGCAAGTCATCCACACCGTACATTACTGCTGTTTAACGCACAGCATGCTGTATATCAGTGTTTAAATTGTGCTTGTCCTACATTTTGGCCAACCACTGGTTCTATCATAATATAGAACATTAATATCTGCTTTTATTGTTTTCAATTGCATTATATGAAGATTAACTTGAAATATCTGCACTGCCTCACCAAGCAGCAATAACAATACAACTTTTCTTTAAAGACTTTTTTTTTTTTTTGCATTTTTGCTTTTTATTGATCAGTCAGTAGTAAAGAGGCAGACAGGAAACAATGGGAGATAGAGAGCTGTATGCCATGCAACAAAGCTGCTGACACAGCACAACATGCTGATGTTTAGCAGCTATAATATTTACCATGTTCACCAGTTTAGCATATTACCATGCTAACATTTACTTATTAGTATTAATCACAAAGTACAGCTGAGGTTGATGGGAATGTCCTTAGTTTTGTATATATTTGGTCATAAACCAAATTAAATTTTTGACCAAATGACGGTGCTCATTTCCTGAATGAAAACTCAGAAGATCACCAGAGATATTCCAATTCATCCTGAGAGGAACATGTAAGTCTTTACATTCAGTCAGTACATTCAATGGTTGTTGAGACATTTAATTTGAGACCAATGTGGTGGACCAACTGCCCAAGCAACCATCATTGCATACTAGCATAGCTAAAAACATCGTAATGGATTAACTATCTCAATAAAATTCAAATTCTTTACAAAATGAACAGAGGATCCCTACTGAGCAACCATTTTTCACACTGTGCATTTCTGTACGAATTAAGCACACACTTCTTTTCAGAATATGCACCATGTAAGTGCAATATAAACTGAAATAATAAAAATAATAAATAATAAATAAAACTTGATTTTCATTCAGGGCCCCTTTACAAAAAGATGATGTAATAATGCAGATGTCACTTTAAGGGCCCTTTCATTTTGGTTTATTTGCTGTGCAGTGCTGGGGGTCCATCAGAATCAGTATTACAGTAAGAACCACTGCTCTGTTCCATGTGGAACTGGTCACTGATTATCACCTGAAACATGGACATAGCACTTTTAAATGAAAACAAGCATCTAGTTATTATTCTTTTTATGTGAGACTTTCCTTTGCAGCTTTTCAAACCAAACAACATTTGTTTGACGCACAAGATTTCACACCTCTGAAAACTGACAAGTGTGGTGTTTCTGTGTGCGATGACCTTACAGAACCTTAATCTCACGGCCCTGTAACAAACTCTCACAAGTACATCTTTGTGTTAGAAGCCTAATTATCTAATGCCAGTCTGCAGATTTGGATCTGCAGATTAGAGGCAAAGTTTTCTCATCTTGTTTAACAATCAGTAATTATGATAAAGCTCCTGTGGAACCAAAAGCCTCAAGTAAACTTTCTGATTTTGTAAAAGAGTGCCTCATATAAGAATGTAAAATGTAAAAATATAAAATGTAAAGAAGGTAAATGTCAACTGTTCTGAACATTTATTACAATCATTTTGGAGAGTTTTATGGAATTAGAAACAGTGACAGGCAGGCAGAAAGGAGATTCTTTACTGCCATCAGTGAGGATTAGGGATATCTTGTAATGTGCTGATGTTCATTCATGAACTAAATTTCAGTAACCATTAAATGAAAGATTCTGACACTTATCTGTTTTATGTCCTGCCACTTAATTCAGTTTAGGATTAACATCATCTTTGCACATCATTTTAAAGACATATTCAAAAACCCTTTGGTGTAGCCTACTGGGATGTTGTATCTCTGGACACTGTTAGATGCAAGGATGTATGTATATATACATAACAGTATGTGAGAAATTCGATATAATTATATTTTAAATATAATAATCAGCTATAAAATCAGAATATTGAATATTATTGTAGAATTAGAAAGCAATTAGATACAGATGTTGGACAGATTGTGTTTGAGGGTTTACTAACAGTTAGGTAATGACAATAGACACACTCTCCTACACACAGTCAGTCAGCAGGCCAGGGGTCCTTTATTGATGCATCCCATAGATTAGTCTTTCTTCCTGAGCTGGGTGGAGGCGGAGAGCCATCATGGAGGGTAATGATTGTGTCAGAGGGGTACTGAACTTCAAACTCTTCCTCCCTACCGGGGGAAAAGGGGAAACTGGACTCGCGGTGACCACAATGCCCCCTAAGCTCTTTCATGTCCCTGGTTAGACCCCTCTATCTGACCCAGGTGTCAGGCCACAACAGGACGGGGTCGATACACACTGATAATGTCACACAGCACTGACAGCTACTGATAAACGTGTGAACCCGTTCACCAGGTAGGTCCATGCCTGTAGATAAGTGACTGGGTTTAGAGGCACAGTCGATAAATGGTAATATTCTGTATTGATTCTCTACAGATTGACTGATTGCTAACTGGCTGGGGTCGTCACACAGGTCACATGCAGACCAACTTACTTAAATGGACAACTAGGTTTTTATTCATAATTTAGTACTCAATACATGTTACCCATCCAAAATAGGCTATTTGAGTTTGGAAGTGGTTCCAATTGTTATAACTAAGGATATGACTTTAATGGTGAAGCATTATAAATATGTAGAACCCATTAGCAGAAAAAATACACTGTATATCATCAGACAAACGTGAAAATTAATGTAATGTTTAATGTCATGTTAAATATACAGTTACCCCATGAATTGTTCAGTATCCTACCATTAACAGTGTTAATTATATAATGCCAATTAACATGCACTTAAAGAATTAATGAAAATAATGAATTAAATGACTATGTGTAATGTGAAAAGTGTCACTCATAGTGAGAAACTCACAGAAAATAATGACACAACTCTGCAGCTCCCCTCAGCTCTACTGTGTTTTAGTGTCTTTCAGCTCATTGTTTTGGTTTTAAAGCCTGCAAAAGTATTTTTTGGTTCACTCTTAGCACTCTCATCTGAGCTTAGAGAAACCCACAGTACACTATTCTACCCAGACCTAGCAGACAGAGAAAGTTATCAACTAGCTGGTGAACATAGTGAAGCATTTAGCAGCTAGAGAGGCAGACATTTTTCTCAGGAGTTGGTGGAGACCAAAACAGAGAGAATATTGGACTCAACTCGTCAGATGGCCAGAACCAGAACTTCGTATAAGTGATTAGTATTATACTAAATATTAATAAATGTTGAATGCTGATATTAATTTTATACAACTACACTCTTACTGCTGGCCACAGAGCAGATCCACTGTCAAAGCCACAAAAATTGCAGATAAATGGCCACAAAAAGGCCAGGGCAAGATTTAAAGGCTACACAGACTGTTTTAAATCAGCTTACAGAGGTAACAACTCTTAAATCTACATATTTCTTTGATCGAAGTCGAACATCTACCGCTGTGCCGACTGACAATGATGTTGGTGGGACTGTCCCTCGCTTCTGATTGGCTAGGGCAAAATAACAAATCTTCCAAACAGAAATTAGATAACATGAACACATTTTCAGACTGAAAAATTAGATAAAACCAAAATGGCAGTTCAGTTGGATTTTCCTTAAAATCAGCCTCAATGGCAGCTTTTCATTGGACGTCTATATTCACTCTTTGTTTTAATACCCAGTGAGATTGTTTTTTACAAGATAGTTGCTTTCAGAAGCACTTCGTAAACCAACAGGGCGTTACTATGAGCTCAAATCTGTGATGAGTTCGTTTTAAATAAAGGTCAGAATACCTTCCCTCCTTTACAGACACGGATGTAAAAAATTATTTGCTGTTGCATACACATCCTGTTTGATAGTAACACCCTGATGACTCATTATGCCTCCTTTTTCTGAGGATAGCCTCCTAATAATAATAATAATAATTATAATAATAATAATAATACATTCAGTTTCAAGTGCCTCTTTAAGTGCCTCTTCTCGTAAACCAAGGACACTTTACACACACACACACACACACACACACACACACACACATACACACACACAAAACTAAACTACTCCTACATTGACTGTATTTACAGTGTCTGCAGTGGGCTTCTTCTGTGCCTCCATCTCTGTGGAAATGCGTGCGAGATTAGATTTTTGATTCCAGCTATCATCTGCTCATATCCTTTAGGCGGGCGGCGTTGACCAGGCAAAGCTCCCCAAGATGGGTTTCTCCTCACATCGATAATCCATTGCACAAATCTTTGCTTCCACACTAAAACGACCAATCCACCCTTAAGCTACTGCTGCTTTGAAGTTTAGCACACAAATATAGAATCTCATCTTTACAAAATGCCCCTCCACGAGTTTTACACTGTTGTTTCTTTCAACTCTGGAGAGTCTTCATACCATTTGATCCAAGTGTAAGTGTCCACAAACAGCCACGACTATCCAGAGAGGGTTTATGTCACTTTACGTGATGTCTTCAGACTTTAGACAGTTTCCCCCCAGTGCCAACATGTAACATTCATTGACAACATACATCTCACACACTGTGTAAATGTTTTAGGAGTACAGGCCTCCATCAAGTAAAGAACATACATACTGCATAGGTTTGTAATCTTGATGGATGCTTGTCTCTCTCTCTCTCTCTCACACACACACACACACACACAGCTTACTCAGCCTGGCAGCCTGGTCATAAATGCTTCACTTTCTCTCTTTCTACCAAATGGAATCAGTTAGCCAACCGTCCCTAAACTCTCAGGCTCTTTCTCTCACTCTGTTTTGGTATTTATTAATTTAGTTTGACCCTGTTTTTCTTTCCTCTTCCTTCCTGTTACTTTTCCCCTTTGAAGAGAAGAGCAGAGACAATCGGGATGTACAGGTCCCAGTGGTGGCTGGGCTGTCGTGGTCGACTGGCCTCCTGTCCTACTGAAGTAGAAAACATGATGTTTTCTCTACACTGCCTGACATTATCATGCTCTGCTTTGATGTGTAGGAAAGAAGAGGAGGGGCGAGGAGGAGGAGGAGGAGGAGAGGAGAGTTTGAAGGCTAGAGGAGAGGAGAGGAGAAGAGAGGAGAGGAGAGGATGAAGACTAGAGGAGAGGAGAGAAATAAGGCTAGAGAAGACAAAGGAGAGGATGGAGAGGATGAAGGCTAGAAGAGAGGAGATGAGGGAGGAGGAGGAGGGAGAGTAGAAGATGAAGGCTAGAGAAGAGAGAGATAGAGGGGGGAGAGGAGAGCAGTGGAGGAATCATAGATGGGAGGAGATGAGATGTGAGGAATCAAGAAAAGAAAGATGTCTGTGGAGATCATCATCTAGGAGGGTTGAATCAAGGGCAACTGGACTTGGTTGTAGATTCTTGAAGATGTTTCGCCTCTTATCCAAGGGGTTTCTTCAGTTCTAACTGACTGACAGGGAGTCCCATGTATTTAACCTCTGTGGGGTCGTTATCAAGGTCATTGATACCACTTGGTTCGTTAGTGCTCCTGGCTGGTGTAATGACCATTGTTAGAGTTGTTGGAGTCACCTGAGGCCAAGTGTAAATGGTTGTTAAGTCTCCTGGGAAGGGATGAAAGGACAGCATTGTAAGTGGAGTCATAGACCTCCTCCACTATTGAGGGATGGTTGCTCTACTTTAACATAGATAGCCTCCTTCACTCCTCTTTCAAACCATCCAAAATCCAAATCCTACCATCCAACCAACCATCCATCCAAAATATATGCATTGTTGTCCTTGATAGAGTGTCCCTTATCTTTCAGGTGTAGGTAAACTGCTGAGTCTTGACCTGAGGACTTGGCCTTCCTGTGTTGAGCCATGCATTTATTTAATGGTTGTTTAGTTTCCCCAATATATAAGTCTGTGCATTCCTCATGGCACTGGACTGCATACACTACATAGCTTTTCCTGTTTTGGGGTGTGCGGTCTTTCAGATGGACCAGTTTCTGTCTTCATGTGGTACTGGGTTTTAAAAACACAGGGATGCAGTGTTTCTTGAAAATCCTCCTGAGTTTCTCAGATACTCTGGACATGTATGGAATGACAATGTTGTTGCATTTATTCTTCTTTTCTTCACCACCTGCAGTGTTGTTGTTCTTCCTGGATCTTGTGGTTGTTTTCACAAAGTGCATCCTTCAGGTGCTCCTTCTCTTGGGCCTGGGCAGTTGTTGGTACATTAGCAGCTCGATGGTGCAGGGTTCTGATAACTCATAGCTTATATTCCAGTGGGTGGTGAGAGTCAAAGAGTAAGTACTGGTCTGTGTGTACTTCCTGTATACTGTAAAAGAAAACTGAATCACAGGTTATCATTTGATGTATTTCTTCAATATATCATACATGTTTCAGACAGTGTTTAAGTTCAGTTTAGTGTTAGTTAGTGTTTCACACATGTTCTAAATTCTTCTGTGCTATGTCTATTCTAAACTTAGTACTTTGCTGTGTAAGATGAGGCAGTTGTGTGTTTAACAGTCAAGTCTATTCTGTTATACCCTTACCTGAGCCAGTGATAAGATAAACTGTAGTTATGTAGATGTTTATGTGTAAAACTGATAAGCTTTAGAGGATAGTGTGGTTTGTCCTTAATTTAATATAGTAGTGATGTTATTTTGTGATGCTACTTGGTGCATGCTTATGTACTGTCATATATGGTCGTGAAGAAAGACTGTTCCTAGGTTAGCTGAACTTTTGACTTATGTTTCTATCTGAGGGTTGGTTGCTGACCTGTAAGGTTAGTAAGTAGATGTCATAAATTCTGTACAAGTAGTATTTAAGGGACTGGTTAAGTGCCAACCTTTCAGACAAAGAAAAGATAGCTAGGTGGTATGTATCTTTGTCTCCAGAACTATGATGCATTATACTTCTGATTGTATTATTTGATTACATTATTTCATAACCTGACAATGCTCTCTTGTGTGTTTATTGAGTGATCAGCAATTTCCCATTACAATACTCCAACGTGGAGGCTCCAGTCCTCTTCAATGTGTATGACACAGTCTAAAAAGTCCAAGCTGTTGTTCCTGGTGTCCTCTCTGTCCACTGAGTTAATGTGTTCTGTGAAGGTTTGCACTTCCTGGGTTTTAATTGTGACCCATGTGTCATCCACATATCTGAACCTGTGGCTTGGTGCTGTTTCTCTGAAGGAGTTCAGGGCTCTGCTTTCTACTTCTTCCATGTAGAGGTTGGCCACAATGGGAGATACTAGTGAGTCCATGGCACAGCCATGCTTTTGTCTGTAAGGTTGGTTCTATTGTTAAGGGTGTTGTCATGTAGCAGTTGTGTCCTTATGGTGTCCACTGCCTCCATAGTTGGGATGCATGTAAACAGTGAGGTCACATCATAGGACACCATGGTTTCATTTGGGTCCAGTTTCAATCCTTGCTCACAAAGTCCATGGAGTTTTGAATATGGCGTGGAGTGTTACCAACCGAGGGGGGTAGGATGGTGTATATATGTTTGGCAATGTTGTAAGTAACTGAGTAGATGCTGCTGATAATGGGCCTGAGGGGGGCTTCTTCTTTGTGAGTCTTGGGGAGCCCATACATGCATGGGATGGCTTCTCAAGGATACAAGAGATGATGTTGTTCATGACTGATATTTTTTTTCCTACTGTAGCTGTTTTAAAGTTTTCCTGACAGACCTGACAACAAAAACACAAAATATTTTCACAGAACTCATTTTGGTCTAGATGTGGAGCAGTGGGAGGGTGATAGGAGGATGAGGAGGAGGAAGGGGAGCAGTTTTTAATGGAAGTGCTGCACTGCTTTTAACCTTGAGGGGGCCTGAGGAGTGCCTGAGTGTTCAGCCAACTGAGCTGTCAGCTGAAACACAGTAGCCCGATGCTGAAAGCTCCTGCACTCTGTGTGTGTGTGTGTGTATGTGTTTACAAGCTGGAGCTGTGTGGTCCCCCACTCTGTTCAGAGTGGTAATCCTTGTTTTGTGTAATTCAGACTGCATGTTTGGTGGTGTTTCTGCACGGAACTTCCAAAAAAAATCACCCGTCAATCAGTCAGTGTGTATTTTCCACTGATTGCACAGTTTGAGTTTCTGTTTCTGTTATTTGAGGTTAGAGTGAGGTTAAGTTTCTTTTTTCAGAGTTTCACTTTAAGACCAAAAAAATCATCCTGGTTGTACCCACACTCCTTGATTTTTTGTATATAAAGAGGTGATTTTGTCTTCAGTGAATCATCAGTCAGTTTCCTGTGACAAACCACTGAATGTCTTGCTTTGTTGCAGGATGGCTGGAAATAAAAATATCTTTTTTTGCTTTTTTTATCTGTTCAGTGGCAGAGTTTTCAAGGTATTTTTTCCCCTGCAATTATATTTTTAAATACCTCCATACATTATAATATAATGCAATAATATATTCAATTACTTTCTATTATTTCTTTACTGTAGCCTGTTATTCCTCAGCAGAGATGAGTCACCTTCCTCACAATCAAAATAAAAGTTTAATACTTTGTCTAGCAACTCTTATATCTCAAGGATACAGAATTTCATTTCTCTTATCAAATACATTTTATAAATATTTATGTTCTAAATCTTTTGTTGAAAGGTTGGTCATATTATTTATAGGAACACTGCTAGAAGAGAGCAGATGATCAGTTTCCTTGCTGATACCAGTGCTGGACCCTGTGGTTAAATGCACTCATGATTCATGATTTTGAGATTTTTATTTGCATTAAAATTTACAAAGTGCTGAAGTGACTCTAAAACATGAATATATTTGTTTCTCTTCTCAGTGGTGGTGTTGTACGTTCAAGGCCTTGGGACCAAGGAGTGGAGGGAGGTGAGTGAAATGCCTTTAATTCTTAAGTCAAGGGTCTGTATCTATCCAGCTTCTGAGAATCCCTTCTAGGAATAACAGTAAAAGTTAACATAAGCCTAAAAACCCTTCAGAGAAGGACTGAGAGTCATTTATGAAGCTTCCTGCAATGACTTTTCAGCATTTCTCTCCCACTGTCTAATTCCCCCTTCAACTACACCCTTTGTTATCTTATGTGCCATAGACGTGTAGCCAAAGTGTCAGGGGGAATGTGATTGTGTACCAGTAAGTTTTTGTCCGCTCTCACTGAGGACCCTCGTCGCGTGCGTTATCTTTATGAGGCGCATGAACACAATTAAAGTTTTATTTACGCTGCATCTTCCCCATTAAACACTACAGAGGCAGCATGAATTCTCTGCATGTGTTCTCTGCATCTCCCACAAGCTCAGTCTCACAAATCAAAACAATGTTGTGATAAGCTTATTGTCATCATGTTTTCCCAAAACATTCCGTCTCTCATGGATCGTCTCTGCCTGAACACCATCTCCTGACTAGTCCTTACAGGTCAGTCTCTTAACGCTTGCTCATAGAGACTGAAGACAATCTCTCAGGTTTTGTTGTTAAAACTAGGTGGAAAAAACCCCTGCATTGCAGAACCAATCCAAAGTCTTTAGGGCAGCACCTCGTAGTGGGGCGGTAACATGCAGTTCACTACGGAGGAGAATCGGGGGAGACCATCATGTCCATTAATACGTGTCCTTGACAAAATGTAAGGGGCGTAGGTAGCAGCTGTTCTCGCCTCCATTCAAGCAAATATCGTGCATTTAGAGATCCCCAGACTTCAGTAGGTGGAGATCTCTGATTGTCTGGTATCGCGAGACTAAACAAGTTAGGACTCCTCTTTAGCCCTGTCAAATATTGGCCAAGATAGGAGTCATTTTATAAGTTAAGAAAGTTAATAAAATGCCTTTACTCCTGTCCAGTTTTCAGAAAAAAAATCTTTTTGGATGGACCTTGTGCAGAATGCAAAAGAGCAACAGAAAATGCAGTTTTAAAACAATGATGGTTTGGGTCTGTCACAACCACAACCACAGTTTTCAGCAGTAATACATCAAACTTTGATTGATTGATTGAATATATTTGATGATCCAAAACATGCAGATTCAAAATAGTTACAGTCATTGAGGATTAAATCACAAAAAATAGAAAGATGCACAGATTCATCATATTGCTATACAATGTATTTTCCAACACTACATGATATTGCAAAATAAATCATTTTCCCCATGTGTATGGATACATAAGTTAACTGGAGGTGTAGTTAAAGAGCTTCAACTGAGAGGATTAAAAGCCTACAATTTATAACAACCTACGGCCTACTTAAGATCTCTAATAATACTTTACTGAAATTGTGGCATTAAATTTTATTTGAACTAGCACAGTCTTGCATTTTCAGTATGTCATTTTAGTGGATACCCTACCCAGTATCATATTGTATACATACCAACTGCCCACTCTCACACCAGCCTCTCTGTGTTGTCTCTAATTGGGAGATGAGGAAATGAGTTTTAGGCTGCAACAGTATCCCCCACCTGCTGTCAGACGTGTGTCTGAGCAACTAATGCCACAGTGCCTGCAGTCTGACGTATTGAATTTAAAAAATCACTTATATTCACAGTAATAGATTCAACTCTACTTGTGAGAAATGTGTTTTGTAGTTAATTTGGGGTTGATTTCACATTTACAAAGTGCTCTTATAATTGGGGTTTGACCTTTAGAGTGTGTACAGGAGAGCAGGAGAGGAACAAAAACCTTTAAACTGAAGTTACTGATGAAATGTTTTACACCATCACTCAGCAAAATGACAAAAACATCTACGAAAACAAGGCTGAGGTTGGAAATAACAGCAATCCTCTAAAATGTATTTGTGATAACCCGAACAGACTGACATTTTAAAAATGATCAGTGCTTTCCTCCAGCAAGGTCACAACTTAAGAGAGTGTAAGCAGGCATGGAGCAATATATCCTGTGACGGTCACACTGATTAGAGTGTTTTGAAGTAAACAAAACATAGTAAAAAAATAAGCCCTTCTGTGAAGCCTGAGTGGCCAAACATAGGAATTCACGAATCGGAAAACCATCGGAGATGCTTCGGAAGGTCGACCCTGGTACACTGTGGATGTGTAAATATATAAAAGACCTCGTATCTCTCTCTCTTCTCTCTGCCTTGGTCTCTCTCTCTCTGTGTCTTGCAGTAATTTGTGCTTTATGCCATCAAAGAAAATCAGTCTCACCTCAGTGGGGTTCCACACACACACACACAGATCTCAGTGAGCCTCAATCAGTCTCGCAGGGCGAGGACACTTTCAGTAGAGCTGTATACACACTCTCTCTCTCTCTCTCTCTCTCTCACACACACACACACACACACACACACACACACACACAAACAAACACACACACACGCACACATGCACACAGTGTAAAGCGGTGGTCGATGCAGGTAAATGGCTCTGCTGCATGGCTCTGTAATCACAGCTATCTGATGCCGAGCAGCAGCCAGCATCACAAATGAACGGGAGCATTGAGTTGTGTTAAACGTTTTTAAAAAGACTGATGAGGCTGCAGCTACGTGCAGCCCTCATGCAGCAGCGCAAAGGAGATGCAGCAGAGATAATAAGAGATTTCTCTTGTATAGAGGTGAATCTATGTTTTTAGATACTGTGTCTGCTTTTTAAAAAATCTGACAAATGTGTGTGATGCAGTTTATTTTATTGCACAAGTGTTTACTTAAGAATTGAACACTATGCCGGTTCTTTTATGGAAAGACTTGAAACCTGAACTAATTCCTAATATCATTTTGACCAGACAAATTATTCTTGGTGTCAGAGGAGAGTTTTAGTGTCACATGACCCTAAAAATATAATATAGTTACATAGTTTCAGAAGCTGACAAGTATTGTAGTTGGGAGATGTTTTTTCTTCTTATTTCTTATTATCTTTATTGCGTATTCTCTCCTCACAACAATATTAAAGACAATAACATGAACATAAATGACAAAATAAAGGACATATTGGCAGATGAGCCAGTTATTGGGGAGATAAATTCAGAAAAATCAATAATATATTGCCAATGTAAATCCAATTTCAATCTATATTTGATTTAAATATCCACCCAGCGAGCAATCCATTTTCTTAAACATTATTGAATGTAAAAATATATATGTTCAAAACTGAATGTAATATCATGATTGCAGAGTAATGTCTATATTCATTGATTCATGCATTAATACACATTTTACTTATTGAATCCACTCTTAGAATAGTTGACATTTAATTACTATCAGTCAACTCTATTGCAAAAAATTATTATTGCAGCAGTGTATAATTCAATGACAGTTCAGTCAGAGACACTTGTACTGAAGAACTGACTACGTATAGCAAGATTTTCTATAGTTAGAATATCACAATATGTACATGATTGGATATTACTAGTCAGCTAGTAGCCAAGCAGCCACTGATAGTAAATCATGAATAAATCAGTACATGCCAATCAACTGCCACTAACACATCTTGAACTAAGGCAATGCTTCATTTTGACTGCAAAAAGGGATGACTGTGATTTCAGTTGGACTTAAAGAACAACTGGTGCAACTGGCTTCAGTTAATTAATGGTGACGCCTGCTGCTAAACTAAATGTAGTGAACCTAAAGTTGTAATGAAATGAAATGATGTTTGATAATTATTTCATGTGAAATGGTTTGTAACGCAGTATATAAGTTTATTGTATTGTTATACTATATATTGTAAGTATTTATCATCCGTTCATTATTACAGGCTCTTTAATCCTCTTTCACTATATGTAACTTTTGTTGTCCTTTCTATCAAATTTCCAGTTATTTTTCCTTATCACTCCTCTTCAGTTCCCCAGTCTGTGTCCCAGGGTTTACTATTTGCAGCTTCACTGACAAAGATGGACTAAAATGTTTTTCTGCCAGGCTTATAAAGGCAATATACCTTTTTAAACTTCAGAGGGAGTTGCTGGGAAAATGTTAGGTTGCTTGAAGCGATAGAGCAGTAATCCTGTCACAGATTTAGAATCTGTGCAGGATAAACTCTCAAGCCCCCATCAGAGCAAAGACATCACAGTAGGAACATATCATAAAATGCCTCTTGCTTCTGTGAGAAGATAAAAGTTTATCTGGGAGTATCCTAAACTTTATTTTCCTCACTGCCTCTCTATCTCGGCAGTGAGCTAAAGCTTTTCTCCTCTTGTCATGGAATTTATGGGGCCTTTTGCTGTCGATTACAGCAGAACGGACACGCGTGGTTTGGCTGTGAATCTACTTTTTGCAGCTTTTTTATTTTTATAAATCAGAACTGACTGAAGAGCAAGGAGCTTTCTTTTAGCTTGGGTTGCCAGGTTGGAGTGAAGCCACAGTTGGAGATCTTCCATATGCTTCCCGATCCCACTCAGTAGCCCACTTCTTCCTCTTACAATCTCCTTGGACAGTAGTATAGCTGTCCGTCAACAGGCAAAAGGAAACAAACAGCCTCCCTGCGATGCATGTATTGTCAGCGACTTGTAGTGCGTGGGCTTTCTGAACACATTGGTAGATTTGGCTCTGGGCACTTTTTGATGCAATTAACAGAAATCTAATTCTCACACTAATGGGAGAAAGAAATAATTACAGCTCTGCCAAAAACAAACTCCGGATTTTTAGTGGGTGACAAAGTGTACGGAAAACAAACAAACTGTACAGAAAACTTACCAAACAAAAGGAGAAGCTGTCAAAAGCAGAGCTTATTAAAAGATACTTCTTATCAGTGTGTGTGTGTGTGTGTGTCTGAGAGAGAAACAGGGAGACAGCTCATATTCCATTATATGAAACCAGTCTCATACTCTACCTCTCGTCTCTGTCAATATTGGGCTTGTCACCGCAAAAAAACGTAATATACTCCTTTCTCTTTGGTCATTTCAGGACTAATGTTACTTATTTGTATGAGGGTGCAGTACTTTCTTAGAATTTCTTCTCAGTCACCTACACAACAGGCAACCTTTTCCACTTCTAAGATCAGGATAAGTCAGTTTCTTGTCCTGAGAATGATCAGGAAGCCAGGAAGCGTTGATGACCACAGATCTTTTTGATGCTATTAAATGAAATAGGAAGTCACCTTTTTGGCATTTGGCATATCGCATAGAGATTGGTGTATGACCACACCAACTGAAATTAATTTTTTATGCCACTTGTTACTTGAAGAGCAGAGCTGGCCTGAGGCATAAGCAAAAGCAGCTGCTTTGGTCCTCATAGCCAGCAGCCCCCTCCCCAAACACACTGAACATGTAAACTCTCTTTAGGTTTCTGTATTTACTCTTGCTCCACTAATCAATACATAATCAGTGCATCAAAGGACATGCTTGTGTTGACGAACCCACACCACACCCAACTCTACGCCTCCCTCAGCTCTAAGGTTAAATCAGGTTTAGGCACAAAAACAAGGGTTAGGTAAGGATCATGGTTTAAAGAAACCCATATTGACTGTTTGTGGGAAACAGGATGTGATCAATGGTAACAGGCTTTGTTGACCCACCCTGACCTCCTCCCTGCAAGGTTTTGCAGCACTAACTGCAAAACTTAACAAAACATCCAACATCTAGCAGCTACAGACTGAGATATTTCCCTCAGAGATTGGTGGAGATCTAAACAGAGCTAAAAAACAGTGTGAATATTGGACTTACATTCATCAGTTTGCCAAAAACACAACATCAAATGAAAGCTAATGTTTCTCTATGTCGGTATTGGATGGATACAACTATTTGTTACCATGATAGCCAATAACTTAACAAGGGGTTCTTTCAGCTTGATGTGGAGTCTTTTGCCCCAGGTCACTAAACTTGAATTGATGCAGCTTTAAAGATACACTCACTGATTTTGATGATGTAGTATATTTTTGCCTTTGCCTTAATCACAGGAATTTAGCCACTGAAGCAGCTTTGCAGTTCGTGTTTAGTGTTAAGTTAGAAGTTAGCTAGTGGCACATGCATAGATTGTATGTTTCCATAGTGTGTTCGTGTGTGTTAATATGAAAGTTAAGCTTCTGCTGGTCTCAGAAATGACCAGGAACTCCAGTTCGTTCTGATATTTTTCTCAGTCTCTCACCTTTTCCTTTAGTTGCTTTATGCTTATGAGATAAAGTCAAATAGTGTTGGGATAAGCGCAAATGTTTCACTGAAGTGTGGACATGTCTGCCTCAATTTGCACATCCACTTGCATCTGACCAGTATTTGTGACACTGTATCAAAGAGGTATTTATGTGTTAAGGTGTTTAAGTGTTACCATGTTAATTCTTTTTATATTTGATTTTAAACATCATAAACTGTGCTTCATCGTTATTTTGTACATTTGAGGTGAGAAGTGACTTAGGGGCCACGAAAAGGCTTGGTCTGGCCCTGAAAAAGTAGTAAGTTGTTATACTGTAACATGTTACTAAGTTAGGACCAGATACCGCTGCTTTTCTCACTCTCTCTTGCTTCATTAGCCCATTTCTGACCGTGCCTGACTGCCAGCCTAACCTGTTCCCCCAGGAGGCACAAGCAGCCATGCTAACCTACTTTTTCCAAGACCTTCTGGGGAATAACAATAATAATGATCCTTTCCCCATTTCAACTGACATATTGTGTCCACATTGTGAGTGTCACATGCATTTCTGGATTCCTGATCCTTTGGGAAAAATTCACTTTCCTTCTGTCTGTCTCTCTGTCCTCCTTTCTTTCCGTCTTTTCCACTTGTAGACAGTTCATTACAGGTGCAGCAGACTCAAATAGAAAAAAATGCTGCCCTGATTGCCTCGATGCTGCCAGGCTGTTTTTCTACTCCGCTATGATGCTGTTAGAAGGTGCACATGATATAATGGATTGCTTTGTGCCAGAAACCCCCAAGCATCACTTAACTCATCAGCCTCAGAGAGAATGGTTCTTCTTAAATCGGTAGATGCTCATCCACTACTATGTTGCGTCACATCTGAATGGACATGACGCAACAAGGACAATGGGGACATATTCAGGGGCACTCAATATATTTGTTGATTACTTTGCTGCAGCGTGGTGTTGGTTGCTCACAGTGTGATCCAGTTACCTACAGTGGACCACTGCGTTGAATGGGGGATGTCCTTCTTGCAGTGCTTTTAAATTAGAGACTGATAATGTAAAACATCTTTCTTGTTGCTTTTACATGGCTGTAGGGATTTAATCAACTGAAAAGGATCATGTTACCTTTCTTTTTCTGATGATATGTCTGTTTGGGGAATGCATTAAAGGAATATGTAGGGGAGCTTTCTTCAGAGTGACTCGGTGGTAGAGAGTGATGGGTGGATGATACAAAAACACCGAAGCTTGTTTCAATACTTTGTGTCAGAGCTTTTATCAAATTAAGAATAGCACATGACTGATGGTGTCTGAAGTTTTATATGTCACTGATGCTTCAGAAAGCATTTCTTTGAGTTTGACAGTTCTGAAACTGCTAAACTTTATGCTCCAGTGATGCGCACGTTGGTGGGACAGAAGAATGAGCAGGAAATATCTTAGTATGTTAACCTGACTGATGTTGTTTGGTCATTTGATCTAACATTATTTCTATAACATTCGGTTCAGGTATATTGTGTTTTGATTGATGCTGCTTTTTAATAGCCTTGCACCTACATGATGTAAGTACTCTCTTTCAACTAATGCACACTAGAAAGACAAAATTTTAAGTATGGAAACATTTCCACTGAACACCAAGTAACAAAACTATAAAGGTAATATTTTAATGGACGCAAATCTCCAATCACATCACATCGGGCCAATAAGGTGTGATGTAGGCCCATTCATGTCAACAAAAATATTTTATTTGTAGGCTTTTTGGACACTTCATTTATTAGTTATTTTACTGTACTATATTGTTCAATAAAATGTGCATTTACAGATTTATTGCATTACATGTACACGTCTTGAACTTATAACACATATATGAGCAATGACTATGATAATGACCCCACAGCGGTTAAATACCTTGGACTCCCCACCAGTCAGTTAGAACTGAAGATGCCCCTTGGATGAGAATCAAAATGTCTTCAAGTATTTACAACCAAGTTCAGTTGCCCTCAATTCAACCCTCCTTGGATAACCATGACCTGGATGGCTGAGAATCTTCACAGACACAGATAGGAGATTGAAACAATAAGATCAGCAAGGTGTTGTGGTGCTTTGGTACACTTTGGCCTTGGTTTTGCTGACTTTAAAGTCCTGAAGCTTCAACACATATTTGTCACTTATATCAGTACACATAATCAATACAAACAAGTCTTACTAGCCTCCATATGTCAAGGAAACTAATCATTACAAATATAGATACTAATCAAAAGAGAAGATTAAACCCAATACACCCCCCATACATGGTGCATCCTATGACATCACTGATTGTCACAAAGAGCATAAAAGCAGGAAGTGTTTGGTTGCCACCCTCTTAACCTCATGGAACTCATGGCAAGTATTGGTAAGTAAGGACAAAGAAATCTAATGTTAAACTCAAGAAACTCATGTTTAAATCAGTAACTGAACAATTCTTTTGAGTATTGATTTAAACTTACATAAAATGCTAAACACAAACAAACCTGTGATAGTGTTTGCAATGCTGTAGATTAAAATGAAATACTGGGTAAACAACTGATCAGCTAGCATGGTTAGCAATATGTAAAGGTGCAAATGAGACAAATTGTGCATGCACCCACTTTATCATGGAATAATTCAACACTTGGGGAGACATGTTTTGCTTTCATTTCGAGAGTGGGAGAAAATTTATATCAATCTTACATGGTTGGAGTCAGGACATCCTTAGCCTAGCTTAGCATAAAGAGTGGAGGCAACATTTGGCCTGGCTCTGTTCAAGTCTAGTCTTGCAACACTTCTAAGTCTGTCTAATTCTCCTTTATCCAAGCAGTACATCTTCAAAGTCTAAAACATGTGTTTAAGAAATAGACTAGTAAAGGACAGATTCACAATTTTTTAAGTGTGTCTTAAAACAGTCAGGTGTTCATATGAACAGTGAAAGAGGCTTTCCTCACTGTAATCCTTCCTCTGTCATTTTGTGCAAAAATGCATCTAAAAGTTGATGTGAATCTTATATGAAGCTTCAGCAGTCTGAGTTAGTCATATCAAGAGGATATCTACCACATTTACAGTCTTTTAGCATCAAATTCCCTCTTTGTGTTTCCTCAGACAGTGTTTCCCTGTTGATCTGCAGTGGAAGTATAGTAAAAAGACTAACATTGAAAGATATCTACTTGAATTGATTCATTTGGACACTGAAGCTTCATAGTAGCTTCAGATAAACTTTTAAATACATTTTTACACAGAAGAAGGACTGTGGATTTGGCCCCATCGTCTAATGGCCAGTGTGAACAGGAGGAATGATTACAGCAAGAAAACAGTTTAATATACATTTGGGTTCCTCACTATTTAAAGACAGACTTGAAAAATTATGAACCAATCCTTCATGGCAGTCTCTCACATGTTTTACCTGTGTAAAACATGTGAGAGACTTATTGTAACATACAAGACTTATTGTAACATACCAACATGGTATCATATCAGCTTTTGGTTACACTTTTTACACTGATCTTGAATAAAAATGACCAGTATACAGGAAAAATTGATCTCTAAAAATGTACTGTAGATACTTAAAGAAAGAAGGTATGATCAAATCTGTACCAATGTTTGATTACGAGGTCCATGTTGTTGATCATTATTTTCCCTCCCAGATGTCAGGGCATCATTTATATTTGATGCTTCACAGAGTTGTAGAATGACAAACATTATAATAGAAGTGCATGGTTCATGGTTTAGCTGTATGTTGTGCTTGTTTTGTTGACTCTAAAAGTGTGTTCAGACATACGTGTCTCCATGAATGATACTTCATGCCAACAATTAATAAGCGTATGTACAGAGACAAAGGGGAGAGACTGGAGGTAATTTAGAGAACCAGAGTTCTTGGTCAGTTGTGAGATCAGTCAGGCTGAACTGGCACACTCCACACATAGTGGACACATTGCTCACTAGCTACAGCTACAGTCTGTATGGTTGGTACATTGCAATGAAAGTCCAGCTCTGATTCACTTCAGCTAATGTTTCAGTCTGTTCCATCTTCTGTCTTTAACATCTAGTGATACAATGACCTTTTTCCATTCACATTCTGACATCATGGAGTCGCATTTATAATGTCAAAGAACATAAGCTAACTATAGACAATTGAAACACTGAAATAGTCTGTCAAAGAGAGACAGGGATAGTCACAGAGAGAGAAATTAGACAATGTGGGCATTCATCAGTGATTCAGTAATGAAAACCACTTCAGTGACAGCAATGCAAAATATTGCAGCAAATGTGTGTAAAGTGCACTTCACATGAGCTCTCCACTCAGCTCCAAAGCCACAAGGTCAGCAATGCAATAATATTTTTCACAATAGTATGATCTATTTTCTGACCTAACAGCTGCCTTCTGCTTGAATTAGTATGATTCAGAGTCTTGTTTGCATCTTCTTTGTCCACTCTGGTGGTATAGTTGTCCCTTTGCATCAATTACAACATTTTCACAAGTCTTCTCTTGACAGTGCTTTTAGGTGAATAGTGAGGTGATCAGGTGTTATGTTGCTATGTTTCTGTCTGGCATGACACACTAGTCAATATCTCAATTTTGACTGTAAAAGAAGGGTAATAAAGGATACATGTGGTATTTAGCATTTTGATAATTCTAAAAAGCCTTCTGAGGTATTTTCATTTTACATTTACATTTCATTTTACAGAATCGCCATTAGCAACACACAACACAAAATATGTACTTTACATGACAAGATAAACTCAAAATCCAGCTGCAAGCAGTTAATCTGCAGGCCATAGAAAGACCATAGCCATGACTTTAATGACAATTAGATTGACCTTTATACACAGATGTGTGTATGAACGTCAATATGCTTGTTTGCTTTTTATAAGTAAGATGAAAAAATCAATCTCAATTTCAAGTCTGTGTATTAAGTACAAAAACTGCTCGCCTGGCTTTGTCCAAAGTTAAATGTACCTACCAACACCTCTAAAGCTCACTGTTGGATCCGTACTCAAACTGAAATATAAAAAACTATTTGAAATTTTAGTCAGTGTAGAAACTATTTTGTGACGAATAAGGTAATCTTCTGTGCAGTATCTTCAGCTACAGGGTGGATTACCAGATATGTTTGGTGAGCATGCAGTGAGTACACAGCCATACAAGCACTATGGTACCAAACCTGACAACCTCACCATAGCTTGAAATACCTTGAAATAGTTCCAGCACATAACTCCCTCTAAAACCACAAACTGACATTTTTACATTGCAGTGAAACAAACTGCTTCTTGCAGGGAAAACACACCCGAGCTGCGGTGAATTGCGGTGTCTTTTGAAGGGAAAGACACTTGGTTGGAAGTGGGAAGTGAACAGTGGTCTCCTGCAGCAAAGGCCACTTTTTGCCTTTTTTGTCATCTTGCTAACTATCTATCCATCCTCCCTACCCGCCTCCCGATGCAGAATTCTGGTTCTAAAGCACTCATTATCTGAATTGACTGTGGAAAAGTTGGTTTTGTCCTTTAATGCTACAATTTCATATAATACCTGCTGCCTGTATTTCTGTCAAAATCCCCATGATGCAGAATGATGGAGACAAATGAGAACAGTAGCAGAGAAAACCTCTCTGCAGCTCCTACATTTCTCTTTATTCAATGATTCCTCAGGGGTCTTGTTGAATAGCCACACATCCAACAAAGGCCACAAGCTGTCAGCCTCTGTGCTGCTCTTGATTAAATCCCTCCTGCTCTTCTGAACAGATCTGTGCTAACTGTACATCTCCCCAATGCTTTAAAGAGCTCAACTTATCTTGCACAGATCAAAACTGACTGTATGCTCACATGGTAGCTTCAAAAGGGAGGACTCTGTCTTCAAGCGTAATTTATTGCTGCCTGGAGGTAAAAACCACAGACTGTACAGTTTAAGTGTCACAGAGGCTCAGAGGTTAGCTCTGTTACTGCACATCAAGAAGGTATGGAGTGTGAAACCTCAGCTTGGATTTCCACTGGGTGCTCCAGTTTCATCCCAAAGTCCAAAGACATGCATATCGGGAGAGCTGGAAACTCTTAAGCTGCTGGGATACGCTCCGGTCACCAGTGACCCTGTGTAAGAACACTGGAAGTAGGCATGAAACCTTCTCATGTGCAGTTTGAGCATTTCTCATTTTCCCTTTGAAATGACAGTTTACATGATCAGAAGAGGAGGAGGATTGTTGATGCACATTTAACACATTCATTTCTACATAAACGGCATATTTCACATTAGCTATTTTATACCATAGCATCAGTGTGTAAAATATCTTGTGCTGTGTGTGTTGCCTCCAAAACAGACTTGGCCTATATAATGATCACCTAACTGATCTAAATACTGTAGATATACAACATCAAGACACCACTGGACATCTTATATGCCATGAAAAAATAATAAATCATGCAGTAACATTTTAAAACGAGCTTACTAACATGAATCCTGAAATTAAATTCATGAGGACTTTTGTTTTGCAGACCGATTGGTTTATGTTTAATGTACATTTTAAGTCTTTTCAAAAATACAGAGGGGAGCTGAACTGCACAGGTCAAACTTATTAACTAGCTAAATGTATCGTCTTTGCATATATCGAGAAGATGATATTTGATAAATGTTTTTTCTTTGATAAAATGATAAAAGATAAATACCTGTATTGCAATTATGGCACTATGATGTACGTCAGATACTACTTTGTGCTTGCTTAGAAATGTAGCAGCTCTTACCTTGCTGTGATATAAACTAGCCTACCTCCATATTTTTCACGCTGCATGCACACACATTTTGACATTTTGACTTGTCACAGCAGGAAAAGCACAGGTGTTTGTAATCAACCTTAATGATGACTTTGTCCATTTAAATGTTCCAGTGAGCCACATCAGTGACCCAGTATACACGAACAATACACATACCCTAACCTGCCACATATAAATGAATTCCACTGTTATTAATTACATCTGTGTTCGACATGTCAAAATGTCTTCTTTGAGAGAGGAAAATTGCCACCACTGCTGTTATTTTCCCTTTTTATGTTGAAACTGTCCATCATATCGGCTTTCTGTTGCTGTTTCGTGTTATTATTTGAGGTACAGTGAGTGTATTTTTTCCTATAAGGTACCTCTGAAGTTTAATTTAATACAAAGTCTAATCAGGGTGTAGATTTCATTCATCATCTCTTGTGTTTTCCTCCTTGTCTCAGTGAAGTAACAAACAAACCACTTCTGAAAAATGCACTCCCCGCAGGTGCTTGATTTGTTTTCTTATGGGCAGCAAGCTACATGGTCTTCCAGTGTGCCGCTGTCACTGCTGGATCAAAAGATCGTGATGCAACAGTGAGCAAAGAGATCTGCCCCCGCCACCCCCCCCCTAAATCCAGCGGGAATGTAACCAGCCTTCCTTTGTCCCGTCCCTCAAGGCATGTCAGGGCTCTTCCACTATGAAGCCAGGGAGAATAGTTAACAACTAAATATAAAACAAAGGGCAGTGTTTTACAGATCAGTTGGGCTGCGGGTGCCACTGCTGGGTGTTTTGGCAGCTGTCAGCAGAGCAGCGGTGGCAGGGACTCTTTAAGTTTCTGTCCACGACAGCAACCTGCCGCTTCACCTCGCCCCAGTACTGCTACACTGTGGGAGGGAGGAGGCTCTCTGTGTCTGTACTGTATGTGTGTGTGTGAATAGATAGTAGACAGTTTGTGTGTTTGATCCTCTTTCCACCTGGCATTACCATACAGGTATGTGTCATATCTGCAGAGCATTAAGGCATGACTCACCCAGATTACAAATACAACTGACATTAAAAAGCATCTCTAGCATACACATTAAAAGAAGATTTCTCCTTTTTATCACTCTTACAAAGAAAGGACATTTCAGTTTGTCTTGTAATTTTGTATATCCTGATTTCTGTCACTGAAATCAGAAGAAATGCAACATTTAGTAAAAAGATCATACTGTAAAAGTGGAATTTTTCCCAGGAAGCTTAATGCTAGTACCAAGCTACCAGAGATCCATCGGCCCTGTGTAGGCAAACTGCTTGTACTATAGTGGTCCCTGGTCGGTCCTTTGTTGGCATGGAGCTCAGAATGTGGTCCAAATATTATGATTTCTTTCTGATTGATTTATGTAACTAAAATTAATTTTATAAAGCTTGTGGCTTTTACTTTCATCTTTTTCTTAAGTTCATTGCTGGAGCAGCTGATAACAGCACAGAACAGAAAAGACAGAACCATCTGTCGAAACTGGACCAGATTACATTGAAAATTTAAATTTTTGATGATGATATTTTTAACTCATGAGTGGGATAAGGATCTCCTGGATAGATATCTTGGTAAAAAACTCAGATTTGTCTATAGCCAATCAGGTAATGAGACATTTCTATTTACAGTGAAGTGTGAGGCTCATATGTCAGACTGTAATTTAATGAAGTGGAATATTTGTTGTTTGCAGTTTAGCTCTGCTGGACTAAATCAACATATTTGAAGTGATCATACGACTACACATACATGGTGCTGGTTAACAACTTCTGTCACTGTAATTTTAAGGAAAATGTCAATCTTGCTGACTCCTTCCATAGTGTGTATAAAAGGCTAAAGCAATCTGTGACAGAGCTCTCAAACACTTTACAGATTTCAAGGGAGCACTTGCAAAGTCTGTGACTGTATAGGGAGGGGGGGGGGGGCATTGGAACTGGGTCATGTAGTATACTGCAAATGTGATAATAAAGAACTGTATGATATTCAGATGCGTTGCCCCTTAAATCAGATAATAATCACGTTAATTTGACTCACGTGGCTGTCCCGTAATATACAACAATAACAGATCCCATCATGGACACACAATGATTGAAACACAAGGCCTGAAAAATTTATAATAACCTTTTTTTCATTTAAGACGTCAGTATGAAATTCACTTGTCTTCTGTGATGGTAGCTATTGACATCATTGACATCGTAACTTTGCCTCTTGTGACAATCTAAACTCATTACTCTTTAGGTTTCAGCAGCTGCTGACAAGCATTAAGACCTGTGTACCCTTACAGACCAAGATCCATCCAAAGAGATTAATACCTGATAGAGGATTCTCTTTACTCCTCTTGTGTGGAGTTTGACTGACCGAGGAGAGCAGTAACAAGACTGGAGAGAGGGGTGGGGGTTATAGGTATTTGTCAGATCGATAGCTCATCACTGTCACCTTCCAGAAAGTATGATGGGATTGTGTTGTAAGCTGAGGGATGAGTGTGTGATTGCACAGCGATCAACAGGGGATTCAGTTGTGTGAGAGGATGCTTCATGTGAAAGCACCCTGAGTTAGACAAAGTGTTTCTTCCCGAGTTACGGTCATATTAGTACCAAATTCCCACTTTGTGTTACTGACCCTCTGCAGTGTCACAGCAAGGGAACACTGTCTGGGGAAGCAAAGAGAGAATTTCATTCTAAAGACACTGTC
Source organism: Thunnus albacares (assembly GCF_914725855.1). Lineage (NCBI taxonomy): Eukaryota > Metazoa > Chordata > Actinopteri > Scombriformes > Scombridae > Thunnus > Thunnus albacares. The sequence goes on along the minus strand of NC_058109.1, from coordinate 34,292,033 downwards.
ACTTTGGTGTACTTACACACTACTGAAACCTCATATTAGCTTCAGCTGAACTTTAAAATGCATTTTTACACAGAACGAGGACTGTGGATTTTGTCCATCATCATTTATATTGAACCGCCTCTCTTTGAGGCCAGTGTGGACAGCAAGAACAATTACATCAACCAATACTCCTTTCACTTGGACATGTCAGTATTGTTGTTTGGGGCCTGGTGACGCCAACACTGGTTTCCAATTTTTGCTGATTCTACCTTTATTGAATAAATGCATTGATCAAGAATGTTTTATAGATTTCTAGCTTTGCCTTTGCCTTCAATCATGCTCCAAACAATCAGGCTTAATGGGCTCAGCAAAGCCATCCATTCGTTATCTTGAGATAATGAGATGATTAGATTGATTGTAAAAATCACTGGATTTTTAAATTGAGCAACCTGGCAGCTCTCCCCTGCATTTGATGTTGTGTTGCACTCCCCATCAGGTGGAAAAATTGAGCAGAAATGAAGGTAAACTAACTGGGTCAGTTTTTCTCCAAGTAAGACTGTTGTATCAGACACTCTCATGATTAATCTACTAGTTTGAGCACTGCCTTAATCAGGTTAAGACAGATTTATGGTGTCATGTTCAAATGTTTGATGGGTGAGAAGTTGTGTTGCTTCTTTTGCAGGTTTTTAACAGTAGTAGAATACCGTCTTACACTATTTGCTTTTCCGTCTCACTAAATTTACAGATTGATCAGCATGGTGTTGACTTTCTCTTCACCTCTGTCTCTCTTGTCTGTGTCTTTCCTCCAGTTTGGTCGGACAGAAGTGATCGATAACACACTGAACCCCGACTTTGTGAGGAAATTTGTCCTTGATTTCTTCTTTGAAGAGAAGCAGAACCTTCGCTTTGATGTGTAAGTGGGAACATCTCCGCCTTTTCCCTCTACAGCACCACTGTTTCTTCCCTTTGTTATACCAGGGAATGACTTCAATCAAGCCTCTTCTTTTGGCCTGCTGACTCATACCCACAATATTGGAAGCCATAAAAGCATTTTGACTGGATGACTCTCATCATATTGTTAGACGTTAAATCAGCAAACTGTATGTTACAAATTTCTGCATCTCTTTTGGTTTCCATCGGAGAACTCTGAAACCACAAGTTATATAAAAAATAGAGAAAATAAAGTAAATGCTGGAAAACTGTATACAGTGCAGTGTAAGATGCCAGCCTTCAACTTTTTCACACTTCTTTGCCAATTTTTTCTACCATCTTTTATTTTCTAGTATGGACATTTCTGGTACCAAGTAGAATTCCTAAAACTTTGGTCTCTACCCTTTGTAGAAACGTCTACTTCAGGCAGTTAAATGTACTCTTTATTTTACTGTGCCAGAAGCCTGCACTTGCATGTTGCAATTTTGAGTAAGTGCATTCTGTTTCTATGGCCTTAGGGCAAAAGGTTTTACAGGATTGGTACCTGTGGCTGTCTCACCAATCAGCCGCTTCTGACTTCGACCAGCCTGCTCTCTTCTTTGAGTTGGCAGTTCAGGTTTTATTTTAGGGCTAAAAGGGTTGATGTCAAAGTTTCCCAAAAAAATCAAATCAAATGATTCACCCTTTCAGTATAGTCAACATATCCACCATTGCTCTCCTTTTGTCTCTGCAGGTAATTTTTAGGTGCTCTATATTAATGACAATGACTATTCACAGGTCCCCTCTGTGTGTGACATCAGTGCTAACCCTCCACTTTCTTCCCACATACACTAATAAAGCCCCAGTAACAATGCTGGGCTGTGAGGCGATTTTGTCATAGTGGCCATAGTCAGAATTGCAAGTCATGAGATGCCCACATAGCCCAAAAACACTTTTCACATACAATCGTTGAGTGAAATGGCTGTAAAATGGTGAAGATTTTGTGTTGTTCCCTGGGTGTCACAAACACCCATGTAACTCTTTTTGTAACGTCAGGATTTATTCCGTTTGGTCCACTAAAAATTAAGGGTCTAAATGAGGTAAATTCTACTGCATGGATCATACTGACAAATGTGTGAGTGTATGCAAGGCATCTGATGCAGTGTAAACAGAACCAAGAGTGCCTGCATTCATTTTCAGCTACAGTAATGGTGTAGCTTTATGGATGGCAATGTTGGTTTATCTGTCTATCAGTCAGGTGGACTGTTGATCCCTGACATTCCTCTAGCGTCATCATCAGGTCAAAATTTCAATTTGTTCAATACTAACTGAAAAACTAATAATCCTATTAGCCTCAGCTGTACTTTGTGTTTAGTCCTCATTGCCAGCAAGTCATCTCAGCTGGTTTAACAGTCTTGGATAGAAAAGATAATTGCCTGGAAATCTGAATCATGGCTGAAATGTAAATAATAATTTCTTGATCTCAGGTGAAATGCTTCACCGGCTCCTCCCCTTTAATTCTGATTTTAAAGTACATCAACTTGCAGTGACAAAATGTAACTTTCTTGGTGTAGTTAGCATTCATTTATTATTAGATGATTTAGTTTTACTGTCACATCTTAGATGACCAGTTCATTAAAACACAGTATGTTTGTATTCCTTTTACGTTAGTGACAGTCCAATTTTCCTTCTGAATCTATTGTTGTGAGCTCATTATTCATTTGCAGGTTGTTTGTTTGGCTCAAGGCTTTAAAGTATATAAAGATGTTGTGGAGTATTTGTGAGCAGAATTAAAGAGAGATTTACTTTCACAGCCCGCAAATGAGCACACTGCATCTCTGCTGCCTGTTGATTCCCAAACCAATCTCAAAGGATTCAAAGAATAGAGAATAGTGTTGCTGTTGTATGTTGTTTGTTTACATATCTGAATAGCCTTTCTGTAGTTCCTGATCCATTTCAAACTTTGCCTATAATGTGAGGCGGTCACAGAGCAGACTGCAGGTAGATAAAAGCAGACAAGAGGGGAAAACTTTGACTTTTACCACCTCCATTCTTTCCACAGAGGGGATCAATGTCTCTACAGGGAGTGAAGAGGAGAGACCCATCATGGGGTCAGGTAGAAGAAGCGCCCAAAGAGCCTATCACATCGCTTGTATTGATCAGAGCTACTCTTCACCCCTCTGTCCATCACGGTCAATAACAGTGAACATCAACAACACTAGGCTGCGGCATTGATTGAACCAATCCCAATTCTCAGTCATTAAGGAAAGAAGCTGCAGTCTAAACTGATAGGTGTATTAGAAATTTAAATATCAATTATAAAGCTACACATTTGACATTTATGTCCAGTGTAGACAGTGATGTGAGGTTAAATCAACAGTGTAGACAGTGATCTCCAATGTGTTCTCATCAGAAGGTAATTAAGCAACAGTGTAGACACAATCAGTTATATAAAAAACAAAGTTTTGATTTATGACTGTGACTTCAAAAGATGAACTGATTTGATACCATAATTTATACTATAAGTAAAGATTAATTTCAACCCTTAGTGGACATATTAAATGAAATGATAGGTTTGGGTTTTTTCAAGTCTGTCTTAATACAATACTGATGTGCTCTTATGTATGTGGAAATAGGTCACTGTAACAATTTCCTACTCTCCACACTGACCTTGAAGCCCAACCCCCCACCCACCCATCCTCCTCATATTCTACAGCGGCCCCATGGAGAGCGTAATAACCAGCCGCATCTCTATTTGGTATGGAGGCTGCAATGCCTCAGAGTGGAAGTCCCTGCAGAGAGAGGTGAGGACAGCAGAAAAGAGACTTCCACTCATACAAGACATATTTCAGAAACACTGCTTGAACATGGCCAACACCATTGTAAAAGACACCACCCACCCCCGCATGGACTGTTTACCTTTTTACCCCCTGAGAGACAGTACTGTAGTTGCAAAAGGCATTAAACAACCCTGTACACATATGCAGTAGTACTCCTTAATACCTGTATTACAATCATTGCGTTCAGCTAGAGCTGCTGGTCGGCCCTCAGCTCTATTGCTGCTAGATCTGTAAGCTGCCTCTGAGACGGCTAACCACCAAATCCTCCTCTTCACACTCACTGAGCTTGGTATCTCAGGATCTGCCCTCTGCTGGTTCATGTCCTACCTCTCAGGGAGATCTTTTAGAGTATCTTGGAGGACAAACCACACAGCTTATCCACAGGAGTTCTTCAAGGGTCAGTACTCAGTCCCCTCCCCCTCTCAATATACACCATCTCACTTGGTGCAATCATTTGCTCCCATGGTTTCTCATACCATTGCCATCCTGACTATACCCAGCTCTTCCTATTGTTCCTGCTGAAAGACCACACAGTCTCAGCTTGTATCTCGTCATGCCTTGCCGATATCTCGGTATGGACGAAAGAATGCCATCTTCAACTTGATCTCTCTAAGACTGAGCTCCTTGTCATCCAAGCCAGTTCCTCTATACAACAACGGATCAGTATCCAGCTCGAATCAACCAAACTCATGCCCACAAAGTCTGCACGAAACTTGGGTGTCATGATTGATGACAAACTAACCTTTAAACTTCATGTGGCCTCATTTGCTTGGTCATGTCGATGTGCCCTGTACAACATCAGGGACATCAAACCCTACCTGTCTGAGCATGTAGCACAACTCCTGGTACAGGCTCTCGTAATACCATGCATTGACTACTGCAACTCCTTACTGGCAGGCCTCCCCGCATGTACGTTCAAACCTCTGCAGATGATGATGACAGTTGACTCTGGATCAACTTTCTTGCCATAGGCCGCTGCGGCCAAACCCCTTGCAGCCTAAACACAAAACCCCTATTCAAATGAATGAGAGGACTGGCATTTTTGCTGCACTGCCTGATTTGATCTGAGTATGGCCTATGTCACTAGCCAGACTCATCTGTAGTTCCCCGGTGGTGGCACGAGTTACCAAAGTCCATTCGATCCACAGAGTCCTTCTCAATCTTTAAGAAAAGACTAAAGACCCATCTCTTTCATGAACACCTCCACACTTGATGGACTGAAACAAAAAAATCTGCTTCTATGCATTCTATGCACTCTATGCATTGCCTCTGTGCACTGCCTGTTGGCACCTACATCTTATTGGACTCAAACTTATCTTTATGGCACTTACTCGTGTTGTTCTCTCCTGACTAGATCCTTGCTTGTGTTGTATCAACTCTCAGATGTTCGTTGCTTTGGATAAAAGCATCTGCTGAATGAAATTGTAAAAATTGTAAGTTTTAATACCTGTAAACACACATTGATGTGTAAAATCGGTGGAGTTCCACCTCAATATTTTCAGTGCACAAAAATTAGGTCACAGCAGACAATAGCATTACATGTTATTAACATTTTACTCAAACAAGTGCAGGTCCTTTAACCCTGAAACCCATTCACAATTTAACACACTTAACAATAAAAACATATTCTATGAAGTATAATATGCAGGAGCCATAGACTAATGGAATGCAAGTACATTAAGTAGCTTATGTACATTAAACTCAAAATACTGTCAGAATGACTTTATCGTTTAAATGAACCTTAGCTTTAAGAGATACTGTACAAGCCTAAATGACTCAAGTAAAGTTTAGCAGCAATGAAGACAAGAGGTGTTCATTTTCACTTCCTTAATGCATCTAAGGGGTGGAGCAGAAGCCCTCGCCCCCTTAAGGTCAATGGCCTGCTTTGCCGAGTGTTCCACCCGTCCTCTACAATATTTACTATTTCTCTCCACAATAAATTTGAAAAAAGACTGAAAGATCACCTATATTTTTTAGAAATGCATCACGCCAGGCAGCTCTCCAAAAATGTGCACTTAAATTTTAATAAACACAAAAATAATGACATAGTTTTAGTAGTATGCACAATTTGTTTAGTGCTATTCCTTGTTGATAGAACTTCAGCAAATCAGCACTGTTGGTATAATATTGCAGGGAGGAATGTTAGATAATGGTTGATAAATGAGTCATTATTAACATCCATAGTAATGAATGTGCATGTTTTTATGGCATCGCTGAGACATGCAATAATTCCATGGTAATCTAACATGTTCTCATTCAATATTATATTGAGAAATATAATTTTTATTGGTCACTTTTACATCTTCTTGCACTGATATTGATTGAGGCAGGCACAGCCTCACTTTCCTACACAACAACGGCGAGAAAATGGTCCTAGAAACAGGAATAAATGAGTGTTGAGTCTGTTTGCAGCATGGCCCAGATATGGATTGTACCGAGTCCCAAGAGAGTTCTGTGGTCTCCCTGATATGGGGTCATGAGAGGGGATTCCAATAAAAGGGAGCATCCCAGTAGAGGGAATCAATTATTAAAGTCCCACCTCTCCACACAGGTTATTTTTAGCCCACTGAATCACAGAGGATAGATATGGAGCAAAGTGATGTATTATTTCCATAGGGAACGGGAGATGAATGGACCAAGCTGATGACTCGTGACAACAACAGCAATACATCATTTGAGGTATTGTCACTTGAAATCCTCAGTGATTTTTTTTTTCAAAAAGATATTTAAATGCCAAATTTAGCTGGTAGTTGTTGGTAGTACGTCTATTTTTTTTGCGTTTCAAAGGCTATATTACATGCTTTGGTTTGACAGTAAAGGTTTGTAAAAAGGTTGCAGCACACACTAGATATTAAAGTGTTATTAAAGGATAATGCTGGTGTTTTTTCTTTATTTTCTTTATTGCCAACAAATCCCATGACAAGACCAAAAGCAATAACGTGCTGGTCCACCTCTCCATACTTTCCAACAGTGTCAGTGGTACTCAGCCACAAGTCCATTGGTTCCTACTGAAGATGTAGATCTATAATATTGGGTCATAAATTTATTGGACCACAATGTTATAGTTTTACAAATTTGTTTCACAAATGTATAGTTTCAATTTTAAAGACAGCTGGGCATTTTATTTTTAGCAGACATTATTCAAACATGATGGTATGCATCCAATTATTAAAGTTACCAGTGTATGTTAGCTGTCCACATCTCAGATTTTTTCAGTGATTCATATATGTCAGGTGTTGTGTCTATGGACTAGTTTTTTGTCACTTTAATCTTTATTGTCAAAAGATTTGCAGTGTTAAAAAATGACCATAAAAAAACAAAAAAACAAACAAACACAAAAACCACATTTTTTCCATCATCCATGCAATCCTGTTGGTGAATTTATTCGCAACAATGTTCCCATGTCACCATTTTGAGTCTTGTATAATGTCCATTTCTTTCTTTTTCCTACAGTTGTGCTTCTTGTAGTTTAAATATATGTTGTCAGTTTTTTTTCATGGAGAAGATATCCTCAACATTTTTTAGCCATTGATCCTTTGTCAGGGTGCTCCCTTTCCCCAATAACCAATGTTGTAATAGCCTTTTTACTTGCTATTAGCAGTATTTTAACCAAATATATGTTGTTTCCCATTACACTTCCTGAACTGAAATGGAAGTTCAGTCTAATTATCACACTAGGGGACTGAGTCAAAGTAAACAGCAGTGTGTGTGTTCATGGTAATGAAGGAAAATGTCACCCAGTGCAATGTGTGGCTCATTGATAGGTTTTTAATAATTTTTGGAAAACAATGGAGCTCTGCGGCACAGAGGAATAAGATATATCAGGCTTTGGATACACACAGAATACTTGTCACTAGATCAATTCGTTGTTGGATTGCTGATTAGTCTTTTTATGGGATTTGTTGACAGTAAGTATAGCCAGAATTTTTCTATAATCTGCATAATTTCAGACTTGTACTTTTGACTGAGCAACATACAGAATCAGAATATAATAGAAATATAGTTTTAACAAGAACTACAGTAGGTATTAAATGCAGCCAGAGCTGTGGTCAGTTCATTGATATATACAGAGTAAAACCTACTGAGTCTGTGAGAACAAAATAAGCCTTAGTGAGGGGATTTGTTTCCTAAAATTATAATGTTACTAGAGCAGGTTGCAAGGTCTTCACTTAAGTTAGAAAGTTCTTAAAATGCACATCCTGATTTTGCCAAGAGGTTGTTGTTGTGGGACCAACATTTTGTATGATAGCCCCAGGACAACAACTGCCTCAGCCAATCAACGTTTGTGATGTCATCACAGAGAGCCCTGCTACCAATGCCTGCAAAATTAAAAAAAAAAAAAAAAAAAAAAGGTAAAGGGTAAAAACAGCTGTGCAAAGATGCACAGTGAGACCAACATTTAACTTTTCCAATTTCCTTATTACCTCACACTAGTCTGCTACTATAGCTTTATTATTATGAGGATATTAAAATGCATATTCGCTTTTTACATTAGCATTTTGCCACCACAGAAGTACGCTAACATTAGCTTGCAAAGGTGAGCTAACAAATAGCCAGGTTGCTACCAGCAAACAATGAAACAATCTGAAAGTAACAGAGATGTTAGATGTTGATATTTTTATAGCATGCCTAGCTAAAAAGCTCAAATTTAGCTAGCTAGCAAACATGAGCAAGCTAGCAAGCCACAAAGCCAATACTAACAAACTTTTAATGTCTACTGTAAATATAAATATTTGACTCAAGAATACATTTGATTTATTTTCATATTTAAAGGGCACTAGTAAAATATCTAGCTTTAGCTAATAAACCATAAACTTCCCTCTGTTATTGATGTTGGTTGAGCTTAGGGTAGTGATACATTAAGCAGTTTTATGGGCAATGCTGCAGGCAACAAAGAGCTAGGGTCAAAATCTATCCAATATGCTGAGGCAACTCCTAGGGTACTGTTTAACATCAGAAGTTGCCCATAATATTGCTTTGTCTATTGCTATCCTTGAATTAGGGATACTAGGCAATTTTTTGGCAATATTGCAAAAGGAGACATATTGTAATACTATCATAATGATAAAGCTGTAAGAGCAGACTAGTGTAAACTAATAAATTAATTTTAAAACTTCCATGTTGGACATTGAGGTCAATATTCATACTATATGATAGTCTGAAGACAACATTATATAACTGCATCTTTGCACAGCCGTTTTTACTCCTTTTAAAAAAAAAAAAAAAAAAAAAAAAAAGTTTTCAGGCATCGGCAGCAGGGCTCTCTGTGATGACATCACAAACGTTGATTGGCTGAGGCAGTTGTTGTCCTAGTGCTATCATACAAAATGGTCTCAGGACAACAACCACCAGGCAAAATCAGGACGTGCTTCTTGAAATAGCTGTGAATAGGGACCAGGAGTACAGTAGATGATGGCTGTATTTAGATAGTTGTCTTCCAACAGATAAACTAGACACAATAAAATGTGAATGAAGCATTAAATAAGAAGGAAGCTGCCTCAGCAACTGCACTGGTAGTAGTGTGAGCTTCTCAAAGACTCAGCAGATCTGTATGTTGTAAAAGAACATAAATGTAGCCATGAGTGCTACTGTAAATTCCAGCTCACTGAGAGCACAGGGGTTGCAATCATTGGTTATTGTAGAAAAATGTATTTAAGGCTGTTCTACATTTTGCTCTGCACCCAAAAGGAATGAATCAGACCTTAACTTAATGTAGCGTGCTGTGGTGTGTAATTAGGTTTTTACATCTATACTCTACCGTTTCCAGGCCTGGAGTGTGAATAAGAGAGGCCTTGATGCAAACTGAATATGTAAATCACATCATGACCACATTCACTTTCAATACACTCCTTCTTAAATTCATTTATGCTTCTTTCTTGGCAGTCCTGAAACGCACAAATGTACAATGTTTACCAGAGCATACTGAAAAATGCATCAAATACAGCATGAATTGCTGAAGTGGAAAAATGTTCAAATGAAGTTATGTGACTTTTGCAGTGCTGTTCATTGTCTTGAAACATTTCAAATGGCATTAAAAGCTAATGACTCTCAGTAATGAAACAATTAAAATGTATCTTGCCAGTAGTGACCTTTCTTTTCAAGTTCTTGAGGCCATATCAAAGTAGGCGGCACATTTGAGCTATACACATAAACTGTTCTTAAATGCAGTAAGTTTCACTATGCCCATTATGCCCAGAATTACTCAGAGAAGTGGGTTCAGTCTCAGAGCAGAGCTGTCTTTTGTATTTCCATCCTTTTATCACAACCATGTCAGTGCATTGTGAAATAATCACAGCATGTTATGAGGAGACTCATGATTTGTTAAAAACATATTTCATATAAGATTTGATCCCTGAGGGGATCAATAGCATTCCTGTCCTGCCTTGGCTATTGTTGAACCCATGGAATGCCTACACGGGTGATTTTAATTATTTTGGCTGATTAGACTTCTCTCCACAGGACTGTGTGGGTGTGTACAAATTACACTTTTATTATTCTTGTCAGCCAGAGAAAATCAACACAGTGATGAAAGGTTACATATTTAACACCCATCATGATCCACCACGCATGGTGGCACAATAGCATTACCTTTTTCTACACCAACCTTTGCAAGGATACTAAACAGTCTTGTCCCCAAATAAACTTTGACTTGCTGTGGTCTGTCATTGATGGGCTGTGCCTCCACACATTGCAGATCATGATGGCTATCAAAAATTTAACCCTTCATTACCGTGTTGATTTCACTGCTGACACTTACACAACAGTAATGTGATTCCACTGTACTAATCACCACCACGATGACTATATGAATCTGCTTAAATTACCTTGCTGCATCATTTTCACGGTGTAATGCACTTACTGCTGAGTTTTATGAGTATGAGTAAACGTCTTGGCGTAAAGCCATGAAGAGGAGGAAATCCAAATTTTTTAATAAACCAGGATCTCTGGAGTCTCTGCTACAATAGAAAAGGATGCCGAACTTTATAATCTCTCAAACGGATTCTGATGTGGTGCAGCTCAAATGGGTGCATCTCAATCCACAGCAGACCCATGTACTTTCACATTGTCTGATCTGAATCCTACCATATGTGCGTCTCACAAAAAACACAAAGGAAATGAAGGTAGGTGGGGGGGGATATGAAGAAATATGAAGGTGACTTCCACTGTATCAAAACAAATTGTTTTCATTGTTCACCTTCATTTCTGATGTGAAGCCCTCCAGCTCCCCTGCCGCATGCCATGTAAATGAAGGTCATTACATTTTTTAGCAACTCTATTGCTTCTCCGCACTCAAATCTCATTTGGCCATTGCTCACAGGCTTATCCTACTGCATGGTAATTTCATTTGGTGAAGGAGAGTTTTGCAAAGCAAGAGTGGGGGGTGAGAGAGATTTCTGTTAGAATGGAGGAGTGGAGAGATTGAAGACTAGTGGTGATACACAGAGGATAAAGATATAAGTGTGTGTGTAGGGGGGTATGGAGTGACTGTTTTAAATGGCAGAGAGCACTGCATTTGGCACTTTTGGGCAAGCTGCAGAACCACAGTCTGTGTTATATGTAGCTGGTAGCTCTCTAACATTTCCTCTCAATTCCATTATTTCCATTATCACCAGCTTTTAGTTGCCTCTTCAAAGCCCTATAACTCGACACTTGGCGTATGCTGAACTTAAAAAAAAATGAATTCCAGAAAACAGTAGACAATGAAAATGATGTTAGTGGGTACTGTAGTTCATTTCCCAACATAACTCCATCATTTTATGCCCTCTCGATCAGTGTAACTAGAGAAAAAGGTGGTGTGCACAGATTTTTTTTAAAATTGAAATTCTGAAACCAGCATTGCCACCTTTTCCTGATACAGGGTGGGTTGGTCAGTTCATCACACAGTTGTCAGTCCCGTCACGCTACAACTTTCCTGACCGTGCAGAACCCTCACCTATCCATCACAGTGCTACAGGACCCTCCTTGGTCTCTTAAGAACTGCAGAGAGAGAAACACAGGGAAAACAGGAGAGAAGGATGAGGGGAAACATCGAGATAGAGGAGACAAAGATTAGCAAAAGAGGAAGTGTGGTTGAGAAAACCTGTCTCAGACAAAATACATTGATACACTACTAATTTCCTTTGCCAAATACATTTTGAGGGAAATGTAACTACCGTATTTTCTCTAATAGTGGCGGTATTCAATTAAAAGCCGGTAATAATGCCGGGGGTGTGGTCAACACGAACAAATAAAGACCGACCCCAACAACAGGCTGGGAAGGGAAAAAACAAGGGTAGATTAAGGCCGTATTCAGACCAAATCAGGTGTTGCTGTGCACCACTGCAGGGTTGTGTGGTGGTGTGGGGTGTGTGGGTGTGTCTATTTGTGCTCTAGAAAGTAACCCCTGTGAAACAATTAGATTTTTTTTTTATTGATCTGGTTCACTGCTTTCTTACCAGCTCGATCTCTTCATTCACTATCTAGCCCCCTCTCAGTCTTTTTCTCTCGTCTTTTTAAAAAATGAGTCGGGAAACCGACAGCAAAGCCTAACTTTACTTTTAACGTTATCAAATGAAACGAAATGTCCGCCCCCCTCCTCTTGGTGCCTGTTATAATGTGACTGTTGTTTGTAGTAATGTACAAGTGCCACAAGATGGCAGTAGCTATAATTGAAGTACCATATAGGACCTGTGCAAGTGTCAGTGACAAAATTTTCCATAACACTGATGCCACAACACTCTAGAGAGCGACCATGGCACCCACCAGACGGAAGTTTGATGTCAAAGTCAAGGAGATAGTTTTGTAATTTGCGGAGGAAATTTAAGGAGCGAAAGCTGCAAGACATTTTGACACTGACCCGAAAAGAATCAGATACTGGTAAAAATCAGAAACGCGAGCTGCTGTTGACTGACAAGAGGAGAGCATGGCTAGCTGGAGGTGGGAGGAAGAAAGTTGGTCATATTTCTCCTCCGGTACTTGACCGGTTATAATTCACACAAGTTATATTGAAATGTTTGTGTAATGTCTCACAATAAAAGTCGGGAAATGAAGGCTTTTAATATTATTAATAGCATAATGCAGTAACAAAAATTTAACAGAGCAAACAGAAGCAGATCAGAAAACAGGGAGGCTTCATACTAAAATATGAGCAAATATACTTATCAAACAAGGGAATTAGGTATAAAGGCCTCTCTCTAATATAAGCCTGCTTCCAATAAAGGCCTGGTACCCCCTGCAGTTGATGTAAATAAAGGTCCCGGCCACTAGTAGAGAAAATACAGTATTGCCTTGATTGTGTTCATTGACCGCATTTTTATCAATCCAGGATGTTTTTATATGGCAGTGAAGTCATAGGGAGGAGGTTGGAGTGGATGGTTAGGTACGCAAAGCACAGTGACACTGGACATTGATGTGTTCATGTCATATTTAGACCGTTACAGCCTAGTGTGAAAAAAACACATTCACATCAGCCTACTAGTTGTAATTATCCAGAGATACCTGGAATTTTGCTTGGCGATGCCCCTTTAATTACTAGTAACACCTGTCAAGCTTTACCAAACAAAATTCTAGGTAATTTTAAAAATTTTGAAAGAGTGGGTCCTTGATTTCATTCTGAAATAAAAAGAAAAAGGGAGCATATCATATCTACCCAGCAACCATCAGTTTTGCTGGCTAGCTGTAGTTAGCTAGCTATTTAGCATTAGCTCCGTGAGTTGGTTGAAAACACTATCTCCAGCTGACTTGTTTTAAATCAATAATCATGTAAAGGGGCTCTAAACATGCACTTGATGGTTATATAATACCATGCTACAGCTACATATCCCTGTGAGATATTTTACTTGATAATAAACTTTGTAAATCAAGTTGAAGTTGTAAATGATGGAAGAGTTAGAACCAGGCAGAGGATCCCAGGACATAAACACACTGTCTTCCCAAGTATCGTTTTACAGACTCTTGTTTCACTTTGAAATGCAAAAATTGATTGCGAGTAAGAAGAAGCATCAGTAACTGGGAAAGTTTTCTTCCAACTGTTGAAAGTGTTCTAGACGTTTAAGTCTTTTCTGCTGAAATGTTATTGTCTTAGCTTTGCTTTAACCCCGGCTAACGGGAGCAGATGGTCTACAGGGCTTCACTCTAAAATACTCACACAATACAACACAGAGAATTTGTCACTCATCTTCTCCAAGACTGCCTGTCCTCTTGGGAACCTTACACTACTGTGATGTATAGTACGTCTTAAGAGTAACGTTGAAGTATTAGTGCTGTTCCTGCTCTGAGTCAATGAGGAAAGCGTCTTCAAACTCCCTTTTACAACCTCTTTATGAAGCTCCATCTGCTTTAGGCAGCTTCACAACTTCTGCAGGAGTGAGGATGTCAGGCTACTATCAGGTTTAATATGTGGCTCCCTAACTGAAGCAGAGACGGAGATCAGAAAACAGGTGAAAAGATAGGTTTCATCCTCCCTCCTCTCTGTAGACTTTAGAAAGATGCTGACAGCAAACAAACGGGGCAGAGAGGGAGACGGAGAGATCCAGAGAGAGATGAGGAGCTGAAGAATACATCTTGTCTGTGTAATGTTATTCGACACGCGAGTGGATTTCCTTTGTCAAACATGAGCAGAATTCTTTTCAAAGAAGCCTCTCGTGACAGCTCTTAAGAGGAAGTCCTCGGGGAGACAGTAGCCTTAAGAAGGAGAAAGAAGCAACTTGTCTGCCAGAGAGGAAGTGACTTCAATCTGCACATTGATCCCAGAGTTCATTATATTGCAGTGCTGTTCCAGATCCATATATTTATTTTATATCACTCTTGAGTCATCCCGTCTGTGAACACTGTATCTAATTATTTAATTGGCATACATGATTTTTATCTTTTCATTCCTAGGAGAGCCTGCTTGTCAGAGTGCCGTATACAAGAGGAGTTAGGAGGGCTTTAATTTTTTTCTTGAAGGCTGTACTCTCTGTTTTACCTCTCTGGATGTCTATTGCATTATGCATATAAGCAATTGCAGTGTGTATTTAAAAGGAAAACACTTAAAGTCTGCATTTTGTATTAAATTGCAGGTACAATGTGGATACCAGGAGCTCCAACCTTTCGAAACATGTAAGCAGTTTTTGACAAATCCTCTTATTATGTTCCACAATGACATGTTGAACTGGTATGGTGCTCTGAAACCAACACCAGACAGTAAAAGATTATCAGGTTAAGTCAGAAATATAACTGAATACATTAATAATACCATAAGCTAAATTATTAAAATGAATTGTAAAATTAAATAAAAAATTATTATGTTTCTCTTAACCTTTGGAAAAGTTGTTTTAAAACTTTACCTTGTAGTAGTTGATAAAATAAATGGGTTTAGCATGTCAGTGTGTGACATCAGTGTTGAAATGTGTAGAGGACTGTGTTGCTAGCTAGCTTACCTGAAAACACTGCTACCTGTAGCTAAACATGCTGAGCATCAGCCTTTTCAGCCAGCTAGCTGCAGTAAACTTTGACATAAAACAACAACAGTGAAGACAATGTTAATCATCCATACTGTGTACTACTGAAGTGACACTGTATAAAATCTGGTAGTAGCTAAGACATTTTAGTTGGCAAGCTAACACTAACAAAGTTGGCTAAACCGTGTGCAAAGACAAAACAAAGGGGTTAAAAATTCTGATTAATTTATCAACTGTTTAAAGGTAACAGAAAAAAATAGATTTTTCTCTTTTTTCAACAAACCAGAGGTTAAAGAAAATGATTTTATGTTTGAACCAGCTACTCTAT
The DNA here is from genome assembly GCF_914725855.1 of Thunnus albacares. Taxonomy (NCBI): domain Eukaryota; kingdom Metazoa; phylum Chordata; class Actinopteri; order Scombriformes; family Scombridae; genus Thunnus; species Thunnus albacares. Next base: position 34,276,557 of record NC_058109.1, on the reverse strand, counting down.
TTAACTAATTATGTTTTGAACTAATTTGGCTCCACAAACTGGAGTACTCTTAATTTAATTTAATGTGAAATGTAAACAAACTTTGCCAGAGTACCTACAATGTAGAATGTTTAAATTAAATCAAGAGTATACCTTGAGTTTTAATTTAGATACAACATACAATGGCTGATTATGGTAATGATTTGTGATACAAGCATTAATAAATGAATAAACATTAATACAGAACAACTCACTGAGTAGTAAACACAGTGATTCCATCAAAAAAAAAAGGAGAATATATTTTTCAGTATCAACTTGGAGTGTTTTCATTGTGTCTTTCCAGCTTTTCCTCTAACTTGTGTCTGCATTTCCTTACTGCCTCCCCAACTGGATGAGCAGAAGGTAGGCTGACATCACGTTGTGTCCCTTTATTTCATTTTTCCTTGTTATCTGCTGGACATTTCCCGAGCTGAGCTGAGGTCTTACCACTCTGTTAAACATGACCTTCCAGTGTGTTTCTGTGACTGCATAACTGATATAAAAGTGAAGGAAGCCAGACTGTTCCACAGATAAAAGACCGTCTGGGCGGCTGGATTGTAAGATCTGCTCATTTCCGAGACTATGACTGTAATGTCAAAATCCCTGAGCAGAATTTTTTGTCGTTTTGTTAGTCACCTGTTTTAAATGAGTGAAAGAACATGACAGTGTGAGAGTGAGCGGATGAATAAGATAGAACATGTATAAAACATACCACAAAATACACTGTTACATAATGTTGAGATTGCACTGTATTCACCTTTCAAGTAGACAAATAGTGATTTAATGATAATTAGACCTTTTATAAATGTAAACTTACATATAATATTGGCTTTATCATGGGTTTCCTACACTGGTACTGTAATGAAGCACTGATATAAAGCTTCATGTGTACAGCAGGACTGTATTGTGCTTTATTAACTGTGTGCCGGTCTCCTCTCCTTTGTGAAGGACTTCCTGGGTCAGATGTTCTGTACATTGGGAGAGATCATCGGCTCGACTGGCAGCAGACTGGAAAGGACGCTCTCGTAAGTCCAGCATATAGTACACACACTGTGTTTAGATATCAGCAAAGCAGCCAGGGTTCTCTGTGAAGTTTGTGCAGAGAATCGATCCTAACATCCTAAAAGCTTGTTTAGTATCATCCACAAAATGCAAGAATAACAGCAAATCTTATGTTTTGATTAATTAAACACATATATGAAACAATCAGTTGTAGTAATTGCACCCTGATGAGAGAGGAGACTAAGCAGAGACAACTTTGGAGTTTCATGGGTACTTTTTGTGATTTTAGTAAATAAAGCATAGCAGTTTATTCATCATCTGCAGATGTTAGAGATATCAGTCATGTAAGTGAGAGTCTAGGTCACTTGCTCCAAGGACTTACATCTCTCTTTAATATCTTTCATTTTCTTCAGCTTGGTGATTTTTACATTATCTTGTCTATGGCTGCCTGTCAGTATTGGTGATTAGAATGAAATGTGTGCTGATGTGCGAGTCAATATGGAAGTCATTATGGACACTGATGGCACTGCTTGCTGGATATCGTGCACTCTACCTGGTCCTTGACCTCATCACCTCGGCTCGCATCAGAAGGTCAGAGTGCTCTGGAATGCAGGCTGGTTGGGAAAATGTAAAGGCAACCCCCAGTATCCCACTAGATATCATTAAGCTGTCCTTGAGCGAAGGCTTTTACCCTTCAATTGGAGCTCCTCATTGGCAAGTGGTGGGCAGCTGTGGTTGTACTGGGAAGCTCCCATGTGTAAATGTAACCCACATACCAGACTACATACAGAAAGAAGCATCCCTGAGATATTAAATGTTTAAAACAACACTCCGCCACAATACCTAGTACTACCGTAACAATATAAAAAACATGATCCAATTCTGATGAAATTCTGTCACCTGTCTACCTTTGATCGATCTGTCATCATCACCTCAGCTGATGACAGCAGGTCTAACAAAGTGGCAGCACTTCCTTCCCATCTTGGAAAGAGCAGAGGAGTGAGCGATGTGTTTGCCTGGGGCTGACAGCATGAAACAATTTGAAGCTACCATTTCGCTGAACCTCTTGTTTATGTGTAACAAGAGCCTGGAGGGCTTCCACATGTTCTTTCTATAATTAGACGGTCAGCGTGACGAGTCTGAGTGGCAAGATGTGTGTTTTCAAAGCATGATGATGCTTTTCAAGCATTATTTCACTGAAGACAGGTGGAAAGCAAAGAGAGAATCTCTTTTGCCAGGTATTTAGTTTTATTGGAGATGTGAATGACGACCAAAGTGGAATTAAATCGCCTGTCATACTGTGCGTGTCCTGAATGTTAATATTATTGATTGGTGAAAACCTAGTGCTTAAATGAAAACATAAACAACCTCAGCAGTGAAAGGAAAACTCCTCTACAGAGTCATAAAGCACACATTTAATGATCAACCACCTATAAATCATATTCCATTGACCCTCCTCTGTTTGTCAAAGCCTCTTTGGCTGCTACTCCCGCACTGTCATTTATTTTGTTGAAGCCTGAGGGAGCTTTTCCTAATTCAGACAGCTTGTCAATGAGAGTGAGAGGCTGTGATGCCCTTGGATGCCAGTGCTATATTTTAGTGACTTTGTTGTGTGCGTGTGTGCATGTGTGTGTGTGTGGTGTGGTGGTGGGGGGGTTAGTCAATCGACTGTCAATCACAGCTGTCAATTAATGCCCATACGGCAGACATCAAAACTACTATAAATCTTCAAATCTTATTAACAATAATTTCTAAAATGACCACCAGCACACTTATTAGAGGGCCTAAATTTAGAGATTGAGACCATAATGACTTCTTGAAAAAAATGATTGACTTAGTATTTCTAGAGAGATGTTGAGGCTTTTTAAATGGGAGTCAGTTCAAGCATCTGGCGGCCGTCGGTGGCATTGCAGTTTAACGTACTTCTGCATTGGCTTCAGCCTCAAGTTGTGGTAATTGGCACTTTGATTTAATTTGCTTTAGTTCCTCCTTCATTTGACACTTTGGAAGATGTTGATGTCAGCAACTCATATAACACTAGACTACCATATTGGTATGTGTAATAATGAAGTAAAAACCATTGGGTAATTCAGTCTGGTTATTTGGCTACTACATTGTTGGGAAGGATCTTAACTAATACTAACCAAATTAACATAATCAATAGAACAGATGGCCAGTGCTCCCAAAATAAAACCCATGTTTAATAAACCTTATGCTTCCTTTCACCACTTACGTTGACTACAATTAAATGGCTTTTGCTGTCAGCAGCTATCAGAAAGTAAGCTTGGCCCAAAGCTGTTTCCATAGAAATGCAAAACAGAGTAGCTAGATACTGATAAAACCTCTGTTGTGTCTGATCTTGGGGGTTGTTGCGGAGGACACAAATCTATGTTTTTAACACCAAAATACATCTGTGACTCTGTCTTCCCTTCTCAACCAACTACCACAACAATGTAGAACATCAGTTTCTAAGGCCTAAATGTGAGATATGAGATAGTAGGACTTAATTAAGTCATAATTATGACTTAAGGAAGTCCTAATTTCGAGATAAGGTTTCTTCTGCATCTGTACATTACAAAATTGGGGTGTAGAGTCTGAGAGAGGTTGCGTTATGGGAAGTATAAGATCTGGGGTTTTTGGAGCTTGACCAATACTAGAGACTAGAAGTCAGGGTATCGGCCTCTGCTACTTTGATTTTGATAGTTCTTTTTTGATTTGTCTCTCAAGTCTCCCAATTTCTTGGAAGTCCAATCGCTGGAGTACTGTCTTACACATTCTATCTCATCTATTCAAACACATGAAGATGTATAATACAAGACTTTTTACTTTAGTGTTACAGCTATTTCTTGACCAACAACACTTATAGTCTGGTTGTCAGATTGAACACTGTTGGACTCTTACTAATACTGTATTTGTAGCTAGTTTGCTAGCTAACAGGGTCCAACCTGTATGTATAGATGACAGCATAAAGTCCATTAAAAGGCTAATGTGTTAACTTTTGAAGAGGCCAGGCCAGGTTTTTCCTCTGTTTCGTAGGCTAAATATCGTGGGCCTACAGAATCTCTGTATTAAACCACATGGATGTTGATCTTCTCATCTGACTGTCATTGCCAGATTAACCTCCAATGAGGCCCCAGGGCCAAAGTGTGTTCTTGGGCCCCCACTGACTCCCACTACACATGGTAATATGTTGGTGCTGAAATTATAAGTTGATTAATTGATTAGTCGATTGACAGAAAATGTGAATATTTCCTAGTTTTTCATGGTAATCTTTTTGGATTTTGACTGTTCGTCAGACAAAACAAGTCATCTGAATATGTTAACTTGTGCCTCACTATTTTCTGGCATTTCATTTATAGGACAATCAATCGAATACTAAAGAAAATAATTGTCAGACTTATTGATAATTAAAATAATAGCTGGTTTCAGCCAAAGTACTCCTATGATGGAATAATACTACCTTGCCCTCAGTTTTCTGTGTGAAACTTGATAAAACACAACTTTATGAGAAATGAGCTCCATATAAATTTAAACAATGTCATAAAACCAGATTTAGTCCCTCTATAACACCTCTACAAGATGGAAGACCTGTTGTAGTTGATATTGTACTTCAGTGGTGTAGATTTCTAACAAATTTGCAATGAATCACCCAAATGATATGGCGTAAGCTTGCATGGGGCTTATGGGGCTCCAGGGCAGTTGCTGTTTTTCCTGATTGGTAATCCAGCTTTGCTGACTGTGAATTTGACAGAAAATATGCATATTTTGTTAAACCTTTTAGTAAGACATTCATGTCCTGATTTTAAAGACATGCAGACATCTCAGAATGGACAACAGCAGATTGTCCCAACTTTCATTTGTATTTACACAAGCTTTCGACAGAGCGCGCTGACTCATCAATATCTGTTTGCTGTACTCACTGTTCACAATGCACGCACAAACACAAACAACATCAGAGCACAGTTGCTATCAGAGATACTGACAGGAATTATAACCTAAGAGGACGGAAGAGCAGAATACCCATAGTGCATGATGTACTGGAAAAGTTTAAAGCATTGACGCATTCAGCTGAAAACAAACACTCACACACAGAGCACACAGAGAGGCACAGAAATTATAAAAGTATATTGATCCTCTTTTAATGACAGACGAGTTTCCAAGGCAACTGAGAGCATGAAGTGTACTTTATGCTCTGCACGGCTGAAAAATCCAGCTGGGTGAGCTATTTCCTCCATGCTGCCCTATTCTCCTGTGCTTAAGATGACATCAGAGCCATGGTGAGGATCTATTTTCAGATGTTGGGTGGGGGAGAGGAAGAGAGCCCTGTGGCATTTAACGCGTGGAGGACAGGATTACGAGGGAAACCCACCTCAAGCATCGAGTCACGACACTCTTTTCTGTTGAGGCAGCCTAAGCGCTTGCAGGCTGAAAAATGCGTCTGTAATAGCAATCACCCACCTGCCAGCCTAAACTGAATCGCCTCCTGTGCTTTGGTAATATACTCCACAGTCAAGTTCTACATTAAGTAGTGTGGCTGCTGAGACACTTGACACATTACCAAGACTCACTGGAAAAAAGCCCATTAAGTAAGGGAGTAAAGGTAGGCAGTAAGGAAGATATTTAGCATTTAATGTAACAAACAACACATAATGTACTGTATACTGTATCTGCCTTTGGTTTGAATACCAATTACTGGAAAATTACTTGATCAGATGCTAAGGATTGCTGGATTTCAAAACTCAATTCTGAGAAACTTCCAGCCTGTTCTCTGTTTTGTAATGAAAATCTTCCCATACACTGAAATGCATGGATTCTGTGCACAGCAGAGAGATACAGTAGATAGAGTATAAAAGGTAAAGACATTTTCATTCGCCGCAGTGAACACAGGGGAGAAGTAATTAAAATATGGAGAAGTGTTTGTTGAAGCATGTGATGTGGAATTGCTCTGCGTGTTGCTTAAATATGCAGATCATAGGGAGAGATCAGAGTTTTGAAAGGAACACATCAGTTAAAACTGGATTTTATGTCCATATGCATCTAAAAGTTGGTGCTTCCAGAAGATAAGTGTAATTTACAATAATCATGCTCGTCATATGACACTGACAGCTCAGAAAATGCTTCCAGTAAAAGAAAGTGAAGAGGAAATGGGAAGAAAACGCACATAAGCTGATGGTCATGCGCCAGATGAAAAATCTGCAATGACTTTTGCGGCTATAAGGAATAGAATATGTTGAACAGTCCATCAGAGCTGGTAAGAATTTGAAAAAAACTGCTGCAGGAGGGAAAACTACCAAATTTTCATATTTGATGCCTTAATATATCCAAATCTGAAGGAAGAAATAGATCATAAACCTTTTCTTTAATACCATTCCTTATTGCACCTATTGATGGGAATGCATTATACTTGATAGGATCTGCATTTCTTCATTTTTTTCCCCCAGTGTATTGTCAATATAAAACAGACTGAGTATCAGTCTGTTTTATTATTTCTGCCCTGATGAAGACCCTGTCAGGTCAAAAGCAGTCATCATTTCAAACCCTTATTTTAATATTTTAATATTTTAATATAACTTTTCTCCTTGTTCTACCTTAAGGCCTGGTCACACCAGGATTTACAAGCAGATGTCACTTTATGGTGTGACTGTCACTTAAAGGTGTGTTCAGACAGAGAGCAAAGCAAAGGTTTTCCCCATGTCATTAGCATGAATTTGGACCACTGGACCATTTATGTTTATTCACCCCAATTAGCCAATTTACCAACTGTTAGCTATAAGCCCGCTAGAAACAGACTTTAAAGATATTTTGACATAATGGCCAACCCGGGTGATTATAACTACCATCACCTAGCCCAAAAAGCTTTAAAATGGTTAATGCATTTTTCCGACTCTTTATATTATCAGAATTTGATCCATTCAGTTCAATAACATTTGCACCAAAGTCCATGTCTAGAGGAGCCACATGATTAAATTGTTTTATTGCATTCATGTGTGAGGGGAGCTAACCTTGAGAGTCCAAGATTTTTCTGTGTGTGTTTGTGTTCAGCTCAGCATTGGCACCACTCTGAGCAAATTTGCATCTAATCGAGTCTTTCCATTGGCTACAGTTTCTCATTCAAGTGAATGGGAAGGTGTGTCCAAACTTTTGACTGGTACTGTATGTATGTATGCAATCACGCCGCCTCTAAAATTCACTTTGCGTGAAAACCTTGATTTCTGTTTTGTTTTTGTTTTTTTGTTTTTTTCACTTTTTTCTGTTATTTTAATTCTGCATCTTTTTGAGAAAGGATGTACCTGATTTTTGCAACATTATGCAGGTGAAAAAAGGCAGTCTCTGAAATTTGTTTTATGTGGGAGTTAAAGGACACATCCTGATCAAAGATAACTCCCAGATTCCTTACAGTGATGCTGGAGGCCAGGGTAATACCATCCAGAGTAGCTATATCATTAGATAAAGTGTCTCTATGCTCGGTGTGTGTCTATTAGGGGTGTACCCAAATACAAATATGTTATTTGGCAAAGCACAATTTTTTTTTTTTTTTTTCCAAATATTTGTTTCATACAGATATTTTTAGAATTATTTGTTTTGGTTTTTTGGACACAGGTAGGCTCGCTATCTCGGTCCCTCTCTTCTGCTCCACTGTTACATCTATCAGCAGGTCTCAACAAGGGGAGTCACATCCACCTGCTACATGACACACATTTCTTTATTTGGACATCATTCCTGGAGTTGTGGTGTTCCCCAGAGATAAAGCTGAGCTACTGACACACGCAAAGTGTGTCAGTAAGTAAATTATGGACTCTCCATAACCCATTGTTCCCCTTCTCCTTTCCACAAAGTTAGGTTGTAAAAAATAGGCAATAAATGAAAAGTGCAAAGCAATGATCACCTTTGAAGATCTTCCCTACATGTTACATGGTGTGCTGTCACTGTGTTATGGGTGTATAAATAGGTAGAGGTCTGTCTGCACTGAGGTGATGAGCAAAGTTTTAGCTCAGTAGTCAGCGCAGTGGTCCATGATCTGGGAGACTCCAGTTGGAGACCCGGTGTGGGGACCTTCTTCATAAGGTAATTTATTCATGAACACTTATTGTAACACTTTAATTTTCTAAATTAAAAGTGTAATAAAAACAAAAACAGGATTTTTTTCTCTCTTTCCACTTTTATTCAAATACAAATACAAATAGTTTTGCTGCCTCAACAAATACAGATACAAATACTGGGCTCTCTGCACATCCTTAGTCTCTATGGCACACCGAGCAAGAGAGAGCAAGAGGGAGAGAGGGAAGCCATTGCTGACTGCTAAGCTAAATTAGCTGCTAAGCTAACTGCTGAGATAAAATAACTAACAACTGTGGGATTGGCAAGAAAAGACGCTAAAAGAAGGAGAGAGCTAAGAGTGCTTGAGCAGAACTAGCGTCAGTAATGCAGTTGGCAACCGGAAATGAGACAATATGTGTACCACAGCATGTTAGCAGCACATCAACACGTTACAGATAAAGCCCTGAAATTTTCATTAAATAAACCCCTGATATAACAAGCCTTATGAATCAGCTGTCGTTCCACAAGTTTAATTTCACCTCAGTGATGTCTCAGACAGCCATGACCTGCAGTGATTGAATGGTATCCATAGCAATGAACATCATCAAGTCCACCAGCAAAGAAGGTGTCTGTGCACACAGAAGTAGGTGGCCTATGACTCATTTATACTATTTTATATACAGGGTCAGACAGGTTGCCAATCCATCAGTTTTATTATTCCAGTGTTTAGCATACTTAAGTTCTTCACCAAACACTTCTGAAGGCTTTCTTAATTATAAAACTGTGACTTTGACAGGGGTAGTTCTCAGGGTTTATCACTATGAAATATACACATTTATTTTCATTATTTCCCCAACTGCCTCTAACCTAGACATGAACAAGTAATTCCTCTTACGCCTTAAATGATCCTTCCTTGCTCTTTCTTTTCAATGACACAACGCACACATCTGTGTGTGGCTTCTCTGCTCTTCAACAATTTCTCCTCCACAGCCTCACACATTATAAATTCAAACTGAATATGGTGAGGAGCAAGCTGAAGCTGTCCCTGTGGTAAGTTTTTAGAGTGCAGTGAGTCTGAAGTTTTCTCTGTGCTCAGATGTGAAGGAGCGGGAGGTCTTTAGTTCCCCAGAGCTGTAATTGATTTGCTCTCTGTCCTCCTGAGCTGTGGGATCTGGCTGTGTAGATATCTGTTGACACATGGCCTCTTGCTCAATTCTACTATTGTCTTCAAAAGCAGTCCCTGACAAAGTTGTGCCATTAATTAATTAATTAATTTTGTCATCTGAGGTTTTACAAAAGAATTAATGAACTTGGCACACATCAGCTGGCACACTTTATTAACTTTATGCACTTAATGAAGGCTCTGCCTCTCAGATGTGAAAATCTTTCTATTGGCAGTTCATCTGATTAAATATTAAAAAGCCATATGTAGATAGATGCTTGATGTTTCTGCCATCCAGTGTGCCACCGATACAGCAAACTGGCATGATTTCAGCTCTTTGATCAATCCCTATCACTCCTGCCTGTTAACAGACCCTTGCATTGATTTGTCATTTCACTCCATGGCACCACTATTTTTTCCCACCCAGTGTTTAGCATCAGCTCCATTCATCTGACATGAACCTGACTATTCCCAGCTCTCTGAATGCTTTTGATTTCAATCTGAAAGTAACATCAAAGCTGGTAGTTTTGCCTTTGATATATTGGATGAGTTTCGACAGAGCAGGAAGTTTGCATTCTGATCTGACTGTCGTCTGCATGTCCTTGTGCCTGTCTGACTTGTATTTATTTTGAGATGCTTGGAGAGGAGGTTGCCATGGAAAGGAGACTTGACTTCCTGTGTGGGAGTCTTGGGGTGGTGAGGCTGTGGCTGCTGCTAAGCCCTCAGTCAAAGCTGCACTTTATGATGGAGCAACATTACAGTGACAGAGGTGAGATGAGCTTTGATTTAAGCACTTGGGAGCAGGGTGTGTGGGAGGGTGTTGTTGAACCATGACCAGGTTTCTCACCTCTCCACCATAGTCCATAGCTATTCAGTCTGCTACAGCTTCCTGCTGCTCTCTTTGACTAAAGTACAAGTTTAGGGATTAAACGCCCCTGACAGATCAAAAAATGGAGCTTTACAGTCAGGGCCGGATTAACAAGCAAGGCAGCCCCAGGGCAGAAATCAGTTATAGACAGCTGTTAACCCCCCAACACATACATTCTCCCAAGAAACCAACCAGTATTCCTACACTGCAACACTACCTGCGCCATGTTTGTTGTGTGTCCATTTAGTTTGTGATAATTTGATTAAACATACAGTACCAGTAAAAAGTCTGGATAGTCTGGGAAGCTGTGTCCAAACTTTTAACTGGCCCTTTAAATATGTTTAATGGAGTACTCCACTGATTTAGTATTGCACTCCTATTGCACCATCGGGCTCATGATGGACAGTTTTTAAAAAATGAGTGTGCAACTTGACTTGATTCACTCGACTATACAGACTGGGGTGTGTTATGCTAGTACCGGCTAATGTAGCCTGGAGCTGCTAGCCTCCAGCAGAGATGATGAGTGGGCTACAGAGGTCTGCTAACCTCACTTATTTCCACCAACAGATTTGTTTCATTTTCAAACTTGAAGTTTTTAGCCCCAGCAGACGCCGTGACATCACACAGAGGGGTTGTCTTATAATCAACTTCACTGGGCCAATACAGTATTTAAACTAGTTTTGTAAAAATGCAGAAGCCACCTGATAAGGTGATAAAACGACAACAATACCACTAATTAATTGCTACAATGACAGTTGTTCAGGGCCACTGATGGTGTGGGGCAATCATGAAATGACAGGTGTGAATGGAGACTCTGTCTGTACCTTTAATCGTGGAGGCAAGCATGATACAAAAGAGTAATTATCTTCTCCTCCACTGACATTTATAAATAATAATAAAATAACAGATAAAATAAAATTTTACAACATGAATACAATAAAAAGTGAGTAAAATAAAATAAATAATGTCTATAAATCCTTCTTAATCAATAGCCAGGCTGAAGAGGTAGGTTTTAGGTTTTAAGTTTTTAAGATATCAACACTGCTTCCACCTGATGTCTTATTTATTTATTGGGACCATGTACAGTGTCAAACATAAATCTTACCATTTGATGTACTGTACCAGGGATAGCTTATAGCTAATAGCTAACATCTGAAGTCCCTTCAGCAGGTCACAATTAAAACATATAACAGAACAATAACAAACAGCACAAAGCAAAAAACATACAGAACACATAATACAAAATACAAAGCAACACATAGTAGTACATCACATACACCCACAATATCAACTAGAAATTAATAATGTAAGCTTGTTGAGTAGTTTTTAGCAGACTTTTTAATTTGGTTTTAAACGTACTGATGGAACTGTGGTTCCTCAAATCGTCAAGTAGGGCATTCCACTTAGTTGTGGCTTTTACAGAGAAAGCTGACTGCCCAAATGTAGTGCGACAAAATTTTATGGTACAATCTTGTATAGAGGATATTCTGGAAGATCTAATAGAACTTACTGAGGCAGTGTATACAAAGTCACGTGGAAGAGGGGCCAAACCATTTAAAACTTTATGAACTAGGCACAAATTTGAAAATAATCTTAAAATTCTCAAAGAGTTTTTAGAGTTTGTATAAGGACTCAAGAGGTCATATGGCTGTTTCTCCAGCCTGCCCCCAACATGTAATGCAATAAGATATATGGGAAAGAATCATAGCATGCATAAATATCTTGGCTGCATCCAAAGAGACAGTTTCTAATATGTCTAAAATTTGCTAAGTTGTATTTTATGGTTTGAACTGTTTTTAACACGTTTCTTAAAGTTCAAATTTGGATCCAGTGTCACACCATGATATTTAAAATCAGTGACTATGTCAATCCTTTCACCTTTGATGAGAATATCAGCGTTAGGAGGTTGTACCATGGTCTTAGATAAGAACATACCTTTTGTCTTGCTTACATTTAGATTCAGACATGACTGATGAAGCCAATGTGTGATGCTTTCCAAGCAATTGTTAGCTTAGCAGTTGTTAACTCAGCTGTTTTTGCATGTGTGTACACAACAGTGTCATCTGTATACATTTGCAGTTCTACATCATGACACTGTTGAGGGAGATCATTAATATATAGGCTAAATAATAGGGGACCTAACACTGACCTTTGTGGAACACCCATTGTGCACCTCATGTAACTGGACTGTGTGTCACAAACTGTCAGATCCTCAGGCAGACTGTTCCAGCAGCTCAGAGGAAATAAAAGCTAAAAACTGCCTAACCAAAGATTTTAGTCCTGCACTTTGGAACAACTAACAGACTTGTGACAGAGGACCTGAGGGGCTGTACTGGTTCACACATTGTAAGCATGTGAGACATATAGGCTGGTGCAAGACCATGAAGTGCTTTGAAAACAAGTAAAATAATTTTAAAATCAATATAGAAACTGACAGGCAACCAGTTTAAGGACTTGAAAACAGGTGTAATGTGTTCTCTCCTGGTCCTGGTCAGTACTCAGGCTGCAGATTTCTGATTCAGCTGTAGATGATTTACAACTGTTCTTGGCAGACCAGATAGGAGATGCATAAGTCATTCTGTGTCATTCAGAAAGAGAAATGGCTGCACTTATGAGATATTTTTGAGATGATAAAAAGCAAGTTTGGTGATGTACTCCACATGAGCCTTAAAGTTCAAAAGTTCGTAAAGCAAGTCTGATAAGCGATGGCGGACAGAAAGACATACATGAACAAGAGATTTATTCCTCTTCTGTGGCAATAAACAGAGCAAATGACCCCACCAATAACTGTGCTATATTCAGAGCTTCATTATATATGTAGGGCTGACAAACAGTAACTGCAATCAACAGCAGGGCTACGGCTATGTACAGACACTCCCCCCCACACACACACACTGGAGCGCCTCTTGTAGAAGAGCCACTATTCAGCTACAACACAATTTACCCACACAGAAACTCTCTCAAATGGCCATAAATGTGCATCTGGGGTGTTTTCAAATCTACATTGTTTAGTCCGGTTGAAAGGGATTCTGTTTTGTTTTCCTCTTCAGGACGATTGGTTTGGGCAGATGAACACAGCAATCATACTCTGGTGCAGACCAAAACAGCCGTCTAGTCACAAACAAATTCTGAAGTGGTTAGTTAGTGGCGGGAAAGTAATCTGATCCACGTACAAGGCATACTCTGCAATTTTCAGCTTAACGGCTCCTGGCTACAGGAGCACTTTGCATACTGGGAGGGAGTTAACCTTTAAGAGTAAAACATAATTACCCCCCCCCCCCCCTTTTAAATTCCCATGCCACCAGCTATCCCACAATGCTTTGTGAAGCAATTCACTCACACCCAGTAGAAAATAAATTTGGGTGGACTTCACCATTCCTAAATGCATTCCTTTTCAGCTCCAGAGACATCCTGGAGAGTTAATAGTGCACTGCCACTGAGCTGATACTTGCTCTGTTAGTTTCCATCATGGAGTAAAAGGATGTAAAAACACCATCCTCTGGCCATTTCCTTCCTTCCACTCCCTGTCCTCTCTCCCTCTCACTACATCCATTTCAATAACTGAGCCCATCCATAGGTCACTGTGCCACCATGAATTGCTACCCAGGCCTTCCTATTTATTTCATACATGCATAATTAAATCTCCTCCACTACAGAGGATAGAGTCACGTTCCCCAAATAAATTAAATCCAGGCAAACATCAATTTACAGGAGGAACAAGCTGTCAAGGTGCTTTATTGAGATATATGAGCTGGAGGGGCCAGGCTAAATCAGTGAAGGAGGGAGGTGACAGTACACCTACCACCACCATCACCCTATTCCCCCAACCTACCGCTTGCTGAAACACAAGCCTGGTGTTCTTAACAGTGCTTATAATAACTTTATTTAAACAATGAACACTGTGACGAAAAAAAGATAGAATGATTGTCATTGTTCAGCCCAGACACTGCCCGGCTGAATAAATTTATCCTTTTGGTCCTGTTCAGCCCTTTCATGTAGAGTGTGGTTCAAAATTAAATGATGCAGTGCTTGACTGAAACCATTCAGGAAGTTATTAAACTGAGTCACTGTGACAGTTAAATCACCTCAGAATACAATAGTCTAACTCAAAATGTCTGGGATGTGTGTTGCCGACAGGTATTTTTATTAGCTGCTTTGTCCTTGTTCTCTCCCTCCTCATCCTTATAGACGTGCAGAGCAGCATCCTGGCAACTCACTTAAATCCCTGTAATTACGTTCCACATTGTGAGTGCGTTTTAGCCCTGATAAGATTAAGATTCAGATGAAAAATGTTATGGCAGGTTTCTTTGCTCCACTCATTTACATCTCCCTCCCTCTTAGCATTTTCTACAGCTCATCAGTGACCACTGGATTTAACCCTCTTAATTAAACCGCACCCTCTCAGCAATTAGGAGAAGACCTTGGATATATCAATTCGGATGAAACTTTAATTTCTTGGTCTCTGGTCTCTCCAGCTCTGTAACAAATCTCAGTGGAAATTCTGATAACAGACTCAGACCTTACTAGTGTACTGTAGGTGTGGTAATACTAGCACAACATACTCTGCAACCCAAATACACTCAACTCTGGTGTGCATCACTTAAGACTCATTTACATTTTGAATGATGTCTTTGCACATAAATAATAAAATACAGGACGCAAGAGAGAAAAGTGAATACTAACTGTGGAGGTTAGAGAAGGACAACCAGAGAGTTTTACAACTTCTCATCTTAAATGAAATGTTTCAAATGAGATGTAGGAAATAGGGGTTGCTTCCTAGTCGAATAGTCGACTTGTTGACTTTACTGCTTTGTGATGACACTTTAAGCTTGACGTCGACTATAGTTGCTGATCACATTTATGACATTAACAACATGGATGCCTCAGAGAAGACAACAAGTGAGGAGCCTGGTGGTGGGTCATTGCAGCAAACCAGTAGCGGTACACTAAATATGAAACCTATACCACTGTCACTTGTAAAGTATGCACATCCATTCTGAAATACAACAAAAGTTCAAGTGCCATGCATACTCTGAAAAGGCATCTGCTAATGCTAGCTGCTGAGGAATGATCCAAATCCTCTCAACAGCAGTCAATAAGCAACTTCATCAGATGCCCTGCTGTAATGCTGGTGAATTTCATTGTCAAAGATATTAGACCTTTACCTGCAGTACATGGAAAAGGCCTCAGAGACCTACTGCATTTTTTTGAACCTGGCTATGATGCCCCATTTTACAACATGCTGCAGAATACTATTAAACACCACTATATTCATGAACACTAAGGCAAGTGTTCAGGCTGTCAAACTACTTTAAAAAGGAGGTCCCCAGATCAGGTCTTGAACCGGAGTCTCCCAGATCATAGATAACTGTGCTGACTACTGAGCTAAAACTTTACTTATCACCTCATTGCAGACAGGCCTCTACCTATTTATACACCCATAACACAGAGACAGCACACTGTGTGATGTGTAGGGAAGAATTTCAATGGCGATTATTGCTTTGCGCTTTTATTTATTGACTATTTTTTACAACCTAACTTTGTGTAAAGGAGAAGGGGAACAACAGGTTACAGATAGTCCCTTGGGAGTACTTTGCATGTGTCAGTAGCTCAGCTTTATCTCTGGCGAACACCCCCAACTCTGGGACTGATGTCCAAATTAGGAAATGTGCATCATGTAGCAGGTGGATGTGACTCTCCTCGTTGAGACCTGCTGATGGACGTAACAGCGGAGCAGAGGAGAGAGACTGAGATAGTGATGTAACCGAAATGTAAGAAAAAAACCCACTATTTGTGCTTTGCCGAATGACATATTTGTATTCGGGCACACCCCTAGTTGTTATAGTGAGCATGTTTGCAAACAGTTCCATCCTAAGGACATAGAGGAATATTGGTATTCATTTTGAGTTCTGTTTCTGGATGAATGTGAGTCTAATATTTACCCTCTTTTCAGCTCTGTTTTTGGTCTCCGGCAACTTGGAAAAAATATCTGACTCTTTAGCTGCTAGCCACTGCCAGCTAGTTGTTAATTTTGTCTGTGATTTGGTGCTTGGCAGGAATAGCAAAAAACAAGTGCTGTGGCTGGAGACAACACAGATGAAAGTGGTAAGACTGAAACAAATCAGTAAAACAAAAACAATGAGCTGAAAGATGAAAAAATGCTCTATAGAGCTGAGGGGAGCTGCTGCGATGGCTGATCATTCTCTCTGCGTTAGTCACAAAGAATGACTCACATTATGTATCATTTCATCCACTGTTGATAAAAAAAAAAAACAATTGCAGCAGCTTTAATGTTACTTAGCAGTTAAGAATAAACTTTAATTTATCATTTATCATCCTTCAGTCTCTGCAGGACTTCTCCCTTTTTTGGTGAGAGCAGCATGTTACTTTTTGTTCAGTTCAGTTTGTATATTTGTCAAGACAAGTAATGCAAGTCTGTAAATACGTTTTTTTATGCACTTCTCTGTGTCACTGAAAGTATTTTTACACCTTTTTAATGCTTCTTCTTCTTTATTCCTTTTTCTCCTAGCCTTTCCATTTGCGGTACGCACACTTTTTGGCACACTGAGTGCTCAGACTTGCATAAGCATTGAACATAATTTCAGCAGTGGGGTGTTTGGTCTTTGTCCAAATAGATAATTAACTGGAGATGCCATAGCACGCCACCCACCGTCTCCCTGTCACAACCATGCTGTGAGGAGATGCAGGCAAAGAAAACTGATCCATTTCTACCGGCAGGCCCCGATCTGTCTGGCATTGGTGACGAGAGGGATCTTGAGGGGTTCTTGAGCGTTTTTGTCAGAAAGCTTTTTGCTGGCTCGAGTTATTTATAGTAGCAGTTACCTTGCAGTTTATCAGCATATTTTATTTATGCTCACTGACTGACTGAGTGGCACTCTTGTCATCCTTGTATCTGCAGTTCGGGTAATAATCATGTTTTAATTTAGGACAGCGAAAACTTGGTCATAAAAGCTAAAAATTAGGCAGATTTATTGTGCAAGAATTAGTGAAATATTCTATGCTGCTGTCATGGACGGAGGCATGGCCAAAAGATGGATTGGTTCACCATTAATCCATCTTTCCTCCAGTGCAGCAGTCCAGTTGGCTAAGAAGAGTAGTTCACACATCCTTTCCCCTAGTCATGTCCATCAGCTCCTCCTGGGGGATCCTTAGGCGTTCCCAGGTCAGATGGGATGTATGTAATCCCCCCGACGTGTTCTTGGTTTGCCCCAGGGTCGTCCTACCACTTTTATGCAGAATATCTCCACAGTGAGGCATCCATGAGGAAACCTAATAAGATGGCAAAACCACCAATCCATTATTTATAATACATGCAAAGACATCACAGAGAAGAGTGTAGCAGTGCTTATCTAAAAATATAGAATAACTCATTTTTAATCAAAACCAACAATTGTCTCTCAGTACTATTTCCCTAGCCTTTCTGTGACACACAGTCTCAAGCCCATTGGTTCCAACTGAAAGCATAAAACTTTAAAAACTTCTCACAAATATATAGTTCCATTTTAAAAAAGGCTCAGTAATTTCCTCAAACAGCTGAGCACTGTAGAGGAAATAACGCATTTGTTGGAGACTATTTTTTGCGGCTAGTTTCTCTTCCTGGCAAAACTACTAGACGCCAGCACACCCTTTTCTACTGCCGTGCAGTGTGTTCAGCCTCACAGGAGAGATGGTCAGTGGTATGCTCAGATTTTATAACTGAATTATGACCAAGACACACCCTTTTTATTTTTTATGTAATGAAGGAACATGTCACCCAGTGCAAAAGTGTGGCTCACTGATGTGTTTTTAATAGTTTTGGACAACAATGGAGCTCTATGGCACAGAGGAATAAGATATATCAGGCTATATCAGGCTATCAGGCTACATAGGCGATACTTGTTAGTAGATCATTAATTATTGGTTTTGGTCTTTCTATGACATTTGTTGACATTAAGAAAAAGTATAGAATGACCAGACTTCTCCAGAGTTTAGGCAATATCTTACTGTCATCACAAAATGCGTGACATTCTCATCATGCATCATCATCATCAGACCTTATAGTCAGAGATTTTTCCTCCTGTCAGTCATAATGTATTCCCACCTCAGGCCTATTTCCATGTGGCATGTATGCCAGGCTCCCACAGTGCTGTAATAACTACACCTCCAGACCAAGCCAAGACTCCCTTCTGTGTGTGTGTGTGTGTGTGTAAGATATGTGCTGTAGGGCAGGTGCCACATCATAAATGAATGTTTTTATATCGATTTTTTAAATTTGTTCACATGAATACTCATTTACTCTTTCTCAGGAATCTTTCTCATTTCATTATTATTACTTTTCTTCTTACCCAGCAAACCATTCTTTCCCTACTCCTTTACACCATTTAGTTTAATGTATAATGCTTTGTATACATCTTGTTGGAATGCAATGATTAAAAGGTGTAGACCAAAATATGCGGACATCATCATGGTATCATCATCATCATGGAGTTGTGCTGTGTGATGTCATAATACAAGTCATCTGTTGGCATATCAAAACTCAGCAAACTCTCATCAGATACAGACCTTTTAGATACAGCACCTGTTCATCAGAGTGAGACGCCTATCATTGATAAAACCTTTAATCAGAGACACACTGTTTAAGACAGACTGAAACCACAGATTGTGATTCTACAGCTTGAATCCACCAGCAAATGGAGTCAGCCAGGATGCTGCTGGACTGTGAGACAGAGGAGGCACTCCCTAAACAAGAAGAGGAGTTGAAGGCTCAAGTCCAAACTTACGAAGACAAGGACGAGGCGCTTGCTGCCAAGCTGGAGGACCAGAATAAAGAAATAGAGTCTCTTCACCAACAGGTGAAGGACACAGACAAGGCCCTCCAGAGTGCTAAGAGAGAGTGTGAGGCACTCCATCAAAGGATTAAGTAAATGAATGGTATGGTGGCTCGAGAGGGTGCGATGAGATACCAGGACGAATCCAGGACGAGAAAAGGGCTTTACCAACAACTGAGTGAGGTAAAAAGGCAGTTGGAGGAAGAGAGGAGTTTGAAGAACATGTTTATGGCAGCGGAGAAGAAAGCAGAACGGTTGCAAGAGCTCCAGAATGTCTTCAGCAATGTGAAGCCTGCTCAAGATGAGCCTGAAAAATTGGAAGCAGTGAGAGTTGACTACAGCAACAGCAGAAAAAAGTTCACTGCACAGATCAAGGAGGAACAAGACAAGAACATGGGTCTGCAACGAGAACTTGAGCTGATAAAAGTTTTATACAATGAGATCAAGCTCAAGTATGAAACTGAGCTCAAGTTTGAGAAAGAAAAAAATAACACTCAACAGAAAGAGCTGCAACAGGAGAGAAGATGTCATGGAGAAAAGATTTCAGCCGATCTGGAGCTTGTTAAAAAGCTGAGGACCAACAAGGATCATCTGCATCAGCAGAAGGAGGAGGAAATCCGAATCCTGCAGGAAGAGAGGGAGAGGTCATTTGCCAAAGAGTTGGAGGATCTCAAATCACAACTCAAAGAGCTGACTTTAACCAACCTCAAACTCACTGCCAACATCAAGGCAGAGGATGAGGACTCTCAGGACCTTCAGCAGAAAAACGCTGAGCTACAGGTGGTGCAGCGGGAAAAGGTGCCCCTCTGTGATTCGCAGGCCCTCAAGCTCCTGGAGGAGGTTGATGTCTCAGCAGAAAATCTCCCAACAAAAAATAAGAAGCCCTCGTTATGGAAAAGATTCCGCCACTTCGTGGGATTGAAGAGGAGAAAGAGGAAGAATCCAGAGTGTAACTAACATAGTATAGTATAGTTCAATAAAATGTCAATAAAATACTGAAGAAATAAATGTTCTACTTGTTTGATTTTGTTTATGTCTAGAATTGTTAAGTGGTCTTACAGCCAACGCTGAAAGCTCCAATCCTCTGTTATGTATCATGGTGATGGGGCAACCAGTTGGTTTACATTTTAATCACATATTGTAAATTTCAGAGTGAAATGGTTATTCATTTCTGTGTGTCTATGGGAGTATTCTTGTGTATTGAGATGTGTGTCCTCATGTGAATGGGAATAGGTGCCAAATATATTTTTTCCTGAAGTTGGCTGAAACATGGATTAGTATACAAACCCTACAAACTGGACAAACACTGTAACACTATAACCAAACTACTGCAAATTAGGGCCAGATTAATCTGCTTTTGGGCCCCTATTAACCATTAATATCCGGTTCTCCCCAACCTACTTTGCCCAAGAAACTAACCAGTTTTCCTCCACTACATTCTATTTACACAATAGTACCCTGACCCTGTGTTTTCTGTGTGTAATGTTAGTTGGTGATTACACACACATTTATTTTAGAGAATATTCACCATCAAGCGTAATATCAACTGAAATTAAAAAGGTATTAAAACTAGGTTTTGACACAGGGTCCCTCTACAAGACAGAGACTCAAAATTAGGACCAGACTAGTATCCAGCTTTGCCTGGTTGGTAATCTAGCCTTGCCACCGACTTTTGCACTTCATAACCATCTGTACTGTATATACATAGTGTAAATTATTCATATATACATATACATCTACAGTAAATTCTGTTTAATATTCAATGACTGATTCTTTACAGTTTTTAGCACTATCTACTTGACATGCATTAATGTACATTAATTATTACAGTGTATTACTATCATTGCACAGTGTACATATTAGAGTTAAAGTTATGGTCCTATATTTTGTCTCCAGTCTCAGTTTTTTATTATATTCAATTTTTCTATTTTCACATTCCATTTTGTGTATTTTGGTTATTGTATATAATTGCATTTTAATTGTACTTTACTTGTACTTTCTCACCTAGCTCATTTGTTTTTAGTGATGTGAAGTAACTGCTGTAACATTGCAGTTTCCCTTTTGGGACTGAGAAGGTACTCTACCTACCCACACACTCTTGGATCTGTACATTAAGAAACTATTCTACCTGAATCTGTTTTACATTTTATTAAAAATTTTAATCTTTTTCAAAAGTTTTGGTTGTTAAAAACAGGAAGTGTTCACTTTGCAGTGGTCTTGTCAGTTGGGTCAGATGGCTGGTTCACAGAGGCCATGCCAAGTGATGTATTTTGTGTCATTGTTTGAAATTACTCAGTGGTCCCAACCTATAAGGGACTGTTTCATGCTCCAAGCTCTGACGCTCTCAGTTCCAGTGTTAAATGCAGCAAAGTCGGCTAAAGTTATTCATCATCAGGGGGGAAGTCAGAAATATACACAAATCTATACTGTAATGTATTCCCATGCATGCTGCTCAAAGTAATCTCAGTCAGCGGCTCTTCTGACAGCAGCACAGCATCTCTTCATCTCCTCTTGTGCCCATGTGCACGCAGGCACAAGTGAAAGTGAGTTACTATGGTTACGGGGGCTCTCTGTGTCTCTGTCGCCCTTAAACTTTCTCATGATTCCCAATAATACATTTTTAGGGTAACTTACTACCATTTTAGGCTACAGATTTCAATCACTGACCTCACAGATTTCAGTCATGTTAATTTGACAGGTCTGGTCATTTGCCTAATTTTATGAATTTGTCAGGTGTTACTCAGGATCTATTTGTGTATTGTTGTGGTGCTGGCCTACATAGAGAAAGGTTAGTAAATTTATTGCAGCATTGTGACACTAAACAAGGCCACAGAGAGGTCGAGAGGGGTCAATTTACCACAAATAATACTAATTTATTATGAATAAAAATAAGTACTACTCATATACCCCCCTCCCATGGGAACAAATCTCACTCCAAGCTGAAGTTGAAAGTTGGCAGCCCTGTTATAACAGAGCTAATACCAGGATGCAAGCTTTTTATTTCTCTTTTCACATCACAAACAATAAACAACAGACATGAGCCTTGCAGGTAAAACATGCGACCCATGTAGCCGTTATATCAGTTTGGTGTGGGGGTGCTGTTCTGCAGGTGCGCTTGATTTGACTGTAACTGTGGTAACCAGGCAGAAATAAACCTCCTGAATTTGCACCCAAAATGCTGTCAAAACTTTCATTTACAATTTCCACTGCAGCCTCCATGATCATCAACCAGAAAAGAGGCAGAAAAAATAACCATCACTCTGACAAAACACTCACTTCGGAGTGAAAATCAAGGGACATCTGCAGAGTGAAACAGATGAAAGAGCACGAGGAATTAACAGATAGGTAATTAGATAGTTATAATTAGAATAAAATAAGTTTTCTTTCAAATCAAACATCCTGATATATGAGTGGAAAGTATTGTTGCAACTGCATTTATTACCTTTTTTTAACTCTAATGTACCCATGTCATGTGATATGCTACTTAAGTACACTTTAAAAACAAATATTACTGGGACCACTATAGAAAATTGTAGATGAACAATTAATATCCAGGAATTCTCATTATAGACACTACCACTGACTATCTCTGTAACAGATTGCACACAATTTCACACATTGACCACACACGGTCCAGCCATATACTAGGTTTTGACCTAGTCTTATCAATCAAAACTAAGGTATTTCCCTTACCCAAACCAGGTCATTTTTGTGCCTAATCCTAACCAGACACACAGGATAAAATGTATGTATTTTGTGATTTGTAATGATTTTGGAAGGAACAGATAAATTATGTTGATAACTGCTAATAGGGGCGTCACAGCAGAAAACATTTCCTTGTGTCATTGTGAAGGACATTTACAAATTACACATTTTGTCATTTAATTTGGAGGACTTGTTGGGTCACCCACAGTATGGCCCAAGTGGCAATCTCCGGGGCTGAAAAATGAACCCAATGTGGAAATGCCAAAAACCTGTATTCTATCTAAAGGCCATCAGGGGGCAACTCCACTGGCTGCAAAAAGAAGTCCGATTGTATGGAAGTCTATGAGAAAATGACCCTACTTCTGTCTTGATTTATTACCTCAGTGAACTGTTTCCTAATGAGTTTATGGTCTCAATTGCTAGTTTCAAGTCTTCTTCAATACAGCATGATGTTCATTTTGTAAAATATGGCCCCATTTAGAGTAAAATAGATGATGAAGCAGCGTATGCTTTAGGGTGTGGCTACGTTGTGATTGACAAGTGGCCACCATGGTGACAACGTTGCTTACATAATGTAACCATTGCGTATAGGTGTAGCTGCTGCTAATTCACAGTGTGTTTTCAGTTCACTAAAGTTAATTGTAATATTGTGGTCACCTAAAAAAAAGCCTTGTTCAGCGTTCGGTTGACCCATCAATGAGTCGGATGATCAGTTTTTCCGGTGAGTACATTTTGTTTTAACAGTTTTAGGCCTGTTTTTCACTAGCGAAAATTAGCATTAGCATTATAATTATCACTGTTAACCATAGATTGTAATAGCACTGTGCTAACCAAGCTATGGTCAGCCGCATCCTCTCATCCAAATATGGTCACTTCTGGCTCCAAAAATCAAACACGGTGACGGCCAAATCCAAGATGGCAATGGTCAAATCACTACACTCAAGGCTTCAGAATGGCAGTTTGCAAACCAATGGATGATGTCACGTTGACTACGTCCATACTTTTTACAGTCTATGGTATGGCCATACATTTGAGGTGTGATTTAAGACATTTTCATTTACACTTAGCCAAATATATGTGTAGCTGTTGGTCTGATTACAATCCGTTATTGCAATCCGTCTTGCATTTCCGGCAACATGCAAAAATGATCGGCCCTACTCCAGTCCAGAGGGTGATAGTAATGCACCTGAATCTGTTTGGTACCAGCCAAAAACACCAGAATAAAAATGAGTGGTACACTTTAGCAGTTTAATTACAACAATAACAGTTTAGCCAACAAACAACCTTCCATAAATTCATGGATGAATAATAATAATGGAGTAAGAACAAGTTGAAAGTTTAATTGTTTTCACAGGCTCTCACTCACACTGCTCCCTCACCCATACAAATCAAATCTCCCTTACCCACAGATCATTCAGCAGTTGAATTGATGAGGGATCAGATAAACGCCAGTTCAGTGCGCCCTCTGTATGATCGCACGTGTTGAAATCCCTGGAGCCGCTTTTCTCCATGTCTCAAGCAACTGGGAGATGGACAGCTGATTTCAGTGTAATTTCAGCGTGACTTCAGCTGCCATTATAACAGGTTCAAACCCTCTAGAGGCTTTGTCCACAGAGCACTTACTGACATATGAAGAGTAAAGATTACATTTGCGTCTTGGAAAGACAGAGGGATTTACATCTCATTAACATCTGGCTAGAATGCATCTTGGGATCGGATTTCAGTCCATCTTGAATGCTTCCTGGATACATTTAAACTTGGCTTTTTAGAGATAGAATTGTTATCTAATAAGTGATAGACTTTGTGAAAATGGGTAATATGATTTCCCCATGGGTGCTCACAATTACCTGTGGGTACCTTAGCTCCTGAACACCCAAGTAATCAGTGCCTATGCGTGTGGTTGTGTGGTCGTGCATATCTGTCCCCGAAACGTTAAGAGAACTGGGTCATCAGAAAAGAACAAAATAGCAGAGAAACGTTTTGAGTAATGAGTGAAGACGAGGAGGGATCAAAGAAAGTTCTGGAAAAGGAAATGAAAATCATTTTAAAGAGAAAAAGGAGAGTGCTGGAAGGCCTTCAAGTGTCTGCTTTGCCAAGTAAAGTAATATTTCTTTCCCTCAGGCTCTCTCTTACCTACATCAGAAAAAAAGATACCTTGCCAAGTGAAAAGGTGTTTTTTTTCTGATCACACAGACGTGGTTCGTGGGTTCATCTCTTATTTCTGTTTTTATCTTTGATGTATTCCACGCCAAGGTCTGCTGTAAGGGGCAAAACAATTTCTTCCTTGTCACTATTCGTGACTAAGACCATATGCTGACTAGAAATAGCTTGTCATTCCCCACAGGTGCCAGGTACTTTTTGCAGTACTGGTCATGTCCTTAAATTGATGTAGTCTTCATGTGTGTACTCTTTATCCAGCTGGCTGGAAGCAATGTGTTTTTTAAATGTCAGCTTACTTTAACTTTGCTTTACTGTAATCTTGTGCGTGTTCACACACACTATTGTTCTTGGCTGGTTATGTTATTTTGCCGAATGTCCCTAAATGGCTGGTTATAATTGTTTCTGTTGTCTTTCAGAAGTTTTTCCCAGCAAACTTTAATTGAATATCGGTTTTTATCAGTCTCACTATCCCTGTGCATCAGGTAGAAAGTCACATAAGATATGTTTGCATATGTTTTCCTGGAAGATATATTTTAAAACCCCTAAAACACTACAGAATTATTTTGACAAACTACGAGACATTCTCATCACAACATGGATTATTACATGATGAATTGACATACAGATCAATCAAGCAAAACTGACAGCCGATTCAGGTGTACTGTCATCATCAGCCTGACGTCGCTTCAGATGAAAGGACCTAAAAAGTGGGACATTTTACAAAATAACCTTAAAATAATCTTCAGAAAGGACTGTAAAGAGGAGATAACAGCATTAATCAGCAAGAGGAGAAGAGGAAATAGCTAACTGTAAACTGCTAACTGGTACCAACATTCCAAAGGAGCAACTGCACTGGGGAAGAAGAAGAGTTATTCTGTGAAGACAAGAACAGAAATTAAGGGGTCCTTGTTGGTGGTAGTCTTTCTCTCTCCATGAGCAGGTTTGATGTCGGGGCGACTGATATTTGAGGTGGCCTCTCCTAGTTCCGACTATGCAATGTCTTTGTCCATGTGTATGCCTACATCTGAGTCACTGTGTGGAGTGCAAGGGAAATATGTCTATTATCATGAGAAATACTGGCTGGGAGCTAAATCAGCAGTTCCAAAAATCATGCTGGCTAATGTTCGCTCTCTGGACAGCAAAATTGATTATATAACTGGTCAGTGCTGGTCAGTTGTTGACTTGCAAGGGCTGTCTACATCAAGCTCAGACATGTACTTTCTATCTAAATGCACTTTAACGCAGTGTGCTGTTATTAATTATTTGTTCTTTATTGTTTTGTTTTTTCTCTTGAGATTGTCTTGATGTTTTTACCATTTTTAAAGGAATTTTAAATATATATCTTTATACTTTCTCTTGTAGTTGCAATGCTGTGAGTTGGGAGGAACAGTATTTAATTTTGTTGTTTGCGCAAGTACACAAGAACATGACAATAATCTAAATCTTGAAATCTCATTCTACTTATTTTGCATTTGTCATTATAGTGTTCAGGTTTTGGTAATCAGTGAAAACAATACAATCGTATATATACATTTAGATTTGTTTTGCTGTAATTTTAAACCAGTGGTACCATAAAGCAAACTAAAAAGACGAAAGTCATTAATGTTTGAGATTTTCTTAGAAATAAAGGACAGGTTGACAATTTTTCAGGTCTATCTTAAAATAATAGTCAGGTGTCCATATGAACATTGCTTGCTGTAAACATCCCTGCTATTCATACTTCCTTTCTAATGCACTTCAAATGTAAATGATGGGTAACAAATCCACAGAGCTTGTTCTGTGTAAAAATGTACTCCAAAGTGTATTTGATGCTAATATGAAGCTTCAGCAGGATGAATTAGAAAAATCAAGTGGATCTTCCAGAGTTACAGTCTTTTTAGTATGAAATATTGTTTGTTTATTGCTATATCCCTCTACTGCAGCTCAGCAAGGAAACACTGAGTTTGTACCCCATCACTTACAGTACATTGAAAGTGCATTAGAATGGGATCTTTGTATGAACAGGAAGAATGTTTACAGCAGGCTAAACCTTTTTCAATGTTCATCGGGACACCTGACTATTGTTTTTCGACAGACTTCAAAAATTGTCAACATACCTTTTCATATAAAGTGCAAGAAGGCTGTTAGAATTAGATCTAGTGTGGCTCTGTTCTGGGTAAGCAGTGGGAAACCCTGTTCTGTATCTCCCTCCGTCACTCTTTCCATTACTACGCCCTATACTTCACAGTAGCCACAAAAGGAGGTCAGACTGCCATTAGAGATGTATTTCCATTTCCTCACATCCAGCCAACACCTCCAGAACAGCACCTCTTTAACCCTTCAGTTAGCATGTATACTATACAGTCCGTCAGTCATTTATTAATCAGTAAATCAATCTAATTAGCAAAAAGAACACAACTGTGATATTAGATTACAATCAAGAAGTCATGGCTAGTCTTTCTTAATTGACTCTATCCTAAAATAGATGAGGTATGCAAGAAGCTGAGCCTGAGCCAAGTCTTCAAATTCTCACAAACAACACCAGCTTTCCATGTCAGGACATAAATTACAGCTCCTTGCTCCTTTTTATCCACCTTACACTTGATGCACCCAGCAAGTTGCCATTAGCTATTTCCTTGAGTGTAATGAGGGTAAAAAGCATGGCAGGGATTGCACCACTCACTGATGAGCGGGTTCCTCGGTATTTCACAGCCCCTCCTCGATGCTCAACCTCAGGCCTACCGACCATTTATTATTAAAAGAAAGCTAATAGCTGCTCGCTGGGTTTTGGGTCTAACCTAGATAGGATGGTGTCTCAGCCAGTGCTCTGTCCAGACTGTTCACTTTGGATCTGAGATGACACCATGCATATTATATAAGACAATAGCAATGTGGATGCTGCTCTGAAAACAGATTGTAATGTGTCCCTGTCTGATAAAATCCAGACTCAATATCTGACCTTAAAATGTACCATTGTAGAGTTCAAGTAATTGTATTTTAATTGTAAATTACGCAGATTCGTGTGCCATATGAGTCCATGGGAAAGCTAGCAATTGACTAATGGTGTGCCAGTCAGTTTTAAAAATCAATAAAATAATAACCATAGTGAAAAAAACTGATGGTAATAACACTACCAACAATTATTATCATTACTGTCACTGCCTTTTCAAGCGGGTACTGTGGACACAGCGCTCCTGTCTTATTAGCTCTTTCAGTTTGCTATAGGAGGGCACCCCTTTACTGACAAACAGAAGCAGAGAGACTACAGCAGGAGCAGTGAAGCAAGCTTGTGGATAGAATATTACCAGCTCAAATATAGGTTGCCTGTAGCTATCATGACCACGGCTCGCTATGCTAACATTAACTAAGCAACCTTCTGAAGTGCAGTTTGCAGGTGCTGAGATGTATCGTTGAGTGAGGAGGGAGCATGCATTTTATGTAACAGAGGAAGATGAAAAGCTGCTGCCTTAACATTATGCACATTGCGTAGGTGTTATTCCTTGTGGGTCAGCTTGAGCTCTATCTGTGTTAAAGGGGTTCATTTCAGCAATTCTAGCATCACCCAACTAATGGAAAAGAACAAGAACAAGAAGGTATTTATTGTAGTTGACTAGTAGTAGTGGTGGTAGTGGTGTGCAGATGGGGAATTAGTGTACACCACTGTTAGGTACTTTGCACATTTACTAATGTTTCTTTTAAGAAGTCTAGAGTGCACCACTAACACACAACAGTGCCTACTTTGACTACTTGCAGTACTTAATGTGAGCAATGACAATGTTAACATGCTGATAGCGGGTATATTTACCATGATTACTGTCTTATTTTAGGGTATTAGCATGCTAACGTTTGCTAACTAGCACTAAGCATAAAGTACAGCTGAGGTGAAAATTTTGACACAATGATAGTGTTATGAAAAAACAGGTGATCACCAAAGTCAGTTAAATCAGGAAAGACACAAATTAACATGAATGCAGAAGTGTTATTTGATAGACATTGGTATTGACCCTGTCGACTAGATATATGTATTGAGATAGAGCCCTATAAAGAGCAGCCAATCACAGATCCCCCTAGGGGGCTGTAGATGGGCTCTTGAGTTGGAGGGACGTAGGGGCGAAGCGGCACAGACTGCAATGACAGCAGAAAGTAACAAAATAGCCAAGGTGGTTCAAATATTCTTCAGCTAAGAACCCATTTAAATCATTGGATAATAGTCGAGAGGTGGAGCCTCAGTGTGTTGACAGTTGTCTTCCTGTTTCATAAGGATTCATCGTTATTGTCTGAATGTCTGTACCAAATTTTGTGTCAATCCATTGCGTAGACTTTGAGATATTTCCCTGGATAATTAAAAACTTTGAACTGCTGGGGGTGCTAAATCACAGGTAAGCGGATTCCTAAAGTCATTAAGATTCATCCTCTGGAGGCCAAGAATGTCTGTACCAAATTTCATTGGAATCCATCCGATATGTATGGAGATATTTCACTCTGTACCAAAGTGGTGGACCGGCTGGCCATCCCTAGAGACCAACTGCCACTGTCGCTACAGTAACTAATGAGTTGAACCATTAATACCCAAAGAAATCAAAACATGTTAAGTATGAAAGCATAGACATTATGCTGCATTCAAAGTCAGTCCCAGCCAGCTGGCCTTAATGTTTTACAACTAAACTTCTTGTATTTGTGGTGCTTTTAGTTATATTTCCTTTTACAGAGTCCAATAAAAGTTGAAATGTACAGATTGCTGCTGAAGCACTTGAAGTAACTATATTTTAGTACTAATAGTAGTATTTCAGGAAAATTTTATTGTTCATGATAATTCCATGAGTGTCATGATCACAATAATCAAAGTATGAAAATTCGATCCTGACCCTCCCCTACACCTGACTGCAAAAGATACAGTACAAGTTAGAGTCAGTGAGCATCCAGTAGAAGGATTGTACACAGTAGTTCAATCTACATGCATGATTACTGAATTGTCAAGTGCCTGACTCTAACCTGGTTTCTTTTAAAACATTATTTTGCCAGTGTTGTCTTTGGAGTGTTTTCCTCTCATGGAAGGCTCTGTGTTTTCTTCTATGTAGGCCAAACTAGCACAAAACTGGAAAGCTTCCAGAAAGACAACAACATCAACATTTTTTCACTGCCTTGTCTCGTTCACTTCCTGTGCTTTCTGCTCTAAAACTCCTCAATAATCCACTTAAGTACCAGTGAAAAGAGAATTACCCACAATGCACCCTCACTGCCAATTAAAAAGCTCTCCTCTCATCCTGCGTGAAATTTCTCGTCGTATTTCACAGGAGGGTGAGTGCGAAGCAAGGAACACAAACATGCATAATGAATTGTCCTCCTTTTTATGAAAAAGGCCAATGGACGTGTTTTATCTTTCATTATTGGCTCCAGGGGGACGCTGGAGAAGGGCACACATCTTCCTCTTATTCTCATGTGCTGTCTCTCCCTCTCCTTCTTACTCACATCTTCAAGAATTAAAAGATTTTTCAAAAGAGTTTTCTTTAACATGATATACAGTATCCCCTCTTTTGAGTTACACTGTCTGCTTGACACACATGTGTTAAATTATACATTCAAAAAAAGAAAAAAAAGGAAGAAAAACAACTGTCCCTACATGCAATGTCCTTTTTGTGATTACATTTATATTTTAGCTGCTCTCTCTTCCGACTGGGTCAGTTCTTTGCTTTGCTTTGGCTTGTAGAACTGTCAAGCTATTCCAAACTGCCTGATGATTAACTTAATAAACTTATAGCAGCAGCTTCTTGATTCTCAGTAACCAAGAACTGACCCAGGACCCAAAGGTCAAAACTATAATTCATCTAATAAGGTCTGTGTTTGTTTGTTTGTTTGTTTCTGAGAAGATCTGACTGTCCTCTGGTCCCTGTCAGTTCTGGCCTCTTTTTTTTTTTTTGGAAATGAATGTAAAAGTCTTCAGTTTCAAAGTTTTGCATCCGTGAAGAGCACAAGACTCTACTACTTCATTTATTCCTTCATTCATAGGATTGAGGAGAGGCAATGCTGTCTTGCCTTCACACACACACATGCACACACAGATGAATAAATAGATTTTTTTTTAGTTTGGTAGCGGGTGGCTGCGCATTATCTAATTACCATCAGGGAGAGTGATGGAACAAAAGAGACAGGGAGGTACTGTAGAGATGTCTGTGTCAAGTGCAGGTTTTAATTGGAGTGGAAGAAAGAAAGAGGACAGAGGAAGCACTGATATAACCTCCTTTAATCCCTTAATCCCTTTCTCCCTTTCTTTCTTTTTCTGTCTTGTCTCCATTCACTGGAACTTCACAACAGAGCAGATATTGCCAATACAATTAACAAAATGATGTGATTAAAGTGGTAATACGCATATCCCTATTTTCTGACTTTGATAGCAGAGTTTTAGTTTTAGTTACTGTTGTTTTCTTGGTTTGTTCAGTAATGATGCCTGACGCTGCTTATGCTCAATCCCCCGTACTTCTTCTGTAACATCAAATGAACTGAAAGTAAGGTTTGCATTGTGCCAGAGAAATGTGTGCTAGAGACTCCACGGACAACATGGGCTCAAGTGTATAACTGATGTGTTCGTGCAAAACCGATGTAACCATGCATTTCAAATGCAAACTGCTACTAAACAAAAAGCATGCTTGAGAATGTGGGTTCGTCACGGATATTTCAGAATGCGTGTACAGACCCTTTTGTAGCTTGAGCTGACTGTGATACGGTGGAGAGAAAAATGAGTTGAATATGCAGCATTTCAGCCACTTAAACTGTGCATGTGTGATTTTAAACACTACAAAATTATTTTAGTCAAGACTGAAAAACAGCTGGAAGTAACATGAACTGCATCGATTTTTTTCAACGAACTTAAACTTATGTCATCAGAATAACTATAAAATAGCTACAATCACATAAAAATTCTACACATAATGGTTTTAAAGCATCCTTTCCCAACCTCAGACACATTTTTGGATAAGTAACTATTACTTACACTTGCACTAACTGACATTCAGCACACAAAGCAACAGTTTCACCTTTTTGGAATCATATATTCATTCACCTGATGAATGTAAGTTCATTCACTTTCCTTTTAGCTCTGTTTTGCTAAAGGTGCTTTCAGACAGTGAATGGTTGTCACTGTGTCTGCTGCCCGGTAACCTCCGATCCTACAAACAACCTTGGGCCTGTTTCATGAAAGCAATTTGCAAACACTGCTTATCACACTGTTCCTGTTTCACAAATGATTCACTCTCAATTCTCTCTCTCATTTGGGAGTCCTGCAGTCCTCTTACATGTGCATTACACAGGTTGCAAGTAAGCAATATGACATAATTAATATAGCAGGTTTTGCTTAATAATCATGCCTAAACCTTATGAACCAACCTTACTAAGACTGCACAATATTTAGTTTTTCAGTTTTTTCAGTATCGAATAGTGTAAGGTATTTGAAATTCAGGAATTATATTACAGTTAATAATCCCAGTAATGCTCCGTTACTTCAACAGTTGACTCACTGGTAGTTTGAGGGAGGGTTAATCTCAGTTTGGTCTCTATGTGTCCAGTAGATAGACTGGTCCGGTATGTGCTAGCTTGGTGTGGAGGCTGGAGGTGTGGGGACGTGGTTAGCCACCACCAGATGAAGAGAAATGAGACCTCAGGTAACTCCAAAGTTGTGTTATTTTCATTTTGTCTTCTTAGTGGACTTGCTAACATTACACTGGTAAGGCTACATTCAGGAATCAGCAGGCTGGAGGGCTTGGACCAACAGTGTTTTTTAATTCCCATTTAATTTGAAGCAGCTGTTGATTTGTTCAGAACAGGCTGATACAGTATTTAGTGTGAACATGCCTTTATCGTATCACATATTTTGTGCGTGTACACATTTGGTCTCAGTTTGTCTCACACACTAACTGTTTCTTACTCCAGTTCCTCTCTGTGCTTCCCACTTATCGTCACCCGCTCTACCTATTCCCAAACGCAGACCACTTCCTTCCTCTCCTCCCTCTATCCCTCCATCCTCTGCTCTCTCTGGAGGACATGAAAGCTTTTCATCAGAGAGCTGTGTAATTGAATGAGCTGCTCATGCTGTCAGTCGTCCTGTTGCCCTGTCATCCCCATCAGTGGGTGACAGGAGAGAGAGGGATGGAGGGTGTGTGTGTGTGTGTGTGTGTGTGTGTGTGTGTGTGTGTGTGTGTGGCAGAGGCCAGCATTACCTCCATCTTCCCCTATTCCCTCCCTTATAATCAAAATGAATACCAGCCTCCCCATGCAGAAAGCCCCATGGGGAGAGACACTTTGACACAGGGGCAACCTCACATGTTAGGAATGGACACACAGGTGATGGCTGTACACACATAGCATGCATGCATATTTATGTTCACACATACACAAATATTCTCTTGCTTCTCCTTGTCCATGTCCACATCTGCATGATAGGGAGGCTGAGCAGCAGAGAATCAGTGTTGCGGGTAGAATTGGTAACGTCTTACCTTCTTCCTGCAGGATGCTGGTTTAAGCACACAGGCAGTAGCTGAAACTTCCTCTGCTTCCTGCAAGAGTTTTTAAAATCATATCTATTGTTTCACATTGTGTGAGGAGAAAACTGACACAATGTCAAAATTATATGGAAATCCTGAAGTGCAAAGAAAAACCTCCTGCAGCTCCAACACCTTCCAATTAGAGCCTGAGGCTACTGCAGCCAAGCAAACACTGAGGTTCAAGGAAGATTTTCAGATGACTGCAGACACTGAGCAGAAATTCTAAAAGGTCACATCGGTAGTCATAAGTCATTTAACACAGAAGCCTTGACCTTGACAACCCAATTCAGTGTGGAGGGTTTGATGTTTTCGCACAAATTCAACCTGTTCTCACTCTAATAATGTCCACTTAAAGAGTGAAAACTTGTGACCACATATAAGCGGGAGGAAAGTGAATAGTCTGTGGATGTGGAGAACAGCACATTGTTGAACAGGTCAAATGTCCAACAAGTGTCTTTAAAACTGTGTCTCGTTGGTTGGGAAATTAAAAATGTGAGGAGAGGATGTGCAATAAGCCTGTCAGTTCAGATTTGAACTCAGGTTGTATTCCATTGTATAATATGTATATATTTTTTTTTTTTAATCTTTATAATAAAAACATGTTTATATGCAGTAATGTAGAATAACCAATTATATATAATGTCACAGCTACCCAACTGAAGTCAACAGTTTTGCATTTCCAGCTGATAGCTAAATACCTTTATGTAGTTTAAATGTATAACTGTGACATGTTTACATATCCCTCAACTACTCCCAACAAGCATCCAATTCCATACCATTTCATAATGCTCAACTAGATGAGAAGTGGGCTACAGAGGTCTGCTAACCATCTGCTAACTTCACTTCTTTCTAACTGCTATACTACTTTTTTCATACAGTAGTACCCTCCAACACCTTTAAACATAACTTAAATGTGTAAAATTGGTTGAGTTCCCCTTTAACATCATCCAACATTTATTGTACATGTATCAAAAAACCTAGAAATAAACCCTATTTTATCATCAAACTTCTTAAATGAGAGATCTGTATTTTCTTTTTGTAAAGTTTCTGGGTTTCTACTGCATGTGTTTTGAGTAGTAATGTGACTTCCAATAAAATACTGACAGAAGATTTCACATGTGATGAATTCAGCGCACAGTGTTGCCATGGATATGTTTTGTGCAAACAACAGTTTGGAAGAAGTGCCTACGGTGTCATAAATGTGATCTTTCCAACAAGCTATACCTGTTGCCATAAGCACATATTATAGAAAGCAAAGATGTTCATAATCTATGGTTTTGCAGAATCATCCAATATTCATATTCTTCTTTGGCTCTAGGGTTGCTTGTTTTAGCAGAACATGCATATACATTAGGTAGTTATGGGCCAGGTGTAGCACCAATAAAAAGAAACATCAAATAGCGGGGAAGAGAATATTCCAAATCTGTTGTTGCATAAACTGCTTATCGGATTGTAATATCACCAAAAAAACAAAAATAACAGGTACAGTTATAAAGTGTGAAATTCACTTGAGTACATACCATAAAGAGATGTTTCTGAATATTCTCTTTCTAATCCTACAAGGAATGATTCATGCAGTCCTAACAGTGGAACTCTCTGCTTCATTAGAAACAGGATGTTAACCACAAGTTATGTATACTGTATATACAGTAACATCTGCTCTGTATGTGTCCCTCACTCACTGAAGCTTCATCCCTCTGGAATTCTCTGCAGTCTGGCTATTATTATTACCTATCACAGGTCACCATGGCAACAATTCACACACACAGTGAAGACACGGTCACTGATGTGGCACTGCTCCCAGAGCCGTCACACTGACCACACAGGACATCTCTCTTTCTCTGCTGAGTGGATATGATTAGGACTGGCCTATATGGGACAAACTGCTGGAGGCCATCACTGCAGCCTAATGATGGGCTGAGAGGAGAGTGCTCCATTTTCTCTATTTAGAATGGCTTTAAAGGTGGAAATTACACTGTAAAGTGATATATTTCCCGTTTCTGCTGCAGCATTTTTGGCAGTGGAATACTGGTTACTCATCGCAGCTATAGTACATGATGTCAGGAAACAGTTAAAAATGTACGTGTGTAATGTTGAATTATCAAAAAACGATATCTTGAAACTCTCATGTGAGTTTTTCCCCCCCTAATCAGTTTCTTTAAAGTAGTTCAGATGAGAAATGGTACAAAAGACAACTATTATCTGGATGGAAATATGTCCAATCACGTAATGTCATTCTAGTGATCAACAAGCTGTTTGGTTTCCAGAAAATTCATCAGAGACAGGACACTGATAAAATAATATTACTTTTGAATGAAATATGTTGTACATTATTTATCTTGACTAGTAAACTCCACGCTTATGAAAATTTAAGGTTGCATGAAATGACCTAAACTGCCATACACACCTAATCAAATGGTACCACTTATGCTGATACCATTGTTTAACTGCTTGCTGCTAACATTATTAAACTCTCAAGTAGTGTTCAACAGTGACACAAACATGGTGTGCACACTATGCCTTTATTTTCAGAAGCCTGCAGTGGCACAAGTGTAAGCATCATTGTCAAGCACATGGCTAATGGACTGTAGCTAATGACATTAGCTAATGCTTTTTAGCTAACTAAAGACGAAAACAAACTCACCATCCTGAAGCAGTTTAATAGTAATCTCTGTTGGTGGAACTAAGTGATCAGAAAGAACAGACAGAACAAACTTTTCCCTCTTTTTGCTTATGTACAACAGATCAAATCTGGAGGTGTTCAGAAGATGTATGAACAAATCTTTATCAACCAACTGACTATACTGAATCCCGATTGTCACTGACTGAATTTTTTAGCAGTGGACCTCCCCACTGGTGACAGAGCGGTAAACATATTAAAAGACTGCAGAGGCTACAAAAACCATAATCTGATAGCTGTCATAAATAACAGGCTGCTGAGCTTTATGTGCAGTGCTTGTATAGGCGAGTGTACTGGACTGAACAGACAGCTGGAACTAACAACAGACTGAACTTAAGACAGTCAGAATCAGTGCTGGACGTCGGGCTAAAAGAACAATGATGCATTCACTTACTTGTATGTACTGAAGTGCATTTGAACAGTGATGCGACTACTTAGCATAGGAAAAAAGTGAACAAAGTGATTAAAATCAGCAGTGATTTATGAATTCTAGACGTGTATTTTCAATGGATGTTGATATAGAACATTTTTTTCTAATTACAGGTGAACATTTCTCAGACTTTTGGTGCTCACGTCCTTTCTCCAAAAATCCTAAAATACACCAGTGGATAAATGTAAGGTGCCAAAATCCCAGAGGCATTGAAATGCAAACTAACAGAAACAGCCGACAAAGATGCATCACACTGCTAAAAGAGAGAAAAAAGTGACCTGTGTGAACAGTGTCAAGCAAAAGCCCTAATATATTCAGTTTCTTCTTCATAATATGACTTTAAAATGACTTATGACCAATATAGCTGGTCTCTCTTGGTAATGATGATGATGTAGCAGACAGGTTAGGCCTGTGATTCTTCCGGCTTGTTAATGAACCTCTTGGAGTGTTTATATGGAGACAGTTTCACTCTGCCTTCCATATCACTTTGACCTCATTCTGCTTTTTACATTGTTGTATTTTGGTGTTCTTCAACATTAATATTTATTGTGAAGCTGCTGTCTTGGCCTGGTTTTTCTTGAAAAAAAAAAAAAACTTCTTTAAATCTCAGTGGGACTAACCTGGTTAAAATAAAGGTAAAAAAAAAGATTGAAATAAATCTCAACCCCCCTCATAAGGTATTTCATTTGCATTTAATTAATAATAGAATTGAGAATATATTAGCTTATATAGAGCAAAGTTCAACTCAAATGTGAGCAACAGAAATATAATTATGTCAGTGTAGAAAAAGTGTCATAAAAAATGTAGAAAACCTCAGTAGAAGAAGAGCTAGACTGTGCTAATGATGTCAAAACCAAAGTCTAAGATATCTTTTTACACATTATGACCTTTTCTCTTTCAGAAAAAATAAAACTCCCAAGTTGTACATCATTCAATTAGACGAAACTCTAAAGTTACTCTGCAATATTGGCTGAGAAATGTTATTGGTAGCATTTGAAGTCCTGTTTAATCTTTCCTCATGAATACTAGATGACCATTGTTAATGATCTGCTGTCTGAATATCACTGTTAAAGCACATCTGAAGGAGCTGTCCCTATTTCTCTGCTTTACAATCTGACATTTGTTGCTAGAAGATTAAAGTCTGCAAAAACCTTCAGATTTTAGACTAGATCACCTTGATTTGAATAAAATAGTTTATAAAGCTTTATGTGTATTGATAGCATGATTTGCAAACATATCAAGGTATATTTTCCAAACGCCTTTCAAGATATAATTGACATTCTTTGTGTGACTGTTAATAAATCTTTAACTGATCTGGAAATTTAAAAAGCCTCTAAGAGAAACTGTGGTTTATGAGAACATATGATCAAATGTAGTAATTCCTGACATCTTCAAATGTGTTGGACAAAGTTAAAAATGGGTCCAACGGGTCAAGGACTCACAGTTAGTACAGTATGTCAAAGTTGAATCAGGAAGGTGTCTGTGAACTGTGGTGGATGTTTACAACAGGGCAGCTGTGGCTCAGGAGGGAGAGCAGGAAGATCGATGGTTCGATCCCTGGCTCCTCCAGTCTGCATGTCCGATGGCTCCCGATGGATGTGCCAGCAGTGTGTGTGAGTGTGTGTGAATGTGCATTAGATTAGATCTTGATGAGCAGGTTGGCACCCTGCATGGCAGCCTCTGTCATCAGTGTATGAATGTGTGTGTGAATGTTGACATGTATTGTAAAGCGCTTTGAGTGGTCGGAAGACTAGAAAGGCGCCATATAAATGCAATATATTTACCAGTTACACTTTATGTAATAATTATAATTTGCTTTTGGTGAATTTTAGAGGTGGTGTGGTTGCATACAAAGTCAAGTTGCTAACATCTTACAGCTAACATCCGTACAGTTGTTGGTACATTGGCTGTTTGGGGCAAATCAAATTCACACGTATAATGCAAGGTGAAAATTCAGTTTGCTTTCTACACCTTAAGGGAACACAGGTTGAGTGCTGCATAGGCATGTAGTTAAGTTGTATTTAAGTATATGTACCTTGTGACTTTACACATGCATGAATATATGCTTCTTCAAACATCTTACACACCCCCACATCAAAGACAACTGTACACCATCATCTTTTACAGGCAGCGGTGGAAGCCGTCCAGCTGCTGCACTGATTCACAGTGCTTTGAAAGCATCGCGTTCGTATTTATAGCTGTGATAGGGATCCCCTGCTCTGTACATGCAGTCAGGAGGCCGAGGGCTTGCTGCCCACATCCGCTGGTGAGAGCTCTGATTAATCATGTTGTGTACTTCACACAAGTACATGATGTCCTTATGTGGCCACAGAGATGTTGTATAATCTGCATGTCATCTTGAGAAACTGCTTTACATAACTTGCCATCATTTTCCAATATTGCTTCTGTTTACTCTCATTTGATTGAGTTACCGGCAGTGTGAGGTGAGCAAGGTGCAGTGTCAGAGGAGATTTGTGCTGATGTAGATTTCAATGTACTTCAGAGCATGAGAGGTCGAAAAAGTAATCAAATCCTTTTTCTTCAGTAAAAGTAGCAATTTCAACCTGTAAGCAGTAGCTAGTATGACAGCACCATCATGTTGTTGGACAGTACAGCAGTGTGTCATGTTGTCACTGTGAAAACATCTTTTCTCCAATCTTTGGGATTTTCCTCCCTTCAGCTTTGAAGAATTACTGTCTCCTCAACTATTTCCCAACCCGTTTCCCTTTATAAAAAATATATCAACGAGGATCTTTTTCAGAGTTCCTGAAAACTTAATGTCCCCCCCGCCACTCAAAAATATGTTTTCTTCTTGTTTTGTTTTCTTCTTCCTTCAGTTGGACGTTTGAGCTTCACTGCGCAGAATAATGTATGTGCAGAGTTTGACACTAGAAGGCTGTTTTCAAATCCATCTGCTGAAAGTGAAAAGTTTCTCTTTGCTCATTGAAAATCTGATTTGTGACATCACAACTGATTTGGAAGCCAGTCGTGGTCCAGTAAGTGTGATGTGGGAACTTGAGTATTTTTTTATGTCTTAATACATGTCTAACTTTAAAGTTAATGTACTAAATAACTGCTTACCTCTGGCATCTAATCATTTATAATCTTTATAGATAATTTTATTTTCAATCTGACAATTTGGCAAATATTCTTGACTCAAGGTCTATACTTACTAGCTTTTTCGTGGCCTTTCAACTGAATCTCTATCTCATTCTGTCAAGATTATTTAGTCAAGTGTGAAGATTCTCAGTCATCCAGGCCTTGTTTTATCCACAAGTGTTGAGTCAAGAGTAACTGGATTTGTTGTAGATTCTTGAAGACGTTTGTTCTCTCATCCAAAAGGCTTCTTCAGCTCTGACTGACTGTTAGGGAGTCAGATATTTAGATGTCTACAATAATCCGGCTAAATGTATAAACGTATCTTTTTCTCTCCCTCTCTTGTCCAAAATAAAACAGCATTTTCCTCCCTTCAAAACGGAGCCTTTCCAACAACAGATGGTGGCAGTAGTAGTCTTTAATGACTACTTTGATAGCTTGTTTAGAGTTCAATCTAAATCTAATCTGCTTGAAATAAACAAAATGTCAAGAAGCTACCGTGGAAATGGAAACAGCATACTGTTTCCTCTTGGCTGGTTTTCTGTGCTCATCGGTCCTCTGCACATGCCCAGTAGGAGGACAATTACCTGTTTTGCCATTTCAATGTGGACAGAGGTATTTGCAAAAACAAGATGAACCTCCTGGTGTGAGCACATGTCAGTTTTGCATAAAAAACAGTGTTTTAGTCACGAGTCCAGGTGTGAACGGATGTTAAACTGTCTCATGATTCCCCAAACTTTATGTAAATGTGATTCTAAATTGCTAGAGAACTTTAAGAAACAACATTTAATAAACAAATGAGGAGAGAGTTTGAGGACTTTTGTGCACAGTTTTCGTGCATCGCTTTCTCTGTTTAGAGTTGTGTAACTGTGAGTATATGTGTGCTTGTATAACATGTGTGGGAGTGGGGACCCACATCAGGCAGTGGAAGTGGTGGGAGGACAACAAGAAATGAGTGGGAAAACTCCTGCTGAAACACTTGGCACACACACACACACACTCACACTTTCTTTGATGACTTCCATCTTTCAGTTATTTTCTTCATCTTTTCTGTATCGATTCCTTCTTATCCCACTGTGCTTTTGCTCAAGTCACGTAGACGCAGCTTTGCCACCGCTGAGCTTTTAGCAGCAGTGTTGAGGCAGGTGTGGGAATAAGACCCTCTATGATAAGTGGTGGCATTGCGTGAGTGTTTAAAATGTAGCTCTGCTGCAGGTATCCCCACTCCTCCACGTGACCGCGCAAAAGTCATTATCGGAGCGACTGCAGCCTGCAGACACTCGTACATCACTGTTACCGTTCTTTGTTAAAGTGGGAGGGTCAGCAGAGATTGATTAAAAAGAAAAGCACACTGAGAGGAAATTGGAAGTACAGGAATTAATTATTGTTTCAAGCAAAGGTGTTTGAGTTTTACCTGCCCTCATTCAGCTGGGTTACGTGACTGGTGTTCACAAAAGAAGCAGGGGAAGGGACAATAGACTGACTGAGGTGAAACCACAGTTCAAGGGCACAGGAAACAGCCTCTCAAGGTGGATATATCATGTGTGTGTGTGCGTGTGCGTGTGCGTGTGCAAAATTATCATCTGTGGTTCCCTCCAGCATAATGGATTGTGTGCATGTGTTCAGATGTGTGTGTGTGTGTGTGTGTGTGTGCCTATATATGTGTCACAGATGTTTACAGCAACATCCTTGAATCTCAGCCGGCATTTTAATCACACGCACGCCTTCAAGTGGATGGAACAAATTGGTGTGTCGTGTTGTTAGGTGGAGTGTGACTCGCAGCCAGAGGGAATTATCAAGCGGATGATAAAGGTTTTCCAACTTTTTCTGGGTTTGACTTGACGGAAAAAACTTTTAATTATGCAGCTTTTTTTTCTTCCTGTCAGCGTGTAATCTCCTCACACTCACAGAGCGCGAGATATTCTAGACCATGCAGTGGGAAATTGGCCAAATACTTGACAGGTGTGGTATTACTAGATACGATCAGCTTTTAGATCTGTGTAGATCAAAGAGCAGAGCAATGCATAAATGGTGATGATTAGATTTAAATGTATTTATATATTGTTTACACGGAAGTGAAAAACCTCACATATTAAAGTTTAGACAGAATCGCACTAAAGAAGCTATATAGCTGCTGGTTGGTGTGAAATGCAGTCTGGGATACGTTGGGCCACAGAGGATCAATCTGTTGGATCCTCTAAATTTGGGAAAAGAAGGCCGCGTTTCTCAGCCACATTTGAAGGAGACTTCGAAATGGAACAGCTATGCTTTAATCACATCAGCGTGCTAACATGCTCACATTCACTGGCTAATTAGACATTCACATTTGCTAATTAGCCCTAAACACAAAGTACAGCTATGACTGATAATTTTGCAGGTATTTGGTCATAAACAAAAGTATTGGACAAATAGAAATTTTGACCTGATGGCGGTGCTAGAGTAAGGTCAATAGATCACTGTAGGGATGGCTGTGGCTCAGGAGGTAGAGCGGGTCGTCCACTCGATTCCCGGCTCCAATAGGCCACATGCCAATGTGTCCTTGGGCAAGAAACTTAACCCCAAATTGCTCCTGATGGCTGTGCCATGTGTATGAATGTGAATGTGTATGAATGATTAGATTTCCTCTGATGGGCAGGTTGGGACCTTGCATGGTAGCCCCTGAACCATTCAGCGTATGAATGTGTGTGAATGGGTGAATGTGATTTGTAGTGTAAAAGCGCTTTGAGTGGTCGGAAGACTAGAAAGGCGCTATACAAGTACAGTCCATTTATAGGGACTATGAATATCCACCATGTTTTCATCCCAGGTCGTCAAATACTAACACTTTGTCAATGCCCCTCGGCGTCTGATACTGACACAAGGTACCCTTTGGCATCTGTATGAGATGTGCCGGGCTTTCAACTAAATCCAATGTAGACCCATCTGCAGAAATATTACACACTCAGAGCTGGTTGGCTGGTTAGGGTTAGAGAAAGATCATGGTTTAGAATAAAATGATCACTTGAAATGTCATCATGGCACCAGTAAACGGTAAAACACTTGGGATGCCAAATACCATATGTTGCTGTTGCAGACTTGAAAGTTTGTGAGTGATTGACAAGTACCAGCCCCTAGTTGCACCTTTCTAGTTAAGGGACCAA
Organism: Thunnus albacares; assembly: GCF_914725855.1. NCBI lineage: Eukaryota > Metazoa > Chordata > Actinopteri > Scombriformes > Scombridae > Thunnus > Thunnus albacares. The sequence continues at coordinate 34,233,917 of NC_058109.1, read as the reverse complement.
ATATGGTGTCACCCATGTCCCTTCTTGGACACTCCCCTTGCCTCTGTTAATCTTGGACAATGATTGGCCTGAAACCACATGGCCATATATCCAACCCATCTTTGTAGATGTCCCATTGGCTGATATGTGTCTATTTGTATATGATTGGTTGTCTTTTTTTTTTTTTTTTTTTTTAACTTTTCTTACCTTTTTTCATACTCAACTTACTTTATTTAAATGGTGTTTGTAATGTGTTTTATGATGACCCTGATGAAGGCCACAAGCTGAAACGCGTCGGTCAACTAATAAAGTTTATTCACCACAAACAGCTGTAAGGCTGACTTTACAGACATCAGCTGTAGCTACATGTGACAACATGTAATAACCGTGTGTGCATGACAGGTCAGACTGACCTTAAAACTTGGGCAAAGAAGAAACAAACCAGAGGAAAATAACAGACAGGTTCCTGTGCAACAAGGCAAAACTTAATTTTGTGCTTTGTGTTAAATTTCCTGTCCTCCAATTGTGTCTGACATCTGTTCATTAGTTTCTCTCCTTTTTCTTCTTGTCACTGTAGAGACATAAAATAGTGTCATACGGCTGCGGTAAGTATAAATAAACATTTTCCTATTTGTAGGAATGCGTTTTCGCCACATATCGAACCACTAGAGTGAATCTGTGTCGAGCATCTCTATGTTGCCTGTGTATGATCAATCTGATTCTACAATCTGCTTTGTGTTCAGCCTGAACACATCTTTAGAGGAGCTCAGAAGAGGTGGTAAATTCTTGAAAGTTTTTCTGTCAGCGGCAGCAAAGCATCATTTCCAGCAGCAGAGAAGACAGCACCTGCTGTACCCGGGGATTCCCCCCTCTGAGAAATGACTTCAGACCTCACTTTCTAATCCAGATCCAATTTCAATACAATTACCAAGATTGTTCGGTAATTCATCGCTGAATGAGAAGTACAATCCCCCCTCAGAGAAATTAGAAGGCAGCAGTCAAGCTGTGATCAGATAGAAGATTGGTGGCCTGTCTCCGGAGTAGAAAGTCTTAATTTTCTTCTTATATATAATTGTGAGCAATCTGAGGATCCGCTCTGGGGTCAGTACCTCTGTCACTGCTGCTGTGATTAATCATGTAAGTGGCAGACAGCAGTGGGATTAGCAGATGGAGGGTTACTGTCTGATTGTGTGATTTTCAGGAAAGGACCACCTCCATAACTTTACAGTATGTGGTGTTCTACTGTTAATATTAATAAGAAAGCAGCTGGCTATACTTACTGGCTTGTTCTGCTTTTTTTGAGCACATCACACAGCAGTGAGTATCTAATTTTCACTGGATTGAAGATGAATTCTTTTGGATGAGAGGCGAAACATCTTCAAGAATCTACAACAAGTCCAGTTGCTCTTGACTTTTGGATTTTCAAAACTTGGCATTTTCAAATGAATTTTCATTTTTGGACACAGATTTTTTTTTTTAAGAAACACACAAAACGATCTGAATCTTGATATATAGATCTTTACAAATGGCGTTTAATTAGTCTCAAAATCTGTGCACATAAAAATCTGGCACATGCACGTGATATGAGTGCACAGAACAGTATCCGTGAGCAGAAAAGCGTCCTTGTGAGAGAGCATATCTGCTCCATGTGCGCAAATGCGGTCCCATGAGCACGGGGCTGTGACGGGGGGGGGGGGGGGGGGGGGGGGGGGGGTTGACCCTCCCTAGACGCTTGCAACTGCTCAACACTCGCTCACTTGTCAGGTTGACGCTTGAGACTTTGGAGGCATGGATGGAATAGACAGTCGGCTCCTTTGATTGGTCACTTTGAATATTGACCATGGCCTTTGTTTGGCTGTTTGGTTTGATCACTGACACAGTCAAAGACAGACAATTGCCTGAGAGAAGAAGAAGGGAAACATAAATAATGATATTTTGCGGCTGATTCTCTCTTTTTTTACCACTTACACTTATGAAAAAGTGTTATACATCATAGAGAAAGCCTGTTTAAACCCTCCTTCAGATTTGTGAAACCTTTATTTCGCTTATGAAAACAGAAAAAAGGGCGATTTCACTGATATTTCTCCATCCAGACCACATTAGACCAGGTCTAGATCAAAAACCACTATATTTAGACTTATCAAATCTGGACTAGATTACCAAGAAGACTCCAGGGAGTCATTAAAACACCGTTTCAGATTTGTGAAACCTTTATTCTATTTGTGAAACACAAAAAAGGGCTATTTCACTGATCTTGCAGCTAGAAATTCACAGCACGATTACCAATGAAATGTCGTACTGCTGATAGTGGTATCAGATCAGAAAACCTTTCTATGTATTGTTCTGGCAGTTACAAACAATGTATTTTGTTGTTTAATTTGGAGGAATTTTTGGTCTTTTTATATTTTTGTGTCATTTCCATCAAAAATATTTTTGGTCATAGTTTTCATAGACAAAAGGAACACTGCTGAGTACTGTTTTTTTCATAAAGGCTTTCATCTTGAATATGGGAGCAAGAAGTTGTAGCTTATTTGTGTTTATAAGTTTTAGAGTATTATTATGTTTCTTTATTGCAAAAGTCTGGTATACACCATACTTGTTTTAAGACAGAAAATTACCATTATGAATTCATGTGGCAGCCAATACAACTATAACCGCAGGACGAGTCTTTATTGCTTTGGTAGTCCTCCATTGTTCCTCATCCTCTCTCTCTCTCTCTCTCTCCCTCAGTGGGATTCCTGGGAAGAAGTGCGGAACCATCATCTTCACAGCCGAGGAGCTCAGTAACTGCCGGGTTAGTATCAGATCATACTTAGGATTTTACACGCACACACACACACTTACTTACCAAACTCAGCAGGGCCCACTCCTAGTTTGCACAGCTATCCTTGTTAGGACATCACATTGACTTCCATTCATTGTGGACAACCTCATCCAAACCCTAACTCTAAACTTAGTGGGGACCTCAGAATTGAAGTCTTGCCTCATTAGGACTGGGCTTTGATCCTTATGAGGACTACTGGTACCGACAAGGTCGGTGTTTATACTGCAAAAGGTCCCAATGAGGTAACAAAAACGCACACAAACACACACACACACACACACACACACACACACACACACAGTAGGTATAAAAAGTCCGAGACAGGGGTCAGAAAGTTAAGTACTGCAGTCTGAATTTATGACAGTCACGTTCTGTGTTTCCATTTTTAACTTTGCCAAGTGAATTTAAATGACCAAACAGACTTGAGAATAATTTTGTCATCTACATCAAGTGGAAGGAAAGTGACTTTTTACGTTTCCTTCAAAGTGATGATGAGAGCTGCTCATGAATTATTTATCCAGTTCACTTTTCTTGCCACGGTGGGTAAATAATTAGACACTCCAATCAAAGCATACACTCACCACACACACACACACACAAACATATTCACCATGGTATTATAGTATGTGGTTGCGCATGCAAACATATGCAATTACATCCATGCTGGTAATGATGTGAATACTGTGGAAGCGGTTTGCTGTAATGTATACACAGAATTAAGTGAAACTTCCTCACATCCATATGCATAATATGAATACGAAGAAGGTTCTTCTCACACTGCAGGCCACAGGGCAGGGTTGACAGTATACTCCAGAGTCCTTGAGGGTGTCAGAACTCAAAGCTTACATTTATTTATTAGTTATGGTTTATTTTTTACTTTTTTTTATTACATACCTGCCTCTGGAAAAAGCCTCTCTGGTTAGTTTTGTTTCATGGATAAAATATCAGTTCTAAGGTTTGAAGTATAATACATATAACAACCAACTGCATCTTTACCTTTTGTACCAGATTTATCTGTCAGAAGTCACTACACCTTCGCTGTTCATTGCACTTGAGGTGGACACTAGATATCTGCCAGATTTCTTAAATTAGTACAAAAACTCATATGCCTTCAGTGCATCCAGGCAAAACTTCACTCATAAGAATCTCTGTCATTATAGGATTTTATTAAGTATTTATCAGCAAAAGGGGATCATAAAAAGACACTCTGTACACCTGCTTGTGGTTTGTTGTTTTTATGAATAAATTCAGAGATGTACCAAGTAGTATTACTGGGGGCTGATTTAGGCATATTTTAATAGATCAGTATCAGCTAAAATAAATCAGATCAAATGCAGATCCTTTCATTCTTCGACTGTGTTTTGCCCACCTTAGCCTGCTAGTACTGCAGCGCGGCTCTCCTTCATAATAACCTACCGTGCAGTATTTCACTGTATATGCGAGTAAAAATTGGAATGTGTGCATGTGGGAAATTATTTGGCTGCACCAGTGTGACTGACTCTGAGTTTTGACACCTGGAACAGCTCTTCATGTTGATCTCCCAATAAGAACTAACTCATTCACACCAACTCATTCTGGTTGGTTAGAAAACCTGCCTGAACGCAGTTTATTCATTCATTTATGCTGCAGAACAAGGTGACCTCAATACCAGAATAATAGTAAAGCCAACTATTATCTCTGGAGACACCTCAAAATGCATTATTACACTTTTCGACTAGTTTTAAAGGGAAACTTAACCAATTTTACACATTGATTTTCTGAACATTGGGAGTGTAAAAAGCAGGTGCTAAACTATTTCTTGGCTGTGAGCAGTAAAGGCTGATTTATGGCAGGTCGCCTGACAAATATGACGTATTTTCCACAGAAAAAAGTGTCACTCGACACTTTCCTGTCATGTCGCACACCTGGAAAATTTTGTTATGTCGCAGACACTGTCATATTTTGTCGCATAATGATTTGGTAGTGTTACTAACCTTGCCATGGAGATTGTAGTTTTCACTGAACTTCCTTATTGATATTTTGGTCTGTAACTTTAGATAACTTGTAACTTCCTTGTTTAATTAGTCCTGTTTGGGATGATATAATGTAACTAAATGACTTGGCTGGATGATGGTGGTTACCATGGAGACGACCAAAACCTTTTGCTTAAGCCTAAATTGAAAATGTTGTGTGACTCTTTAATTTCTGTTGAGCAACACTTATCAAAAGTGTAGAGCGACCTTCCATACATCAGCCTTAACTTCCTTTGCTGTCTTTGCTGGTTACCCGGCAACTGCTCCCAGCCAAGAAAGAAACAGCAAACTTGGAGTCCTAACATATTAATTCATGAATTTTAGGCATGCTGGTAGGCAAATGTTTTTATCTTTGGACATAGCCAGGATAGCTTTTCACCCGTGGAGTCTTTATGCTAAGCTAAGCTAACACACTGCTAGCAGTAATTTCATATTTATCTCATTGACATGAGAGTGGTAAGAATATAAGTTCCAAGCCCAGTTGCAAGTTGAAGTAAAATTAGAAAAAAAAAATCAGTTGAGGGTGTAAAAATAAACGGTTGTTGTTCTCTCAGGACATAGCCACCATGCAGTTCTGTGCCAACAAGCTGGACAAAAAGGATTTCTTTGGCAAGTCTGACCCTTTCCTGGTCTTCTACCGCAGCAACGAGGATGGGACGTGAGTGTGTGTTTTTGTTAAATGTGTGTGAAAGCAAATCCTCTACAGTGCAGTCCATCTGTTAGTCCATCACCCCGAGGCAAATGTGCCTCTCCTCTGTCGCCGCTGTTTCCTTGTTACCGACAGCAACTGAAAATCTGCCAGCAGATTTCTCTGTTGGATCCAGTCCCATGAGGAGTCTGAAAGCTTTTTGCCTGTCAGATGGAAGAAGGGCTAATAGATTTTCTTGACACTGAGACAGAACGTTCTAATCTGTACGTACTGTAGCCTTCAATATTTCAGACATACAGTTTGGCATCAAAACCCTTTTTGAGCTTGTTCTGTTTCCGCTGTCTCATGCAGCAAATTTTATTCAATTGAAACGTACTTCAAGAGATTGTCTGTATCTGGGTATGAGCTACCCTATCCTGTCCTTGCTCCCACCACATGAACTCTCTGATCAGAAATGTTTAGACTTGTCATCCTCACCATCTTCAGCTGCCTCTTTGTTTTTCCAGGTTCACCATCTGCCACAAGACTGAGGTGATCAAGAACAATCTGAACCCTGTTTGGCAGTCGTTTACAATCCCCGTTCGAGCGCTTTGCAATGGAGACTACGACAGGTGAGGTGACAGCGCAGGAGTCAGAGGTTTAGAATTAATAACCACAAATCCCTGCAGAGTATCGGAGGACTTTTCAGTGGTCTGGCTGCTGATAGGTGATGATTTAATGTACCCTGTCCTCATCCCGGTGGTTGTAAATTCCCATTACAAATGGTAAGACATATTAAGCTGGTTCAACTTCAAATTTCCCTTCTTCCTTAAACGTGAGTTAACGAAATTCAAGTATAAAGTAATTAAAGAATAATCAGTTAAAAATCATCTATTTGTGGAAAATGCAAAAGAGTTGTAAAAATGTAAGTTAAATTACCTCAACTCGAGATAACAAGGTAACTACATGTAAGATAAGAATAAGAGATCTTTATTGTCACTATATTTGCACATAACGCAATTTAGGCTGTATTCAGACCAAATCAGGTGGTGCAGCAAATACACCAGTCCTCCCATTCATTTGCATGGGGGTAGTGCATTTCAGCTGTTGCTGTTTTGGCCGTTTTGGCCGTTGCAGTGCCACACCGGACTGCGGCCGGAAACTTGAGCCAGAGTCAACTTTTGAAGAGACGCAACCCGATGTCACTGCGGCTGAAGGCTGCGGTGGCCAATCACAGCTGGAGATCAGACTGATCAGAGCAGTAAACTCTGCCATGAGGGAGTACAGAGTTACTAAGCGAGGGGAGGACATTTCTCTTCGTTTGATAACGTTAAAAGTAAAGTTAGACTTTGCTGTCGCCTTCCCGACTCATTTTAAAAAAGACTAGAGAAAGAGAGAGAGAGAGGGCAGTAGTCGAGTGAGCTAGAGAGTGAATGAAGAGAGGGAGCGCTGGTATTGAAAAAGCCAGTGAATCAGATCAATAAAACGTTATTTTCTGATTGTTTCACAGCGGTTACATTCTAGAACACAAATAAACACACCCACAACCCCACATACCTCCCCTCAACCCTGCGGCTGAACACCGCACCGCCTGATTTGGTCTGAATACAACCTTAGTATGGTATCTATCTCAAAGCAACAAATATGTGCAATAGTATATGTGGTGAACAATATAATACAGTATATACACTCAAGGTATTAAGTTGAAGCAACAACTGTTTATTCACAGTGACAAACGTCAGGCAGATTTGCTTTCCATTCACATGCTCTCAATTTGAAGAGTCTCTTCTTCAGTTGTGACAAAGAACTTACAGTTGTAGCTGCTGCTGTTGGTCAGTCAATACAAAGACTTCGTGTGACACTGCTGCACTGACCTTGTTAGTGTACGAGGGTTTCAACTTAATTCAATACTAACCTTCATCATGGTTTGCATTGTTGTGCATTATTATGTAAATAAATAAACATAACTTAACATATAAGATAAGAAAAGACTTTATTGTCCCAGAGGACACACAATGCTGCTGCTGTACAGTACCAAATAACCCAACACTAATAAATACCTCATACTCACTCATAAATACCTAGATAAAAAGTAGTTGTACAATAAGATTACTCAGGATAAAGACTAAAAATCAATAAATACTCAGAATTCTGAAATACTAAGAATAAAAAGGTAAAACACTGAAGAATCTCATCTACCCCCTGACGTTATTACACATTCCCAAGACAAACTCTGTGGTGGTCAGAATAATGCCAGCAGTCGGCCGTGTTGTCAGTCTCAGGCCAGTGCTGGTGTTATTGAGACCAACATGGAGGTAAAGCAGCAACAAACACATAAATATCTGTAGCATTGTACTTCCACTTACCATAAACTATTGATCCAAGTTTTAAGATTTATCCTAAACTAAACCTAAACTAAAATAAGAATTTACTGTAGTTAACGAAGTGGGGGAGGGGTGCCTTTCAGGCAGACAGATGTACTTTGTATGCTTGTTGCTTTCCTCTGAGGCATTTCCTCCCCAACCTATGGAGGCTGATAGGGCTCAAGCATAGACTGTAAAAAATATGGACGTAGTCACCTTGACGTCACTCATTGGTTTGTGGACTGCCGTTTTGAAGCCCTGAGTTTAGCGATTTGACCATTGCCATCTTGGATTTGACCATCACCGTCTTTGATTTTTGGAGCCAGAAGTGACCATAGTTGGACGAGAAGATGGAGCTGACCCTAGCACTAGCTGCTAGCTTGGTTAGTATGGTGTAGGACAGTTGACTCCTTAGAAGGTCATTTATCACAATCAAACGCTGAAATGTTACAATTAACATGAACTGAAAAGACACTGAAATAGTGACAGCTACGCCTATACCATCTGGGGTTACATTGTGGTTACGTAACGTAAACAACGTTGTCGCCGTGGTAATGACTTGTCAATCACAACGTAGCCACGCCCTAAAGCATACCCTGCTTTATTGTCTATTTTACTCTAAATGGGGCCATAATTTACAAAATGAACATCATCCTGTGGCCTATTGAAGAAGACTTGAAACTAGCGATTGAGACCATAAACTCATTAGGAAACTGTTTACTGAAGTAATAAATAAAGTGAGAAGTAGGGTCATTTTCTCATAGACTTCCATACATTGGACTTCACTTTGCAGCCAGTGGAGTTGCCCCTGCTGGCCATTAGAGAGACTGCAGGTTTAAGGCACTTCCGCATTGCCCTCACTTTTTAGATCAAGAGCTACTCACTTGGGCTCAAGGTGGAGTTTTCTTGTACACAAAAAAGTTATCTTTACATTCAGTGTCTCTCACCAGAAAGCATTGTGTGCATCCTTAAAGTGTAACAAACGTGTTAAGTTAATTTCTTAGCGTATAAAACATTAGCAAAGCTGATTTTGAATCATTTTGAAACCTGCATTGTTTACTAGCTAGCAGTCTTCTTCTCTGCCCTTTGCTGGAACATTACTTTGTTGCCGCGTCACTGCCACCTGTAGATCAGTGGAGTAGTGTGACCCACTTGTAAAACATTGCTTCATAGTGCTACTGGTGATGAAAAACTCCTCGAGGTACCTTTGAGAAAAACACAAGTCGCTGGACAAAACAAAAGCAAATAAGGAAAAGATCTTCACCACTTTGGCAATACAAATGTTGCATTCAGAAAAAAAGCTGAAAATCTTGTAAATAAAACACAAGTGGTCACATTTCACCAGTTACAAAAACAGAATTGAGTTACACATGCAGCTACACAAAAGTTCTCTGGGGACACTAAAAACTGATGACCATGTTAGTAAATAATGTTGGATTCACGCAATCACAATCACAAAACTGAAATAAACATTGTTAGCTCATTTTCCAAAACTCAAATCATGCATCCTGCCATGTTCCTCAGTTTTGTGTCCCATGGAAACGTCTACTGTGCTGTTGACTGCAGTGTTTCTTCTTTTGCTTCTGTTTTCTGTATTTGTAGTGATTTTCAGCTCTATATAATATCTGTACGTCATCAAATATTTCTTAATTTCCTTGAGTTTTATTTATTTGCAGCTATTGGCCTCCCTGGACAAACCTTTGAATTCACTTCCCATCCACCTCATGATTGTGTTACTGCTCACTTCTCCTCCATGCTGCTTCTTTAGCATATGACACTGAGAATACTTGTAATATAATTTAGTTTTGTGGAGGACAATAGTAAACTTAACGAAAAAGATATTAACAAAAAACATTGTTTTTAACTAGCAGGTAAAACGTTTTCCTTTGCAATAAAAAGGGAATGCGTTGGTGAATCAAACATTCTCAACAATAAACAAGCAAAGCGTGCTACAGCGTACTGAGTGAATATGAATTTCTAAATTCATGTATCCACATGCCATATAATAATGAAGAAATAATAAATATATAAATATCCTTAACCCTATCAATCTTAGTGACCACCACACTGCTTGGTCCATTAATACAAACGTATGTATGACCTTAGTTCACACCCACTGACAGTTATGTTAAAGGATGAGTCTGGTGATACCCAAACAATAATGAATGTATCCTACCAACAAGTACTGTGTGTGCATCCGAAGCCTGATATATCTTATTTCTCTGTGCCGTAGAGCTCCATTGTTGTCTAAAAACAATTAAAAACACATTAATGAACCGCACTGTTGCATTGGGTGACATGTTCCTTCATTACCATGTACACACAGATGTAGTTTATCCGTCCCACACACTGCTGCCAGAAATACTCACTAGAGCACTAAATGTGGATTCATCCGCCGCTTAAAATAGTCCTCAATCAAAACACTATTTCCTCCAGTTTGAGTAACATTTAGTAAAAACTACAGTGCTCAGCTGTTTGGGCATTTTTAAAGAGCTTCTACTATGTGTCAAATAGCTTGTGATAATTTTATTAAATGCCAATTTTGTTTCTGGATATGCCCCATCAAAGAGTAACAACTGTGTACAACCAAATGATAAGGACCCTCAGGCAGGTCCTGCATTATTACCTAATTCAGAGGACCTGTCTTGTAGAAGGACCAACATATAGTTCTATCAAAATCTAGTCTTGATTGGTTTATAGCCAATACAGGAGTGCTGGTTGGTATCTGGGACTCAAGGCAAAATATCATAAACACACACAACTGCACTGAACTTGAGGGACCCTTAATGAGAGAATGGGAGGAGTATGTATCAGTAGGGGCACACAGTTTATTTCTGACAAAGGGCTTCCTATCAGGTTCATCTTGTTATACCTTTTTATGACAAGAGACTAGTAATTTAATTATGCTGGCCTACTATCACAAAGTAATTTCATGGAGTGTATTTAGTGTGTGCTGTGGAGCAAAAGAGTCAATGATGTATGTATACATCCATGTATATATGGAATATTACAAGTGTTTGTGTTTTCATTGCATATAAAAATCAGTACCAAAACAGTCTTATATTCCTTTAAGTGAAGATTAATCTGTTGTAATCTTAACATGTATTATGTAATAAGTCTCATTTTCACTGGTTTGTACAGTAGTTATTTTAAAACGTGAAGCATTCTGTGAAGTTAAGGCCAAGAAAAGTTTACTTCCTGACTTACTTTCCTGCTTTTAATCTCTCTCCTGTCTCTCTATCATTTCTCTTTCCCACCCTCACTCTCTCTCTTCTCTGTGAATCTCACCCCTGTCTGTCTTTCCTCCACTCCCTCATCTCACCTCCTTCCAGGACAGTCAAGGTGGACGTTTACGACTGGGACCGAGACGGGAGGTAAGCTTCTTCTTCTTATCCTTTATTCATTTTCAGCTCCGCACTGAATCATTCAAATGTCACACCTTGTTCTGTCTGACCCAAGGGAGGGGTACAGGTCTTTCAGTCTTATTATTACATTATTACGACAAATGGAAGGCTCCACCCTTGTGGCACATGCTCAGTGACAAATCAAAAGCATCTGGCAGGTGAAAGGTTGAAATCTTACAGATTTGTGGGCTTAACTGGAAACCTTGTGTGGGTTTTTCAGGCTGTCTGGCCCTGCGTTACGGTGGCCCATACATTTCAGTCAGGATTCATTAGAAATTCTTGTGGTAATTTTACAATCCCCAATCCCAGATTTCCAAATCCCTGTCCCCACAGCCTGCAAGACATGAGGAAACTAAAGGTAAATGTTTTTCTTGCAGATTTCCAGCAAAATTTATCCAACTGACACAAAATCAGGCTGTAATTATGTTGCATGTCAGTTGCTTTTTCAGGGTTTGACAGACAAGTCTGTTTTGTCTTCTTAGGGCATCATGGCAAGGAATGTTTATTTTGACAACAAGCCATTATCAGAGATTTTAGGCTGAATCATGACAAAAAGAACTCCTCTGTAATCATTCTGCCAGGGAGCGCAGGATGTGTGCTGCAGAGTAAACCCTCCACATGTGAATGTAATGGTCCATATACAGTCTACTCTCACTGAACTGTTACATATATAAAGCAGTGTTTTCCGTACATAGAGCCATATATAGTACACCCCAAAAACATAAAAAAAGAAAATTCCATTATGAAATGTGAAATGGATTAATATACTGTAGTTAGACCAAGTGGGACACATGTGGACTAAAGAACTGTTTTCACAGATATTGAAGGGGTTTTTCACTGATTCAGCATTGCACTCAATGCACTGTCTGATTCACAATGGACAGTTTTTAAAAAAGGGTCAAAATTGATGTAAAAGAACCAGGGATTACATTTTGTTTATACCGTGCATTCTTCTTCCTTGTCAAAACCTGACATCTACATTACCCAAAATGTAACTTGACTGCAGACAGGTCAGTCCAAGATTCACTTGTGTTATGCTAGTAGCGGTTAATGTAGCCTGGAGCTGCTAGCCTCCTGCAGAGATGAGGAGCTACAGAGGTCTGCTAACCTCACTTTTTTCTAAGTGCTCCTCCACATCCACAGATTTGTTTCATTTTCAAACCGGCACTGACTCAAGTGACATTAGTTGAGGCAAAGTTTAGTTTCAGAAGTGTTTTTCACTGGTATATGACCACAGATGACATCATGTCAAAACCATTTGGGTGGGATTAATTAATGGACCGGATTAATTGGGAAGAGTTTCATTGTTAACTACACTCATTGGTTTTGTACAGTGCAAAATGAAAGCAATTCAGTTGTAATCGACAATGAACTCTTTAGTCCATCTAATCCGTTATAAGAAGGCAACTTACCCCAAAGCGTGGAAACAAATTACAGTCCATTTACCTTGTGATGTCTGACTCTTGTAACTGCCTTTGTCTCGAAACATTTCATTTTTTTCTTTGTGCATACGGACTTCTAATTAGGAAGTCTGTGTGGTCTAAATGGGTTCCTATCTTTCTGGGTAACTATAGCATCTTTCTGGCCCATCATTACACCCACATAAACTGCACAGAGCTGATGAAATTCAGTAAATTAAATTGGTAAACAAAGAGATGTTTGGGGCTGTAATGAAAACCTGGGGAGGGCTGAGAAATTAGACTTGTGTAATCTGAACAGAACTGAATTCACTGAAATGCATGGATTGCTTTAAATGTCCTGCACACCCTGCAACACCATGCCGATACAACGTTGTTGCATCTGTAGTAGATCCTTTTCACAGCACTTGTGGAACTAATCATGTTAACAATGGTTCAATTCCATTTAAGTATCCCAGTGCAGTAAGTAACTGTCTACTATATGATACAATATGTTTTCATTTGTACATCTTTTCCTTTTGATTTCATACAGTCACAGCTAAAATATTGTTACAATTTGAAAAAACCTGCTTGACCTCCCCAGATGACCTTCACACCTATAGAGAAACACTGTACATTATACCTCAAAATTACACACAACTCCAGACACCCAATGGAATAATACAAGACATGGTTGTGGTATACTACTTTTCTGATTTTTTTAATTATTTTTTTATATATAATTAGCACATTTAACTGTTTATTGCAAGTTTTCAAAGACAGAGGTTAAAAAGTGAATATGAATGTGAATGAACTATCCCAGCCCTCAGACAGTCATTTCAACTTTTCAGTTACCACTTTCATATACATTATTATTAACAATAAACCTGAAGTACATCCACTAAAAATATCTTATCATAAAGTAGGTAGTTCTTCTATAATGTTTTTATTGTAATATATATATATATATACATATAAGTTCAGGGAACATATTATATATGACACAGTCTACAGATAACAGGGAAGAGTAAGGCAGATAACTTTGACAGGACAGTACATCATCCTCGTGCATGACAGCACTGCCTTCATAAAAACACTGAAAATAAACCAAAAACTACATCAACAAACATCAACACCCGCTGCATTCTGTCAGAATTTAATTCTCTTTCTCCTTATGTCTCTCGTACTCGTCACTTTTTTTTCCTCAAAGTTTCATTTCCCTGTCTCTCTCTTTACCTAAACCTCTAGTGTGTTACTGCTTTGTTTCTGTTTCCCCTCCTCCCCCTCTTCTTATATTTCATCTCCCTCCCCGCTGCCTGTGGGGAGATGAACTCGTTGCTCGCTCCTTGAGGATTCCCCTCTAAATACCAGCATTACACAGGCAGCAGTAGTGTCACACACAGCTTCAGGTGGTGATATATTGAGATGCAGAGATGATCTGAGGGCATGCAGGGAGTTGATATTTACCAATCTGATGACGCTGGAGGGGGATTTTTCATGTTCAGATGAAAAATAATGTGTTGAAGTCATGAAAGCCTTCCCTCTCCCAGAGATCCTCTCAAGAGGAGAATATTCAGGGGCAGTATATTCATTCCGAGACAGAGTGCAGTGACCGTGCATTGGGGAAACAGTGAAATCACATGCAAATTAAAATGCTAGTTGATTACAAGTTAGGCGCCTCTGCTTCCCCGTGTCTAGACAGCGAGTGTGTCAGACGCGCTTTACACACATGTCACATGCAACAGATACGCTTTTAATCGACGCAGCTGTCTGCACCTTCTCGGTGCAGGCTTCCAACATGAGGATGACCTACGCTCAACACTGCACCTGAACACCTCGAGTGTAGACACACAGACGGAGCACTCACTGCTGCTGCTGCTCTGCTGACGTGCTACTCACGCTACGCTTGCTGTCTAGACATGGGGCAACTGATTCATAGATGATCCTTACCAGTATCAGTATTAGTATTAACAACTTTAGGCATTTCCCCTCAGATGATCAAGTCACAATTTAGGGGGAGCCTCGTTACATGTAGACAGCTGAATTGAAATAGAAGCAAGTCTGTTAGTCAGATGTGCGAGACAGACAACTCAAAAACACTGCAGAAACAGATTCTGTGTAGACACAGTGTTGGTCCCGTCTGTGATTTATTTGAGTGCTCCCTAAAGTATTATCATGATCATTCAGGAGTTCATTCCTGACTGTTTTGAACATAGCCTTGAATATTTCTGATCTTCATCAAGTGGCATGAGAGACATCTTAATGTAGCCGAGTGAAACTTTACTCGTACTGTTAGAAGGAGGGGGAGTAAAAGAGTGCTGCACATTACAAAATGTAGGTAGGCAGAGAGGTAAAGGTGCAGTCAAAGGGTTGCCACCTCTGCCTCCACTGTTCCCAGTGTAAACACAGCAGCAGGCATGCTGCCCCACCGGGAGGCTCCATGTGGGATGAACAATACACTGAGTGTGCAGGAGCTGCTGATGACCTAGCAGTTGTTGAAATAAAATGACTAAAAAAGTGACGTGGGCATGCCACGGTAGCCTACTGGTTAAGAGGTATGCTATATAACTGCAACGTCTGTGGTTCCAATTTGGCTGTAGATCCTTGTTGCATGTCACCCCTATAAAAAAGGCATAAAATGCCCCCCTGCCCAAAAGAATGTGACGTGTAGTGGGAATCAGTGCTATTGTGCTAATTAGCTTCCACTCTGAAAGTGGCCAGAGATATACTTGCTTTTATATAATAAAAAGAATTTTAAAAGCAAAATAAAATGTTGACTGCCATGTAAATTAAAAAATGATCAAATTGATCACACGGTAATATATCAATGTTACCTTTATAAATGTGCCTTTGATTGGCGATTTACAAATCTCTGTGTAAATGCAAAAAAACACACACAGTCAGTGCAGCTGGTTATCAACCAAGACAAACAATGTTTCACTAAGATTCTGTCACTCACCTTATATTTCATCTTCACCTCATCACATCAACCTCAGATCGTTTTAGAAAAACATGTGTACACCTGGTGTAAAGAATGTGTGAGGTGCGCACATTCTCACTGCAAATTCTGCTTTTATAAATACCAGTTAATGTGCAGGAAATGGCGTATGCATGGTTTTTGTGCATATGCATTGTTTATGCATGTGGCCCCAGGTTGCCAGAGTACAATATTCCCATTTGTCCTCTCTATACTTTTAACTTTTCCATCTTGTGTTTGGATGCATTTGCTTTGGAGTCTGTCTTAGGTTACAGATGACACAGAGCACTTGCAAGCTCAGCTGAATGCTTTGAGGACTTCAGCCATATATAGCACACCCCAAAAACATAAAAAAAGAAAATTCCATCATGAAATGTGAAATGGATTAATATACTGTAGTTAGACCAAGTGGGACACATGTGGACTAAAGAACTGTTTTCACAGATATTGAAGGGGTTTTTCACTGATTCAGCATTGCACTCAATGCACTGTCTGATTCACAATGGACAGTTTTTAAAAAAGGGTCAAATTTGATGTAAAAGAACCAGAGATTACATTTTGTTTATACCGTGCATTCTTCTTCCTTGTCAAAACCTGATGTCTACATTACCCAAAATGTAACTTGACCGCAGACAGGTCAGTCCAAGATCATTGACAATAATGTAGACATATCGTGAAGAGTAACTTTACCAGCTTTCAACCACATCTCATGGTTGTCCTCAGCAGATGGAGTTTGTTCAGTTGTCATGGAGACACCTTCACTGTCACATACTATAACAAGGTTTGAATCTCTAGAAAAAGCTAGTAGGAGGACCTTAAATTCTTACTGTTTCCAAAGTCAATAATGAAATTTGACGGTCATTTAATATTTCATATTATTTAAACTGCTAATGAGAAGCAGTTCTTTATTTCCATTGTAGAATATTTTATAGGGAATAATAGAAACCACAAACAGCTCTGGCTTTGTTAACAATCTGAACAAGTAATTGTCTTTGCTTGTTTTCGTCAGTTTGATCATATTAATGCTGTTACTGTGTTTCATTTTGAGATTTCTAAGTATGCGAGTTTTTCAGTAAATGATCGAAATAAAGAACACAAACTACTGAGTTTGATTGAAGCACACGTCACATACATGTTTGGATTGTACAGCTTAAGTGCACATTTTCAAGATTTAGAAGTAGCCACACTGACGAACTTTCAGGCACATAATGGAAACATGTTTTTTCATACTTTTCATACATACTCATGGATCATGAAAGTATCTCTAGAATTCAACTAAAAAAGGGTCATCTTCTTCCCATGGTGTTGCACATTTGGAGTGTTTTTGAATACAGATTCATACATTTCAACTCTGCAGCTCCTGGACTAAAAAAATCCTCATGGGAAACATTGGTCAGGACTCTTCTCTTCATTGTGAAATTATACACCATGATGTTGAACATATTGCCTTTTAAAGGACTAGTGTGTAGAATTTAGTGGCATCTTGCAAACGGACTTGGCAGAAATGGAATATAATATTCATAAGTATGTTTTAATTAGTGTATAATCACCTGAAAATAAGAATTGTTGTGTTTTCGTTTCCTTAGAATGAGCCCTTTATATCTACATAGACTGTAAAAAAATATGGACATAGTCACCGGAACATCACCCATTGGTTTGAGAACTGCCGTTTTGAAGCCTCAAGTATAGCGATTTGACCATTGCCATCTTGGATTTGGCCGTCGCCATGTTTGATTTTTGGAGCCAGAAGTGACCATATTTGGACGAGAGGGTGGAGCTGACCATAGCGCTAGCTGCTAGCCTTTTGTTTCGCAGCCACTGTTGGTTCTCCTACATGCTTGGAAGGGGAGGATAGGGGAGGGGAGGAGTATTCAGTTTGTTGCAATCTGCAACCTCACCGCTAGATGCCGATAAATTCTACACACTGGACCTTTAAGGGGTTGACAAGAGCTGAAAAGACTATTTCTAATTCTTGTTGAACAAACTCTTTCACAACTCTTTCACCAACATCCAACACCACAGGTCAAAAAGTTACCCAAAATGCACATCAGTAGGTGTACCTTGATTTAGAAAAGTAGTGAATCAAAAATTAAGTGTCAGGACCCACAATGATACATTGAGGGAATTGGTGTCATGTTTTTGATTTTCTACTGAAAGTAGTCACAGACCTTTATCTGGTGCGTACCCATTTGGCAAAAATGTGTTTTAAACCTGGGGCTCAGAGTGAGAGTCACATTTTATTTAAAATTTCATCCTGGGCTAAAATAGTTTTTTAAAGTGAAATAGGTTTTGATTATTTATAACCAGTGTGGGACTGGAAATGCTGCTGCAGCTTAGCCAAGTCTTAAGTTCTGCTCCTGTGTTATTGATCTGCTGGACCACACAGTGTCTGTCAGGTTATCCACTACCGTTGAGTATTATTCCTTTCAAAGTTAAAACTGCACTAATCATTTTTTTTATATACACAATGACTCAAATATGTGTATTCTGAAAGATATAGAGAATTATCACCCAACTCTGCAAGTCCCTCCAGCGCTACAGAGAGTTTTGGTTTACCCCAAGCCACAATGTTTTCCCCCGCAGATGGCATTGTTTTCAGCAGAAACACTTTGCTTTTATATGCCCAGCAGCAAATGGCAGACAGACAAAGTTAGCAACAACAATAAATCATTTAGCAGTTAAGGAGCCAGATCTTTCCTTCAGGAGTTGGTTGAGCCTGGAAGAGAGCTAAAATGAGAGGGAATATTGAACTTAGATTCCTCAGGTGGACAGAAACATGACTTAAAATGAAAGCAAATGTTGCTTCATGTTTGCTAACATGTCATGTGATAACAATTAATGCAGCTTTAATATTGTGATTTGCTCATGTTTGTGTTAGTATCCGGTGTTCTTAAGGCCAGTGTATTCCACCCATAGACACCTCAACTTTCCAACTATTTCACAGCAAAACTGCAGCTGCCAACACAGTAACACCAACACTGCTGACAACAGAAATATCATTCTTGGTCAAAGCAGACAGAAAATAACTTTGCAGATGAAGACGTCACAGTTTTTCATTATTTTTGTGTCTCCCTGTCTTTCTTCCAGTCATGACTTTATCGGAGAGTTCACCACCAGCTACAGAGAGCTGTCCAGAGGCCAGAGTCAGTTCAATGTCTACGAGGTAAACTACAAGAAAAGGAAAGAATGATGAGAGTAACTTGGATCAGCAAGTAGTTAAAATGGAATCCCTGACTTTCTCCAAAACTTTATTTTCCCGAACGTGTAAAGGATATCAAAAGTGTAACAATGTTTTGGGAACTTGCAACAACATTAATAGATTCTTGACAGAGTTATATATTATTCATTTAAGTGATATTTCTCATATAATGAATTCCAGTCCTCATCTGAGAACGATATATTATCCACCCACTGGGGCTCAAACATGCTCTGAATAACTAAACATTTCTGCTGAGACGAATTTGTTAAAAAAAACCTAATTTCTTGTTTTTCTGTCTTGTGGTCAAGGTTTTGAATCCTAAAAAGAAAGGCAAGAAGAAGAAATACGTCAATTCAGGGACGGTAAGACCTGCCGCACTGTGTTTCATCAGCAGCTGTCACGTTTCATGGACATGACTCACAGCAGCCGGATCATGTCAGAGCAGTAAACGGATGGTGTTTGCTATGAGCCTCTCAGAGATCTTCTCTCTTTGTCCTCACTCTGCTACTTTCCTTTTTTTTCTCCCTCGCTCTTATTTCTAACCTTTCACTCTCCATCTTCAAGGTGACTCTGTTGTCTTTCAAAGTGGAGTCAGAATACACATTTGTCGACTTCATCAGAGGAGGGTAAGAGCTCAGTCTCTAATATTTTATCAGTAGGATCTTGAAATCAGAGTACAGTCAATGTTTGCATACATATATATATATATATTTTTTCTATTATAAACAATATATATACATATATATACACATATATATATGTATATGTATATGTATATATATATATATATATTGTTTATAATAGAAAATCACCAGCATTATCCTTCAATGACTTGCTTATTGTAGCCTATATCCTGAAAGTTATTATTCGTAGGAAGGATTCCTCATGTCCAGGCTTCTGGATGTAAAAGTCCTTGGAAAATGGCAAAATGCACAGAGGCTGATCTTTGTCAAACCAAACTATGCCGTAACTCTTCTCAATAGCATTGTTTTTCAACCTACTAAATGGTAAAATTCATGATTTAAGAAAATTATGAATATAAGAAAAACATTTATTTAAAACAATAGCCATAAGTATACCATAGTAATTTATAGAGAGCTGAAGTGAAACTGAGACATCCAAGTTCTGTTCCGGAAGTAAAAAAAACTCCAAAAAATAGCCATTGACATTTGTAATAATGCTATGACCTAAAAATCCAGCCTTGGAACAGAACCTTTCTCAACCATATGACATGTGGCTTACATATGGACAGTAGTTTCTTGAAAAATGATAGTTCTGTTTTTTATTGGCCTTTAAGGAACACCATTACACATAAGCCCAAGACCTCTGTGGGCTAAATGTCACAGCTCTAGAAGAGGCGAGCTTGAGTTAAGCTCAGACATGTCTGTAATAACAGCAGCACAAAGAGGACGGTCCTGCATTGGTGTAGAAGTTTTTATACAGCAGAGATTACAGCTACAAAATTGTGAAAATGACTTAAGAAGAGAAATTTATGGATATAGACAAAACCAAGTTGCCATGACGCAAGAAACCAAGTTGCTACACTTGTTTTTTCAATGGGGTTGTAGTTTTTTTCTGTGCTGAAAGTAATAATTGTTTAACTTCAAAATCGCTGAGGTTTAAACCTCTAAAAAGCAACTGCTGTGGTGGAGCCGAGTTGTCTTAGAATACGGAAAGTTAACTCCAGGAACACACTTCATTTTTTCATAAAGACTAAACAAAGTTGGGAAATCAATGTTTAAATTAAGCCTGATTTTGCTTTACTCATAAAAGAATGATCCCAGTCTCTTCCACACAGTGAGGCATACAGCTTATTAATTAAGCACTGGTATCAGATCGGTACTCGCTATCAGCCGATACTGAAAGCCCAGGTAGCAGGACTGAAAAAGTTGGATTGGTGCATCCCTAGTTATTATGCTAAATAACACTGGAGTAATCATTAAAATAAAACTTCCCCTTCTGATATAAACGCTGTTTTCCCCCTGGATATAAATAGTACTCAAGGAGAAACAGTCTTCAGCATGAAAACAGTCAAATGTAAAAATGTTGAATATCAGCATAAGCCAGTGGTAATCAGCACTTCAATTTCAAAGCATGGTTACAGGACTTCAGAAGCCTGTATTGTTTGAATCACAGTTCAGATCCCCTGCCTGGTGCTCATAGGTGACAGCAGTGAGCCACTGATGAGCTCAGTTCAGCCTGAACAGCTGTACATGGGCCTCCATCTGGACATACTGGCACAGTCCTAACATTTCTGTTTTGATGATTTGCCGATGTGCTCAATCTCCCAACAGGACACAACTCAATTTCACAGTGGCCATAGACTTCACAGCATCCAACGGTAGGACAGCATTACATCTTTGTGCATGCAGAAAATATCCACGTGTGTTGTCTGGTGAAAACGTTTGAACTACAGCGTTTGTGATTGTTGCTTTTTATTGTAATTGAAGGAATGTATTCTCCTCTGTAGGTTAAGGAAAGAAAATACGTTGTCATATTTCTGCAACGTATGATTCTCAATCTACATATGACTGATGAACACCATTGTCAAATTATTTGTGATGCAGTAGTTGTCTGTCTAACACCAGAGGTAATATTTTACAGAACCCCTGAAGGGTCATTTCTTTTTATTGTTTAATTATCAAGCACAATGCATGACACATTATTGCAGCAGATATATCTAACCACTCATTTACATCTGTGGTCCCTCGGCAGAGGCTGGCAGTGATGTGCAGGTTGACACAATAAAAGATTTCTGAGTAACAGACAGTTGCAATAAATTTACTAATGAATTAATTTTAATTAAAAATCTGAACTATAATTAAAATCAAACATTTCAGTTGAATGAGAATTCATATTATCAGTGTAAAACATGCAAAACATTTGTATTTTCTTGTACCTCTGGGTAATTTGGCCAAAAGGAACTGAAAAGAAAAATGTAGTGATAAGGCTAGGTGATATTACCTAAAATTAATATTTTAATTGCCACATTTACCACAGTAATGATTAATTAGATATTTATTAAATACACCTGAGCACAAGATTCTCCGTCCCCACAGTGAAGCTCTTATTAATTATTTGTACTGAACAATAAACAGAAAATGATGGATTATGACTCGGAGTAACATTTATTTGCTGAAACAGGAAATTCAAAGTAAAATATGACATATTAAAATATGACAATTTCACATATCTTGCAACTATCAAAATAAATGATATTATAAATAGATTTGAATAACAATTTTATGGCTCCTGTTATTTCATCTCATCTGTTATTTTATCTCATTAGTAGGATGTTTTAGGGCACACATGGGCAGCATACGGCCCTAGGGCCAGAACCGGCCTGTGGACCATCTCTGCACCCCGCAGCATCCTCAAATAAACAAAACAACCCCCCAAAAATGAATAAAAGGCAGCATGATGTTAATAAATTTAAAATGAGTCTCTACTGCTATTTAACTCAATTCCAATAGAGGGCCCTGTCAGTTCAAAGGCAGTATGTTTGATATACCAAGAGAGTATCGCGGTGTTCAAGGAATACAACATCAAGAGACATTTTTCAACCAAGCATGCCAGCTATGCCACAAACATGTCATCATTGGAATGAGAAGAAAAAACCCTGAAATTTTCTTCCAACTTAATCGCCAGGCAGAATATTTTTACAAAGCAGTCGACCATCCAAGAATCGGCAATGAAAGTTAGCTACATGCTGTCACACAAGCCTGCGAAACAGAGCAGACCTTTCTCTGATGGTGAATTTTTGAATGACTGCATGGTAGAGGCAGTTAGCATACTGTGTCCTGACAACAAAGCTCAGTTCGAAAAACAGAAGTCTATCTGGTCGCATAGTAACTCATCGTGTGGAAGTGATTGATAAAGAGTTGTAAGCTGAATTATCAAAAAGGGCAGAGGAATTTCTTGGCAGGGAGTCGATGCGCGGGACAAGGGAATTGGACCTCTGTGACAGGGTGTCAGGATGTTTGGAGAGACTAAACCTGCCATGGACTAAATTGCTGAATGTGACCACTGATGGATCTCCGGACCTCACCAGGAAGAACATCGGGGTCCTGTGGAGGAAATAGGGCCGAGCAAAAGAGGACAACCCCAACTCAGATTTGATCTGCCTACACTGCATCATTCACCAGGAATCCCTGTGTAAAACTGTGTTGCAACTTGATCATGTCACGTGCATAGACCGTAATAAAATATGGACGTAGTCACTGTGACGTCACCATTTGGTTTGTGGACTGCCGTTTTGAAGCCTCAAGTTTAGCAATTTGACCCAAGTCGCCATCTTGGATTTGACCATCACCATCTTGGAATTTTGGAGCCAGAAGTGACCATATTTGGACGAGAGCGTGGAGCTAATCCTAGCGCTTGCTGCTAGCTTGGTTAGCATAGTGTATTTATGGTCTATGGTTAACTGTGATAATGCTAATGCTAAAGCTAATTTTCACAAGTGAAAAATAGGCCTAAAGCCATTAAAGGTTCTATATGTAGAATTATGGAGCAATTTACATGTATTAATGTTTTTTTATTGCCAATGAGTGAACGGGTTGTAATGTAACATAAAAAATGAGACCCTCCCCAACTTTCTTGGTTGTCTGTAACAGCCTGTGAGCTGATTTCTATGTGAAGGACCGGGGCCTGAAAGTCTAACGGAAGCGACGTTTTTGCGTGCTCCCAAGTGCCTTGCCTCTCCCTCGCTAATGTCAACCAACAACTAGAATAACGACACAACAACACAACAGAAATGGTGCAATCTGACTGGAAACACCATGCAGATATTAGGTGGTGGTTAGGGTGGTGATTGAGATGCTTTGCTGAAACACGGTGCACGACACAACGTTAATTATGTAATTATGAGAAGTGTAAGCCAGGAAAAAGACATCACCTGCAATAGTCTCACGCCGCAAGCACCAGGATGTTGACTGCACCTCTTTTAACGGCCACAGATGTCACCAATGAGTAGAAATTTCTGATTCCTACATACAGAACCTTTAAAACAAAATGTACTTACCAGAAAAACTGACTCTTTAGAGGGTCTTTTAGTACAACCAAATGCTGAACAAGACTTTTTTAGGCGACCAAAATGTTACAATTAACTTTGATGAACTAAAAACATACTGTGAAATAGCAATGGCTACAGCCATGCCTATACTCATGAATCTAGGGTTACGCCATGGTTAAATTATGAAATCAACATTGTCACCCATGGATGTATAATGAGAGCTGGATAGGGCACCGCTGCTCAGCAAACGAGAAGTAGTGTTTGACTTGGCATTTGAGGTGGATTTAATGGGCCATCTGAACAACCTTAATCTGAAGTTGCAGGGGAAGAATATGTTCATGCATGAGTTGTCTTCATACATGCGAGCGCTCAAAGCCAACAAGTGCTTCATACATTTCCCAACACTGGCTACCATGGATGTGCCACCCTGCCACACCGACAGATACACCTCAACTCTCATAGACCTCCACACCGAGTTCAACTGGCCTTTCTCCGACTTTGCTAAGACTGAACAAGAACTAGAGCTGGTGTCCTCTCTCTTTTCATTTGACTGCAAGAAAGCACCCCAGGATGTGCAACTTGAACTAATTGACATCCAGTGGGACCAGGCTCTCAATCAAAAGTTCACTCCATCCACACTGGACAACTTCTGTGGCTCACTGAAGGAACCACAGTTTCGGAACATGCGCAGGCAGGCACAGAGGATGCTTATTTTGTTTGGCTCCACTTATGTGTGCGAACAAAATATGCTTTTCATAATACACAGTGTCAAATATTTTACAGTTATAATTCATTGGTTAGTTACAGTTACACAAGTAACTGAGATTTGAGTAAAGTGAATCCATGTATATATTCATGAGTATGACCTTGTATTTATTCATAATGAGTGTCTGTGAATATTAATATTTTCTTCATTCATTGATGCAGGTATATACTCTAATGGTAAATATTAAATTTTGATAACTGTAAAACAGTCTGCCTTGAGTCTATATTTATAACATAATTCAATGTGTTTCATCAGTGACATGTAGGCTAATTTAAAAATTGATCAGATCAGACCAGATCGACATAGCCTACAGATGTAAAAAAAAAAAAAAAAAAAGTCAACATTTTCTAGCAGCAAGTTCTTGTTTTTTGAAACAAGAACCCAGGGCTGGCAAATATCCTATTGTAAAGCAATCTGTCATGTCTACCAAATTCATATAGTTTAACATAATTCAGCTTCGTGTTTCAAATCAATTGTCCAATGAGTGACACTTTACTTATTTTATCTAAGTCAGTATGGCCCTCTGGGAAAAAAAGTTGCCCACCACTGTTTTAGGGGTTGGAGTGATTTTATTGTAACAAACACTTTAAACAACGTGTGTCAGGCTTCAGACTGTGGTCAGGAATGCTTCACTGCTCCAGGGCTGAAGTCATAGCTGACCTCAGGGTTAACTCCTGTCACTTCACAGCATCTCAGCTGCTGGTAAACAAAAATCAGGAACTCTGTTTGGTTCTTGAGGAGCTGTAGCGTTTATTTTCTGACAAGCTGTAGCTGATACTGAACATTCACATATATTCATGGTTTACTGCTACAGTGAGTCCGCTCCGACAGCCATCTCATTGGCAACAACTGCCACTATCCTGGGATGCAACTATACCATCTCTCTGTCTCCACTATTTTGCAAAAGTATTTACATTTAGATTTGTTTTGTCCCGGATACACTGATACCTAAGTGTACTTATACAACCAACATGGCCTCTTTTTTTCTGTATCGGCTCTTTCTCATCTGCACACACACTCAGTGGACATCTCTGACATTTACATCTGAGTCATTTTTTTCTATCCGAGTTAGACTGGAGCCCACACAGCAAACTCTAACTGGTTGTGCACTCAGGCTTATAGGGTTAAATTGGTTGTTGTACTTTTAGGTGGATTAAAGCAGTCGGCGACAGCCTGTACGATGGAATAAATGTATCGCACATATCAATGTGACTGAAATTAGGTCAGTTAGAAAGTCATAATGTCAGTTTTGGTTACTTTTCCATTACTTGCCAAGCCCTGCTAAAAAGTGCTTGGTTATGTCAGTGTTGCTGCATGCTTCATAACCTATCTAGCTTTTTAAAATCCTTCTTTGAATTGTATGTGTGTGTGTGTGTGTGTTTGTGTCTGATGGTGTTTTCTCTCCAGGTAACCCCTCGCAGCCCACCTCTCTGCACTACATGAGTCCCTACCAGATGAATGCGTACGCCATGGCGCTGAAGGCTGTGGGGGAGATCATCCAGGACTACGACAGTGACAAACTCTTCCCAGCCTACGGCTTTGGAGCCAAACTTCCCCCCGACGGCAAGATCTCCCATGCCTTCCCACTGGTAAGAGACACTGATGGAGAGACAGAGAGAAAGGAGAGTAGTTTTGTTGTCTCTGTGTGAATACTGACTAACAGAGACTTTAGTTAACTTTAGTTCTGTTTTTGCATGTTCAGCATGTTTTTGCAATAGCTTAGAAAGTTTGCCAACTTGACTTTGTTTTTTGTGTAAGGTTTTATTTATGGCTCACATGTGTCAGCTCTGATTAAATCACTGCCAGGATGTGAAATGTGTCCA